>NC_137261.1:2687039-3304079 GCF_053477335.1 Acartia tonsa | reverse complement strand
TTATATTGACTAAAATAACAAGGATGAAAATATATAAAAAAGCTCAACAAAATAAGATAATGGCACAAAGATAAATTTTACCTTCTCGAAATGCACAAGATTTTTTTTGGTAATTACAAGTAATTGAATTTGAGAATTACTGAATTTATGATTTAATAAATATTTTTTTATTTTTAAATTAGAACTATAGTTTTATCCAGGTTATCTTTTTATAATTTAAAGGCTTTAAAAATTCTTTCTAATAGTGTATGCATTGATGCAAGTAGGTTCTACAACAACAAAGTTCCTTGTCAGTGGTTTATTTGTCATATTTTTCACTAGTGCCATAACTTTTAATAAGGCAGCAAAATATCAAACAAAAATTGGTTTTGTGAATTCATATTTAAACTTTAGGGAATATTTTCTAGTTATTAGTCCCATTATTTAGATACACATATGTATTATGTATTATTCTGAATCATAATTGTGTATCTAATTCAAATTGTTATCAGCGATGGAGATGGTTAATCAGTAAATGTTTTTTTGTTGTGATTTTTTAATCTTCTTTTTCTCTCCAACATCACCTTTGACAATGGCAGATGACAATGCAAAACAACCCGTCTGTTTAAGGACCTAAATAATTGTTAATTGCAACAAATGCACACAACCAATCCTTTGATTAGACAAACTCTGCTTCAAGTCCCAACTGTGCATGAGTCTCAAATAATTTTTTGGCGCGCATATGATAAAGCAGCAGTAGGTACATTATTGTTAGGTAATCCATATCATTCATGCTAACACAACATGATTAAAATTGATGCATAAATGTCCTTATTTGCTAGTTATCAGTGGCACATGGCAAACTGAAACATAGATAATCAATTATTATACACTATTAAAAGGGGTGCAACAAAATATGTAACAAAAACATGTTTGAAATACAAAGAAGATAAAGTATAGAATAGAATCCAGGTAGAAGATTCTGCCTGGCTAGCCTGAAATAAAATTGGAACTTTTGAAAGACCAAAACGGCTATAAGGCTGTTAGTAAATAACATGATTTCAGTAATTATTCAGAAAAAATATTCAAAATAAATTCCTTTTGCAATAGTTTACTAAAAGCCATGTACCCAAGAATCCAGCTTCCTCTTCCCTATTCACAATGGATTAAAAATGAATTTAATGTGCATATTAAGCCTTAAAATAAATTAATTATGTAAATTTTACCAAAAAAATATTGGTCTCAGTATTTATATTATAAAACTAGGTTGCGCTCTTATGTTTCTTTTTAAACAGCTGATTTATACATGCTAGCAACTACATCCATACATTAACTTGTGGAAGGGGGGAGGGGGGAGGAAGGGGCTGTACCCATTTAGCTGACACTTTAAAATTACAAATGTGGTCAATTGTACTTACTAAAATTAAAACAAGAGTATGTACTAGTGACAACTAGTCATTGTGATTTGTACTTTAGCATTATTGTCTTTACTGCGCAAATTCCCAAATTTCCCAGAAATATTTAGGGTTTTAATTTCTATTCCTCCTTATTCTATGTTGAAATAGCTGAAAAATTGTTATATTTAATTGTGTAAGTACAGATGAATATAGAAAAGGGCATTACATGTTAACATAGAGTGTCTAAGCAACAATAAATCAAATAATAAATTGTTTGGAAAACAAATATTTTATTTTGTAGAACCACCAAACCATTGAGCTGGGCATTGAGGCGCATATTTTTGATCCTGTCTTGATAAATATGCTAAGGGCAAGTTAACACAAATTTAGAAATCATTTAGATAAGGGGTTTCTTGTTCACGTACAATGTACATGCACATATCATGAAGTAGACTGGTTCCAATTGTTGAATTAAAAAATATTAGGTAACTATGTTTGCTTTTCAGTTTTGCAGTAGTGCAATCCTGCAGATATCTTAAGGGATTAGACAATGGATTATAAATGTATGTACATCGCCATTTCTTCCCTGAGCTTATTATACTTTACTAATCTTTTTAAAGATGCTAGGGACGAATCCGCTTGTAATGTATTAAGTACTAGTAGCTACGCCCCTATCCTCTAGTATAAGTGAGGGGGTTGGGGGTCGGAATCAGAAAATGCTCCAAGACATCAAGACTATATGTACAACCATTCCAGTCAAGTATTTCCCGAGATCTTTAGAATCAAACTAAAAAACCTTACTACTTTTTATTTTAGGATAACAATTTCTTACTGTACATTTTTTGCCAAGCTATAAGCATTAAATATTATGTATGGGTAAGGGTATACTAAAGACCTTTGGGGCTTAGGGCCATCTAGGGTCATTTAACATAAGTATACAACTATTCTTTTTTAATGAGGAAAACGTATAAGGACCAGGATGTATGTATTGTATACAACAACAAATTTATTTCAAATATATTTTTTTAAAGCGAAGCTATTCTAGAACTTTGTTCGTCCGTAACGGTTAGCTCTTTTCGTTAATTTAGACATGTTTGAATAGTCCTATTGGTTTAAAACTTTGAATGATGATTCCTATTACAGTAAGGTACGAATAAGAAAGCGTAGCAACTCTATGACTGTAAACAAAATGTCCGTACGTTCATTTAAATATTTGATACATTTTAGTAATGTTTTCTAGTAAAATAATCATATCTTATAAAATGAAAATATTGCAATAACCATCTTTGTAAATAAAGCAAGGCTCGACAATTGTAGCCGCGTTCCACATTTCTGTTTGTAAATCCACATGTGCTCCATATACTATCCGTCCAATTAAAAAAATCAGCAGTCAGAGCCGATCAGAACTTATCAAAGACAGCAGCTATAGCCATATAATGTAACAAGGATGACAACATCCATAAAAGCGAAGCTCTGAAACGGTAGGACAAACGGACAATAACACTTGTATAATGTCAGAACTGAATAATCAGAATGCGAATGTATAAGAGTCAAAGCAAAATTGTAAATAAATTTGTTGAAAAACTGCTTGATACAGGATAATGATTATGGACATACTTACATTTTTAGGACTTGATTATAGAGTTGCTTCGCTTATAATTTTGTACTTTGTTGTCCTAGGAATCAGTATACCAAAAATCAGACCAATCGGATAATTAGGTCAAATACAAATTTGTTAAAAATGTAAAAAAAATCAACATGTTTAAAATGGACGTACGGACAACCTGGTAATGATTATAGAGTTGCTACGATTTCTAAATCGTACCTAACTACTAAAGGAATCACCATGCAAAATTTAAAATCGATAGGACATTTCTAACATGTCTAAATAAACGAAAAAAGCTATCCGTGACGGACGGACGGACGGACCAACCCTAATTATAGAAAAGTTTCGCTTTTAAAAATATGTATTGTATTAAATGTTGTAATTATTTTGACGGTCAGAAATATTTATTTATCTTTTTCATGGGTATAATGTGCTAAAACTCTTAGATTAATTGCAAATGACCGCAACATAAAACAAATGTATTTTTTAGCTTTTATTTCATCTTGTGTAATTTTGTTATATGAACATTAGATCTATTTTGCTTTAATTAAATACAATTCTTTAATTAAAATTTAATTACGTGTTAAAATATTAATATTTCAAAATTAAAGTATGAGAAAACTTTCATTAAAATATCATTGGTAGAAATAAGATTTTAAAGATCTTCACGTATAAGTAAATGAAAAAATCTTGGTATCAATTCTTTAGAATTGGTTTATTTCCAGTGAAAATAAATAAAATAATGATTGGAAAAAAAAGGTAAAAGACACAACTACAAATACCTTGTTCTTAACAAGAAAATTATATCAAATTACCTAAATTAAATATAAAATCAATATTAACATATTTTTAGACAAGGATTAGATTTCAAATTGCATTGTTATTAAGGTAAAAAGATACATGATTAATATTTGGAAAATAATTTTTTGTCATAGTTTGTACTTTGTACGTCATAATGTTCTTAGAGATTTTTTTTTCGAACGTCCAATTTCAACTTGGATTTTGCTAGATTTTTTGACAATAAAGCGCAGCTTACAAACACAAGCGCACACAAACTTTAAATACATAAACTAATAATCTACAGCAAAAGCCTGCTGATACCCAGGGATAGTAAAGGATAAGACAATGGACAATAAGTAAAAATAAACACATCTGTAGATTAAAATCATTGGTGGAGAAGTACTCTTAATGGTTTAATTGGCAACTCAATTAAGATTATTAAAAAGTCCCCAAAGTTTTTAAACCAAGAAATTATGGTCTCCTACCCTGGCTCATATCCCAATGACGAATCGAATTGTACCACTCACTTTTTACAATTAACCTAATAAGAGACAGGGGCACATATACGCAAATTTTAATCATTTCAAACCACAACATGTTTGTGTTCCAGTAAGCAACTTTATACTAGGAACATATTTAGATAATACTGGAGGTCAATTGGGAGGCTAACATTTTATCCTCTTCCAGCCATTATCACCCAAGAAAGAATAACAAACTAAGAAATCAATTAAATTTTTTTGCTGTGGTGAAGGGGATAAAATTCATTTAAGGTCTTCTTATTTTCAAGCCTTATGTGTATAAACCCTGATACCTACCTTTTATGTAAGTCCTATGTTATTAAGGACAATAAAATCTTTGGTTATTACTCCCCTCCTCTCCCCTTGCAGCTCCTTGAATTATGTTATGTGGGGAAGGGGGTTACCCCACTCCGCTAACCATAACTGAGCAAAAAAGTCACCTTGCTATAATTGGATTGAAGTTGGTGAAATCTGTATTATTAGAAGTAATATTATCCAGAATATCAGCAATCATATAAACTATGTTAGTTGGATGTGTGTGTGTGTGTTTCTTAAGATCTATTAAAGAACACTTACGTATGAAGTTGAGTTTTAGTCCTGGTAATGTTATAAAAGAAATATATTTTGAAAAAAAATTTCATTTAATTTTAGTACAATTTGGAACCAGTGCAGTGGCGTGAATAGAAATTTGACAGAGGGTCAATTAAAAAAGGGGAAGGAAGTCATTGTCAATTTCTTTTCTTGGGATGGTGTTGAAAAAGTACTACACCCCACTTCCGCATGCCCATATTAGGAATTATAACCTGCATTAATTCCTTTATAGGCCAACGGGAGAAAAATAGTACAGGGTGCGCCACATATCCTCGGACATTTTCTAAATTGTAAACAAATGAACATAAAATCGTCAATTTTAAAGATTTTATTAAATTTTAAAAACTGGGAAGCAAACTAGGTATATGACTATTAGATTATTGATTAAAATCGCCGCCAGCATCAATCATCGCCTTTACCCGCCTCTTCAACCGCCGGCAGGCCCAGGTCAAAATGTACCTGTCCAAGATGGCGAAGTTCTCCTTGATAGTGGCAATGGGGGAGGTCTTTGTGGTATGGGCACGTCTATTGGTGCATGCTTCAAAGTAGCCCTAGGCCCAAAAGTCCATTGAATTAAGATCAGGCTGCTGGGAGGCCCCATTTCCTTAGGAATGTGAGTAACCGCAGGATCCTAATTCACCCAACTTTCAAGCTACCATTTGACACGGAGGCCTTTATTTAGACCACAGTTGAGCTAGAACGACGTTCTATACCTTTTTAGAAATGGCATGAAGATTCAAATAGGGTTGTTAGCGCAATCCATAGTCTAAAATGAGTTTTTAAGTTCCATATGGGTCTCTTAAGTCGAGAACCGAGAAATTTTCACGATTTTACACGATTTTTGACATTTTTGACATCTCTAAATCTGTCACGTTTCACTTTGCCGGAGTACTACAGCCAAGCCATTTTAGATAGAGAGCTCTAGTCTTTTCTAGTGTCTTACTTATGTATCTAACAGTATCACCAGCAAGTTGCACAACTCTACCTCATCTACAGATGGGCTGAGGTCCGATTTATTAGGCCCTAGTCGAGAATCCAGATTATACCACCGGCGCAACTCGAATCTGCCTTGTTGAACATAAGCGCGAACAGCTCGGAGTACGAGCCAATCTTCGTCCAAAGATTTTTTTGTGCTTAAAGGTCATTACCTAAGGTTTTTATAGTGGGGTTAAACGTCCTGATTGGTCAAGTAGTTTTGACGCTATGGCCGTTTAAAGAATGTCCGAGGATATGTGGCGCACCCTGTATGTCCTATATCCAAAAAGTCCACATCTAAATTTTCTTTGATAATTCTAATATACCTTTGTAGACACATAGCTGGTCCAAATATTTAGCTGCTTCCAATTCTCTTGCTGTCCTTTGTGTTCAGCCTTATAAATCCTAATATATGGGGACAAGGAGGGTTACAAATGTTTTTAAAAAAGAGGACTTTCTACACATAGAGTACTTCTCATGGGTCGTTAGTGCATCTAGACTAACAGATTGTAAATATAGGAGGGTGTTTTTGGATCCTATTGATTAAAACAATTTTTTGCAATTATTGATTAAAAATATATATTCAAACTTCCTACACGGGACCCTAATGAATAAGAAAAAGATACATCTCAGATAATTTGAATTATCTATCACAGTAGACTAAAATTATTGCTTGAAAAGTTTTAAACAAAGCTATCAAAATTAATTAAACGTTTTGGTGCCTACGAATAAGAAACATGATTGTAAAACTTTTGGTACAAGCGTAATTTACACTTTCTGATTCCTTCTCTTTAATTTTCACAGATCTTATCTTAAATAAACTATCTGAGAATATTTCCCTGTTCGGAATAAATGTATGGGGTGTCTATTACAATAAAGATACTGAAAATTTATATTTGAGGGTTGGTCATACTTTGGAACAAAAATACATTAAAATCTGTTTAATAAAAGACAAACCTTAGTACATCAATTTATAAATATATCATCATAAAAATTATGATGAAATACAAAAACCATTGTTTTTAAACCAAATTAAATGAAACATCGCTATAAATAATATTTTTTAACTTGGCAAAGGGTAAGACTTCAGCTTTTAAATGTAGAATTAAAAATTCATCAACTTTAACGAAAATAATATAAGTTAAGAACTAAAATACATTAAATGTTTAGTACCTTTATTATCTTGACCTATTTATACCATACGGATTTTCATATTTTATATATTCTGTCAATTATTCCTTCCTGGTAAAGAATGTGGTTGGAATCCTTTATAGAAAACCTTCCTTTTCATTGATAAAATATTTTCGTTGTGGTATTCTGAAAAATATTATTAATAAAGGGGTAGTTGCACGAATATGGCATATATCTGAAAGAATTTTTCTATTTTAAAAACTACGTGGTAGAAAATTGAAATTCTTTCAAATATATGCCATATAAATGTAGTTTCACAAATTAACCAGGAAAAAATATGCGGTTCACTAAATTAAGTTCAAATGCATTTCGTGCAACTACCCTTTAGTTTATTTATCAGTAATCCTATCTCTTATGAACAACATCATAAAAAAAGCTGTAAGCAGCGAAATTCGGATGCAGCGGCCCAATCTTAAGGTCAGGTCCAAATTTTAAAAACAACTGAGACTGACAGATTAACAGTTTTTTTGAAGACTAATGTTTACAATTGACGAGAAAGAATAAGACCATTTTTATTGATGGAAAAGGTAAGAACTATGCCTTTTTTCAACAAGGCTTAAAAATAATATAATGTGTCATTTTTTAATCTCCAAATTCTTGAAATTATTAAGTAGCTAAATCACAAACAAAAAAATTATTGCTGCATTAAAAAAAGTCTTGCTAAAAAATTTATACTCAGTAGATATATAATGATCAAAAGCCATAAAATATTTGAGAGAGATAATTTACGTGATAAAAGTTAAAACCAGGAACAGGGATGGATTTTCTGTTATTTTAACTATTTGAATCATGCAATATTTGTTAATTTTTCTTTTCTATTCCTATTTTCTAAAGTGTTTAGTCCAGTACAGACCCCCCTTCCCCTCCTTATTTTGAAATAAATTGAAAGTATGGGAGGGGGGGATTTTTTGTTAAAATGTTTATTACTTTATGTTTAGTTATGTTATAGACTTAATTGGGTACAGGGCAAGGAACCGGCAGGTAAAACTCAGCCAATTAAATCCACCGCTGGGATTAGGCATGGGAAATGAAACTTCTCTCTCCTGTTTTTAAATATAGTTAAAAAATAAGGCGCAGATGGCTCTTTGAGGGAGAGCACCCATTATTCTTAGCCTTAGGGAACTTTCTAGAAAAAAATCATTTAAATGCTGAAATTAAAGAATTATTGGATGATAAAAATCATTGGTTACATTGTCCCTATCCGTGTTAAAGCAGGAAGAAATTTAGTATTGATTAATGTTCCTCATATCCTTTTTCAAATTTTGTCCATTTCTATAATTCAACAAACACACACACGCTACAAGCAACACACATAAATAAATTGGCAAACACACACACACACAGACAATCAAATCTTCATTTGGTAATTTTGGTTGATATAATGTTCATAAAATCATAATCCCAGCAAATAAAGTAGTAAGGTTTTTTTGTTTCGTTTGTCCTAAGCTAATGAACCGGTTGATCCTTCAGTTGTAGGGAAACTTGGAATAGCACCTGCGAAGGTTTTAGGCTATTATGTTATTCTTTATATAAAGTTTTGGGTTGGTTTTAAGTTGTTTTACCTCCCTAACTTTTATAGTTGCTAAGGGCGCATCCGTTAGTATTATAAATAAGAAAATATGGATTTTTTGGTATAATTTACAAAGTTTCGAAAAAATTTGAGAGACCTTTCCGAATGCTACCTAGTAAACAAAGAAAATAAATAATATTAAAACCCACATAGGCAATCTTAATAAATTTCTTGTGAAATATGAACAACAACAAAACCAAGAGTATTATCGATAAAAGATTAATAATGGTATGTGACACAATATTGTCTTATTAAGAGTTGATAAATGGATTATTAAACCACTAACTACGTCGTGTTAGATGGCTTCTAGATATCCACCCTTCCCAGGCTTCAAGGGATTCATAATCTTTTTACGTAAACTATTAAGGTTTTTATCCGTTAATATCTAGCTTAATTTCACAATTTAGTTTTCCATATCTGGAAAGCTTTACATAGGTCTCAAGAGTGGTTTTAGGCTTTTTTATCTTTAGATTTAAGTCTTGGGATGGTTTTGGCTATTCTATTGCCCTTTCTGAATTCTTACCTACGTCATTAAATTTAAAAGTATCTAATATTAAAATAAATTATTAGGGTTCGTCAAATCAGATTTCTCGACATTCGATTTGTTAGAAGTTATGTTTGCGTCAAAGAATGGTTATTTTATCAACAACTAAAAGAAAAAAAATGAAATATTCAACCTAATTAATCTAGGAATGTCAAAAAGGTGAGAAAAATCACTCAAATTACAATAAAATTAGAATAAAGTTTTATTAGTATTTGGGTCAAGAACCTTTGAGAGTGAGAGAAAAAATTGCAGAGGGGGAAAAGGTGGCAAATTATTGTCAATGACCGAGACATGTATGCATTAATTTTAATCTATTTTAATCGTATTATGTTAAAAGTGCAAAGTAAATCTTTAAAAAATTTACATTTCAACCGAAGAAAAGCTATATTTTTTGAGCATGTCACAATACTTTGTTTCTTGCTTTTTAAATAACTTTGAACGCTATCATTACGCACAACAAAAACTTTGTATAGTATAAAGAGGGAAGTCATTTTCTCGTATTCATTCGAATCCGGTGGATAGGAACCGGTTCTCATCCATACGAAAAAACTATGTCTAGCATCGTATTATATCCAGCTTTCTACGAATATAGAAATGTACAATCATAAGATTAAAACTAGTTTTTTTAGCCGGTGACTTCGTCATCTCGGGGCTAAAAAAACTAGTTTTAATCTCATAATTGTACATTCTATATCCGCGGAAAGCCGTTTATAATACGATGCGAGAAATAACTATTCTAGTAAATCCCGTAAAGGTGTGTGTTATAAGGCCTAAAAATAGTAGTAGAACGATAAGGTGCTCTATATATTTGTATTCCCTATTGAATATAACAATAGGGAAATTTTTTTTTTTTTTGATAACCGTACCTGGAATATCCTAAAAAAATAAGAAATTTCTATCAAACGCTTTGTTTGGCTCAAACTGACAAAAATTTAAAAAAATTATAATAATAATGTTTTCTATAGGTAGAATGGCTTCTTCCTTTATTTAATGGTATAGATTGTTCTTAACCTTTACCTTGTACCTATAGAAAACATTATTATTATAATTATATTTTTTTTAAATTTTTGTCAGTTTAAGCCAAACAAAGCGTTTGATAGAAATTTCTTATTTTTTTAAGATATTCCAGGTACGGTTATCAAAAAAAAAAAAAAAAAAATTTCCCTATTGTTCTATTCAATAGGGAATACAAATATATAGAGCACCTTATCGTTCTACTACTATTTTTAGGCCTTATAACACACACCTTTACGGGATTTACTAGAAAATGACTTCCCTCTTTATAATTTTCCATGCCTTTAAGACACAGACATTAAATGATTCAAATATCTGACTGGCTGACCCTCTGAATATATGTCTCCGTTCCATTTAAAGGGATGTCAGGACAGACAGGACAGACAGACAGAAATAAGTATATATTTATACAAATATAAATTAACTACTTAAATACCATCAAAACTGAAGCTAAGGCTTTTTTATTAGAAAAGTCTATAAGAACAGTTTTGTTAACCCGAGGGACAATTTTTTATACGATATACTATATATAACTTTTTAGTATGGCTCAACCCTGTTTTAATCAAGCGTATATTAATCGGTTTCGAAGCCCTACTGGAAATTGATTTCCTTAACAGCAAGGAAACGAAGTTAAGCAAATCTAAGAAACAATATTTTAAAAAGTAAATTCTAGTTTTGTCATGGGCAACCCTGGTTTTTAAAGGAAGGGAGGACTTGAGCTTAAAGAAAATATAAACTTTAGCAAGCACCAGGGATAAGGAGATAGGACAATAAAACATAAATCAATCTCATCAGAATTAGAACAAGATGAAAATCATAACATTGAAAACAAACATTTTGCTTCATATCTGCAATGCAGGATCAAAATGTTTTGTTTTTTTATTTTGACCCAGGAGTAAATATTAGTTAATCCAATCTCTATATTCCTGACTAGCAAAGAATTAGGTTAGAAATGTAAACAGACAAGACTAAGACGGAAGGGAGACAAACTAGGGTGGGTTGGATGGTTAGTTGGTTAGACTAGAAAAATGGCACAAAAAATAAGAATACCTATATACTTATAACTTGGACTGCTTTCCAGTAAAGCCTTGCTTATGCCTTTTGCATGATTTAGGCTATTTTACAAAATAGTACTATGTCTAAACCCTACTAAGCAACTCACCCCCAAAAAGTAAATTTTCTTATATTAAAATACATGGTAGAAACCATCAATGCAGTAGGAAATAACCATAAACATGACCTGGATTAATGTGACGCTCCATTACAATGTATATGAATGCCATATAATTTTGAAATCTCAAGCATATTACAAACTTACATAATAAAATATACAAACAAATATAATAAAAACGCCTATAAAACAAAGAAAATTTGGGAAGCAGTTTTTAAGTAAGGTTTGATGGTATTATAAATAAACAGTGAGAGAGGGAGAAAAGAATTAAACAGAGAATTAAGGCATAAGGAATATTGTGAAGAAAAAAACATTTTCTTGGCACAGAATCCGCATAACATTCGCTGCACTGAAACCCGGTTATGAACTTCTCTATGTCGTTATTGAAAAAACTGCAAAATGATATAAAAAAAACTAGCTTTACTTAATCCATAAAAACAATATTTCTTTAAATTGATGTCTAATTATTTATATCTTAACTAGCGGCTACGCCCCCTAGAAGCCTCTAGGGGCACTTAAGATAGGAGAGGGAAAAGTTGATCTCATCCCATTTTAGATTTGAGTTTCAAAAGAGTAAAAAAATATTTTTAGGGGGGAGGGGGGTGAAGACACCCTCAACAAAAATAGTTTAAAACATTCCCAGGACCTATAAGGAGCTTCACTGTAAAGGAGAACAATATCGGTTTAGCAGTTAGCGAGATACTTAGGGACAGACAAAAAATGCTTACTACTTTATATAATAGGATAGCAGCAGCAATGTAAGAAGTAGAAGGGATGTACTGGGCATTAAATAACCTATAACCAACCCAAGACTGAAATCAAAAATTAAATTACGACAACAACCAAAACATTACCTAGGATGCTACAGCTTCCCTAAAAAAGAGAACACAATATGTTTAGTAATTTTCGAAATCTTAAGCTACAAACAAAAATTTTACTACTTGACCTAATAGGGCAGGATATTGTTTTTCTGTAAACTTAATTTTCTTTTTGATTTTTTTTTCAAAAAAGATTTGAAATTCTTTTTAATCCTGTGTATAATAGGTTTATAAGCCTGGAATAGTAGATAATAAGACAAAGAATCTTTGTATGTATTGTTGCAAGCAAAGCTTTTCTTCATGTATGGTACGTTACGTACGACGTCAATGACTTTGAAGCGAATAGTAACATTATACGTTATTATCATTCTATCTTATGTATTAAGATTTCCGTACCAATAAGGCATACTAACGGAAGCATTGGTTTTAAAAACGATGTTTTTACATTATTTTTAAATATTCATATTCATAGAACAATCAAGCTAATATTGCTTGATTCTCTCCTACAAGAGACAAAATGAATTGAAAATGATTGCTAAAATCGAAATATATCTTCAGGTCTTAGAATAGTAAATTTAAAAAAACATACTAACTTTAAAATATAGAATCAAATTATCAATTCGAAGCTTTATTCAAGCTATCAAATCTAACATACAAAAAGAAGTAAGTTCATTCTAATATGAGTATGGGCTACGCTTTTAATAATACTTTACTCCTTGTGTATATAATATAAATGTGTAGGATCAAATAAAAACCTCCCTCGTGGAATCTTAAGCCGAAAATTACTTTTGCTTCATGCTATCTTTCCTTATTAACCCAGATTTTAGATTTTATAGTTAAAATCTGTAAAGGGAGGGTGCCTTAATGTCCAGGGTCTAATATGCAATGCTCTTTCAAAAAAAACATTGGTGTTATTTTTAATTTCCTATTTGCGTGTTTTTTAAACTTAAATGTTTATTTTTCAACCTATAAGGCTAAGTTTTCTTTTTTTCGTTCCCTATCATACACAATTATGCGACAACTGCACAAAAAAATAGGTGAAAAACCAAGACCTTTAGAAAACAAACATTTTTATTTTTATTCATGTACAATGTACATTTTTGATGATATTAATTGTCATCATTTTACACATCATTAAAGTTAATAATCACACTCTAAGCAAAATAAACAGAAAAATTTATAAAAATAAATATTTTTCCAAGCAAGATTAAAATTATAATCACAAATGAACGCCAGGATTAAGATAAAAAATGAAGATATTTTGATCAATTTAAATCAAGTCAAGTAGTAGCTCCGGAACCTGGAGGCCTATCCAAAAAATCTTAAAATATGGGAAAATTCATCATTTAAGAATGATTTTATCTTTAATAATCTATCCTCTCAGTCCAAAGATAAAGCGTATATACTAGGTTTACGCAAATGTGTCAGAACCCCGCCCCCCCCCCTTATCCATTAATAAATAACCCTTATCTTTTAGAAAGAAACAAAATTTATAGAAAAGACCTCCTTAAAACCCTAAAAGGCTAGTGGTACAGCCGCTAAAACGAAATACTTTTCCTAGGAGAATTTTTTTTGTAGATGCACCTAAAGGTAAGAGGCGCATCCACTTAAAAGTAATTAATATTTAGGTTGATAGTTAGCAGACTGGATGGATGCAATATTTTTGCATGCTAGAAACAATTACCCGCTCACTACAACTTCCGTAACATATACCTTAACTAATCCACAGACAGGGAGGGTTATGCACCCATTTTTATCAATTTGAATTATGCAAGATTTGTGTAAAAACTAAAATTTGTACTCTTTTAGTAATAATAATGAATGTAAATATAAGACAATAAAAAAATTAATTGACGAAAATCGCGGCATCAAAGTCCCTTAGAAATCTCATTAAAGTACATACCTACAAAAAAAAACATAATTAGACATGTAGCCAACAAATAAAGCTGGGTAGCTGATACCTGTTAGGTGAAGAAGTTGGAATTATTAAGTTTTGCTCGGTCTGCTCAAGGCAAAATTTTGCCACTTTCGAGGTAATAAGTACCCAGAATTGAATATCGCATAAAAATAAGCCGTAGCATTCAGAAGTTTCTATTAAATCTATTCTTCAAATCAGGGAAAATTGATCTGAAACCTCAAGCCAATTATCATAACGATATACCCTAATTATAAGTTGTAAGGATATAGATAAAGATAAGATAATGCTTAGCCACATTTATGCATGATTTAGGGGGACGTACATGTATTTCAACTAATTTTATCAATTAAGACTCTAAAGTTAGTATTTCATCATTTTATTATGTCAACTAGGAAAAAAGATATTTTGTCGGAGGAAAGTACGCAGAATTGTTAGCCAAAATTTAGATATCTGTTTATTAAAATTTTTCTTGACAATTATTCCATCTTTAAAATCTAACTTAAATGGCCAGATTGTTCCACCTATGTTTTCCTATTAGCTTATTTAGAGAGTATGCATCTAGATTATATCTATTCTAAAAGGTCAGCATAAATATAACACAGGGATAAATTAATATGACAGAGATGTTAAATAAATCGTTTAAACCAGCTAATCAATATTTGATATAAGTTCACTACCTAAAGTTTTCAAAGTAACGAATGAGCGAAGGTGACTATTATCTTGGTATTACAAAGTGTAATTATTAATTAAATGGAAGGTCCCACCCTCTTTGTATGTAGCTAATAAATTCTGGAGAAAAGAGGTTTGTAAATTGATTTAACTAGTATAAATAAATGAACAAATAAAAAACGATAAATCAATGCCAAGCAAAATTGTAATATTTCTATCAATTCATGCTGGTTCGTTTTATTATTGCGCCCTCGCCTGTAGCACCTAGGGAAAAAGGGCAATTAAATAGCCTAAAACCACCCTCAAACAATGTTGTAGATAAGACCAGCTTCAAAACTAAAATCTAAATAAAAATATGTAAAAAGACTCTATAAAAAGTTTTAAAATCCCCTAAAATGAACTCATACATCAAATTCCCCATAAAGGCATGGTAATACATAAAATAAATATGATTTAATAATATTAACAAGTAAAATCACATTCCTGTGACGCGCAGCAATAACAAATTAACAGCATTCTTACAAAAAAAACAGTTTTGTATAATACAAACTAATAAATGAATGTCGAAATATATAGTTTTCAATAAGTAGTGAATTTTTTACTATTTACTTTTGGGTAGTAGTTCACGGAAATTTAATCATTTTTTGAATAGGTTTCCAGGTTCAGGTGCTGCAGGCTGGAAGGTCGTTTCTGGACAGGTAAAAAATTTAAAAAAATTTTGTTTGAAGAGATAGAGAGCAACTTATAAAACGAAATATGCTTCTTTTTGAATGTTATTAACATATCTGCAGAAAAAAATTAAAATCGGCCTCCAGGTTCAGGTGCTGCAGGCCTCCAGGTACACTCTGGACAGGTAAAATTAAAATTTCTTATTTGAAGAGTTACAGGTACACTTATAAAACAAAATATGCATCTTTTTGGATGTTATCATCATATTTGCAGAAAAATTTAAAATCGACCTCCAGGTTTAGGTGCTGCAGGCCTCCAGGTACACTCTGGACAGGTAAAAATAAATTTTTTTTATTTGAAAAGTTAGAGGTACACTTATAAAACCAAATATGCGTGCTTTTAGATGTTATTACCATATTTGAAGAAAAAAATGACAATTGGCCTCCAGGTTCAGGTGCTGCAGGCCTCCAGGTCCACTCTGGACAGGTAAAAAATAAAATTTCTTATTTGAAGAGTTAGAGGTACACTTATAAAACAAAATATGCATCTTTTTGGATGTTATCATCATATTTGCAGAAAAATTAACAATCGGCCTCCAGGTTCAGGTGCTGCAGGCCTTCAGGTACACTCTGGACAGGTAAAAATTAAAAATTTTTATTTGAAGAATTACAGGTACACTTAATAAACAAAATATGCATCTTTTTGGATGTTATCATCATATTTGCAGAAAAATTTAAAATCGGCCTCCAGGTTAACCTGCTGCAGGCCTCCAGGTACACTCGGGACAGGTAAAAATTAAAATTTTTTATTTGAAGAGTTACAGGTACACCTATAAAACAAAATATGCATCTTTTTGGATGTTATTACCATTTTTGAAAAAAAAATGACAACTGGCCTCCAGGTTCAGGTGCTGCAGGCCTCCAGGTACACCCTGGACAGGTAAAAATTAAAATTTCTTATTTGAAGAGTTTCAGGTACACTTATTAAATCAAATATGCATCTTTCTAGATGTTATTATCATATTTACAGAAAAATTTAAAATCAGCCTCCAGGTTCAGGTGCTGCAGGCCTCCAGGTACACTTTATGTACCTTAGACAGGCTCAATGTGGCCTCCATGAGACTGCTTGACAGGTTTTAAAAATAAATTTTATAATTTTTTATTTAGATGAAAGGTTTGAGTTATGCTCCAGACAGGGTCAAGGTGGCCTCCAGGAGCCAGCTAGATAGATCTGAATATTATTACTTTTGTTTATGTAGGGTTTTCCACACATATGCAAAATATAATTCTGTCCCAGATATAATATTACAGATACTCAGAATGGGGAATACACCCGAACCTGGAGGCCGATTGTCAATTTATCTTTCAATATGATAATAACATCCAAAATTACGCATATTTAGTTTAATAAGTGTACCTCTAACTCTTTATATAAGAAATAATAATTTTTACCTGTTTAGAATGGACCTGGAGGCCTGCAGCATCTGAAACTGGAGTCTGATTCTAATGTTAACTGCAAATATGATGATAACATCCAAAAAGATGCATATTTGGTTTAGTAATGTACCTGTAACTCTTCAAATGAAATATTTTACTTTTACCTGTCCAGAGTGTACCTGGAGGCCTGCAGCACCTGAACCCTGAGGCCAATTGTCATTTTTTCTTCAAATATGGTGGTAACATCCAAAAAGATGCCTATTTGGTTTAGTAATGTACCTGTAACTCTTCAAATGAAATATTTTACTTTTACCTGTCCAGAGTGTACCTGGAGGCCTGCAGCACCTGAACCCTGAGGCCAATTGTCATTTTTTCTTCAAATATGGTAATAACATCCAAAAAGATGCCTATTTGGTTTAATAAGTGTACCTGTAACTCTTCAAATAAGAAATTTTAATATTTACTTGTCCAGAGTGTACCTTGAGGCCTGCAGCACCTGAACCTGGAGGCCAATTGTCATTTTTTCTTCAAATATGGTAATAACATCCAAAAAGATGCCTATTTGGTTTAATAAGTGTACCTGTAACTCTTCAAATAAGAAATTTTAATTTTTACTTGTCCAGAGTGTACCTGGAGGCCTGCAGCACCTGAACCTGGAAGCCGATTTTAAATTTTTCTGCAAATATGATGATAACATCCAAAAAGATGCACATTTTGTTTTATAAGTGTACCTGTAACTCTTCAAATAAAAAATTTTAATTTTTACCTGTCATGAGTGTACCTGGAGGCCTGCAGCACCTGAACCTGGAGTCCGATTTTAAATTTTTCTGCAAATATGATGATAACATCCAAAAAGATGCATATTTTGTTTTATAAGTGTACCTGTAACTCTTCAAATAAAAAAAAAATATTTTTACCTGTCCAGAGTGTACCTGGAGGCCTGCAGCACCTGAACCTGGAGGCCGATTTTAAATTTTTCTGCAAATATGATGATAACATCCAAAAAGATGCATATTTTGTTTTATAAGTGCACCTGTAACTCTTCAAATAAAAAAAAAATATTTTTACCTGTCCAGAGTGTACCTGAAGGCCTGCAGCACCTGAACCTGGAGGCCGATTTTAAATTTTTCTGCAAATATGATGATAACATCCAAAAAGATGCATATTTTGTTTTTTAAGTGTACCTGTAACTCTTCAAATAAGAAATTTTAATTTTATCTGTCCAGAGTGTACCTGGAGGCCTGCAGCAGGTTAACCTGGAGGCTGATTTTAATTTTTTCTGCAGATATGTTAATAACAT
The DNA here is from genome assembly GCF_053477335.1 of Acartia tonsa. Lineage (NCBI taxonomy): Eukaryota > Metazoa > Arthropoda > Copepoda > Calanoida > Acartiidae > Acartia > Acartia tonsa. The sequence goes on along the minus strand of NC_137261.1, from coordinate 3,285,933 downwards.
TCAAAAAGAAGCATATTTTGTTTTATAAGTTGCTCTCTATCTCTTCAAACAAAATTTTAAATTTTTTTTTACCTGTCCAGAAACGACCTTCCAGCCTGCAGCACCTGAACCTGGAGACCTATTCAAAAAATGATTAAATTTCCGTGAACTACTACCCAAAAGTAAACTTTTATCCTAAATAACCTATAATCTCAGATCAATACCTAGCCCACACAACACTGATTACGCGAAAGTGGCAAAACTTACCCCCCCCTTAGTAAGGGCATGTGTCATTGTTATTGATGAGCGAGCAGACAAACGGACATACCTTAGTTATAGGGGAAGCTGTGCTACAAAGAATATAAAGAGCTATATGCTAAACAAACCCCCCTAAGGGATACAATTTTTCCCTAAACCAATATTAAAAATTTTTCTACATAAAAAGGTGTTATCACATTATCCCAAATTTGTATTAACAGCTAATGTTGTAGGTTATTCTGTATGTTTTTAAGAAGGGGAGAGGGGGATAAAACAACGTTTTCTTTAACCCCAAAACGTTGGATATTAAAAAAATATTGGTTTCTTTAAACTAACGGTGTTTAAGCTTTTCAACCAACAATACTCAGAAGGGTAATATGGTTCATCATCATATGTTATATGTAAATCAGTGTATCGTCCATTGTCTTATCTCTAAAGTTGTCTGGTATAAACAAGATCATAAACAATTTTCCCCTCAACTTCATTACATTAAAAAAATGTATTGGTAACGTCTTACGTAGTCAAATTTACATAAATAATAGGCATGCACAGTTTAAGAGTATCTGCACTATCAAAAGGAAATTATGTGGAATGAGAAAACAGCCTGTACATAAAATGAAAGGTTAGTGTACGTGTGTAGATTTATGGGGTAGTGATAGTTAGGGGTGCATTAACTGCCGCATAGTGGTTCATACTCGCAAAAACACCAATTATGTATGAGGAGTAGGGAATGGGGGTGTAATTTTTAAAATAAAGTATTTGAAAAAGTCCCTAATTGTAATGTAGGTATAATATTCTGTTCTGATGGTCTGATAATATAATTCTGTGCGGAATTTGCCTATGTTATATAGCATTAAGCATGTAAAAGTTCACCTAATGTACAAAAGTGTGAATTGAACTATCTTATCACCAATAATACCAACAAAAATTCGTTTTTTTATGTAGTTTGCTTTTCATAAAATTTGAATATAAAATATTTCCCGGGTTAACAACATATCTAGTGACGGAGGCTAATCCATTAGGCAACATGAGTGAAAACACAGATTCCACAATGGATAACAAATATAAATTCTTTAAGTATGGGGCAATTATTTGTGATAAAGGAGGTGAAAAGTGCATATTAAAGAATGATATGCAAAATTGCCTAAGTGAAATAAATGAAATTAAAATACAAATTGAGGAGCTAAATAAGAGTAGCCATGCTGATGTAGAGCAAGTGAAAGCTAAATGCTCTAGGCTTAATGAAAAGTTTATGGCTCTTCTAAATAGGCTAGATTTTACTTCTGGCAGCGAGGAGGAACCTATCCACAAGTACAGCCACAACAAAACGCCAGAGCTTATTGATCTCTTTAGTACATTACACATTATTGACGCACAAAGGCTTGTGCCAATTAATACTAAATCATGGAGCACACCATACTCACACTATGCAAGTCTGGCCACGATCATAGGTGGTACTGACATACCAGGGTGTGATTATATAACAGAGATTATACAGCTTCCACCTGTAGAGGAGAATGGCAAGTTGAGATATCCTGTAAATGTTATGTACATATCACCTCTAAAGAGACAGATTGCAGTCAAGAAGATTCAACAACACTGCCACAGGAATAAAATATCGCTTCCAATTCAGTACAGTTTGTTCAGATACCCAACTCTTAAGCACAATGTTCATATTCTGTCCACAATTCTCAGGGATTTACAAGATAAGGGTAAAATTGAATTTTACCACATCAATGATTTTATGGCCACCAATTACGCGGATTTTTTGGCTCCTATGTTCATTGTAAAGATACCTGGAACCGAAGGTCTAACAGAGTACAAAGAATGCCCTACCAATTCATTGTACCATTCTGGGCTATACATACCAGAGCAGGACAAAGATATGTCTTCAGATGAATATTTGTTTTTTAAACAAACTATTCAGGAATTTGTTTATGAAAGGCTTCCAAAAAATGAACAGGAGATAGACAAGACAGGCACAGACAACAACTGGACGGAGGTGACATATAAAAGAAGTAAACAGATAGAAGTTACAGCAAATGAGAAGGTGCAGTACAAGGATTTAGATGTCATCAGAAAGGACAGCAAGATTTACAGACCAATGAACCAACCCAAACAACATATCATTAACAAGTATAAACAAAAGAAGAGTAAATCTTATAAAACTGCGTTGTTGGGAGGTAAAGGGAAGGAGGTTAAAAATGACGGAGGTAAGGGGACACAGGTAGGGGGATCAGGGGGTAGGGGGCTACAGGGGAGAGGCGAAGGGGTCAGAAGTAAATATTACGGAGACAACGGAGGTATCAAGGGGATGGAAGTGAAAGGAGTGGGAGGTGTTAGCAGCAGAGGCGGTGGCAGTGGAGATTGGATAGGGGCGCGGGGAGAAGGTGGCGGAAGAGAAGGGAAGGCAAAGGTGTTTAATTACACATCTGTAGGTCAATCCTATATTCATGTAAACAAGGATGATTATATGCATAGAACACCAAAATCAAGATATTCAACTAAACCACAACACAATGACAGGTTTAGAAATAAACCAAAAACAAATCTAAGGCAGAATTTAGTCAACCAGCAAGCCTGTAGCCCACCAGTCTGCCACCCGCCAACGAGCAGACCGCCACTCCGCAGCCCGCCAGCTCGCAATCCGCCACTCCGCAGCCCGCCAGCCCGCAATCCGCCAACGCGAAGCCCACCAACACACCACTATGGAAGCTATCAGGAAAATTCTAACAGCATGGACTTTTTATTACAAATAGCACATGCATTCATCAATCACAACACAAACTAGTTCTTGGTCAATTTTTTCAACTGTTTTAAAAAAACAATTTCCTTATTCTAGTGAAAAAGTTATATGATATTAAGCAGTTATAATAATATTTTTTTTTAAATGTAAACCAAGATATATGTACATAATTTTAGAGAAGCTATGCTCATATGTCTGTAAATAAGTAAAATATAAGTTGGGGGGGGGGGGGAGGAGGGCAAGGGTGGGAATTAGTTTAGATTTATACAGATAAGAATATATGTACATAATTTTAGAGAAGCTATGCTCATATGTCTGCAAATAAGTAAAATATAAGTTGGGGGGGGGGGGGGGGGAGGGCAAGGGCGAGAATTAGTTTGGATTTATACAGATAAGAATATATGTACATAATTTTAGAGAAGCTATGCTCATATGTCTGCAAAAAAGTAAATTATAAGTTGGGGGGGGGGGGGGGGGACAAGGGTGAAAATAGCTTAATGTTAATATTTCATTGTCTCTTAGGCCGGCTAAATGAATCTTTAGAATAAAATTACACAACTTAGGGAGGTGGTTTCAACCCTTTTTTCATACTAAGTAAGAAACCGAAGGGCTTATTCATTTAGGCTTATGCTAAAAGTCAAGTCAAATTGATTTTTAGAATTTTTTTAGTTCTTTCTTTTAATTAAATTATCATTTTTTTATTGTTTTATATTTCGTATGTCTAATAAAAATATTCCTTTATATATTAAATTTTCCAATGTCCGTGGTCTTGCATTTTTTTCAAAAGGAAAATTAAACTTATCTAAGGTTCCTTTTAAGATTAAAGAATTAACGTGTTCAGCTAATTATGTTCCTAGCATTTTTGTTTGTCTTGAAACAAAATTAAAAAGCTCTCATCGTGAAATAAAACTTCCCAAGGGATGCGTATATGGGGGGGAAACAAGCGGAAATGAACCAAAAGCAGGTATTTTTGTGTATCATGACAATGTATTTAAAATTTTGGAGACAAGGACAATAATTTCCACGCATTGCATGTATTTGAAATATAAAATTGGAGACAGTATATTTCATTTAATTCCTACATATTTACCATCTTGTTCAACTTTAGAGCTAAAAGATATGTTAAATAGAATTGCTACATTTATAAAAGATCATAATTTGACAGCATTCACCTTTTTTGGGGATTTTAATATCGATTTTAACAACCCTGGACATTTTTACAGGGCTAAGCTTTTGCATGATTTCTTAGTTAGACACAATATGATTAATTTAGCCAATAAACTTTCTGTCAATCCAATCTTTACCTGGCGCGGTTCAGGGCAAAGATTTAACTCTAAAAGCAATATTGACTATTTCTTTTGTAATTTTGACTACTTTAATCATATAGAATTTAGATTTAATAGTTTTTCTGATCATAAAACTGTCACAGTTGCCAAAAAAAGTAAATTTAAATACAAAAATCCAACATGGAAACCTTTTTTGTTTAAAGATAAAAAATTTCTAGATATTATGAAAACAGAAACAGAATGGTTTCTTATAAAGAGCTCAGATGACAAAAATATGAATTTGGCAAATGTTTCAGTGGATGATTTATCCTTTCTAAACGCAAAAAATCAATACACAGGAACCATGTTCAATCTTATTCAACATTTAAAGCAAAAACACGATGTATTTTACTCAAAATTGAGACACAAAGAGTTTCAGAAAACAAAAGATTTTGATTCACAAATTAATATGTTATATAATAAGATTGAAACTTCTCCTGATAAAGATTCTTTGCAAAGCATTCAGGACATTATTCAGACGCAGCAAGAATATTTTAAGAATTTGGTTAGTTCAAGGGCAGAAATATATTATATGAGATATCTTCTGCTAGATGGTAAACCAAATTATCTTACATATCAAAATATGAAACCAAAGAAAAAGAACAGTTACAATTTACTAATAGACAATGAAATGACTGATTGTCCTGAAAAAATTGTAAATAAACTAGGCAAAATTCATGCTGCATCTGTCTGTCCTGATGATATTCCTAAAGCTGATTTAAACGGACTTTTAGAAGCTTTTAATTTAAAGCTGGATGATATTTTTCCTAAAATACAAAATGCTATTTCTCCATATAGTAGTACAAAGGAGTTTCTAAAAGTCATAAAATCTCTTAAAGATCGCAGCAGCCCTGGACCAACATCACAGCCAAAAAGTTTATTTATGTTTCTTTTTCAAAATGTCCCTAAGTTTGCAACTAATGCATTTAATCAAATGTACGACATGGATTTAGATAATTCAGATTTTTCATTTATTAAGATCAAAAATGTTTGTTTTCTTCCAAAAAAAGATTTAGATTCATCAAATCCGGATAATTTAAGGCCAATTTATTTATCTGAAAACAGCCAAAAAATTTTGGACAAAGCATTAAACAATAAAATTGCTCCTTTCATGAGTAAAATTGTACATTCTGATCAATTTGGCTTTGTTAAGAAACGGCACATGGCTACTGCTACAATATCTATCACTGCTATAATGAACTATATAAAGTCTAAAGAAATAGATTCCCAATTAGTTTTCTTTGATTTAAAAAAAGCATATGATCAAACGTTATACGAAGTATCTGATAAGATACTAAGCCACATTTTTTCACCACAATTTGCCAAAGTTTGGGCATCTATTTCTAATGGAGGCAAATTTAGGGTGGTTGTAAATAATCATATATCAAAACAATATGAAATTAAGTTGGGATTTCCACAGGGTGCCCCTAGTAGTGCAAATAAATTTGTTATTTATAATAACTTATTTTATTCTTGCTTAAACAGTAAGTTAATGTCACACTTAATGTTAAAGATCAAAAAACACAATTTGCCAGCCATATTTCTTGCCGATGACGGCTTTAAAGCTTTAACTCTAAAAACTGAAAAAGATGTGACTTCTTTATCTGATTTACTTAAAAAACTAAAGTCAACAGTAAATATAGAAATTAACTTCAAAAAAACAAAAATTTTAACATATGGCAACTGTCCAGTAAATTTAAGTTCTTTGGGAACACCCTGTAATATTGTTAAACATTTAGGAGTTTACTTGTCTTTTGATTTTGCAACTTCTCTAAATTTAACATATAAAGAATTATTGAATAAACTTAATAATCGTTCTAAAAATATGCATTTTAACCATGGAACAAATATTTTTAAGAGAAGAAATCTGTGCCTTTCATTCATGAATTCCTGTGCTTTGCACATATATAGAATTTACTCACCAAATAATGTGATATGCAAAAAAATATGGAAAAGTACTTCTAAATTTCTTTGGTCAAATGGATCAAGTCACAGATACAGAGTAGCTAAAAAGAGAATTGAATCAGAGTTTCACGATGGCGGTTTAAATATGCTTTTACCAGAACAGCAAAGTTTTTCTATTTGGATAACAAGCTTTTTTAATATCCTCAAACATGCCAACGAATACCCTAATTCAAATCTAGCTATAATTCTAAAACAAAAGCATGTACCTATCTCTTCTATTCTTAAGAACTTTGGCTCTAATATGTTGAAAAAATACAGTAATAAATTTATGTCTTTATACCCACCTCAGGGGAAAACAATGTTTAAAAAATCTAAAATTTTTCTAGAAGAGTTAGAAAAAAATCCAAAGACATTTTTGCAATCGCCCATTACTTCATCCTATTGGTCTAAAGACATTAAATTTAGCAGTAGAGAAAGTATAATCCTTGATAGATGTAATTTAAAGACTATTGCTTCTATATTAAAAAGTATAACAATTCAGCAAAAATATCTTTATATTCCTGTTATTAAAGAAAATTTGATAGAAAATTTAACCAATCACCAGGAAATTTATGCAAAACTAAAAGAAGTGGTTATAAACATTTCAAATGAGTTTGAGTTTAGTTCCTTACAATGTTTATCTTTGAATAAGAATAAAAATGCAGAAAAACCTCTTTTTTATCTTACATACGAGACACCATCAATTTTTTCGCTTTTTTTCAAACAAATGCATAAGAAAAAAATTGCTAGTATTCATCCTTCAATAGAAACTAGAAAGGTAGATAAAAAATGGTTTCCAGATATTGAAAGTTTTCAAAATAGTTTTAAGATTGTTCTTGATCTACCTATAACTTTATATTATAAAGGATTCCTTTTTGAACAATACATACGCACACTAGTAAGTTGTACAAAATTATTCAAATGGAATCTAATAGATAGTGATATTTGTACTAAATGTTGTGTAAAAAATGATTCAGATCATGCAATTTTTTTCTGCAAATTCCCGAAATACTTCGCCCATTGTCTTGCTATTTTTCTAGATGAAATTTACTTCCAAGGTCGCCCTGAGTTCATTTTCCTTAAAGAAAATTTCTTTCTTTTTAACATCTATTATGAATGCTTTAAAGGTGATGATTTTGCTCAAATTTCGATGCTCATTTTAGCAGCTAAAGACAAGGCGCTAAAAATTAGTAAAGAACCTTGTCTATCAAGATGGAATGAAAACAATTATTTTTCTCAAACATTGCTTTTAGCTCAATTCTGTTCAAAATTATTAGATAAGGGTGGTATATCAACATATCTTATTGAAAAATTTATTAATTTTGTTTTGAAATACAAAGACAACACAAAATATTTTAGTATTTGATTTTCAAACTGTCTCCAAATATAACTAGTTAATTTTTTTTTACAATATATTATAATATCGCTTGTTATTAACAATTTATGTGCTATTTTATAAACTGTATATATTAATAATTCAAGACTATGTGATTTAATTATGTATAGTTTGTTCTTAAAGGAATAAATTATTAAATAAGATAAGATAAATGTATTGGAATGTGAAAGCTTCTTCAGACAGACGGACAGACAGCATGAAGTAATTATGTATATTTATATCTGTTGTCGATGTTAATTGTTAAATGCTAATGATCCCACAAAACCTAAAGATTTGTAATTTCAAAGCTTCATAATTTTAGGGAAATTTTGTATCATTCCTATTCATGGACTGGTTTTTAGCTAGATAGCTAGGTTGACACATAAAGAGAAATGACCTTAGAGAAAAAAAGGCAATACCTAAAAAATGGTTACTCCATACGCATCTGAAGGAGGCTACAGGCGCGGGCACATAAAATGAAAAACCAGACGTATGAAAAAGTTAACAGGGAAATGAGCAGGGAATCTTAATAACCACGGATAAACAGATCAGCTAAATATATTTAGAAATTTAATAAATGATGTTCAAGTATGGCAAAATATATAAAAACAAAACTTAACAAATCAGAAAAGGAAACAACGATCCTAATACTTAATGTCAATATAAAAATGTTTGTACATCCTTTAACATTACTATGAATTACGCTTTTTAGTAACAGGAATCGTTATCAAAGTTTTTAAAAGAAACCCTGGAAGAAAAACACCACTTTAGCTGCTGAAATACTGCCTCAAGTAGATCCAATACCCCAATTTAAGCCTTAAGGCTTCCTTTATATCAATAGGTAGATTATAACTTGCCTAAATTGCTCTACTCAACAAACACCTTTCATTCTGAAATGGTATACAACTATTCGAAATGTATTTAAAGCATCCCCTAAGGGGCAATGGAATTGTGGGGGAAATTTTGAAAGTAAGGGGTAAAGTTAGTAAATCAACAAAGAACATCAAAAGAATATAAATATAAAGATTATATGTATAAAAAAGTTACTGCAAAAACTGTGTTTTATTCCCTCTTTGTTGCTAAATATCATCAAAATCTTAATATTCTAATTAATCAAATTAAAATATTCTGTAAAATTCTATGAAATTCAAATATTTTTATATCTTGGAAATTTTATGAAATTAGTTTGTTGGAAGTGTGATTTTGTCTCTTTAAAGTGACATAATGAAAACATTTTCATACAAGTTAGCCCTATCTAATACTTTCAACCGAAAAAATTACATCTGATGAAAATTGAAAAGATATTCAAGGCTGATATGTGAATCAAAACTTGGTATTTTCAAATATTCACCTAGGGAAAAAGTTGTACAAACGGCCAGACAAAATACTTTTTAAAGACCTCTATTTTTGAGGTCCCAAGGGCCATATCAATGATGAAAACTAACATTTCAAAATTTTTATTGATTGAAGAAGTAAAAATGCATCTAAAACGGTAAATGTTATACAAGCATATGTCTATGAGAAAATATTATGTTGGCAGTTGTATGTCATTAATACTAGCACCATTTAGCTTAGCCACATTACTGAGTACACAAAATATTTGCTGAGTTCATTAATATTTGTTTATATGGATAGTTCTATCCTAGATAATTCTCACACAATATTTAGATTGGATATAATGCATAGAGTAATTCAATACTATGCTAAATAAGGTCTATCATTGAAAGGTCTTGCGATTAAAGGTCTTTTTATATACAAATCTATAATTATGGAATGAACTATTTTAAAACTGCACAAAAGAATTAAACTAGAATTCCTTCATAGGACATCTTACTTGTTGCCTAAAGAACTCAGGTATTGAGACAGAATGAATAATGATTGCAACAAAGTGTCCTGACTTTGTAAATAGTTTTATCATGGTTGCCATGTGTCCTCACTTTGTAAATAGTTATATCATAGTTGCCATGTGTCCTGACTTTGTAAATAGTTATATCATGGTTGCCATGTGTCCTCACTTTGTAAATAGTTATATCATAGTTGCCATGTGTCCTGACTTTGTAAATAGTTATATCATGGTTGCCATGTCTCCTGACTTTGTAAATAGTTATATCATGGTTGCCATGTGTCCTGACTTTGTAAATAGTTATATCATGGTTGCCATGTGTCCTGACTTTGTAAATAGTTATATCATGGTTGCCATGTGTCCTGACTTTGTAAATAGTTATATCATGGTTGCCAAGTGTCCTGACTTTGTAAATAGTTATATCATGGTTGCCATGTGTCCTGACTTTGTAAATAGTTATATCATGGTTGCCATGTCTCCTGACTTTGTAAATAGTTATATCATGGTTGCCATGTGTCCTGACTTTGTAAATAGTTATATCATGGTTGCCATGTGTCCTGACTTTGTAAATAGTTATATCATGGTTGCCATGTGTCCTGACTTTGTAAATAGTTATATCATGGTTGCCATGTGTCCTGACTTTGTAAATAGTTTTATCATGGTTGCCATGTGCCCTGACTATGTAAATAGTTTTATCACGGTTGCCACGTGTCCTGACTTTGTAAATAGTTATATCATGGTTGCCATGTCTCCTGACTTTGTAAATAGTAATAACATGGTTGCCATGTGTCCTGACTTTGTAAATAGTTATATCATGGTTGCCATGTGTCCTGACTTTGTAAATAGTTATATAATTGTTGCCAAGTGTCCTAACTTTGTAAATAGTTAGATCATGGTTGCCAAGTGTCCTGAATTTGTAAATAGATATATCATAGTTGCCATATGTCCTGACTTTGTAAATAGTTATATCATGGTTGCCATGTGTCCTGACTTTGGAAATAGTTATATTATGGTTGCCATGTGTCCTGACTTTGTAAATAGTTATATCATGGTTGCCATGTCTCCTGACTTTGTAAATAGTTATATCATGGTTGCCATGTGCCCTGACTATGTAAATAGTTTTATCACGGTTGCCACGTGTCCTGACTTTGTAAATAGTTACATCATGGTTGCCATGTGTCCTGACATTTGTAAATAATTACATCATGGTTGCCATGTGTCCTGACTTTGTAAATAGTTATATCATGGTTGCCATGTGTCCTGACTTTGTAAATAGTTTTATCATGGTTGCCATGTGTCCTGACTTTGTAAATAGTTATATCATGGTTGCCAAGTGTCCTGACTTTGTAAATAGTTATATCATGGTTGCCATGTGTCCTGACATTTGTAAATAATTACATCATGGTTGCCATGTGTCCTGACATTTGTAAATAGTTAAATCATGGTTGCCATGTGTCCTCACTTTGTAAATAGTTAAATCATGGTTGCCATGTGTCCTCACTTTGTAAATAGTTATATCATAGTTGCCATGTGTCCTGACTTTGTAAATAGTTATATCATGGTTGCCATATCTAATAATTGAAATAAAATCTTTAAAAAATAAAAATCTATAGAAACATCAGAAAATGTATTTCGTAAAAAAAACATTTGAAAGTTTCTTAATCCTGTGAATAATTTAATAGAGAAGATTGAAAAAAGTAGAAAAACATGAAATCCAATATATATTCTGTTCAAAATTTTCAACAGTTAAGGAATGAAATGAACTTCTGATAAATTTTTCTATCAATTTTTATGTGCTTTAAAAGATCTTTGGTTTTGAAATACTAAAGGCTTTGAAATCAGGGAGAAAGGGGACATTGGACTGTATATTACACTTGATTTTTATTGATTTTTTATTTATTGGTTGCGAGTGATTCAACAAATAATTTAAATCTACACCAGGGGTAATTTTGTGTATAATAATTAAGGATGTATATCAATTTATCTCCATTGTCCTATTACCTCAGATACCTTCTCCTGGTGAAAACTTTTATGTGAGCTATGTAAGCTATATAATATGGGCTTCAAGAAGTTCAGTCATAAGCAGCCTATTTAGATAGGATCCTTAATTTCCAAAAATTGTCACTTAAGTGAAATCGCACGAATGAACAGTTGTCTATCCAATTCACGAACTGTTCTCAAATTGAAAAAAATGTAGGTAATTAACTCACTTCAAGTTAGATATTTTTAGTACTTTTAACTTTAAGCATAATTATAGTCAGAAGTTTCATTTTATTCTGATAGTTCCTAATTAAAATTTTGAATAAAATTTTTGTAAGATTTAAGGTATGAAACTAAAATAAACAAGAATAAATAGTTTTTTTAATATAATCATTTTTGAAAATTTTATCTTTGATTTAGTCTATTCCTATTCTATTCTATTCTATTTCTATTCTGCCGGCAATTTATATCAAGTTAAATCAAGATATAAAGATTTGATACTTTGTTGACTTAATTTGTTTGTAAGTTTACATACGAAATTAAAATTTCAGATGTGATACTTTATTGACAGTTAGATGTGTGACCTTACTAGTTAGAGCAAGCAAACTTTTTCTTTGGTTGTTACACTTCACGGTCTGCAAATCATTAAGAGTGTGTTCATACATTATTGCTAACAACAAATATAAATCAATTTAAATCAATTCAATGTTTGTATGTGTTCAAAACAGGTTATCAGCCGCGACTAAGTCTCAAATTACCCAGTTTGATGCTTAGAAATTTTTATTGAAAAGAAGGATTGCTATATTTGGGGGAAGCTTAGACCTTTCCCTGATTTTAAAAATTGATTTACCTGAAGCTTACAAGCGGCTGCCGAGCCCTGGTTTAAACTTCTTATCATTGTTATTCTTTTGAATATTAGCAGGAAAAAATAGAGGAGGGGTAAACCGAATTCTATCATTTGTTTATTGTAATTGTTGGGAGAATAAAAGAAATGTGAAGTATTTAATTCTTAATTTGACAGATATCTGCGTAAATGTAAAAACACTTGTAAAAGATCTTTCAAGTAAAACGACAGCGCAACATTTAGTGACTCGGTATTACACTAATTGTTGTGGAGAAAATATAAAAAAAAACCTAGCAGGATGTATTAGCATCAGCATGGCTCATGAAAAAATTCAAATGATATAAAATTAAGGAATTCAAAGAAATTATATTAGAATAAATATGATAATTCAGACCTATCACAGGGAATACTTTACATATTGAATAATACTAAATAGAAAAAACTCATTCATACATTTTTTTGTAACATTCTTCAACTACAACCCAGGTTTTTCAGCACAAAAATCTGCCACTGTGACTTACCTAAAAGATACAAAATAATATTATTAAAAATTTGTTTTATAACTTAGTCAGGTGAAAATTGTTTAATTTTTTTCGAAAAATAACCAATAGAACGAGGGAGAAAGGACGGAAAATGAACACAATCTCTTATTCTTTGGCTTACAGAAAAAATGTCTTAATTTTCCCCCCTATAATAATATTCTATAGAATGGGTAATTTTGTTACCGTAATTGAGGATGTAAGTCAACGTCCATTGTCTTGTCCCTTAATATGCCTGAGCAGCATTTGCATACATATCAAAATGAAAAATCCAACGTCTTTTTTAATTGTTTATAAAACATTAATAAAAAACAAAAAAAATTACCAACATGAAAAGCAACAAAGAAAAAAAAACTGGTAAAAATAACAAAACAAATTCTTAACTATTGAAAGAATAAAAATAAAATTGCACAACTGGAAAAGAAACAAATAATCCAAGAAAAAATACATTTCTAAAAATCATTAATTTCATAAGAATCCTAATTTTTAATTTGTATAATTTGTATGTCGATTTAGCTTAATAAACAATAACAAAGGGGGGGGGGGCGAAAGTGACACTTTTTGAAACCAAAACTAAAAGTCAACAAAGGAACTCAACTAAAAAAAGAGTTACAGGTCTGAGATTTTGCATGGCAGTTGCTTTATAGGGGTACAATATGGAACTGTCAAGAAACGGCGGCGCAACCGCCAAAAACCGCCGTTTTCTGCCGAAATTTTTTTGGCCTTTTCTTGGCGGTTTTCGGCGGTTGCACCGCCGTTTCTTCACAGTTCCATATTGTACCCCTATAAAGCAACTGCCATGCAAAATGTCAGACCTGTAACTCTTTTTTTAGTTGAGTTCCTTTGACTTTTAGTTTTGGTTTCAAAAAGTGTCACTTTCGCCCCCCCCCCCTTTACCACTTCTTAGAATTAAAATTATCAGTTGAAAAGTTTGGACACTATAAGTTTGGAACCAACCAACCAAAATGCTTTAAAGTACCCAACGTTTTTAAGCAAGCCCAATAAAATAACGCGGTTAAAAAACTTTGTGTACCAGTGTAAACTACAGCTTAATGTCCCCCCTTTTCCTGAATGTTGAATCTAAATATCCATCCCTATCTGAATTTATGTTGAAAATGTTTGTGTGAATAGCGCGACAATTTGCCAGTGTTTCATGATGTCAACTCAGAACTGCTAATTTATTACGGTAGCTACCAAAAACTTCATTTTTCTTCTAACTTACTGACTTAATAAACACCTAAGCTAACTGTTTTTAAAATGTCTAAAGCTTTCAAAACCTGGTAGGGAAGGTACATTGGGCTGTATATTACACTAGTCCCCAAAGTTTTTAATTAAAGTTTTCTTATTTATTGGCTTAACAACTTGGTTGGTTCCTTAAGTTGAGAGTCCAAACGTTACAATCACTAATTGTAATCTACAAAAGGGATTATTTTGTGTATAATCATTGGTGATGTACATCAATTTATCAGACATAGCATTATCCCTTTAGATCCCTGTTTAATGACCGTAATTTGCTATTGTGTGCTCTAAATACACATTTAGCTCATGTAATGCAGAAATGATAACACAGCCAAATTTGACTGCAAACCACTGAAATGCAGTTTCTCTATACAAAATTTTTCATGGATTAAGTTATTCCCCCCCCCCCCCCCCCAAAAAAAAAGAATAATGCTAAGCAACATTTAAATGTAAATGAAGGTGATTTTTAAAAACTAGTACACATGTGAGATATGACATAATTTTTATTGTTAAATGTTAACTTGAATAATCGCTAATAAGAGAATGTTTTATTTCATTTATATTTTTTCTTCTAAAAAAGTACTATTTCAAATAGAAATAGTTACCTATTACATTTTGCCTGAGACTGTTCCTTTTTCTCAAAAAAAAAAAGAATACCTTAAGCCCTGTCAAACTTGTATCAAAATAATATTGTTTTTTTTCACAATAGAAAAGGGTTCAGGGGAAAATTGTCCAAGAGAAACGATGGGGGGAAATAGTCCATGACAAAAATAGTTCCATTTTTGGTTTAATTTAATGCCTGATTATTATGGCAAAACAAGTGAAATAAAGCAAAACAATCATTTATTACAAAATAGAATTGAATTATTGGAAAGAATTGAAAATGGTGCAAATTAGGAAATGGGCTATTATAGAGTAGCATTGATTGTATAATTCTAGCCTACAAATCTGTAAAATTCAATAAGGTTACAAATTCTAATTTAAAAGTGGTAGGTAAGGTGTATTAATGAATTATGTCTGTCTGTCTGTTTTTTGTCCTTGCTTGGACATATTAAGATATCCTTTACAAATATGCTTCATAAAGATCCTGGGTAAGTTTTATTTCTATTTTTTTAGCATAGGCTAGAATAATCTCACAGACAAATGATAACTAAAATAGTGTTAGAAGCTATTTTCTTAAAGTTTGTCTTTAAGGCAGTGGGCTAGTGGAGTGACCTCTAATCTCCAGTAGTGAGGCTATGGGCACAGCTGCTAAACACGAATAAAAAAATAATTTGAATAAATTTAACTGCTCTATCCAAAAATACAAATACCCACAATATTCGAATACAGGAGAAAATAAAACAAGGAACACAAAGACTAGAAATTAACTCCGCATAGGAAAATTCCATAGATGAGTCATTCAAATTTGTTTTGCACAGTATTTCAGGGATATAGCAGGTGCTTTTAACCTCGTAGGGATGGAATTCTCCTTCGATTTCAAATTGATCATCTTGAGAATCAAGGGCATCATCCGCTGATAATGGGATTCGATACTCTAAACACCCAAGGATATTAGGTTCAGTAACATCCAATAGACAACCAACC
Organism: Acartia tonsa; assembly: GCF_053477335.1. Lineage (NCBI taxonomy): Eukaryota > Metazoa > Arthropoda > Copepoda > Calanoida > Acartiidae > Acartia > Acartia tonsa. The sequence continues at coordinate 3,270,274 of NC_137261.1, read as the reverse complement.
CTTTGATTGCATGACCTTTCTCTGGGAGTCCTAACTATACATGGTAATGGGTTGCGTTTGTTTATGGGTCAAGGCATCCACTAGACATAGGTACCATTTTTAACGTCTCTAGTATAAAGCGGGGTACTTACAGGAAGAAGGTAAAAAGAGTGAATAAAATTGTCCTATCCCTTTAACACTGACATTTAATCGTCATTTTATAATGCACCAAAATAACGCAGTACTTACCATGCTAGGCCTAGCCATTGCCATGGTTCACAAGGATAGCCAATTAAAAAAAATGCTATTTCAAAATATTAGAATTGTCTTTAATTTAATCATTCATAACTCATTAACTTAAAAGTCTCAAAAAGTCTATATTAAAGTTTCAAATTACAACGGGGGTTGAAACAAATAATTATGGATACTGTCGAAAGTTTTGGATTATCTTTCAGTAGGAAAATAAACGCTCAACAAATAGTATTTTAACTTCCGTAGTTACAAAATTTTAGGTAATCAAAATATGAAAAAGAATATGTCTTTCTTAAAAGATTTTCAAAAAAAAACATTATACGATTTAAATATTTGTCTTTTGCCCTGTTCAGATAGACAATGATATGATGTACAAGAAGAATTAAGAGAAATTTTGACAGGATTTTCATGTTAACCAAAGGTACACTTCATATGCTGTAATACGTTTCGAAGACTTGCCAGGTTTGAGTCTAAACTAAACCAAAACTGAACGCGTTATTATTACTACTACTTTGAATAAACATTAAAGGAAAACTACATAATAATTTAGAAAAAAGACAAAAGTTTTTATACAGAATCACACTGTTGGTTTGGAATACTATCTAAAAAATGAAAGGTTAAAATTAAAAATTAGAAACGCATTGTCAGTATTTTTATTGTATATGGTCCAGTATATTTCGAGTCAGGGATACTGTGATAAATATATATGAGATAAATCATTAATATCTCACATGCATGATAAGAAAAGTTAGGCATTATTAGTTTTTGAATCCTTAATATATATCCAATGATTGACACTAATGTTATTAATTTTTCCATAAAAAGGCCGTCAAAATAATGAGTAAGATCATTTCAAGATCCCATATACCTTAGTCCCTGATTTCATGGTGAAGTATAATAAAAATTATTGTCGTAACGACCCTTGTCTGGTAATTAAAATGTAGAAAATTTTGTCATCAGTGTCATAACTTTATTAAAAACAAAACAAAAATATACGAATTCACTGGACCTTTATTGTATTCTAAAGCATTTTATTATATTAGGTCTGTCAGCCCATCAAAAAGAATAGTTTTACTTAAAATTAAGATTCTTACATATGAACAAAAAAAAAGATGTAATGTAATAATAAGAATATAAATAATGTTCTATTTTATCTATGTCTTTGTAATGGGGACAATGATAGAAATATAGTAACTGTAAAACTTAATAGTATAAGTAAGGGCAATGATAGCACCGATTAAACTTTAACTCTATTCAAAAGAATCAAAATACTTACTGATCATGGGAACGTATAAAATTAAAATACCATAAACATGTTGCTATTACTCTAAGCTATCATTATTGAACATCAACCCTTCTTATTCATTTTCTACCACAGGATGCCACCCCCTACAGCATCTAGAGAGCAAGGGCAGTAAAATAGCATAATACCATCACAAGAATTAAATTAAAAAATAAAATAGACCTAAACCATTCTTGGACTTATGTTAGACTTCCATTAAATTGGACATTCAACCAATTTGGTGGTTTGCGAGATCTTAACGGACCAAAAAATCATTTAGCAAATATGCAGAAGTGAATGCACACTTACAGTAATATGTTAGTGTGTAAATATATTATTATAACAAGTAAAAGCTATTTCCGTGATAAGGAAACCCAATCTTGGCTGCTAAATTGAATATTTGTTGTGTGTGCTGGTAAGTGCAAATGACATAATATTTCACGAATTTGACATATTTATGCCTCCTACTTTTCCGCTGATTAACATGACGTTACTTAGAAATATTAATTTGTCACGTTGATAGCAAATTAAGCAAAATATTATAATACAGGCAGAATATTGGGGCAATGTCTTTGAACATTATAGCTACAAAAATCAAGGAGAAAGGGGTAATGCCATTGGACTGCAAGTCAAACTAATTATATTAGTCCATGAAGTATTTTAAACACGTTCTCTCATTTGTATATCATCAATGATCATCCCCTACCCTGCCAAAATATATAACCTTCGCAGTCCTAGAGGCAGCTTAGATTAAATAAATCATATAATTTATAACTTATCCACTAAATTCTAGAAACATAATACTCATCTAAAAATAACATTATTTTTGTGAAAAATCTCATATCACAACTTTTAATGTAATATTCATAGTAGTAGAAAAGAATATATTTTTTGCATTTCGGAGCTTAGATATTAACTTATCTAAAAATAAGAAAAAAAAATTCTTTGGACCATAAAGTATTTAGGTATTTATATAATGCTTTATTATGACTTTAAAAAGTTTGCATTAGGACCCCTTGCTTTTTAAAGAGGAAATGTCAGATAGTTAATTTTTTCTTGTATTTAATTTCATATTTTCTGTTGGTAATTAAATGGCTACATTCATTTTTGATTTGTTGTGTTATTGCCGTACGTTGTGCTGTTTCCCATTAAAAATATTTTATTAGTTTAGCCAACATAAATATTCCTAATATTTCTATGAAAAATCCAAAAGTACGAAGCAAAGTTGAGAAGTCAAACTGTCAATAAAAAATCAAACTTTCTTTATAAATACTTTCAAAAGAAAAACAACTATTTGACTCAATCTAGCAATATTAATTGGAGGAAAAATATTTGAAATATCAATACCTAAATTATTAATATTGTTTGAAAAGAATGAAATCAAATGTACCTGGCTTAGCTTCAATTATGCTTTTTGTCGTAAAGCTATGCCCTCTAAGACTTGAGAACAGGTGTAAAACATTAAAGTCGCTCTAATTTCTAACATAAGATCTAGGAATAACATGTTCTTTACAATGGAGCTTTTTACTGGTTTCTTTCTTTTATATATAACTAGCGGCTTCGCCACTAGCCTCTAGGGGCTTTATAAATAATAAAAAAAAATTCGGGTGCTGCGAACCATACTCTCCCCCCCCCTCCATTTTTTGAGGGAGGGGAAATTTAATTTTTTTGGGGGTTAGGGGTGTCTTAACCCCCAAGAAAATAGCTTAAAACAACCACAGGACCAATAGGTAAATAACCTGAAGAGTAGAATCCGATCGGTTCAGTGGTTACCGAGATCTTAAGCTTCAGACAGACGGATGGACGGACAGACATCAATCTACTTAGTATTATAGACAAATAATTCAATTAATTTTACTTTGTTAACTTTGTTGGACTAACCATACAATTAATTTGGTAAATTCTCTGATTGGGTGCCAATTTCATAAAAGTTTCTTGCCATAATTACATTATATTGAAAGTAGACCATTCGAAATCCCCCTCCCATGTAATCTTTCTTAAATATTATATTTTTATGCGAAATCATAAGGAAATGTTTGTGTCTAGAGGTTTTAGAAATCTTTATGTTCTCAATGTCAATAATTTCAGAAAACATTCTATATTTTCTATGATAACAAGTGCATACCTTACTTAATTAATTATGCTCTTGACTATGTTTAATATTTATTAAACAAGGATGACAACATTCATATAAAGCATAAGCTAGCCTCAACAAATCAATCAGAGCGACTGAGCTTCAGAAAAAAAGTAATATAATATCTTGAAATTATTACAATCTCAGCCCAAAACCTCGGAATAAGATTTAAAATTTCCTACTGCTAGGCTATGTGCATGTCATTAGCTTTTAGAGAAAAGCCAATGCATTAAGCCTAAATCATGTGAAACTAGTTATTATATAAGTTGTATCAGAAATTAAATCAATGTTGGACAATCAAATGATGGTTTGTTTGTTGTATGCAGCGTTTCGGAGCCGTTTATAGTTTGATGCGGCTCCGCGGAGCCGTATCTGGAAATACGGCTCCGGCTCCGACTCCTACCTTAAAATTAATATATCAATTTTTGTTCATTATTGAATTTGATAATATAAAATATTTTGCTTTTATTTGATTAAAGCTATATAAAAGTAGAAGGACGTGTGTCTATTTGTTAAGTAATAATAGTTTTTCAGTTTATTATATGAATATAGACCGCTTCCAAATTATAATATTACTTTAAAAAATCATTTTTAGCTAATCTGGAGCCGGAGCCGTTTTTAACGAAAAATACGGCTCCGGCTCCACCAAAAATATTGCTGCTCCCGGCTCCGGCTCCAAAACGCTGTGTATTTGAATAAATATTAAATATCCTACTTTTAAGTAACTTTTAGAACTTGCAACCTTTTTATGCTAATTTGTGTGGTATTGTGTTGCTCTACTTTTGAATATTATTATCCTTGTTCTATACTTATTTGTGAGATACTACATTATCCTACTTTTGGATTGATTATCCTTGTTTTATGCTAATTTGTGTGTGTATTTGCTAATGAATGTATTCATTAATATTTACTTTGTGGATAACCTAATTCTTTTTATGCATTCAAGCCAATAGACTTAGGTAGGGACAGAAATTCGGTAATTTTAATCATGTTATGTTTGTGTAAATTTCCAGTTTACATAATTTTTGTCTTTTACATAAAGTATAAGAATGATATACAACCATATGAAAGCAAGGAAGAAAGCTATAATAAGGTATTTTTAAGTTTTGAAGTCATGGTTTAGGGCTATTTTTATCTTCATTATCTGTAAAAAATAGAATTAAATGGTACAGGGTTTAATTAGGTCAGAATCAGATAAGCCCAATAATTTAGGAAATTTAGGCAAAATAAAAGCATGCATGCAACTAAAATAATAATGGTAGAGTCCTTTGATTCAATTATAAACCAAAAGTTAATCCCCCCCCCCCCCCCCAAATATAATAAATTTTATCTCAAAAGGATAATTATAATCTTTAAGTCAAGGTCTCGCTAGCCTTCAAGTTCTTTACAAAAAGAGTAAATTTAGGGGGGTTCGGTATGTTGTAGATGTTTTACTGGCAATTGAAAGGAATAAAAGACTAATAATATGTTAAGAAAAATGAAAATTTAGGTAAATTCATGAACATGGTTTAAGGTTCAGACAAAAATACTTTGGTGAGTTCTTAATCAATCAAACACTCCCCCCCCCCCTTTGGACCCACTCACAACAATGGGTATACCTATGTAGAAAATATTTAAAACCCAAGCTTGATTATATCACATTCAAATGCAAAAACATTTGTACATTAATAAGGATTAGTACTTTCATCTTTGAGTAAATGATATATTACAAAGTATACAGGTCTAATTAGTCACAACATATGTATAATGTAATTTGTAAATGATGCATATGTATGAAGGATAGTCATTTAGGGTTCTTTTTATTTTCAGGAAGAGTTTTTCTTATATTTACTCATTGAAAAGCGCCAAATAAAGAAGTGACCAGCTGATTTCCAACAAGTAGCAAGATCTTACGGTACAGACAAAAAAAAATTCTACTTAAGGCAATACATTTCAATAAAAACAACTGTCCATGTCCATGAATCTATTTCTAATCAAAAATCTGTGAAAATGTTTCCTCTGAAAATAGATAGAATGTGTTGTTTATATTTTCTCCTCTTATGATCTAATCTTGGCTGATATTGAAGAAAATTCTTTTCTAGATTATTTAATTTCCTTGCTTCCAACTAAGATCAAAATTCCCCACACCCCTCTATTCAAATGTGGGATAAAGGAATAGTCCGGAAGGGATAGTTCAGAAAAGTTTACTAATATCAGCACCCCCCAAGTATATTTGCTACCCACTAAAATGTTATATGTTTTTAAAAAGGCATGGAATAAACAAGGATGGCATCATTCATAAAAGCAAAGCTCTGAAACGGTAAGACAAGCGGACAGTGTCAGAACTGAATAATCACAATATAAATCAATAAAAGTTGAAGATTGTAAGTAAATTTGTTGAAAAACTGCTTATATATATAGTATAGACATACTTACATTTTTAGGACTTGATTATACAGTTATTTCGCTTATAATATAGTATTTTTTGAGGAATTAGTATTCCAAAAATCAGAACAAACGGATAATTTTATCACATAAAATTTAGTTGTTGAATAGGTTAACAATCAACATGTTAAAAATGGACGTACGGACATTCTAGTAACAATTATAAAGTTGCTACAATTTCTAAATTTACCTAAATACTACAGAAATCATCATGCAAACTTTGAAAACGATAAGACAATTTTAACCTGTTTAAATTAACGAAAAGAGCTAACTGTCTGTGACGTACCGACGGACGGACCGACCCTAATTATAAGAAAAGCTTCGCTTTTAAAAATACATTTTCTACCATCGATTTATTTATCATATTTCCACCATATCCTAGCGGCCACACACACACACACACACAGTGCCCCGTCAATTTCTTATTAAAAGAAAAGTATAGCGCAAGAAATCCTAATCATTTCCCTCAAAATATTTAATCAAACTTCTGGGCAGAATTATCATTTTCATTCATGTTTCTTTTTGTATTAAGAAGTAATTAAATTTTTGTCTCTAGGTATTCAGTACGCCAAATATAAATGAAAATATCAGGTTTAGGACATTTTATTGCCAGACTATTAATGCAATAATCGCGTAATAATCTAGTCAGCTCATGTTAGATATTAAGATAGAAAAATATATCCTGAAGTTTTTTTTGTGCAGTCTTTTTTTCTATAATTTAAATATCAAACATTATAAACGGCAACACAACAATTTTTCACCCCAATGCTATTGACCCTCTTTCAATTTTGGATCTATCTTTTTTCTTATCAAAATAAACCAGTGATGAAGAGCCTTCCAATATAGTAATCTATTTTTATATTTACATATGAAACAAGGATGATTATTCCATATGTAGTGTAGGCATGCAGTTTTATGTAAAAAAACAAAGGACTGTAATACAGGAGTAATATATATTAGACATATATAATAGAGAAATTTTTGTTTTGTTTTTGTATTCTAAATGTGGGTGCAGGTGGGTTTGAGAAACAAATTTAGGAAATCAGACTAACATATGGTAGTGCGAATGGGGCGCTTGTCCAATATTATGGTATGGAGATCGCTCTTCTATGAGTACTACTAAAAATCCTACTTTTACTGCAATACACATAGACATTCTCATCGTCGGTTCGTCAATTTAGAATGCTTATCCCTCTATTCCCACAAGTATAATACGAATTTGGTTGAGCCCGTGGTAGCTCAACAAAGACCCACGCGAGGTATTTTATTGCTTTAAACTAAGAATAAATGGTTGGTTATGGTATTCGATCTATATCATATAAGTATATTAAGCACTCAAGAAGGAAGATGGTTTTATAAAGTGTATTTACATTACAAGTGAATAAGTTAAGTATGAAAATATTTACAGGATAAGTGATAATAATCATAAGTAGTGTAGGACAGAAAAGTGCCCCAAGTCCTAAGCATTGAATTGTGCTAAGTGTTAGGTTTCTAATATAAAGCCTAAGCTCAATTCATGCTAAGTACTGAGGGTCCTAAATTTAAACTACAATGCATGCCAAACAACTAAGTCATTACCTTTAAAGCCAGAAGAACTTGATGGTTAGAGAGTCAATAAATAACTGAGATATTTTAAGAAGTGCAAGCTATAACATCAACTATTAATAAGGATCTAAGCCCTTGTCTGTTTAATAAAGTGTTTGTATGTTAAACTTGTGACGTAAATCAAACTATGGTTGTAGGCATACATACTAGAACTAAGTGGTTACATGGTTACTTTAACAATAAACATAATGTTTTAATAAGCATATAACAATAATCAATCACATACAGTTTACCATGATTAGGCTAGCATTACCCATATATGGTATTATATTGGTAAAGATAAGCTAATAAATACTTAAAAGCATATAAAAAGTGCCTTAGGGCTAGCTAGAGTAATTGTATCTCGTGCCTGAGTTGCGCTCGATAATTGCCATGGCACGTCAATCAAATATTCAGATTCTACTTTTATATGGTGTAAAATTTATAGTAAACATAGGTAAGTGGACTAGATGCGAAGCATTTCTGTAAAAGTCTCATTCGTACATTTAAAGAATTTTGAAATTTGGGGATCGCATCTCCACATACGATCATATGGAATTATAGCAAAGTTATAATAAATAATAAGCAGCTCCACACCACTGCTTTCTAACTAGATCAAATCTTGTTGTACATCAAGTTTTTTCTTCTTCTAAAGTTCGGAATGTAATCACAAATTCAATTAAAGTTACACCAGGTTTTCAAATAGATGGTCTATCACTGCCGCATTAGGAACTCTTAAATGTCAAAAGCCATTATAACTAACTGCAATTTTTTTTTATCATAGACACTTTCATTTTGAAATATTTTTTCTCCTCTTGTGCTTTTGTCATATACTAGCGGCTATGCCCCTAGAGGCCTCTAGTAGCCTTTTGAATGTTTTTTTATTTAAAATATCTAATTAGAGAAATAATTGGTTTATGTTACGTTCAAGTCTCTTTTTCGGGAGGGGTAATTTTTTTCTAGGGGCAATTTCTCTTGGGAGGGTGGTGGTAACCTCCCCCAAAATAGTTATAAACCTTCCCGGAACCTATGAGAAGCTACCCGATCGGTTCAGCGGTTAGCGAGATCCTTCGGTACAAACACACAGACATCCTGTTACTTTAGTATAAGGATAAGTTTTACTGATGTTATAATAACAGAATTTTTATTTGCAGATGTAACGTTAATTCGAATGTTATTGTGATATCATTTATAAATAAACTAAATATAAAACAAGAAAAGAATAAAAATTCAGAAATCCAATATAAAGCTGAAAATCCATCTATATGTCCATCTGTCTTAAAATGTTAATTTCATCTTAGGATTTTAATTTTAGCAGGAAATGGGTAACACTAACATTATATAATTCAAATAAATTTAAAAATATGTAAATATATCCTTATTCGTGTTTATTTGTTTAAAGGGGGGGGGCGAAAGTGACACTTTTTGAAACCAAAACTAAGAGTCAACAAAGGAACTCAACTAAAAAAAGGGTTACAGGTCTGAGATTTTGCATGGCAGTTGCTTTATAGGGGTACAATATGGAACTGTGAAGAAACGGCGGCGCAACCGCCGAAAACTGCCGTTTCCCGCCGTAATTTTTGTAGCCTTTTCTCGGCGGTTTTCGGCGGTTGCGCCGCCGTTTCTTCACAGTTCCATATTGTACCCCTATAAAGCAACTGCCATGCAAAATGTCAGACCTGTAACTCTTTTTTTAGTTGAGTTCCTTTGACTTTTAGTTTTGGTTTCAAAAAGTGTCACTTTCGCCCCCCCCCTTTTAACTTTTTTTCTTCAATGTAATGTTAAACTTCAAATATCTTTTTTATATTATAAAACAGAAATTGCATTCTTTATTAATAACTTTAATAAGAATTTTAATGTAAAATAACTTTGGATTGAACTATTCAGTATAAAATTACTATAGCTAAAGCTTTAAACTAAACCGAAAGATGTTAGTGGCGCAGTATTACAACAAAAATGTTCATATTTGGTCATTATTGGATCAAGAATAGGCAAAAATGTCCTAATGAAAACGATTTTAATCAATATTAGTATTGCTTCTGCCTTATTCTAATTTGTTTTAAGAATAGTTATTACCTTCATGTAAGTATATGATTTAATAGATCATTTTTTCGTGATTATATTTTGAAACATGAAATATTGATGTAGGACAATATTTTGTTCAGAAAGGTACAAAGAGAGACAGATATTTTCGATATTAGTTGGTTTCAATCATGTAACGTCAGTGTGTATTGTCAACTTTTAATGCACTTAATATTAAAACAACTAATATGATATAATATTTACTGGGAGGGAAGGGACATTATGCTTCAATTCCAATGGAACCCAAAGTTTTATAAACACAGATTTAATCTTTTCAACTAATAAGTTTACATAAGAGATCATTTTGTTTATTATCTTTGTGGGTATATAGAATCGTCGGTTGTCTTATCTCTTAAGATCCCTAAATAGAGGTCGGTAGAAACTGAAGGCAAAATAATTCTTCTAGATAAAACATCCCCCTCCCCTGAATATTAACTATTGGTATTTCTAAATATCTGTCTGTACCTTGGATTCTGATGGACTATCAAATTGGGGTTCATTAAACTCTTTTAATCAAATTCCTATCCATACAAAAAGACCAATAAGCCACCCAGCTTACTTCGTAAAAATCTTAACATTGCAAGGTAAAACAATCCTTATACTAAAGTAACAGGATGTTTGTCTGTTTGTGTATCTGTACCGAAGGATCTCGCTAACCGCTTAACCGATCGGGTTCTCCTTAACAGTGTAGTGCTTCATAGGTCCCGGGAAGGTTTATAACTATTTTCTTGGAGGGTGGGACATCCCCAACCCCCCAAAAAAATGAAAAATCCCCATCCCATTTTTTATTTTTAACTAAAATTAAAAATGTGGGGAAGAGGAGACCCCCCCCAAAAAAAATAATTTTTTTTTTACTTTTTCTTTTAAAATCTAAATTAAGAAATTGGGTTATTAAATTCGACTCTCTCCTCAAGTGCCCCTAGAGGCCTCTAGGGGCGTATCCGCTAGTAGAATATAATTTCACAAATTAGCAGGGAGAGGTCAATAGTAAATAGCAATAGTGCTTTTTCCCAAATATTAATTGTGCTATAGCTCTGTTTTTCATAAATCACAATGAATAGATATTTCACCACTACAGGAAAACTATTTTGCCAAAACTTATCTGACAGTCAAAATCGATTTAATTTTACCAATCCTATATCTATTATACCTATTTAAGACTCCGTTTTATACACTCCCTAAATTTTGTAAATCTGAAAAGAGGTTGTTTTTATGCTGAAAAATTAATGTCTAGTAATACTTTTAATCTATGATATTTCTGTATTAGCTTTAGATTCATTTTAAAATCCTATTGAGTTGAGTTTTAGCCAAATTTTAAATTAAATACATGAAATTTCCCCATGGATGGATAGGACAATCAGGGATAAAAAATTTGCTCAAATTTTAAAGCTACCATTTATTGATTTTCACACTCTTAAAAAGTGAAGAGTCAAGGGGGGGGGGGAGTTCTGACACATTTGCGTAAACAGTGAGTATAGGCTTTATCTTTGGACTGAGAAGATAGGTTATTAGGGATAAAATCATTCTTATATGATGAATTTCCCCCAGATTTAAGATTTTTTGGATAGGCCTCCAGGTTCCGGAGCTCCAGGCCTCCAGGTGGTCTCTGTACAGGTAAAAATTAAAAATAAGATTTTTTTTGAAGAGATTTACTTATAAAACAAAATATGCTTCTTTTTGATTGTTATTCACATATTTGAAGAAAAAACATACATATTTTGTCTCATAAGCTGACATCTGACTCTTTAAAAAAAAATTTTTTTTTCATTTTTACCTGTACAGAGACCACCTGGAGGCCTGGAGCTCCGGAACCTGGAGGCCTATCCAAAAAATCTTAAATCTGGGGGAAATTCATCTGTCCTCTCAGTCCAAAGATAAAGCCTATACTCAAGGTTTACGCAAATGTGTCAGAACTTCCCCCCCCCCTTAATTTATTTTTCCTTAGACTTATCCCTCTATCTCTGCACTATATTCCATCAATAAGTACATTTGAGTATCTTCAACTATATTTGAATTAAGTAATGATGTTAAATATAATTTCATTTAAAAATTAATAAAGAACCCGGTAAAGAAAAATTAAATTCTTTGGGCCATTAAAAATTGATCATTATCAATATAAAACGTAACCTAAATCTTTGTTGCAGTATTTTATATTATACTTTAATTGCAACTGGTAACGAAAATAGCCTAAAATCATAATATAATGTATATAAGAGTTCCCTAAAAAGCATGAACCTTTAGGACCAGGCATTTCGGAGATATTTAGCTTCAACAAAAAAAACTTACTACTTTATGTCAAAGGAATAAAAATATAATATTTTCGATTTACTTGAAAATAATTAAATTAGGTATATTTAAATATACATATTACATACATCTACTCTACATGAAGAAGATTTTAGGAACATAATCATATTTCAATTATTCATTAAACAAGATAGATGGGAAATGGACTAATATTAGAAATGTTAGGAATGAACTGAATTAAAAATGAAAATCGGCAAAACTTGTCTGGCTCAAATAAACTTGAATATCCAGGTTGATATTCAACTGCTATTGAGTATTGTGTGCAGAGTGTTTGACAGCAATAGGTATTTGAGCCATAATTTTTTGAAACTATTATATACCTTTTATGATACAAAACTCCTCAAGTCAATGCAAAAAAATAATATGCTGATTACTAATTTATGTTAATGGTAAGTGGGTTGAATTAAGCAATACTTTTTCCATTAAAAAAAACACTGTATTTTTTGGAAAATTTGAACCTTTCTTTGGGTTGAGAGAGAGAAGGGAATATTTGAATAAGTTTCCATTAGAATGTTGTCTTAATCAATTTTCATAATTCATATTTTCATCATCTACCCCCGCGTCTCTCATATCATTGCATTGGATAAAATAGGGGAATTTGACAGCATTCCTAATTTCGTCAGTGGACAAAGTGTACCACATAACCCATTATTTAGTATTTTATAATGGTTCTGCAAAGGTAAGTAAGATGTGAGCTAGGATAAGTACAAGAAACGACCTGCAGATTTAATAAATAAGACAGAAGACCACAAATTGATGTAGTATAATTATAAAACATATGCCCCCTTACTCCCTGGAAATCTTATACAAATGATAGACACACCTTAGAACAAGGAATAGGGGTTTCTGCCCCCATATTTCAAGAATGTGTAAAATGGCCGGAATCTTGATATATTAATATTTTCATATTTTCGTTTTTCACCCTAAAATCTGTCAATATTTGATGTGGCTCAAATATTCGTTATTTTTTTTTATTAAAAAGACTAATTTTATACTAATTAACTGATATGGAACTGTTATTTAATTGAAAAACTGTTTTCTTTATAGTAAAAAAAATTATTAGCTACAAATGTACTTCTTTATAAGCCGTATCAACTGGGATCTAATGGATAAGACGCTCGACGAGAATTTGAGGTACGCTGCATGGCAATTAACAAATTTATTTTAGAAATAATAGTTGAAACCAACCAATCAAATTTCTATAAAAGTAGCCAAAAGTTTTGAGCCAACGAATGATGTGATTGTAAAACAATAGGTACCAATGTAATTTACAGTCCGTGTTCCCTCTCTCCCTGCATATTATTGTCCATTTATGCAATGAGATTTCACAATCTTCAAATATTCAGTAAAAGTTATTTCTCGCATCGTATTATAAACGGCTTTCCGCGGATATAGAATGTACAATAATTGTACATTCCTATATTCGTAGAAAAATGGGTATAATACGATGCTAGACATAGTTTTTTCGTATTAATGAGAACCGGTTCCTATCCACCGGATTCGATTGAATACGAGAAAAAATCTTATGGTAAGAAGAAAGGAGGGAAGGGGGAGATTAACTTTAAAGTCCGTTAATCTATCCATGGCCCTGTAAAGAATGAGTGAAGAATTCATCAAATTTGGATATTGGATTTCTTGTAAACTTGAATACAAAACTTTTAAACTTTGGAAGAACAAGAATAATAGCTTCTATTTGGGCGAAGCACAGATCTGAATTGAAACATAAAATATCAAATTAGTTTTTTATCCTTTTTAGCCGATGATCTACGTTCTAGATGTACCTACATTAATTTGAAAAACCCTAATTTATTTCCAAGATCGATATTGTTTAAATGTAATATCAGCATTCTATTATGTACGTATTTGCATATTTTCACTTACCATCAGTGATTGACATATTTAAAGATATACCAGGATTATAGAAAATGTTTGCTTTAAAAAGTCGAAAGATTTTCTGTATGAAAGATGTGAAAGAAAATACATTTTATCGATAATGCCAAAATCAATTTTCTCATGTCCATAAGATTTTATAGATTTTCCAAGGAAAATCTTCAATTGGATTTTTTATTTGATTTCATATATACAATAAAAGTCAAATTGAGGCAAGTCAGCTTTTTTATAGGGGCGATGGCACTGGTCGCCGGAAGGGAAAAGCAGTTTTTTGAAACAGGCTCTCTGAGATTATTACAGATTCTGATATATACATATATAGACTAATGAAAAATGCAAAAAACGAAATCAAAAGCGTTCCTTCTTGGGAGAAAATGCGGGAAAAAGATTTTAGCTATTTTTAACCTAAAATTCACATCGGCAAGCCTGTAAAAAAAATATACACACATTTTAAACATGTCATTGCTCAGCACCTAGAAGTGGTAGACAAATACTACACATACCATTGGAAAGCTCATAACCTCTAGTTTTAATATTAATATATAAAGTTTTTGTACTAGTTTTAGTTTTTGAGCTATCTTCTGAAGTATACACAAGTTTTAAAAATGCAGTTTTTTCTTGAATTTTAAGTTTGATACTTGTTACACAAACCTTTTTCAAATCATATTACTTAGCACCTAGGAGTTAAAATTATTATTAGTTATATAATTATTTTATACAGGTAAAATTGTAGGTATATTTTGGGTACCTTCAATTTTAGCTTAATTAAAAACACTAACATTTAAGGTCTGAGCATGTTTTTTGAGATATCAAGCCAATTTTTAATGTTAACCTTTTTTTACATAATTAAGCTAAGTAGTCACTAAATATTTCATTTTGTCACTTTCCTTCATGGGGGTTAGTGGGATATAACACCCCCAAAACACTAAAATTTAAGGCTTGAGCTTATTTTTAGAGATATCAAGATGATTTTTTTAATTAAAAATTTATTCTCATAATTGAGGTAAGTAGCCACTAAAGATTTCATTTTGGCACTTTCTTTCTTGGGCTAGTGGGGTAAAACAACCCCTTAAACATTAAAATTATATCTAAGTATTATATTTTGCCCTGGCTGTTTGGACTTTTTGTTATAGTTATCAAATGATTCTTTTTTAATATTTTCTTATATGATTGGATCAACCTTTAAAGCTTTAAAAATTGAATTTTGACACTTTTCTTTTGGGGTTAAAAAAAGCCCCTAAAACACTAAAATTGTAGGTAAGTAATGAGATTATTTTTAAAGATATCAAGCTAATTAATTTTTTAATGTAAACAATAAACATATTTCACATAATTGAACTAAGTAGGCGACACTATCCATCAAATTCTCATTTGAAATATAAAAGCATTAAAAGACAGAAATGAATCATTTTTATAGTATGTACCAACTAAACAATATTTAATGAAGTCTCCATAGTTTTTATTATTTTAAGGCAACGAATGAGAAAAGGTGATTATAAAAAAAACATGTTACGATCCTCTATCCCCTAGGTACCTAACAATTTGAAATGTGTAAAATTGCTGATGTTATATTTGAATTTTTTAGGTATATCTTTAATAGGTAGACCTACAATCAATTTATTATCAACACTCTTTTAGATCTTACCTAAAATAGAAATAAAAACATAAGTGAAACAGGCAAAAAGAACGAAAATAAAAACTATATTTACAATACAATAAAATCAAATAAATGCAAAGCAAACACAAGTGTGCAATAACCACCGCAAAATCTGTCACACTCAAAATCAATACAAGAAAATTTATCATATAATTTGTAAAATTAAGCCATAAGACCTTTTTATTAGTTAATGGCGGGCAGAAAGATATGTAGATTAGTTTAAAGTGGCCCAGTCAGCTATCTTCTAACTCTAAAATTTAATCTTGTTAGCTATTGTGATTTTTGAGTTTGTGATTGGACCCCACGGGTATACAATACATAAGGATATCCAAATATGCAACAAAGTCCTGATTTTGAATAATGTAAGGCAATCTTTATTTACCACAAAAAATATGTGGAAATTTCCTTTTAGAAATATTTAAACTTGGACCCCCCCCCCCCAATAAAAAAAATTATTTATGTCAAAATTGGGTTAGAGATATTTGAACCTCTCGCCTTTTTTTCCGTGGACAAGTGAAATTTGTTTAATTGTTAAATATAAGAAGATTTGAGTCAGTCAGTTGAACAAAAGATAACTTGACTGCTATGTCAGTCGCATGACGCTGATTTTTAATTAAAGTTGTGGAAATGCAATGGTCCAGGAAAAGCACTGCTTAAGCTCTACAAATTTCCAGACAAAAGTTTTGCAAACAAATGGTTAACTTAGTGTAGTTAATCTTCTTCAAACATGATCCATAGAGAGCACATTTGGAGTGGGGAAAGGTATGTATTCTGAGGGACACAAAAAGGAAAATCCTCCAAAAAAATTGTAGTCCCGCTTGGGCCTAGTGTGACATGTTATGCATAAATATATGCACATAAATAAAACATCCCTCTTCAAAGTAATAAAGATAGGACAATGGAGGTAAATATTTTTAAAAAATAAACTTAAATATACCATCTATTATCTTAATATTAACATCGAATGTTCTTATTTTTAATCTAATTCATTGTAAAGATTTACGTTGCAGCTTATCTAATGAACATAATTGTACTAATCAATTCTTTGGATTCTTTCCTACCCATATTAAAAATACCTCGCTATGAATGAGACCAAGATACAACCATACTTAAAGATTAAGCTGCAGGTTTATAAGGTACATCATTTAGTCAACGACAAATAGATAAGTGGTGTGTCTTTATATCCGCATTATGCATATTATTACATCCTATACAGTTAAATATTCGCTAAAAGACAATAACATATAGATAGACTAAAAGGCGATTGGAGTTTGTGCTCATGTGACAAATTAATAATCTAATATATGTGTGGAAGTAAATGCACCCCTATAAGTTTGAGGCTGCATCTTATTATGTATAATATTCGTGATACTATATTATTAAGAACGACCAGGTTAAATATGTAGATTTGTATAGTATATTGTATGAAAAATAAATTGTTTTTCCCCAATTGCTTTTTGACTATTCGTCTGCATCTCAAAGATCGTTAGTAGACTAAGACAAACAAACACGATTGTTAATACTACTAGTGTTAATACTATTAGTGTAAAAAAAGTTTTATGTAAATTTTTTTATTACCATTTGCTTTATTCCTAAGGTACATAAAATATAACTGTACAAAACCCATTAATTGCTCTGGTAGTCTATAATCAATATCAATGTTGGATGAAGTTACCCCTAAGGTATGCAAATTGATGGTCGAAAATTCTCCATTACATTAATCATACATGAGAAGTAACATAGAAATAATAAAATCACTTACTAAAGAAAATTATAAAATTGACGAGTAAAAAAACAACAAAAAAATGGCATGAAGCTTTTTGATAAAAACCTTTCAAACTCAAAGGATATGCTGTACAAATCACGAAAAGAAGTATTTGAAAATATTCCGATGAAAACTAATAATGGTAAATATATGTATTTATCACTCATAATATCATCGTTATAGAGATGTGGTTAGGTATTGGTGTCAAGGCTTCCTGTAGGGATAGAGGTTAATGAATATATGCATAATGTTTTATAAAAGCGACATAAATTTAAAATTGTAAGAAATATTTACAAAAGTTGAAATTTCTCTTTTAAAGGTGAAAATTAATTCTATTGTTTTCATAATATATAGCATATAAAGCAAGAAAAACAAAAAAGAATAAGTTAAAATAAAAAAGCTCCTCCCAAGGATTAAATTAACACATGTATGTACAAAGTTTGGGAAACAAGGATAATCTTAATCACAAGTTACACAACAACAAGCTATAGACAAAGTAGAGTGTGCTTTAAAATAGTTATTTTTTAGAAATTCAAAGGTTTAATTATTTTAACCAATGGGACGAGTAATGACAAAGCTTGTTTAATTTAGAATAGCACCATACTGTGTTAGTAGGTGATCCTTATGACGACGTAAGAAATGCCCATTTAAAACAGAAGCTACGCTATTTACAACCTACGAGAAAAAAAAGCATAAAAAATCCAAAATACACGTATCTAATCCACAACTCTACATCCGCTTTTGGTTCAGTTCTTAATAAATATTATTTAATGTTTTTTCCTTTAGTAATAGTTATTTTAGAGGTATACGTTAGATAGGTAGGTATACCTACAATTTAAGTAAGGGAGGGGGCGGGAGTGATACTTTTCCAAAACCAAAACTAAAAGTCAAAGGAACTCAACTAAATAAAGAGTTACTGGTCTGAGATTTGGAATGGCAGTTGCTTTAGATAGGTACAATATGGAACTTTAAAGAATTTGCGGCGAAACCGACGCTCCCGCCGAAAACCGTCGAAAAAAAAAATTAGGCGGGAAAGGCGATTTTCGGAGGGAGCGGCGGTTCCGCCGCGGTTTCTTTACAGTTCCATATCATGACTCTTTAAAGCAACTGTCATGCCGAATCTCAGAGCTGTAACTCTTTATTTATTTCAGTTTGTTTGACTTTTAGTTTTGGTTTCAAAAAGTGTCACTTCCGCCTCCCCCTTTAAATCCTTATTTTTCTTTAAAAAGAAATAAAGAAACAGATACCGAATCAAATATTTATTTAAAACCTGACCATGCACGTAAAAGGGCAGCCAGGCCTTAGCTCATATGCCTACTCTTACTCCAAGCAATGAAGAGCGTAACACACGACGTAAACACACGTACACACACACACACTCACAACCTGTATTAATCAGCTGATCGTGCCGTGCTAAAAAATCTTCCAAGAACTTTCACTATGGTGGAGAGATTTTGTGATTTTTTAAAACAAATTCTATCCTTACAGGATTTATAAAAAGGTTTCGTGATTTTAACAACAAAAGGAATATCTAGATAAAATTAACTAAAATCCTTAAAATCCAAGAAAATATTCAAACTCCTAGTGAAATGAACTTTTAAATTATGATTAAATTCGTGGTAGTTTTAGACGAGAAAATTCATGTGAAAACTACGTGATTTCAATCTCGATACAATTAAATAGAATGCTAATTATAAACATTTTAAAATTAGTTTACATCTCTACAAAATTGAGGGGTGGGGGACTTTTATCTCGGGGCGATTTTCTTCGGAGAAGGTGGTAGCCTTCCCAAAAATAGTTAAAACTTTCCCAGAACCCTCCCCAAAATTGTAAAATCCTTTTCATATGAAAACACACTATACAGGAGAACCATAACGGTTCAGCGGTTAGAGAGATCCTACTGTACATATTTAGTATATAGATATAACATCGTGAACATTAATATATAATATCCTAATCATATGGAAATCTTGATAAGAATACGACATTTCTAAACAGCTTTTGCATGCTCAAAAATCATTATTTTATCCTTAGTTTAAAAGTTCTGATGGGGTACGTTGAATTTTATTCCTTCAACTATTCCACTAGTCGATTCTTGTGTGTGTGTTCATGTTCTTAAAGATCTCGTAAACGGATGGAGTTGACCGACCTTTTTGGATGGATGGTTGGAGAAGAACCCTCCATGATCCCTAGGGGCGAAGCAACTAGTATGAACAAAAAGTAAAATATTCTATTTAGCCTACTTAAATTATTGAACAAAACATAAACAAGGAAACCTACGTTCATAATCAATAAGCAATGAAGAAACTTACACAAAATATAGTTGCTGTAATAACAATGGCATATATTGTTAGGTAGGATATATATTCAGCAAATGTTATGTGTTTACGACCGCGAAAATATCATTGAAATGAGGAGATAGAAATGTAAACAATATCTTATTGCCAGTCATTGATGGCATTCAGACGAACTTGTACAGCAAATAAGTTACTGAGTAGCTGTTCTACAAACAACGGCGGAAGTACTGAATTTGTTTTGTCACATCCGGTTTAGCAGAGAGATTTAAATGTAAAATAATAATAATAATACATAAGTACAATTTCATTTGCATTAATTAAACTACTAGGTTATACAGGCGTAGCAACCCTATAAAGCATTAATAAAAATTAAGATGATAATGACTGAAATATCTGAAAGGAAACACTAGATTTGGATTATGGAAAGAAAAAGAAGTAGCGGTTTCGTTTTATTTTCACATTACCTTTACCCCTAATTCTAGCAACTGCACGGGGCTCTAACCCTGCGGGGCAATTACTAACATTTACCTAACCTAAAATAAGCTATCAACAGCTACTGTAAAAATACGACGAAACCCCCCACGTCGTTTTCTTTCCATTATCCTAAGATTTTTACCTCTACTCAAAAAGTAGAATTATTGGAAACAAAAGAAATTAAAGTTTCACTTTTGGTGTACAAAATTATCTTCCCATTGATTTTAAAAATAGTATTGTAATCTTGCACCTTAAGCTGATTTCTTTATTCGGGTGTAGTCCCTTTTGTGGCAACGCACCTTAAGGGGCGATTCTTCGTATTTTTCACAGTAGCTTTTCTCTTATTTCTAGCCCCTGCGGGACAAATTGCCTAACCCTGTGGGGCAATAACCTAACCCAATATAACCTAATCTAACTTATAAAAAGCCATTAAAAAAAATACGACGTATTGCCATAAAAGGGACTATTCCCCTGTATTTATTTTCAGTTTTAATGTTTTCGTTATCAAAAAATTCTAGTATCTAAAATAAAAATAAATATTTCCTATTGAGATTTTTTTGAAAATATCTGTGAAAAAAAAACAATTCTTTGATCTATTAGTTTTTTTTTAACTAGAGTTGTTAAGTTTGGGAGTAATCGTCGTTGGGAGTACTATCTTGCAGGCTTCATATTCGGTGAAAGTGAATTTGATTATTATTCTGTAAATCAATTAGACCCAGCTAGCATTGATTAACATTTTTATCTCATTCAATTTAATTCTATGCAGTATCCATTTCTCTTTAATTTGGACTGATTTTTACCACTCCCTGCTCAAGATTTTTATTTGCATCACTGATTTGCTTCAATATTCAAAATAGACTAAAGCCATCAAAGTACACTTTTAATAAGTGATCCATAAGAGAATAGGGGTTTGAAAAATATTCCAAATTAACATTAAATGGAAAGTAATAAAATTTCGCTGAATGCTAAGAAATGCTAGCCACATGGTATGAGCCAAGGAATTTTAACATCATTAATCTAAAACAAGTATAATATTATCCACCAATGTATTAGTATTAGTATTAGTGTCAAAATTACCTCCCAAACACATCGGATTCCAATCCCTGACATAGTTCAAACCTCTAAATATTTAGGTTTTTAAACTGGAGCTAAATTAAAAATAACTTTTTGAAAGTAAAATCTAAATAAGTAAATGCTGAATTTTTTCTCAATCTGTTACCGACTAACTAATATTTATTAAAGGTATATAATAAAGAAAACATTATCATCAAATGTCCTATCCCTTTAACTTATTTAGTTATTTCTGATTAAACGCAGCGTGATAATTAAATGATTACAACTTAACTTTTGCACTTCTCATTAACCCATACCAAGACTTGTAACACGCAAGGTGTGCTCTAAATAGCTTTGACCGTATACTCTGTCTGAATATTGAGGACACTTTTCAATAGCATTTCTTCTGTATAAAAAGGGTCAGTCCTAAAGTCCTCTATAATAAAGGATTTAGAATACGTATATATTGTGACAGGGGAGTTTTGTCGTTAATTTAGGTTGCCACTATAATCTTCATATATTGTACGGCGTTATCCTATTAGAATTTTTTTTTCAATTTTGAAAATTTGAGTCCTTCCCCCCCCCTCCCCCCCGACAACGACGAACAACTATTTTAGGTTAGGTTTTAGGCTAGGGAGCCGAGCGCTGCGGCTAGGCAGGCTATGGAGCCGAGCGCTGCGGCCAGAGTCCATAGTTCGCTGTCGGGGGGGTACTCAAATTTTCAAAATTGAAAAAAAAATTCTAAGAGGATAATACCTATTGTATTGGTCAATACGTTACTCCATGATCAGAGGAGGGGATGGGGGGTATCGTTATATCAGCCAGCTGGTATATATAGATATAATAGAAGGCTTATTATTATTGCCATAACTTTATTTTGACTTGTGAATGGTTAATTCTTGTTTTGTTTTTATTGAGACAGAAAAATATAATGTGTGTAAAGTTCATGTATTGTCTTAAAATATTACTCAATAATTGCAGAAGATATTACTAATGATATCTTAACCCAATCTTTAATCTTTGCAAAAATAAGAAATAAATACATTAATATATTAAGGAGAGGTGACCTTCCTTCCAATTTATCCAGAAAGCGAATGGTTATGAATCATCCTATTTACTATGAGCCAAAAAGAAAGAATTTTAACTTCATGATTTTTTTCTTCACCTGTCCTATCATTTATCCATGACTCGCTATCGCAAGGACCTTCAAGAAAAGATAGTCAGAAAGGGAAAATTAAAAACTAGTACAAATAGGTCCATTGTAGAGCAGCTTCACTTCTAAACAAGAATGAAGAGACACACAATAATGCTAACAGGACAAGCATGTCAGCAAGATTAACCTTTGATTAGTTGCAGAGGTTAATAAATATAAAATATAATTTAAAGAAAATTTTCAAAAAGGGAATGTGATTCTGACAATCTAAAGGACAATTCCTACACAATCCCCCTTCCCCTTTTCCTCCCCCCCCCCCTTCTTACCCACTCCTCTTCAGTTACATAAGAAAACAAGATACAATCCATACTGATCAGGAAAAACACTTTTTTTCCATTTATATTTTCAACCCTAGTTAAATTCCTTTAAATTTCTTCCCCATACCCCCACTCATGGTAAATTTTTTAAGAAGAAAAAAAGGATAATAGAAATAAAATTGGTTTATGAGTAGCTTCGCTCTAAATTATCAATATGAAAGATGACTTTCAACTTTCTTTATTTTCTTGACTTGATGCACACAGACAAAGTATATTAGACAACCCATCCTTTTCTTTGTATATTAGAAAATTAAATACATTGCTATCGCTTTGGGCTTTTAATTACAGGACTAGTTTTTAATTACATATTTTTTATTGTGTAGTTATTACTCTAGGACATTTATTTCGGTATTTTCTACCAGTATCAAAATATCAATTGATTTATTATTACTTCGATCTTAGATAAGATTATCATGTTTTCTAATAAATTGAATCTTATAGCTTGCTTCGTTTAGACATCATTGCTTGAAAGTTAAACTCTAGTTTTATAGTTTGCTTCTTTCCTCTGAAGTAGCTTCGAATGTGTGTGGATGAAATTGGAATGTGGACTAAAACACTCTTATTGTTAAAAGGAAGCTTCCGTGAAAAGAACCAACGACATTAGTCAACAAGTTTGAAAGATGTTTTAATTTAAAAAAAAAAAATCTTTCCTACTTTAAATTGTAGAATGAAACACTATTTTTGATTCCAAAAGCAACCTATAATTTTATCAAAGTATAAATTGTATATATCAAATATAAAACCGACACAAAACGTCATAGTAATTGAGTGTTACAAATAGGAAGAATTGAAATAGGGACATATATTCAAATCTTCCCTTTCTTAAGTCAATGAACTCTTGTCATTATTTTGGAAGCGTAGCTTCTCATTAACTGTGAATAAAGTTTCTGGCCAATAAGAATTAAAAGGAGAAAATTTGGTCCCATATGAGACTTTTAGAAGATATCTATTAACTAATACACATCCCCAGTACAACTCAATTTGTACGTAAGTCTAATTGGCTCTTGATATTTCTATATTTTCAATTCATATACTTTGCCTTAGTTTTTTTCTTTTTATTCTTTTGTAAGCTTTAACTTTGCAATAATAATCCATTGTTAAGATATATTCAAACTAGCGGCTACGCCCCTAGAGGCCTCTAGGGGCACTTAAGAAGAAGAGAGTCAAATTTAATACCCAATTTCTTATTTTAAATTTAAAAAAAAAAAAAATTTATTTTGGGGGGGACAAAAAAAATATTTTTTTTCGGGGGGGGGGAATTTTTCATTTTTTTTTGGGGGGGGGGGGTTAGGGATGTCCCACCCCCCAAGAAAATAGTTATAAACCTTCCCGGGACCTATGAGAAGCTACCCTGTTAAGGAGAACCTGATCGGTTCAGCGGTTAGCGAGATCCTTCGGTACAGACACACAGACATCCTGTTACTTTAGTATAAGGATAACTAAATATCTTTCCCTTTCCCAGGGACTAGGTTGTTATCTGTCTTTAGGAAGAGGATGTCTTATTCAAAATAAAATAAAAATACTAATAGATTTGAATCAAATTTTAAAACGACATAAATGTTAGGCAGCTGGAACTGATTGGTGGAACCTTACCTACAATAGAATAAGAATTGTTTATTAAATCATGGTGGTTTTAAAACGCGGAAATAGATGGCAGAATCTACAACCTTTTCTTCTTTCAGAGTATATACATTATACAAAAAACGGAAAGCACAAAAAAATAGGTTGTCTAAATATAAATAAAACCGAATATCGTTTTCTACTTGCGTTTGGGATTATTTCAAGTAATAGCTCTTACCCAACTCTACACTAATATTGATCTTCTTCTTAACCCTTTATTTAAATTTAGCCACACTCTAAAATAATAAAGTTAGACCTTAATTGAAATAAAATAACCTTGCGGGACCTATTCCTGCGGGGCTATTAAATTCCAAATAAAACCTAACCTATAGTAATAAACAAACAAACTTAAATAAACCCCCCCTTATTTTCTTTTGTGGGGGGGTCAACAACGTACTTTGTAGAAAAACACCATCTTAATTTCTAACCAAACAATTTCTTTTACAACTCCAGATTTTCTTACATTTCAAAACAAACTTTCAAATTAGAAAATAATTAATTTTAGCAAATTGAAAAGTCTTGCAAAAATTTGCATATTTTACTTTAACACTACATCAGGGGTATTACAGTTAGGTGATTTAAACTCTCCATCTTACAGTGAGGATTGTGAATGGATAACAGTTTTCTTAAGCAGAGCTGGATCTATAAATGTGTAGCCGTGGCCGTAGTCGTAGCGGTAACCGTCGCCACTACCAGTGCTGCCAATAAAACATGGATTTTTAAATGTTTGAAGTTTTTACGTATTATTATTATCTTTTTCTTCATATTTTTACTGAAAATTCAAAAGTGGTTATGATTCAAAGATCACATAAAGTCGTGGCCACGCGTGGCCAATTTGATTTTAAGATCGCTATTAGGTTAGTGGCTGTACCTCTGGCCACGGCTACGGCAACGGCTACACATTTAAAGATCCAGCTCAGGTTTATATTAATTTGTCTTAATAAGAAATGCAAGTAAATCTTATCTTCTTTATATCAAAATATGAAATTTCTTTCCGTTATTTACATCAATAAACTTTACACATTTCACCTTCTTTGTCAGTAATTGAATATTCAAACAAGACTAATTTGAAGTTTTGAAGTTTTGGGTATTATATATTTACATCCATATTACATACTCAGCATAGACGTCCAAGGGGGGGGGGGTAATGGGGCGATTATCCCCCCCCAAACGGTTTTTTTCATTTTACCCCCCCCCCCCCCATTTAAAATTTACCCCTACCCTGGGGGTGCCGTAGGCACCTCCAACCATTTAGGAGGGGGTATTTACCCCCCAAACAATTTTGGGGGGGTAAATACCCCCCCCAAATAAAAAATCTCTAATAAAAAAAAATTTTGCGCGCTTCGCGTGCATTTTTAATACTATATATTTAATAAAATTTAAATTACCCCCCCCAAAAATTTAACCCTGGGGGTAAATTTTTGGGGGGGTAAACTAAATTTACCCCTGCCAACAGATTTCAGGGGGGGTAATTACCCCCCCCCTAAGCAAATTTTACACCCGGGGTAAAAATTTTGGGGGGGTGAAAAAAAATTTGCGGCGCGCTTCGCGCGCAATTTTACCCCCCCCTTCAAAAATTTTTACCCCCACAAAATAAAAAGCTTGGACGCCCCTGATACTCAGCCCACGATCTATTTGAGAGAATAAATAAAAATCCTCTAAAGTAAATTTCATCCTACTCCTATCCTCACTATATCTGTTGGGCAGAAAGGGAAGAGTCAGGCGAAACTAATTTAGGACAGAAAGTTATTTCTGCAATCTTTTTAGCTAGACTTTTATAAAGACCATGACGATTAGAAATCTTAAAATATTTTAAAAATAAACATACTTATAAGAATAAAATATTAATAATTCCTTAAAATAGAAAGTCAGCTATACGAGAGATGTATAGCAATAAAAAGCCTTGTTTCAGTTAAATGAATATCAAGAATAGACCCTATAGTCAAGTAACTTCGCTTATAAAAATTGACTAAGCAAGGCTGTTCTTAAATGATAAATTAAAGCATGAACCTTGATTTGAAATGTAAAACTTAGTTTACTTCATACAATAATTAGATATTTTAATTCTAAAGTGTTTAATTTTTTTATTCAGTGGTTCTAAACCGTTTTGTTAAATAATTTTTTGTCTGCTTTTAAATTTTCATCCATTTAATTCATTAGGTTTTAATGATTTCATCTGAATGTACCACTTGTATATAATAATATTAATCCATTGAAATATATACCGAAAACATTTCACCTTCTTTGTCAGTAATTTAATATTTAAACAAGACTAATTTGAAGTTTTGGGTATTATATATTTACATCCATATTACATACTCAGCCCAAAATCTATTTGAGAGAATAAATAAAAATCCTCTGAAGTAAATTTCATTTTACTCATTTCCTCCACTGCACTGGTATGAAAGGAGAAGGGAAGATCAGGTGAAACTAATTTAGGACAGGACACAGAAAGTTATTTCTGCAATCTTTTTAGCTAGGCTATTCTAAAGACCATGACGATTAGAAATCTTTTACAATATTTAAACATATAAACATACTTATATGTGTGTGTGTGTGTAGCCATAGTTTCTTAGTGTTTGGACCTAAGTAGTCATGGAGTAGGACGAGACACTTTTGTATGCTAGCACTAGGGCCAGCTCAAGGTCCACGCTCAAGTACTTGACCCGCTGTCTCAAGGGACCTACTCTTTATTACCTCACCCTCGCCGAGTATGGCAGGTGTCCCAAATTAAGTCACCGTAATGAATGACGCTCTCCACAGAGGAGCTTGGGTAAGGGTTGTACTGATATTATGTACTTGATTATTGAGTATCCAAACTACCCAATTATCACCCTTCTTACACAACCAAGGGGAAGTTGCGTGAATGAATTGCGACTGAGAAATTCGAGTTGCCACATGGGGACTTGAACTCGAACTCTCACCACCGTAACTCAGTGCGTTACCACTGAGCTACGACGCCCCTTCCTTCATGAATAAAATATTAATAATTCCCTAAAATAGAACAACAACAAAAATTAAAGATTATACCGACTAAAATAACTAACATGATTACAGAATTGAAAATGTAGGGGGGAAAATGTAAAACAATTATGGACAAAAAATTGGCTACTTATAGATTGTCAGCTATACGAGAGATGTATTGCAATAAAAAGCCTTGTTTCAGTTAAATAAATATCAAGAATAGACCCTATAGTCAAGTAGCTTCGCTTATAAAAATTAACTAAGCAAGGCTGTTCTTAAATGATAAATTAAAGCATGAACCTTGATTTGAAATGTAAAACTTAGTTTACTTCATACAATAATTAGATATTTTATTTCTAAAGTGTTTTGATTTTTTTATTCAGTGGTTCTAAACCGTTTTGTTAGGTATATAATTTTTTGTCTGCTTTTAAATTTTCATCCATTTAATTAATTAGGTTTGAATGATTTCATCTGAATGTACCACTTGTACATAAAAGAAGGTGGAGTTGGGGGTTCTTGCCCTCTATTTCTAATATATTAATCCATTGAAATATATACCGAAAACGATGACAATCTATGAAACCTTAAATCATGTAGGTAATTTAAAAAATTTAATTTATATTTCTGTTTCTTTAAACCAAATATTTAAAAGTAACAATCTTAGAGAAACCTCCATACTACAAAACACTTATTTGAGTAATAGCTCAATTAATTTTTGAAAGCATAGCATTTCTAAGTTTTATTTTATTCGTCATCATGTAATATATTTCACATTCATTGTGAGTCCCTACATTATAGAATCTTTCTATCAAATTAAAACTTTGCATACGATTTCTGTAATTATTTTGACTAAAATAGAAAGCAAAGAAACACTATAACCATTAATAAAAGGTCCCATTACACCAAATAAAACACTGTTATGATAGAATCATCCCATTGGATAGAAATCTTTCTGATATTTCCATATTAATAGTATAACCATGTGATTACGTTATGGCAAATTCATACATAATATGTAATATCCTATTAATTTAAAACTTTTCAGGATAATAAAACCAAAAATAACCAACAAATCTATCAACCCTATAGACCCAATATAAATAATGTAAGTATGTCCATTTTATGGTAAAGCAACAATTCCTACCTTATTCTGTAAATGATTTCTATTTCTGTTATTGTAAACTAGCTGCTTGTGTGAGCTAGAATGGGTCACCACGTCACTATCCGTAATTAACATGATAACACAGTCACAGCAACTATTAGTACAATTATAACATTAATTTTCACTTTTTTTTACACTTTTTTTCGTTGTTACAACCACTTGCTAATTTTCTGTAATTATATATAGAAGAGAGTGTTATTATAAATTTTGAAGTGCAAAAAAAAAAAAAATTCTGCATCCTTGCAAATAACACGGAAAGTATTTGAGAATAAAAAAAACTTGAAAATTTAAATGGTCTATGAACTGTAGAAACACTAAATGCCTGTTAAAAAGTAACTGTTATTTTTTTGTCTGCCAGAAAGATTTTAAGTAAAAAAGTTTTTTTTTCAGATGATATATCCCATACTTATTTTATAAAACAGAGAAGACAACGCGTTAAGTAAAATTCATAAAAAGATTCCGTTTAAAATTAAATAGATAAAGAATGTCAACTTTGTATTTTTCTTTATTTTTTATAATAACAAGTCTTAAATCAAAGACGATAATTAACATTGAAAACTAAAATTAACTTTTTCTTTGCATCAATCATAATAAAAACAAAAAAGAGTTAAAATGAAAGATAATAACACATGTGAGGTGACAATTTCACTTAAATATAGATTTATAATGTATAATTATTTTATTTTGCACACATATAAAAATTGCGTAAAGAAAGGCTAGGAGGGGGGGGGGGGGTGAGCTGCATTTCTCACCATCTTTGTCAAAATTAACAGTGTCACGTAAATTGATATAGAGACCGTTTCTTGATACGATAAAGCATAAAGCATATGAATCAAGGATTTGACCGATCTTATTTCAAAGTTTCCTTCACTGACATTGTAAATTTGGCCAACGATAGTTAGAAATGCACCACTTTAATCTTATCACAAAAAATCACATTTTTTCATCAATGATTCAAATGAAATTGAATTTTAAGAGTTAATAACACTGTATATATAAAATGTTGGCACTAAGTAAAAGAGAAACTAAGTATATGTTGTAAATATAGTGTGAATGTATGTAAGTGTGTGTGTGTATATTTGATGATTTGTGTATGTAAGCCATGTGAAGCTGTTGAAACAACTGTATTTTCCAGTAGCCACCCCCCCCCCCCCGTCCCCTCCCCCGCTATGTTTAGTCCCCATAATGGTCGGAGGTATGTAGGAGTATATTGAAAAGGAGAGGCACTATAGAGAAAAATCTTAATTAGAGGAAATCTTAGTAAGACCTTTTATACCTAAAATTGATCTACAATAAGCTTACCTATAGAAAACTAATTTACTTTCAATCTTAAGACACATTCAGTAAATATTCAAATGAATAACTTACAATACATTACAATTTAAAATGTATAAAGGAGTTATTTACTTGTTACTCATTTGGAGTCTGAACTGAAACTTATATCTCGTTAGATTCAAAATTCAAATAAAATACAGATAGAATTGTCCTAAAACTTCAAAACTCCAATAATTTTCTTTAGTTAGAGAAAAGGAGAAAGAGGGACTCCTTTAGAGAAATATAGGAGAAAGTACCCCTTCACCCTCTCTCTCCTAACTCCCTTTCCCAATGGTATCGCTGGACCTAGTGGTGTGGTGGAAGAGGAAAAGAAACGGGATGAATATGTTGTGTGTGTGTGTGTGTGTGTGTGACCAACACAAAGCAGAGTAGAGTCGCAACATTACAGTTAACAACATTAAATAACAAATTGTTGAATAAAAATTTATAGGTATGCCATAGACGTCCAAGGATGGGGATAAAGGGGTGTTTAATTATTTAGGTGGAAAGCTTTTAAATTCATTATTTTTATTCATTCAAAACTTTAATGAATAAATAAGATTACCCTCCTCAAACCATTAAAACTCCTAATTTTACCCTCCTAAAAATAAAAAGCTTGAACGTTCCAGCGGTAGGCTAGTGGTGAATAGATAAACATTTTCTTTATAGAAAAGTAGTTTAAGATCCAGATAACTGTTGATATCATAGGTCCAAACAAAAATCTTTAGAATCTCCTTAAATAAGTTCTATTTAAATCATAATAAGATCATTGAGAGGACAATGTTAAATAAATCAATCTTACTCCAGATAGTGTATAGGTACAAACTTCCTTTCTTTATTAAATCTGTAATGGGGAAGATTTGTATAAAATGTATAAACAACTCGGAAAGAAAAAGGCGAGTGGTAAAGAGAGAGAAAGATTTTAGAAGATCATATATTTGATGTGCATGTTATTCCGCATAATCATCTGTAATACAAAGTAGTACGATGTCTGTCTGTCTGAAGCTTAAAATCTCAGTAACCACTGAACCGATTGGGCTCTACTTTTCTGGGAATAAACCTACTGGTCCTGTGAAGGTTTTCAGCTATTTTTTGGGGGATGGAAAACCCCCAACACCCCCAAAAAATAAAAATACCCGCCCCCCAAATTTTTTTTTTATACTATCCCCCCCAAAAAAATAAAAATTTCCCCCCCCCCCCAAATTTTTTTTTCTTTTTAAAACTTAATAACACAAAAATAGGTTGATCAAACCTCTTATGAGAAAGCCCCTAGAGGCTAGGGGCGAAGCCGCTAGTTACATTATAAAATAATATTTTATTACAACAGCAGAAATAAATCCTTATCTATTTGATTCGTTCTCATCTTTAAACTTTTTTCTAAGTTATAGTGTTTTTTCCGCGCTATTCGGATATGATAATATGCGGAAGTGAAGAAACACAATTTCCCCTTCCCAATAACTTCACCGCAACAGCTCAGAGACTTTAACGTCAGCTGGACATTTCGGTGGACTGTGTCATACAAAACAACAACAGTAACAAAAATTAGTAAGTATTTTTTTCATTCTAAAAATATTTTGCTAAAAGTGATAAAGGCGAAAATTCAACTAAATACCTATAATGTTTTAAAATATAAACTTGGTTTATATGGGATGAAATTAGCACGTTAATCTTATATTGTTTAACTATTTCTAGCATTAAAAAAGGATATTGAGTATTTTCAAATATTACCTATTTTAAGAAAACACCATAATATATAATAAAGATATTACGATTGGAATTTTGGGATAGGATTTTTTGTGTAATAAAAAAAGTGATTCTTACCAAAATTACTACTTTCTAATTTTACCAATTATATAACTATAAACGTGATTTAAGCCACTTATTATCATTATAAGAAAACATAAAAAAGGTTTTTATTAAAAATATTCTATGAGAATCAAGCTTACTACCCTCCTTTCAATTTCCTACAGGCCAGTAATTAAATTCCACCACGCAAGATGGGAAATCTTTTAGAATATTACGAGAAAATGTGAGAAGCAAGCTTTTCTAAAAGTTATTTTCTAATAAAAAATTTAAACACACGTTTGATCATTTGATTGCACTATTTATCTTTTTGATATTTTATTATCAAATGATTTTGTTCATAGGCATAATACTGGTTAGCAGCATATCAAATAAGGAACTTTTAAATATCAATTTGGTAGAAAACACTTCGCAGACAAAAATTCTAAGAGAGAAAAAATCTCTCTTTTTCATGAACAAATCATCCTTGTCAAAAATTGTACAATCAAAAAAATGTTCTGAATGATTGAGACATTTTCCTTTATTTTCTCATCCCGTAGAAGATAAGATAAGATAAGATAAGATAAGATTTATTTTCCTCAAAGGTACAACATATTTTATTAGATATATATTATAAATTATGTTACTATGCTTGATTTGTTTGATTCATCTGGTTTGTTGTGTTTGGTGCAGGTTAGATAATAATATACATAATAACAATTATTAAGTACCTAGCATGGAATTGGCCGAACTTCATCTCCACCTAGTTACCAGGCCAGTTTAAATTGAATGGAGACAATATTTTACAATAAAAATTCCATGCAACATTGTACCAGATAGTTGGCATAACCCTTTAAGGGTTGTGGAGCCACTGGTGTACTTTGACGCTTGCCAAGCCGATACAATGTTATATGTGCAAATAAATAATAATCTTAACAATGAAACAATATCTTGCTGTGTATTTCAGACATCCTCCTACTATCAGTTGCAACTTCTCCAAGCGTGAATTCGGAACAATTAAGGAACCAAAACCTCCATAAGGAGTCGCTATTCCCGTTGAGATCCCTTTTCAGCTCCAAATAGACAGTTTCCTTTATATCAAATTATTTTCATTATAGAGTGGAGTTTTGTCCGGGTTTTAAGGACATCTCCACACCAATAATTACAGGATAACGGCAAATTTCGCGATAACACTTGGTCCAATCCAAAAAATCCAAAAAAAAACCAAAGAAAAGTCCAAAAAAGGACAAGAATACCCTAATAATAATCATATCGTGTACTTAAGTGAACAAGGTGTAATGGTTGGTTTCGATTCCTACGGAATCTGATTTTTATTTTTGAGAATGGATATAAAAAATCCTAAGAATAGGTCATATGCGATTCCTACGGAATCTGATTTTGGTATTTTGATAATGGGAGTGTGTCCCTAAATATGTATGGTTCGATTCCTCCGGAATCTGATTTTTGTGTTTTGAGAACTGGTCACAGCATGGCTGTGAATGGGGCAACAAAATGGGAGAGGAAGAGGGGGGGGGGGAGGGGGTTTTAAGGGAAGGCGAAAACGTATCATTAATCCATTGATTCCACCCCTTTTTGAAGGTAAAAGGGTGAAAGTGGGTCATGTTAAAAAAGACTGTGGCGTGCTATTGCGCGCGTAATTTGGTTATAGCTTTGCTTTAGTGAGGTTTAAATCTTACTATTGTTTAGACACGAAATGTTCGGAGAGGAAGAATACCAACAAATGTGGCAGCCGCTACGCAATAGATTGACAATAACATATGAACGACTTCTCAATATAGTTAATGGTGACAATGTCAGTGACGAAGTACGTCGTGAGGTAGCCCGTCTTCTATACCAACAGGGTTATTTAGAAACCGAGTTGGCCCTCACACTATACAACCCAAACAAGGACATGGAGTTTCATGAAGCTAAATTGGGTGAAATTGCTGAGCGGATAACTGCTCAAGAGGGGGCCTGTCTCCAGCTATAGTTCCAGAAGTTGGCCATTTCCGGTTTGAACCAGTTACGGTCAAGTTCTCTACGACTTTATATACAAGATATCCGCAAAAATATCCGCAAAAACACCCGCGGAAATGTCCACATGATGTTCACAAAAATCAACAAAAATCAACAATGAATCAACAGAAAAAAACTGCAAAAAGTTACTGATATGGCTATTGAAATATAAAATTGTTTTTGAAGAATAATACAGTTTAGTTTTATCCAAAAAAGTAAAAGTATTAAAATATCATAAATTATCATAAATTCATTGATTTGTTTAATAAATCCTAGATATCTTGCTATGAACTTTTATTTTTTATGAAGGATGTATAGAGTAATAGGATGTCTGTTAATATTTCGCTATGGATTAATTTTCATTAGCATAAAAAAAAGTGAAGTGAGAAACTGGTTAAAATAAGGGAGATGGGTCAGGGAATTCAACAGGTTAGGGGGAGGAGGGGGGGAAAAAACTAGAAGGGGAGTGGTGGGTGGTTTGTGCGCGGCCGTGACTTCCAGCTAGACAGACGGAGCGGCGCCTATCGTTTGGTATATACTGGGGGGGAGAAAAATAGGGGGAGGGGGGAAGAGTGGTTTTCCGGTAAAGCACGGCAGAATAAAGCAAAAGAATAAAGCAAAAGAGGGGGCGGGGGGGAGACAATTGGTTGTAAAGCATAGGGGGAATACGCGGGAAATCGGAAGTAGGGAAAGTTATTTATTAATTAATAAGTTAAATTAAGATTGAATAATGTATGGTATTAAGACACAAGGGGGGTATAAATATGGGGGTGGGTAGGGTCAAAGTTCAATTGTCTCAGAAATGTCAGATCAAGAAGAGGAAGTTGGACAAGGCCAAGGTGCTTTACCGGATGGGGCGCCGGAAGTTCCGGAGGAGGCTGGAGGAGAAGAAGATGTTCCCCTCCAAGACCAGGTGCAGGAGCTCATCGCCATGTTGAACTCAAGCGATGAAATCGATGATCCTGCACCCGTGCACGGCGTCCAGCAGCTGCTGAACCTCGCGGCAGTGCCTGATCTACTCCCATTTCCGGGGGTAGACAGGCGCTGTCTGGACCTCTGGTTTATGGTCAAGAGGAGGTTAATGGGCGTCGTGTACGAGGGCGACAGACTTATGTGGAGGAGATTCCGCCAAGATGCCATCGATGAGGAGATCCTCCGCATGATGTACTCCAACTATGGGTTAGTCGTGAGGCTAATTTCAGTAATGCCCACGTACGCCCGCTCCTTCCAGGCCAACATGGATTCCATCGCCACCATGGACCGCTTGGTCACCGTCCAGCAGGACCTTGTGGAGGAGCTCCTCCAACAGGAACCCGACGACGTCGATGACTCCAGCGACTACGACGAGTAGATGGCTATGCCCACTACATGAGCTTAACCAGTCCAGTCAGCGATAGTCATATATTAAACAAAATTTTCGATATCTAAATTTGAATAAATAAATATATTTTTGGTCAAAATTATGAAAAAACTTTGTTATTTTTTTATTAGATAAAATAGAGGTAGAGGTTGCGCGATTCGTTAGTTGCTTGATAAAAAATATATAATATAATAGAAGAAGTCAAAGTCAAAATATAAAATGTAAAATGAATAAAGTGGATAAGAAACAAACTATGCTAAAGCTACTCTATACATAGGTATGTATGTCGGTTCCTACGGAACCTACTCGTTGAGATTTGAGGTTAAAGAAATGCTGTTTTATTATTTTTTTGGTATAGAAATTAAGTGCTTACAAAAAGTCGAGGGCTAAAGATACGAATAGAAACTTAGTTAGAACAAAAAATTGTTAAATAGAGGAAGAGAAAAAATAAAGTATTTGCTTTTTTTTTAAGAAAGTAAGTAATAAGTAAGTAAAATATCTTTCTTGAGAATAATTTTATTATCAATCAGTTTAATTTCAAAAATAAAATATTTGCTTTTTTAAAATATTTGCTTTTTTAAAACTCAATCTTGTTTAGGTAATAAGTAAAACATTTTTTCTTAAAAATATTTTTATTATCAATTAGTTTAATTTCAAGTGGAAGGTTGTTGAATATAGTTGGGAAAGAGTTAAGAGGGGCGTGCAGGAGAAAGTTTCTATTGGTGCCCGGTTCGTAAGCAAAGTTGTTCCTGTTCCTAGTGCCATACGTATGTCTGTCTTGAACAAAATTCCAGGTGTTTTCGAAAATTTTGGGAAAATTGCCTAATTTATAGGCGTGCATAAATTTACAAACATTGAATTCAATTAACAGGTTAAATGGAAGTATGCCATTAGATTTAAAGAATTCAGCTGTGTGAGCTCTGCTAGGTAAATTTTCGATTATTCTAATGGCTTGCTTCTGCAACTTAATGATTGGTGCTAACAGATACATAGGACAGGCAGTGAACAGGAGACAACAATATTCGATATTCGACTTAATATAAGAAGAATAGAGTAGCTTTAAGTGTTTCTTGTCCAACAAATGACGCATTACTTTCATACTATAAATTATTTTAGAGACTTTGCTATAGACTTTTTCAAGATGATAAGAAAACTTCATTTTCTCGTCCAATTGAATTCCCAAGTGTTTGATACTACCCTCATTGGTACCGCTCACAAGATCCAACTTAGTGATTTTTGACTCATCATTTTCGTTATGATTATTCATGTTTACATAGACTTCAAAGTTGGTCTTAGCGGCGAGCTCAGCGGGGTGAGTATCTCACGGGGGGAGGAAAAGACCATACATTTGGTCTTGCGGGGGTGAATAAGAAGTTTATTGGCATTGTACCATTGGGTCAGTCTGGGGACAAGCTCCTTTGCAAGGTTGATCAATTGTATAATATTCTGCTTTTCAATGAAGCCCACTGCGTCATCAGCAAAGAGATTGATTAGGATCTCTTCACTGCATGAAACAAGGTCATTGATAAAAATCAAAAAAAGAATTGGTCCCAGGACTGACCCCTGAAGTACGCCAATGATAATGAATTCAATTGTGGAGGAGAAAAGGCCCTTAAAATATACACGCTGTTTCCTATTTGCATAATAACTACGGAACCAATCAAGTGCAACCCCCCTTATCCCTGAATTCTCCAGTTTGCTAAAAAGGATGTCCCTATTTATCATGTCGAAACACTTCCTTATGTCCAAAAATATGGCCATACAGGAAGTGTCTCGACTGAGTGCTTGGGTGATCAATGTGCTTAAGTTCAATACATTGTGAAAGGTTGAGATTCCTTTCATGAAGCCAAACTGGCGGTTGCTAAAAAAAGACCGATCTTCCAAGAACTTAACCAGCGTTTCACAGACATATTTTTCAATGGGCTTGGAAAAGTTGTCAATGAGTGAAATTCCTCGATGATTATCTGCCTCGCTGAGTGAACCTGATTTGTGAAGGACAACTATTTTGGAAGTTTTCATTTTTTCAGGAAAAGTGCCATTTTGAAGTGATAAATTATAAACATGTGTTAAGGGAGTGGCAATGGTATCAGCACAGCGAGACAGAACATACATCGAGACATCATTTATGTCTGTGGAACGCTTAGGTTTAATACTACGAATGATATTAATAACCTTGAAGGGGTACAATGGCTCAAAGAAGAGGGAATCTTGACATGGGGGTGGTAAATATTCAAAGAAATTTTTGGGGGTGGAAGGAATTTCAGGCCTTAGGGAAGACCCAATCTGACTAAAATAACGATTAAATTCATTAGCTATTTCTTGGTCATTTTCAATTTTGTTTGGGCCTACTTGAAGGTATGTGCACTCAGGGAAGATTTACTAAACCCAATGACTTCCTTTAGGGTTTTCCAGAGTTTTTTCCCATCCCCGTTTGCATCTCTTATTTGTTGTCTGTAATATTCAATCTTTGCTCTTCTCACTTGCCTATTGTAATTATTCCTATAGACATTGTAAATACTTTCATTTTCAATTGTTTTGTCTTTTAAAAAGTTGCTGTACAAAATATCTCTATGCAATCTACAACGCAATAAAAAGTCTGACATGAAAGGCTGCTGAGGCTGGGTACGTTTGTTTTTTCGTTTTTTTCTAACTGGACACTTTTCATTATAAAGTCTCAAAAAGGTTGAAATAAAGTTATCATAAGCAATGTTTGTGTTGTCTTGGTTTAAAACGTGATTCCAGTTAGTGTGGTAGAGTGCATAGTTTAAGGCATCAAAGTTTTCATCATTCAATTCTCTTTTTTCAAAGAAATCTGGAGGTTTGGGTTTATTTACTCTGTCTATTCGGAATGAATTAATAATTGGCAAGTGATCGGAGATTTTTGAAGTTAAGACAAAGGAAGACATTAGGTTTTGAATAAAGTTACCTACCCCGAATAAATCAAGAAGGGTTGCAGTGGTTCTAGTTACTCTAGTAGCTCTGGTAACGGTATTTATGATACCGTTAAAGGAAAAAGACTCAATAATTCTCATGGAGTTGCTATTTATATTATTTATTTTGAAAAGATCAAAATTGAAATCTCCTACAATGAAGTATGGTATGCTTAAAGCTGCTATTCTATCAATCAGGTCCAAAAAAAGTTCAAAAAATTCTTCTATTTCAGCACTACTCTGATTGGGTGGCCGATAACAGTTTAGTAAGCAAAACTTTAGTCCATTGTGGGAAATTTTTAAGCAAATAGATTCAAGAATATTTTCTTTAAATGAAAATTTATCAAATAGGTTTATCTACTTTATAATATTTGCTTACTAGAATACCCACCCCTCCCCCCCTACTTTTTGTGCGGAGTTTAACATGCCAATCGTAATTATTAATTCCATAGCAATCCATATTTACATCCTTA
Source organism: Acartia tonsa (assembly GCF_053477335.1). Lineage (NCBI taxonomy): Eukaryota > Metazoa > Arthropoda > Copepoda > Calanoida > Acartiidae > Acartia > Acartia tonsa. Next base: position 3,231,943 of record NC_137261.1, on the reverse strand, counting down.
TTCAGCCATAATTCTTGAAACACAGAACATTTAAGTGGATATCATGTTGTCTAAAGAAGTCTACAGTGGAGACAATATCATTGTATTTAGAATGTAATGACTGACAATTAATACTAAAAATATTGAGAAGGTTTTCATTGAATGTTTTCAGTTTCTGTACGATACCTTGTTCACTTGAAAAAACGCAATTTATTCCGAATTCGTTCTCAAAATCGTTAAAGTAGTCGCCGTAAATCGGATTCATAAGATTTAGACCAATGTTATCGTTTAAGTTACCGTAATCCTGGTTAATCTGATCATTAGGGAGGTTTGTCATAGCAGAGCTGGTCCAGGAGCACCGCAGGAGGAATCGTCTTAACATCAAGTATGGACATCTGAAACACAGTAGATATTAGTGGACAAATAAAAATAGGTAATATACAATATATTATCGTTAAAGCGAAAAAAATTACCATATTTACTATGGTTATTCCGATAGCGTTTAGTTTATGTGTGTGTTGGGGGTGGCAACACATTTCAAGCTAGTTTAGTTCCCCCTACTCATTTTCATACAAGTTCCAAGTATTTTATATGCTAATCAGCAGAAAAATAAGAAAAATAGATTGAAATTAATATGCTATGTTGGCGTTCTAACAAGTTGGGTAATATTTAATATTAATATTATAATAATATAGAGTTTACGTGGATATAAACATTAAGTTTTTCGAAATAAATCACTTTGTAAATGAATTTAAAAATGATGATAATAATTTTGTTAAGTACCTTTTTTTCCGACGTATAAGATACTTAACCTCATGATGTGATTACCGCCTTTGTAGCTTTGCTTTGCTTAGCTTTGTTGGCGGTGTCTCTAGCTTTGGCCCTCGTGGCCACAGGATCAGAAGGTGCTGAGTCAACGACAGGGGCAACAGGTACAGAAGGTGCTGAGTCAACGACAGGGGCAACAGGTACGGAAGGTGCTGAGTCAACGACAGGTGTAGATGCGGCAGATGCGGCAGACGTGGCGGCAAGTGCGGCGGTGTGTGTGGCGGTAGGTACGGCAATAGATGCCGCAGGTACGGCGACAGACACGGCGGCAAGTGCGGCAGACGTGGCGGCAGATGCGGCGGCGGTCACGGCGGCAGGTGCGGCGGTGAGCGCGGCGGCAGGTGCGGCAGTGAAATCAGCTGTAGCGGCGGCTGCGGATGCGACGGCGGCAGGTACTGACTGTGTGGGCTGTGCGGCTGGTGCAACGGCTGTATGTGCGGCGGTTGCGACGGTTGCGGCAGAGTCTATGGGAGGGAACACAGCTAGGTCCCCAAGAGCTGGGGCAGGGGCAGACGTTAAATTATGTTGAATCGTGCTGGAAGGGTGGGCTGTGATCGTACTAAACTGTCTTGGGAAGTCATCCTCTGTTAAGTCAGCCTGATTAGAGAAGAATGTTTTCCTTTCCTCAGGCGCTAGCTTGTTGAAACAAAGGATAGGCGGTGCCTCTGACAGAAAAAAATCCTCGCTTCCAGGTATGGGTTGGGCCATTTCCTTCAGGTCTTTGCCAAACGGGTTAAGGCAGCGTATCCAGCGGCTGCCGTTCTTGAGCTGAAATTGGACATGTTGGCCAGCGACTTTGGCCCTCGAAATCTGGTTTGTGGCATACACAAAGGTCATGGTCTTCCTGTTGAGGTCGGACATATCTTGCTTCGCCTGGACTAACCTATTGGGGAAGAACGGGACCGGTGACGCGTTGTTCCTGGGATTGAACCTCTTGATCTCGGCGTTGTAACGGTCAAGCACAGCCTTCTTATTGTTCATCCACGCGTCGAGGTAGGATCTAGACATAAAACGAAAAATAAAAACGGGGATCTGGCCCTTTGTATATGGGAGCATATGGGCACGCTCGACGATATCACAAAAATGTGAGGGAATATATTCTAATTCTCCACGTTTAAGAGCGGCTTCAAGGGTGGGCCTTATAATGTTTCTAAATATGATAAACTCTGTAATATTTTCACGGCTCCACGGCTGCTGAAAATTCACTATTCTACAACTCCAATCGCGGCACCTTTGCTCTCTTATCGAGTTTTGTAGAAGTTGAAATTTGACGAAATTTTCTCTCGACGATTCAATAGAGTTTAAATAGTCTTTTTGTTGTGTAATCGTGGTCCTAATCGCTTTTTGTTCACTTGCAACAGATTTAGCATCTACGAAATTTTCTATACCTTCGATAGATTGAATTTTAACATTTAAATCTGAGACTCTCAATTTAATATCGTTTATTTCGGTTTTATGACTGGCAAAAGTACTATGAATAAGCTCATCCCTTACCTTAGCTATATTCGCATCGTATTCTTTAAACTTAACATCCAAAGCAGCGTCCAAATTTGTTTTAAACTTTGACCAATATTCTGGGTTGTCACACGTACTACAGGCCATGATGAAGTGAAGATGGCGGAACCGAGGGTGCTGAGTGAGTGTGGGTCAGCTGACCAATGGTGGGACGCGAAAAAATGTTAGCCAATGGGAGAGCTTATTTGTCGGGAGTACTTTGCGCCGGTAAAAATGTTGCCAGACCGATAAATTATCATAAAATTATCAAAAAAAAATTTGAGAGTGTTTTCACCAAAAATTGTTCATTAAGTTAAAGCGATTAGGTTACACATAAGTTAAAAAAAAACTTTTAATTCATTAATGTTTTATTTTCACTTTTTTTGTGTTAACAATTGACCGATACGTTAACACATACACATTGCCAGGCCTAAATACGAGGTGCCCTCTGGCTACAGTGTCTTCCCTTTCCTCCAACTGCGGAGTGACCACGGGCAGTGGGGAGAGGGGAACTAGTTGAGAGAGAGGGGGAAGGTAGAACTGAGCTTAACACATGGGGTAGGGCGGGGGAGAGCTTGCTAAATGCGTGTGCTCAGCCCGACTCTCTGAACTAAACTAAACTAAACTAAACATTTGAAAATTATAATCAAATATTTTGATAATAATAATGTTCAATATTTATAAATCTAATTAATTAGGTACTCTAGAATTGTCTGTCAAAGAAATTAAGATTTGTGTTATTTTATCAGTTTTAACCCCTTAAAAACTCCGTTAAATTAAAAAATAATACGACCATTTGCCATTTAAAATGAAGAATTATTCAATATCTAAATTTGCAGATTTTAAAATAAATAGCCTAAATCCTTGCTAGATCATATGTGAAGATACCCTACAATATAAAACTATATTGGAGCGGTGGATAATTTTTTTTTACTTCTCTTGTGATTATACCTAATCATTAATTAATATAATTTCTTATTATCCTAATAATAATCCATTTAGATAAATGTATTTGTTAATTTTGGTTAGGTATATTAGTTATATATTTTAATTAATTTTAGAGGGAGATATGATTGGATTGAAAATAAAATGTTAATACTTTGCTACCAATCTTTTTATAGAAAGTAATAAGCTTTTTGTCTTTAGGACCGATATGGTTCTCCTTTACAGCAAAGCTTTTTAAATTACCATGGTATGTTTTTAACTACTTCCAGGGAGGAAATCTCCACCCTCCCAATAAAAATTCCCCCCCCCCCAAAAAAAAATTAATTTTTCTTTTCCTTTTTAAAATTTACTATCTCCTACCGCAAGTGCCCCTAGAGGCTTCTAGGGGGGGACGTAGCCGCTAGTAATACATATTTTAACTACAGATTTTTTCTAAAAATATTATTCCCAGTGCCTAATTTTAGGTAAATGATTTCTGAACCTTAAATAAAGTGGAATCATTTCGTGTGAAAGCTTTTCGTTCTAGGAACAATTCATATCACTAGTATTGAAGTTGACTAATTTTAACATACCCCCTAAAAATTAAAAAACCCTTTTAGGTCCCTTGCTTTACTTTTTTTGAGGGGGGGGGGGGCTGTTTTGATCTAACACTACAGGAGTAAAATACCTGCCATTTCTTTTCTTCTTCCAAAATGGTTTGTTACTACTGCGCTTCTCTTAATTTATTTTAGTTAGTAGATGGGGGGAGGGGAGGTGGTGTTAAAAAAGGTCCAATGTCGATCATAAAGGATCCTGATTCCAGGAACTGCTGCACTCCTGTTTTCCTCCAAGAATTCATGCAAACCTAATTCATTCTTGTATCAGTTAACAGGTATAAAGGGATAACCCAATGGAGGATAAGTTCATCATTCATTAATAAGTAAATCTTGATTTGTTTAATGAGGGAGATTTGTATTTTTCTGCCTAGTTTTTCAATTGTTATACAGGTCAATAATACTTTTTATCAAAGTCTTAGCTTTTGTAACAAACCTTTTTTAATTTCTTTCTAAAATTCTAAATATCTTAACAATGAAATATAGAAAGCAATAGATATTTTAATTTAGTTCTCTAAGATTAAAGATTTTATTTTGCAGAAATAATGATTAATTTGGCAGCCATAAATGAAACACTTAGGGCTGGCACATTAACAATTTAGAAACCTTTGCCTGGCCAATTCCAATGCAAGATTAAATTTTAATTTGGAGAGCTTTTATATGTCTTTCTAGATATGCAGTTCTTTAAGCGAAGCTACTCTTAAATGCACTTTTTGGTCCCAAAATTGAATGTTTGGGTAAATTCTTGTCTTCAATCATGTTTTAAAATCATTGTAAAAACCAATCATCTTGAGACTATTCACAAAAGAATGTTGAAAAAAGTAAATGAAAAAAAATCATTCCTCTAACTTTCCAATTAAAGGCAAAAAATCAACTGGTTTATTTAAAAAGTAGCCAGGAAAACAGCTACTAAATAACAATATATTCATGCTATCAATTGCATAACGTCTATGTTGATATAATTCATAGAAAAATTTATTTATTAATCAAAGAAAATTAATAAATACAAACAGCACACAAATACATAACCTACATACCAAATGTATGAAGGCAAATAAGAATTAGGTTATTTTACAATAAATTATGGCATTATACACTATACAGGGCATAATATTGTTAAAAAAGAAAACTATTAATGTTCTTATTTGTTAAGACTACCTAATGTCTGTCCTACTTACAAAATATCATATCTTACGTTATACAAAGTTTAAAATTTTTATATGAAAAGAATATCTTCCCCTGAAAAAACTACAAAACAAAATTGTTGCAAATATGAGAAAAGAGAATTATGGCACACATTTGTGTCAATATCAGTCAAATTTCTTATTTTCAATTTTTTGCTTTTAGAACGTAATAGTGGAGTGGTTAAGTAGTTTATTTTGCACAGGTTTGTAGCTTTGTATGGTCAAAGTTGCTGTCTACATATAAAACGACCCAGGATTAACCAAAACTCATGGAGGTAAAGGACATTGGACTATAAAATAAACGGCACCCAAAGTTTTAATTGTAAAAATATTTTAATTTTATTGTGATTTTAAACTTGCCTAAAACTACAACTTATACAATTGATAAAATAACATTCATCAACTAGCAAACTTTTTTAAAAATAGTCTTAAAAGGCAATAAGATTTATCTAAATTTATGAAAAATGGATAAAAATTCTTGCAAGTAAATCCAATAATAAGATAATAATGTATAAATCATACAGATCATTATGAATTTTTTATCGCTCTAGTTTCTACTCACTTTATTTGTATTAAAATAAAAATTCTAATGCCTTTAGATAAAATATATTTACAAAATCTCTAACATTTCCAATTTATCTTTACCATACAACACTATCAGATAATGTATCGTACAATGCATTTCTCTGTCACTACATGAATCAATCAATCTATAAAAATTATCTAAAAAATTCACTTAACCAATATCCTTTCAGTGATTATTATTGAAAGGTGATTATTTTTGTGCACTTGCTTCATGTTTACAAGAATATTAAACTTCTAAAGAGCATAAGCATATAATAAGAATAACATTATTTGAAATAACAAAATAATTTCGGCAAAATGCAGATTATTCGCAGTTTTCGCACATAAACTTACAATAAGATGCCTTTATCTTTATTCTTACTGTCATTTAATCATAAAAAGTAAAATAGGTATATATATGGTTAAACCCCTTCTAGGTAATAAAACAAATCAAAAGTGAAGTGAAAATTGCATGTCTAGAGAGTAGCTGCGCTGCTAAAAATAACTTCCTTATGCTGTACTATTCTATCAGGAATAAGGGAGATATAGCATCATCGAGATTCGAATAGTTATTTCTCGCATCGTATTATAAACGGCTTTCCGCGGATATAGAATGTACAATTAAAAGATTAAAACCAGTTTTTTAGCCCCTTGATGCCGTAGGCACGGGCTAAAAAAACTGGTTTTAATCTTATGATTGTACATTTTTATATTCGTAGAAAGCTGGATATAATACGATGCTAGACATAGTTTTTTCGTATGGATGAGAACCGGTTCCTATTCACCGGATTCGAATAAATACGAGAAAAAGTATTCTAATTTTAAACAAGACATTTAGTGAAAATAATATTTCTTCATATCTACTTTATACATTGTAATGTATATATAGTACCAAAGATGTCATATAATACAACTAATCAAAGTATTGCTATTGTCAGTAAATATTCTTTGAATGCCATAACACTTCCCTGTTCCCTGATTTGCAAGTGCTATTAATATCAAACTACTTCACCCACGCAGGATTAAGGGAACGCGTAACATGTACTTCTTTTAAGACTTTAACTTCTATTAGGTCAAATTAGTCTTCAGTAAGGATCGATATATCAGAAAGAAAAAAAATAACATTTATGAAAGATCTTTCAATTTTACTTAATATTTTATAAATCATTCAATAAAAGATTTAACTATTTTTTAAGATCATCCCTTACACCTGTCTCACGCAAAACACAAAACCAATAATACGCTTCTTTAAATCTATCAATATCCGTTTAAATAATAACTTCCTCACATTACTCTAAACCTGTTTTTGTTGTTGTTGTAGATATTTTTATTAATAGTTATGGCTAAATTTAATGCACTTTCCTTATGCATTTGAAAAATGGTATCTAAAATTAAAATGTTATTTCAATCAAGTTTCAGAATATTTCAATTATTCGAATCGTTCACGTAAAAATGTTTGTTATTGGGAACTACTAATGTATTGACGGAAGCTAGAAAAAAATCACAACTTAACATAACCGATAAAATTATTTTTTCATAAACTGTATTACAAGAAAAAAACCGAATTGCTAATGTGCTTCAAAATCACGCAACCTCTACAACTATAAAGTATTTACTTTAAAAATGTGAACTTTAGTTTTGATATTATTTATGTTCCCTTGAACTAAAAATCTAAGATATCTGCATACTTAAATCTGCAGATTTTTAACTTACCTATAAAAATACAGATATGAACAAATAGTTAAATAATCAAAATATTAATTAGAAGGAGGTTTTAAAAAATCCTTATAATAAAGTAACAGGATGTTTGTCTGTGTGTTTGTGTGTTTGTATGTTTGTACCGAAGGATCTCGCTAACCGCTGAACCGATCAGGTTCTCCTTAACAGGGTAGATTCTCATATGTCCCTGGAAGGTTTATAACTATTTTGGGGGAGGGTACCACCACCCTCCCTAGAGAAATTTTTTTTTTTAATTTATCGATTTTAGAAAGAGAGTTCAACGAAAAATAAACGTCAAACGTAAAATAGCCATATTTTAGATATACAAAAAAACATTTAAAGTGCCACTAGAGGCCTCTAGGGGCGTAGCCGCTAGTAATAAATATAGTCTTATTAAGGGAGATTAGTTGTTTTGAGTAGGTTTGTCCTGGTTGCTTCAATGTTTCAGACAAGTTAACCAGTATTTCTAGAGTTCTATTGTTTTACCCCTTTCTTTTTTAGTTATATATCATTTCTTTCTTTAAGATTCTAAATATTGTAATAAACCTATTAATACTATGTCGCCAGACTGTAACTCAATTGTCAGGATGATACATGAATAAATAAATACAAAGCAATTGGGGAGACATAATTCTTTATACTCAGTTATGTCTGTTTTTGCCTTATGCCAGAAATATATTAATTAGGCATACAAAACAACTAAGTAAATTATCTGAAATAGCAAAATAAAATGCCAAAATAGACATTTGGGTCAATCGTCGTCTGGGTCTAATTTCCATTCGAAAACTACATACGAATTTTAAACCTTTTCAGCAATGAGTAGGTTCATCATCAAGCGAGGGTTGCGGTGTCACCCTCTTTCACACTTATTTTTGTTCTGTTTTTGATGGTTATTGCAAATATAAGTGTGAGCATTCAGAGAAGGTTTAAAGAAAAGTTTTAGATTTTTTTTTATGAATTATTCGACCGCTGTACTCAATTTCAAAGTTTCACAGAAAATGTTTGGTGAAAAAAGTGGACACTGAAGAAATAATGTTCATTATACATCATTTATATACATACAAACAGCAGACTAAACAAGGAAAAATAATCAACAAAACACAAACAAAAACTATTAATGATAATTAGATTGGATTACTTTCTTTTACACCAAGTTAAGAAAAAGAGGTAAAAGGCCGAATTATGCCTGCAATTAAATGAATCAGCAACTATATCATGAACAAAATAATACTTATCCTACAATCCCCTTGATTACACGACCTTTGTCTAGAAGTCATACCTTTACAAGATATATTGAGTTGGAATGTTTTAGACTAGGGCAAGACTCAACACTCAATACTTCAAAGAAGTGCTACAATCAAGCGACAGAATAATTATGCTCTTCGCTCTTTATTATACATTTTTAGTAGCGAAGCTACTCTATAATTCGAAATGTCCGTCCGTCTGAGACAAAGTGGGGGAAACTTGATTTTCTCGGCTCCTATAAAAGATAGAAAGCTGAAATTTTTAGTGAAGATTTTTATAACATATGCACATCTAATCTATACATTGTTTTGTCCATCCGTCTGTTATTTGGGGTGCTAGATCGATTCCTACATTTTCATGTTTTTCTGATTTTCTCAACTCCTTTTTAAGATAATGGGCTGAAATTTTCAGGGATTGCTTAAATTTACATTTTACATAAGTTTTATTACGATTTTTATATTAATAGGGGTGCTAGATCGATTCCTAGATTTTTAGGTTTTCTATTCTTTTCTCAATTCCTATTCAGGATTTGCGGCTAAAATTATCAGGGATTGAATATGCTCATATTCTACATATTTCCATCAAGTTTCATAAAGATTTGTTTATAAATTGTGGTGCTAGATCGATTCCTAGATTTTTCATTTTTCGTGCTTGAAAGGTTGCGTGATTTTGAAGTTTTTGTAATTTCCCTATTTCATCAAATATATAGGATGACACTGGTATATTGTAAATATATTCATAATATACATTCATAATTTCTGAGCTTCGCTACTTATGAATGCTGTCATCCTTGTTATTTATTTATTTGTGGAAGGGATAATTTGTAATAGTAAATTTTCATTATATCTCTTAAAAATCAACCGCCAAAAATCCGCAAAAGTCAATCCCTGTTTTCTTTTTATGCTTTGTTTCTGTTTATGTTTATTCAATTAAAACATCAACACTTAATAATTCTATTTATGTCTTTTTAACAAGCATTTAAAACAATAATCTAACAAGGATGACAACATCAATAAAAACGAAAAAAATCGAACACACTAGTATAACAATAATTTAAGAATCTTTGGTATTTGACTAATGTAAATTTGATTTCGAAAAGTTAAGAAAAAGGGTGGTTTCGATTTAATGTGGTTTATAATGGGGTGGTAAAAAGATAAAAATTGATACTTGGGTTAAAACAAAAACTATTGATTACTACATATAAAACTTTGCATGATCAAGAAAAATGAAATATCATTCCTTATTTGATAAAGGTATGTTAACCAAAATGTCAAATTTTTAAATATGAAAACTTTCGTATTAGCAAAATTATTTAACTAAAGAAAAAGAGATTATTTTTGCCTAAAAATATTTAATTTAATATGCATATTGCATATGCATAGACGTATGTAGGTATAATAAAAGAAAAAATAAAGGGACTAAAAAATATATTTCGAAGAATTTCTGAAATATATTAGATATGTGTTTGTTCTGTAAGTAGTAGAATAAAGGGGTATAGTCCTTTCCATGACATCGCTCCATATGGGGCGATGATTTTAATTGATCGCCTCTTATGACATGGGGCGATGTAATGGCTCCTTGAAAGGAGCGATTTAATAGCCCCTTATAACAAGAGGCGATGTTATGACTCCTTGAAAGGAGCGATTTAATAGCCCCTTGCCCTAAGAGGCGATTAAATGATCCTTTATCGCTCCTTTATCGCCCCTTCTAAAGAGGAGATGATATGTCCTCTTATCCCAAGGGGCTATTTAATTAAATATCGCCTCTTCATGGCCCCTTCACTATTATATATATCTTAGTCCCTTGATGGCCCCTACATCGCTCCTACATCGCCCCTTCATCGCTCCTCCATCGCTCCTTCTCCAAATTTATATTACATTGTACTTTGATGGCCCCTACATCGCCCCTCCATCGCTCCTACATCACCCCTTCATCGCTCCTTCTTCAAATTTATATTACATTGTACTTTGATGGCCCCTACATCGCCCCTCCATCGCTCCTACATCGCCCCTTCATCGCTCCTTCTTCAAATTTATATTACATTGTACTGTGATGGCCCCTACATCGCTCCTACATCGCTCCTTCATCGCTCCTACATCGCCCCTTCTCCAAATTTATATTACATTGCAACTTGATGGCCCCTACATCGCTCCTACATCGCTCCTCCATCGCCCCTTCATCGCTCCTTCTCCAAATTTATATAACATTGCAACTTGATGGCCCCTACATCGCTGCTACATCGCTCCTCCATCGCTCCTCCATCGCTCCTACATCGCCCCTTCATCGCTCCTTCCACAAATTTATATTACATCGTACTTTGATGGCCCCTACATCTCTCCTCCATCGCCCCATCGCCCCTTAATAGCCCCTTACCTTAATTTATATAAAAAAGCCCCTACATAGCCTCTCCATCGCCCCTTAATAGCTCCTTACCTTAATTTTTATAACATAGCCCCTACATAGCCTCTCCATCGCCCCTTAATAGCCCCTTATCTTAATTTATATAACAAAGCCCCTACATAGCCTCTCCATCGCCCCTAATAGCCCCTTACCTTTATTTATATAACAAAGCTCCTACATAGCCTCTCCATTGCCCCTTAATAGTCCCTTACCTTAATTTATATAACATAGCTCCTACATAGCCTCTCCATCGCCCCTTAAAAGCCCATTACCTTAATTTATATAACATAGCCCCTACATAGCCTCTCCATCGCCCCTTACCTTAATTTATATAACATAGCCCCTACATAGCCTCTCCATCGCCCCTTACCTTAATTTATATAACATAGCCCCTACATCGCCCCTCCATCGCTCCTACATCGCCCCTTCATCGCTCCTTCTTCAAATTTATATTAAATTGTACTGTGATGGCCCCTACATCGCTCCTACATCGCTCCTTCATTGCTCCTACATCGCCCCTTCATCGCTCCTTCTCCAAATTTATATTACATTGCAACTTGATGGCCCCTACATCGCTCCTACATAGCTCCTCCATCGCTCCTCCATCGCTCCTTCATCGCTCCTACATCGCCCCTTCATCGCTCCTTCTCCAAATTTATATTACATTGCAACTTGATGGCCCCTACATCGCTCCTCCATCGCCCCTTAATAGCCCCTTACCTTAATTTATATAACAAAGCTCCTATATGGCCTCTCTATCGCCCCTTAATAGCCACTTAATTTAATTATATAACATTGCCCCTACATAGCCTCTCCATCGCCCCTTAATAGCCCCTTACCTAAATTTATATAACAAAGCTCCTATATAGCCTCTCCATCGCCCCTTAATAGCCCCTTACCTTAATTATGTAACATAGCCCCTACATAGCCTCTCAATCGCCCCTTAATAGCCTCTTACCTTAATTTATATAACATAGCCTCTCCATCGCCCCTTAATAGCCCCTTACCCTAATCTATATAACATAGCCCCTACAAAGCCTCTCCATCGCCCCTTAATAGCCCCTTACCTTAATCTATATAACAAAGCTCCTACATAGCCTCTCCATCGCCCCATAATAGCCTCTTACCTTAATTATGTAACATAGCCCCTACATAGCCTCTCCATCGCCCCTAAATAGCCCCTTACCCTAATTTATATAACATAGCCCCTACATAGCCTCTCCATCGCCCCTTAATAGCTCCTTACCTTAATTTATATAACATAGCCCCTACATAGCCTCTCCATCGCCCCTTAATAGCCCCTTACCTTAATTTATATAACATAGCCCTACATAGCCTCTCCATCGCCCCTTAATAGCCCCTTACCTTAATTTATATAGCATAGCCCCTACATAGCCTCTCCATCGCCCCTTAATAGCCTCTTACCTTAATTTATATAATCCTTACCTTAATATATATAACATAGCCCCTACATAGCCTCTCCATCGCCCCTGAATAGCCCCTTACCCTAATTTATATAACATAGCCCCTACATAGCCTCTCCATCGCCCCTTACCTTAATTTATATAACATAGCCCCTACATCGCCCCTCCATCGCTCCTACATCGCCCCTTCATCGCTCCTTCTTCAAATTTATATTAAATTGTACTGTGATGGCCCCTACATCGCTCCTACATCGCTCCTTCATTGCTCCTACATCGCCCCTTCATCGCTCCTTCTCCAAATTTATATTACATTGCAACTTGATGGCCCCTACATCGCTCCTACATAGCTCCTCCATCGCTCCTCCATCGCTCCTTCATCGCTCCTACATCGCCCCTTCATCGCTCCTTCTCCAAATTTATATTACATTGCAACTTGATGGCCCCTACATCGCTCCTCCATCGCCCCTTAATAGCCCCTTACCTTAATTTATATAACAAAGCTCCTATATGGCCTCTCTATCGCCCCTTAATAGCCACTTAATTTAATTATATAACATTGCCCCTACATAGCCTCTCCATCGCCCCTTAATAGCCCCTTACCTAAATTTATATAACAAAGCTCCTATATAGCCTCTCCATCGCCCCTTAATAGCCCCTTACCTTAATTATGTAACATAGCCCCTACATAGCCTCTCAATCGCCCCTTAATAGCCTCTTACCTTAATTTATATAACATAGCCCCTATATAGCCTCTCCATCGCCCCTTAATAGCCCCTTACCCTAATCTATATAACATAGCCCCTACAAAGCCTCTCCATCGCCCCTTAATAGCCCCTTACCTTGATCTATATAACAAAGCTCCTACATAGCCTCTCCATCGCCCCATAATAGCCTCTTACCTTAATTATGTAACATAGCCCCTACATAGCCTCTCCATCGCCCCTAAATAGCCCCTTACCCTAATTTATATAACATAGCCCCTACATAGCCTCTCCATCGCCCCTTAATAGCTCCTTACCTTAATTTATATAACATAGCCCCTACATAGCCTCTCCATCGCCCCTTAATAGCCCCTTACCTTAATTTATATAACATAGCCCTACATAGCCTCTCCATCGCCCCTTAATAGCCCCTTACCTTAATTTATATAGCATAGCCCCTACATAGCCTCTCCATCGCCCCTTAATAGCCTCTTACCTTAATTTATATAATCCTTACCTTAATATATATAACATAGCCCCTACATAGCCTCTCCATCGCCCCTAAATAGCCCCTTACCCTAATTTATATAACATAGCCCCTACATAGCCTCTCCATCGCCCCTTAACAGCCCCTTACCTTAATTTATATAACATAGCCTCTACATAGCCTCTCCATCGCCCCTTAATAGCCCCTTACCTTAATTTATATAACATAGCCCTACATAGCCTCTCCATCGCCCCTTAATAGCCCCTTACCTTAAATTATATAGCATAGCCCCTACATAGCCTCTCCATCGCCCCTTTATAGCCTCTTACCTTAATTTATATAATCCTTACCTTAATATATATAACATAGCTCCTCCATCGCTCCTCCATCGCTCCTCCATCGCTCCTTCATCGCTCCTACATCGCCCCTTCATCGCTCCTTCTCCAAATTTATATTACATTGCAACTTGATGGCCCCTACATCGCTCCTCCATCGCCCCTTAATAGCCCCTTACCTTAATTTATATAACAAAGCTCCTATATGGCCTCTCTATCGCCCCTTAATAGCCACTTAATTTAATTATATAACATTGCCCCTACATAGCCTCTCCATCGCCCCTTAATAGCCCCTTACCTAAATTTATATAACAAAGCTCCTATATAGCCTCTCCATCGCCCCTTAATAGCCCCTTACCTTAATTATGTAACATAGCCCCTACATAGCCTCTCCATCGCCCCTTAATAGCTCCTTACCTTAATTTATATAACATAGCCCCTACATAGCCTCTCCATCGCCCCTTAATAGCCCCTTACCTTAATTTATATAACATAGCCTCTACATAGCCTCTCCATCGCCCCTTAATAGCCCCTTACCTTAATTATGTAACATAGCCCCTACATAGCCTCTCAATCGCCCCTTAATAGCCCCTTACCTTAATTTATATAGCATAGCCCCTACATAGCCTCTCCATCGCCCCTTAATAGCCTCTTACCTTAATTTATATAATCCTTACCTTAATATATATAACATAGCCCCTACATAGCCTCTCCATCGCCCCTAAATAGCCCCTTACCCTAATTTATATAACATAGCCCCTACATAGCCTCTCCATCGCCCCTTAATAGCCTCTTACCTTAATTTATATAACATAGGCCCTACAAAGCATCTCCATCGCCCCTTAATAGCCCCTTACCTTAATTATATAACATAGCCCCTACATAGCCTCTCCATCGCCCCTTAATAGCCTCTTACCTTAATTTATATAACATAGCCCCTTCATAGCCTCTTCATCGCCCCTTACCTTAATTTATATAACATAGGCCCTTTATGGCTCCTGTACAGCCTCTGTAATTGTATTGCCCCTTCATTATAGAAGGTAGGGCATTAAGGTAAGGAAGGAATGTGACCCTCTACAGTTTTAAATTTAAGTTTTAAAAGGATGACAAGGATGACAACATTTATAAAAGCAAAGCTCTGAAACGGTAGAAAAAAGTTTAAAGGAAGCCTGCAAGAAATACCACGCTTTAACTGCTGAAAGACTGCCACAAGTAGACCAAATACCCCAAATTTGAAGCCTTCAGCTTCTATAACAAAAAAGTTCTAGGCATTTTAAAATGACATTTTATGTACAATGGAAATTTTGAAAGAATTGCAATGCTCATGTTGAAAACTTTAAAATTAAACTACGTGGCCTAGAAACAAAATTATAAGCTTATTTTTGTCATAAATTTAGGTTTCCAGTAACTAATTATATTTTTACAATAAAAATACCCATTTTTATAGTCAAAATCATTAAAAAAAAATAAGTTTTACTTGCGTTGTACCGAATGTACTGTAGCCAATCAGAAGGCTGAATCAGCTTAACAACCAATCACAGCTAAGCTTGTATTAGTTTACCCCTTTGTTTCCGCTATGATTTTCGTTTAAAAATGCAATTTAAATCGATTTTTTTTCATAGATTTTGACTATGAAATGTGGTGTTTTTATTGTAAAAATGTAATCAGTTACAGGCAATCTAAGTTTCTGACAAAGATAAGGTTATAATTTTATGTCTAGGCAACGTAATTTAATATTGTTTTTTCTTTTATGAGCATTGGAAATCTTTCAAAAATTCCATTGTACATAAAATGCTATTTTGAAATGCCTAGAACTTTTTTGTTATTGAAGCTGAAGGCTTATAATTTGGGGTATTGGGTCTTCTTGTGGCAGTCTTTTAGCAGTTAAAGCGTGTTATTTCTTGCAGGCGTCCTTTAATGAACATTAATAATGTAGAGTGTCAGAACTGAATAGTCAGAACATAAATTTAAAATTCGAAACAAAATTGTAAGTAAATTTATTGAGAAATTGCTAACATGCAGGAAAATGCTTAAGGACGTACTCACATTTTTTGGACTTGATTATAGATATGATTCGCTTATAACATTCTATTTTGTTGTCCTAGGAATCAGTATCCCAGAAATCAGATTAATCGGATAATTTTGATACATAAAAATTTGTTGTAAGTTAATAATTAGTATGCTTAAAATGGACGTATGGATATTCTGATAATGATTATAGACTTTCTAAATCGTACCTTTCTACTACAGGAATCACATGCCTAAATTAACGAAAATAGCTAACCGTTACGGACGTACGGACTGATCCTTAATATAGAAAAGCTTTGCTTTTAAAAAGTTAAAAAGATTTTTTGAGGGGATGGGGTAATATTTTTCTTGGGGTGAATTTTCTGGGAGGGTGGAGATACCCTCCCTCGAAATAATTATAAACCCTCTATGAACTTAAAAGAAGCTTCACTGTAAAGGAGAACCATATAGGTTCAGCGGTTAGCTTTTCTACAGACAAAAAAAAGATTACTACTTTATATAATAGGTTATGAAAAAGGAAAAAAAAGCAAGATAACAAGGATAACAACATTCACAAAAGCAAAGCTCTAAAATCAGGAGGTCAAACATAAATTTTGTTAAAATTAGCGTAAATCTATAATACAAAGTAGAATGATGTCTGTCCATCCGTCTGTCTGTCTGTCCGTCTGTCTGTCCGTCTGTCTGTCCGTCTGTCAGTCCCTTAAGATCTCGGTAACCACTGGACCGATTATATTCTACTATTCAGGGAATATACCTACTGGTCCTGTGGTGGTTTTAGGCTATTTTCTTGGGGGGTGGGATACCCCCAACCCCCCCAAAAACAAAAAAATCCCCCCCCATTTTTTTTTTTGCTGAAGATTTTCTTGGTCCTATTACGAATTTCGCCAAAAAAAAATTTTATCACCTCTTGGGGCAAAGCCCCTGAGGCTAGGGGCGAATCTGCTAGTATAGAATATAGTAAAAGGGCATAATTTTATTTTTAGTATTTGATTATAATACTAAACCTTGTTGTCCTAAGAAACATTACTCCAAAACCCAGATGAATGGGACAATGATATTATACAAAAAAATGGACGTACATACTTTCTAGTAATGAATATAGTATTGTACCCAACTGTTATAGAAATCATTCTGCAAAGTTTGAAATCGATAGGATATTTATAACATGTCTAAATTAAAGAAAATGTCGTCTAACCGTTTGGACGTACGGACAAACCAATCCTTACTATAGAAAAGTTTCGCATTTAAAAAGGAAAATTATAATGAAAATATAATGAATTAATAAAATAAATATAAATAATATAATAACATAATGAAATAAAGAAAAAAAATAAACTAAGAGAATGAAATTTTTTAGTTAAATAGAATATTGAATAAGGATCATATAATGGACAAACAGACAAAGTAAGTTATAGAGCAGACTTTAAGAGAATATGCTATTACTCAAAGATTATCACGAAACCTAAGTCTTTTGAAGCATAATTGAGAGACAGACAAAATAATTTATAGACTGGATATACATATGTCATGGGAATATTCACTAAAAATCTCAACAGTCTATCTTTAACAATAGCAGAGAAAACCACATGCTTAACTTAATGAGAAGAGCAATGACGAAAGGACTAGCCCTAATTGTAGAAAAGTCTCTCTTTTAACAAAAAAAGTATTTTTTTTGGTCTGAAGCTTAAAAATTTCATAAACTGACTAAATTCTCCATTTAAGGGAAGCTTCACATAGGTCATGGGATGGTTTTTTGCTTTTTCATTTTCAGATTTAAGCCCCTAATTGGTTTAGGCTATTTTTCTGCCTCCTTACATTAAAAAGAGCGCAGCTGCAAGTGAATAAGAAAAGAGAAATATAAAAGAAGAATACATATTATCCTATTATATAAAGTAGTAAAACATAAACAAACGTTGGAGTGGACAAACCTAGGAATGGGACAATCGTCGGAGTGGACATTGCTTATGTAAAACGCAGGAGTGTCTTTTATTTTATTTATAAGATAAAAATCTTTCAAAACAAAAAAAAATCTTGAATATCTTTTCTCACAGACTGAAATTTTAAAATCAGTCTAACAGTTTTCCAAAGTAGGTAAGTTCTATCGAAAGGCAAAGGTTTGAAACAGATAGAACATTTCATTAAACTAAAACATATTTTTTTCTCACATTGTTTACAACTGTCAAATAGGTTTTTTTATATGCCTAACCCCTGCAGGGGGCTTATTTGTATATTTATATCTTAACCTAACCTAACCTGTGTAGAAATAACTAAACAAATGTTGTTGAAACCTAATTTTTAAGATATTATAGACACTTCTGCGTTTTACTTATATAATGTCCACTCCGACATTTGTCCGAAATATCCTGTGTTTGTCCACGTTAGTAAGGCTTTCTGTTCTGAAACTTAAGATCTCAATAACTACTAAACAGATTGGGCTTTCTATTTCAGGTAAGCTTAATATTTGTCTTGTAATGGCTTTAGGCTATTTTATTTTAAGTCGAGGGATGGTTTTAGGCTATTCTATTTTAAGTCCTGGGAAGGCTTTAGGCTTTTATTCATTCCCCTTTGAATACAGAGCCAATAGATGCTGGGGGCGTAGCCGCTAGTCGATATACAAAGTTTTTTTTTGTCTGTAGCAAAGGATCTCGTTTGCTGCTAAACCGATATGATGTATGTCTGTCTGTCTATACCGTAGGATCTTGCTAACCGCTGAGTACTGAGATGATTTTAAGATAGTTTATTTTTTTTCCTTATAATAAAATAACAGGATATTTGTCCATAAAAAGCGAAGCAATATCTTAATTTTTGTTGTTGGAACTGTTATTCAGTTGATTATACCAAGGATCTAAAGGAATAAGACAATGGCCGATAAATTTTTATCCATCCCTAATAACGATACACAAAATTGCAACACTACAACCAAAATATGACAAAAGTCCCCAAAGTTTTGAGCCAACGAATAAGAAAACTTCATTATAAAACTTTGGAGACTATTGTAAAAATTGCCTAATGTTTCCTTTATCCCTGAGATTATACAGACTATCCTTAAACTAATATTTACATTAAAGTAACAGGATGTTTATCAGTATCAACTGAACCGATATGCTTCTCCTTTACATTGAAGCTTATTTTACTCGCAGGAAAAGTTTTCATTTTGGGGAGGGGACTAACACTTTCAGCCCCCGGAAGGTATCACTTCCCTTAAATTCTTAACCTTCCCCCTCCCCCCCCTCTCCACCACATCTATTCATTAAAGTACTCCTAGGGTCATCTATGGGATTAGCCGTTAGTGACTTAAAAATAATTCAAGTGCAATGATATATTTACCAAATTAATACGATAATTTTGTATACATTTTTTATGAAAAAAAATTATTTTGCCAAAGGCAGCCAAAAAATAAGCAGCAAATATTTCAAAAATGCTCTGATAATCAGAGATCTACAGGGATAAGACGATTGTCGATAAAATGATATATATACATATATACAGTGTGTTTTTTTATGAGAACTTTTTTGAAAGCAATTTTACCTTACTTATAGTTATTAGAATTTAATGATTAATGGCTTATTCTCTTCTTTTTTATAACCTTTAATAGAAAAGCAAAAAATATTTCAGTTTTTATTCAAAAAGTACAGTAAATTAAAAAATTTAAAACTTAGGTGTCAACATCTAAAAATGGTTTTAGTGCATTTTTCTTATAATCTACCTTTGCAAGAATGGCTGCAAAACGCTTCAAAGTTGAGATATTGAGCTAAAAATTTATATAGATACTACTTGTGACATGTACTAGAACATTTTGAAATTTGAAGGCCATATCTCAACCAGGGAGGGAATACTGGCCCCCCAATGTACTCCCTCCATTCTTGGAAAGGGTAGAAGATTTGAGCATAAGAAAAATGCGCTAAAACCATTTCTCGTATTCATTTGAATCCGGTGGATAGGAACCGGTTCTCATCCATACGAAAAAACTATGTCTAGCATCGTATTATATCCAGCTTTCTACGAATATAGATATGTACAATCATAAGATTAAACCCAGTTTTTTTAGCCGGTGCCTTCTGCACCTCGGGGCTAAAAAAACTAGTTTTAATCTCATAATTGTACTTTCTACATCCGCGGAAAGCCGTTTATAATACGATGCGAGAAATAACTATTTTAGATGTTGACACCCATGTTTTGAAATTTTGAATTTACTGTACTTTTTAAATAAAAACTGAAATATTTTTTTGCTTTTCTGTTAATGGTTATAAAAAACGAAGAGAATAAGCCATTAATCATTAAATTCTGATAACTATAAGTAGGGTAAAATTGCTTTCAAAAATGCTCTCATAAAAAAAAACACTGTATATATATGTATGTTTATATATTAATTATTCCCATTGATGATTCACAAAATTACCCCTTCTTTAGTTTAGAATTAGTGGTTGAAACATTTAGACACTCAACTTAATGAACTAAACAATCACAAAACAATAAAAAGTCCCCAAGGTTGTTAATCTAACGAATAAGAAAACGGTATTATAAAACTTTGGAGACTAGACAGCACTCTTGGATAAGCCAACTTATAACACTTTGGGAACTATCCTAATCCTCCCTGGCGAAATGACAATGAGATTTTTTGGTAAATTTGTGGCAAACTTTATTCTTAATAAATTAGCACTTGGCAAAATTATACTGGAGAGATATTTCATTGAAGAATAAATTTTTTTTTTGCCCAAACTTTTCGTCAGCCAATAATAACAGATAAGTTAAACATTGTAAAAATAATATAGTAACTTAACTCGAGTTGTCAACGGCAGAAATTAGGTCCTGAGATGGTTTTAGGCCTGGAAAGGTTTATAACAATTTTATCTGTATTTCTTAAAATAAATTAACAGAATCTTTGTCTGTATGTATGAATGTCTGTCTGTACCGAAGGATCTTGCTAACCGATGAACCAATATGGTTCTCCTTTACAGTGAAGATTCCTATAGGTCCTGAGATCGTTCTCCTTAATAGGGTAGCTTCTCATAGGTCCTGGGGAGGTTAATAACTATTTTATTTTAATCCTTATAATAAAGTAACAGGATCTTTGTCTGTATGTATGTCTGTCTGTACCTTGCTAACCACTAAACCGACATGGTTCTCCTTTACAGTGAAGCTTCCTATGGGTAATGAGATGGCTTTAGGCCATTTTATTTTTAATCCTTATAAAAAGTAACAGGATCATTGTCTGTATGTATCAAAGAAGATCGCTAACTGCAGAACCAATATGGTTCTCCTTTATAGGGTAGCTTCCAATAGATCCTGGGAAGGTGTATAACTGTTTTGAAGGAGGATATAAGGGGCTATTAAGGGGCGATGGAGAGGCTATGTAGAGGCTATGTTATATAAATTAAGGTAAGGGGCTTTTAAGTGGCGATGGAGGGCTATTAAGGGGCGATGGAGAGGCTATGTTATATAAATTAAGGTAAGGAGCTATTAAGGGGCGATGGAGAGGCTATGTAGCGGCTATGTTATATAAATTGGCTATTAAGGGGCGATAGAGAGGCTATATAGGGGCTATTTTATATAAATTAAGGTAAAGGACTATTAAGGGGCGATGGAGAGGCTATGTAGGGGCTATGTTATATAAATTAAGGTAAGGGGCTATTAAGGGGCGATGAAGAGGCTATGTAGGGGCTATGTTATATAAATTAAGGTAAGGGGCTATTAAGGGGCGATGGAGAGGCTATGTAGAGGCTATGTTATATAAATTAAGGTAAGGGGCTATTAAGGGGCGATGGAGAGGCTATGTAGGGGCTATGTTATATAAATTAAGGTAAGGAGCTATTAAGGGGCGATGGAGAGGCTATGTAGGGGCTATGTTATATAAATTAGGGTAAGGGGCTATTCAGGGGCGATGGAGAGGCTATGTAGGGGCTATGTTATATATATTAAGGTAAGGATTATATAAATTAAGGTAAGAGGCTATTAAGGGGCGATGGAGAGGCTATGTAGGGGCTATGCTATATAAATTAAGGTAAGGGGCTATTAAGGGGCGATGGAGAGGCTATGTAGGGCTATGTTATATAAATTAAGGTAAGGGGCTATTAAGGGGCGATGGAGAGGCTATGTAGAGGCTATGTTATATAAATTAAGGTAAGGGGCTATTAAGGGGCGATGGAGAGGCTATGTAGGGGCTATGTTATATAAATTAGGGTAAGGGGCTATTTAGGGGCGATGGAGAGGCTATGTAGGGGCTATGTTATATAAATTAAGGTAAGGGGCTATTAAGGGGCGATGGAGAGGCTATGTAGGGGCTATGTTATATAAATTAGGGTAAGGGGCTATTTAGGGGCGATGGAGAGGCTATGTAGGGGCTATGTTATATATATTAAGGTAAGGATTATATAAATTAAGGTAAGAGGCTATTAAGGGGCGATGGAGAGGCTATGTAGGGGCTATGCTATATAAATTAAGGTAAGGGGCTATTAAGGGGCGATGGAGAGGCTATGTAGGGCTATGTTATATAAATTAAGGTAAGGGGCTATTAAGGGGCGATGGAGAGGCTATGTAGGGGCTATGTTATATAAATTAAGGTAAGGAGCTATTAAGGGGCGATGGAGAGGCTATGTAGGGGCTATGTTATATAAATTAGGGTAAGGGGCTATTTAGGGGCGATGGAGAGGCTATGTAGGGGCTATGTTATATAAATTGGCTATTAAGGGGCGATAGAGAGGCTATATAGGGGCTATTTTATATAAATTAAGGTAAAGGACTATTAAGGGGCGATGGAGAGGCTATGTAGGGGCTATGCTATATAAATTAAGGTAAGGGGCTATTAAGGGGCGATGGAGAGGCTATGTAGGGCTATGTTATATAAATTAAGGTAAGGGGCTATTAAGGGGCGATGGAGAGGCTATGTAGGGGCTATGTTATATAAATTAAGGTAAGGAGCTATTAAGGGGCGATGGAGAGGCTATGTAGGGTAAGAGATATAAGTTTTCCGGAATTGTAATGTAGGGAGTAGATTTGAAATCTGCATCAAATTTTAAGGATTTTTTATAAAATTCGTTTTTTGTATAATTCTTTATCTAAAAGCGGAAATACAAATTAAGTTAATTAATTTTGGCATCCGTGATTGGTGGATTTAAAAAATCTGCGCTCTGATTGGATGTCGTACATCATTCAACCAATTAGAGCGCAGGTAGTTTAAAATCCACCTATCCTATTGGTCAAAATTAATTAACTTAAAATGTATTTCCGCTTTTAGATAAAGAATTTTACAAAAAACGAATTTTATAAAAAATCCTTAAAATTTGATGCAGATTTCAAATCTACTCCCTACATTAAAATTCCGGAAAACTTATATCCCTTAATGTAGGGGCTATGTTATATAAATTAGGGTAAGGGGCTATTTAGGGGCGATGGAGAGGCTATGTAGGGGCTATGTTACATAATTAAGGTAAGAGGCTATTATGGGGCGATGGAGAGGCTATGTAGGAGCTTTGTTATATAGATTAAGGTAAGGGGCTATTAAGGGGCGATGGAGAGGCTTTGTAGGGGCTATGTTATATAGATTAGGGTAAGGGGCTATTAAGGGGCGATGGAGAGGCTATATAGGGGCTATGTTATATAAATTAAGGTAAGAGGCTATTAAGGGGCGATTGAGAGGCTATGTAGGGGCTATGTTACATAATTAAGGTAAGGGGCTATTAAGGGGCGATGGAGAGGCTATATAGGAGCTTTGTTATATAAATTTAGGTAAGGGGCTATTAAGGGGCGATGGAGAGGCTATGTAGGGGCAATGTTATATAATTAAATTAAGTGGCTATTAAGGGGCGATAGAGAGGCCATATAGGAGCTTTGTTATATAAATTAAGGTAAGGGGCTATTAAGGGGCGATGGAGGAGCGATGTAGGGGCCATCAAGTTGCAATGTAATATAAATTTGGAGAAGGAGCGATGAAGGGGCGATGTAGGAGCGATGAAGGAGCGATGGAGGAGCGATGGAGGAGCTATGTAGGAGCGATGTAGGGGCCATCAAGTTGCAATGTAATATAAATTTGGAGAAGGAGCGATGAAGGGGCGATGTAGGAGCAATGAAGGAGCGATGTAGGAGCGATGTAGGGGCCATCACAGTACAATTTAATATAAATTTGAAGAAGGAGCGATGAAGGGGCGATGTAGGAGCGATGGAGGGGCGATGTAGGGGCTATGTTATATAAATTAAGGTAAGGGGCGATGGAGAGGCTATGTAGGGGCTATGTTATATAAATTAGGGTAAGGGGCTATTCAGGGGGGATGGAGAGGCTATGTAGGGGCTATGTTATATATATTAAGGTAAGGATTATATAAATTAAGGTAAGAGGCTATTAAGGGGCGATGGAGAGGCTATGTAGGGGCTATGCTATATAAATTAAGGTAAGGGGCTATTAAGGGGCGATGGAGAGGCTATGTATGGCTATGTTATATAAATTAAGGTAAGGGGCTATTAAGGGGCGATGGAGAGGCTATGTAGGGGCTATGTTATATAAATTAAGGTAAGGAGCTATTAAGGGGCGATGGAGAGGCTATGTAGGGGCTATGTTATATAAATTAGGGTAAGGGGCTATTTAGGGGCGATGGAGAGGCTATGTAGGGGCTATGTTACATAATTAAGGTAAGAGGCTATTATGGGGCGATGGAGAGGCTATGTAGGAGCTTTGTTATATAGATTAAGGTAAGGGGCTATTAAGGGGCGATGGAGAGGCTTTGTAGGGGCTATGTTATATAGATTAGGGTAAGGGGCTATTAAGGGGCGATGGAGAGGCTATATAGGGGCTATGTTATATAAATTAAGGTAAGAGGCTATTAAGGGGCGATTGAGAGGCTATGTAGGGGCTATGTTACATAATTAAGGTAAGGGGCTATTAAGGGGCGATGGAGAGGCTATATAGGAGCTTTGTTATATAAATTTAGGTAAGGGGCTATTAAGGGGCGATGGAGAGGCTATGTAGGGGCAATGTTATATAATTAAATTAAGTGGCTATTAAGGGGCGATAGAGAGGCCATATAGGAGCTTTGTTATATAAATTAAGGTAAGGGGCTATTAAGGGGCAATGGAGGAGCGATGTAGGGGCCATCAAGTTGCAATGTAATATAAATTTGGAGAAGGAGCGATGAAGGGGCGATGTAGGAGCGATCAAGGAGCGATGGAGGAGCGATGGAGGAGCTATGTAGGAGCGATGTAGGGGCCATCAAGTTGCAATGTAATATAAATTTGGAGAAGGAGCGATGAAGGGGCGATGTAGGAGCAATGAAGGAGCGATGTAGGAGCGATGTAGGGGCCATCACAGTACAATTTAATATAAATTTGGAGAAGGAGCGATGTAGGAGCGATGGAGGGGCGATGTAGGAGCGATGGAGGGGCGATGTAGGAGCCATCAAAGTACAATGTAATATAAATTTGGAGAAGGAGCGATGAAGGAGCAATGGAGGGGCGATGTAGGAGCGATGGAGGGGCAATGGAGGGGCGATGTAGGGGCCATCAAAGTACAATGTAATATAAATTTGGAGAAGGAGCGATGAAGGGGCGATGTAGGAGCGATGAAGGAGCGATGTAGGAGCGATGTAGGGGCCATCACAGTACAATTTAATATAAATTTGGAGAAGGAGCGATGTAGGAGCGATGGAGGGGCGATGTAGGAGCGATGAAGGAGCGATGTAGCAGCGATGTAGGGGCCATCAAGTTGCAATGTAATATAAATTTGGAGAAGGAGCGATGAAGGGGCGATGAAGGAGCGATGTAGGAGCGATGTAGGGGCCATCACAGTACAATTTAATATAAATTTGGAGAAGGAGCGATGTAGGAGCGATGTAGGGGCCATCACAGTACAATTTAATATAAATTTGGAGAAGGAGCGATGAAGGAGCGATGTAGGAGCGATGTAGGGGCGATGTAGGAGCGATGTAGGGGCCATCAAAGTACAATGTAATATAAATTTGGAGAAGGGGCGATGGAGGAGCGATGTAGGGGCCATCAAGTGGGTTGTTATATAAATTAAGGTAAGGGACTACGGAGGGGCGATGGAGAGGCTATGAAGGAGCCATCATGGGGCTATAGCATAGCCTCTTATCATAAGAGGCGATATTAACGCCCCTTCAAAGGAGCTATTAAGAGGCCATGAAGGAGCTATAGCATAGCCTCTTATCATAAGAGGCGATATGAACGCTCCTTAAAAGGGGCTATCACATCGCTCCATATGATAAGAGGCTATGCTATAGCTCCTTGAAGGAGCTATAGAAAATCATCGCCCCATATGGAGCGATGTCATGGAAAGGACTATAACCACTAGGGTCGATTGCTACCAAAGCAACGTAGACTTTTATTGATGGATTGACCCAGCAGACAACCTTCCCTTTGATTACATGATCCTTGTCTTGAAATCCTAACAGTGTAAATTAATGATTTGATTCTGTTTTAGTCCCATTTTATTCATATTATTTCCGCACATCTGATATATGTAGTTATAACTCGTATAACTACTTTAGGCCGTGATTTGAAACCATCACCTACCCACTTGAGTCACAGATAAAGACTAAAATCTAATTTAAAGCTTCCCTAAAAATTGACATCAATCTATCCGGTGTCTTACTAGACGACACATACATACAACTACTTATGAATACAATATAAATGGTCTCAAAAATGCTTTTTACGACCAACCGCTAACCCCTGAAATTAACCCATATTAGGTGTAGATTATCTAAAGATAAAAAATGGTTTAGCATGAAAGTAAAAATTATTCTAAAATAGATCTAATCTAGTCTAATTTTTTACGGCAAGGCAAAATTTAGTCTTAACCATGAGAAAATAATCTTTAAACAGGAATAAGAACTAATAAAAATCAATTTTATCCATAAGGACCAAATCAACAGCAAAAAAAAACATCATCATGGACAACATATCAGTAAACTATTATACAGTAATTATTTAAAAAATGGTATTAACGTCAGTGTCAAAAAAAAACTATCCAAAAATAAGAACAAAAAGGTAAAGATGTAAAAGTAATGCTCTATTCCTGAAGCTTTTCCTACCTATCCTTGATTTTATATTTTAAAGTTCCTTAGAATTACATATATAAGGCTCTTTTAAGTTTATAAGAAAACCTTAAAAACTTGGCTAATGTTTAATAAAATACTAGTACATCTTTTTTATACCTATCATAATAAAAAATTAAATAAGTAAAAAAAATATTCTCAAAGAAACAATTTCAAAGAATTTGAACAATGATCTCATTTTAAAAACTTGTTCTGACGTTATTTGCCTGAAAGAAAATCTGAAGAAAGATCAAAAAGTTTTTAAAATACAATTTTTTTCTATTGACGCAGGCTTCTTAAATTCCAGCACTAAATGCAGTTATTAAATGTTTTTTAGATGCGAATTTACTGCATAAGTCGCGTAATCAGTTTTTAAGTTTGTCTCCAAGGCTTTTAAAATCCATAATACTATTTATTTATATGCAAAACTTCATTTTCCTGTCCATGCCACAAATCATTCATTTTAATTCTTTCAAAAAATAGGAGAAAATTCAAATTTATGCACGAGAAATTTCATTTCTAAATTCTAGATGAAAGCTAAATTCTTCACGGATATTAAAGAGAAATATTATTTAAAACTATCTTGAACAGTTTTGCTTAGCATATAGCGCAAACACACTTTCCTTTTAAAAAGCGAAGCTTTTCTATCGTTAGGGTCGGTCCGTACGTCCGTAACGGATAGCTTTTTCTCTCATTAATTTAGGCATGTTAGAATTGTCCTATCGATTTCAAACTTTGCATGGTGATTCCTGTAGTAGTTAGATATGCTTTAGATTTTAGAAAGCGTTGCAACTCTATAATCTTTACCAGAATGTCCGTACGTCCATTTTAAAAAGTTGATTTATTAACTTTTTAAACAATATTTTATGTGATATAATCATTAGCTTAATCTGAACAATTAGATACAATATTTTAAGCGAAGCATCTCTATAATAGTCCTAAAAATGTCAGTATGTCCTTTTTTGATACAAATTTACGTATAATTTTGAAAAAAAATATATTTATATTTTGTACATTCAGTTCTGAGACTCTACAAGAGTTTATGTTCTTCTGTCATACCATTTGAGAGCTTTGCTTTTATGGATGTTGTCATTCTTGTTAGTTAAGAAATGACATGAAAGAGTTTTATAGTTTTTTTTATACGATCTAATAATATTACATCAGAAAAATAAACCACACTGCAGAATATGCAACCATGAGAGAAATTGTCAGACCCTAATTTGCATTTAAATTGATCTTTTCACCCGTAATTATGACCAGTGTGACTTGGCAAAATAATCCCACCACCTTCAGATAAGAATTATAATCAACAATTAGATATTGACAAAGAACAAAAACCAAAGGAAGGTTGAAAGTATTTGAAATGATCTTCAATAAGTTTGATATTTATAAGTCCAATACACGGTGTTAATTCCTTTACAAATAAATAATCAGTTTGTTTAATTCTTTACCAAAGCAGTTTGGAATATTCTATGAAAATAATAAATAGCTTTATTGGTTTATTTTAAGGATGTTTAGTTAAAACCTTGATTCTCTATTCTGATAACTATAATGTGCTTCTTAAGGCCTAACCCTACGTTAGTACTTAATAATATTACAAGAGCAGCATAAGAAGGCTGGATTTTTCTAACATTTAAGAAATATTTGAGATAACAGCGGCTGTCGGGCTTTTTCGGTTGTAGTACTTTTTAGTGCTGTCAATCTACAACAACAAATAGTTTTATTAACATGTTTGAATTTTGACTATTGCTGAACTGCTTGATTCTCAGGATCCTTGTTATGTAAAAAAAATAATGAAAATCCGCCCGTTATCTGATTAAGTGACACAAAAGTTGTATCTTACTTTACGAAGAGGTGCACTTTAGATAACAGAGAATTGATAACTTTATATTTTTAGGAACAGATAGTATATCAACAAAAATACAAGCGTTGTTACTCTATAATTACTCTAAATTTCACCACTGAAGACTCTATGACATTCACTTCTTACTTAATGCCTAGGATTCAGAATTTTTAACATCATGGAAATAGGACAAGCAAAGGTTTCATGTAAAAATATCTGAAAAATCAATGCGAGACACATACGGATTTTTAAGTAAAGATTATAGAGTTGCTAAATCGTACCTAAATGTAATCAAGATGGAAAGTTGGATATCAGTAGGACGATTCTAATTTTCTAAGCCGTCTAAATTGACAATTACAGTAATTTGTTACTGGCATAATGACGGTCCAATCATCCTATTAGAAAAGTATTGCTTTTACAAATAAGCTTGTTTTGTAAAAATTATTATGTAAGTTCATGTTAATTGATATTAAGTAAAAAATATCTATGACTTGTATGAGATTTTATATATGTACATTAGAAAAAATTCTCTTAAAATGATTCTTTAAATATTTTCATTCTAGTTATGCAATATATCTTCTCGTATTTGATGGATAAGCCTTAGCTTTGATAATATTATATATTCTATATGCATAAATACATCGTTTATTCACACAAAATATAATATAAGCTTTTGCATTTACACTGTCTTCGTTGAATAACTACAGTATAACTAGGGTATGTCCATATGTCTGTCCGGACGTGGACGTTAGTGAAGAAAGTGCCAACTTAGATATAGGTTGTAAAAATTTGTGTGACGTTATTATCTACCTAACATTACTTCATTATTACTATATCTTGGTTAAGTGTTACTGTGACGAAGCCCAATCTGTACCACTTTTGATTCCCGTGACGTCATAAAATGAGGAAGACGAGAGGAGAAGTGGGAAAGAAAACCTCTAAAAAAGAGATGGAGAATATGACGTCAAAAGTGGTGCAAAAGTGGTACAGATTGGGCTTCGTCGTTACTATTGTTTTAAAAGCAAAGCTTTTCTATAATTGAGTCAGTCAGTACGTCCATAACGGTCTGTTCGTAAACTTACTGTATCCTGTATTTACGCAAAAAAATTATGAACAGTTTTGTTCAGACTTAAAAATTTAATGATCTGTTTCAATTTCTGACACTTTACAAGAGTTGTTATTAGTTTGTCCTTCCTTCTGATAGTAGTGCTTCGTCATTATGGATATTGTCATCCTTGTTCATCTTATGTAAGAGTGTTAAAGCTTCACTAAATAGACCACATGTAAAGTTTTTCTTTAATATAATATTTACGCAAGTGCGTCAAAAGTTTTATTGCAAAATATACTAAGTTTGATTTAAAAATAATATACAGCAATCTTGAAACTTTATATGTGCCTCAAATTTTGCAAAGCTTGCGAAAAATTTTGCAAGTTGCCTGCAAAAAAAAACAATAACATACATACCACAGAACGAGGCCTACAATTTTGTTGCCTTCAGGGCAGCTAGATACGTACCCACATTTTATTAGGAGTGTAGATACTCTACAATTTGGTTTGTACGTTTTTTTTTTACAGTTTTTCAAGGTTGTTACAGAGTAAAATTGGATAAGTTATATATTTTACACAACTGGTAGCTAAATTAACATATTGCATGTAATCGTACTTGTTTACCTATTGTTCCTTCAATTCTATTATATACGTAAGTGTTACAAACTAGGGGAAATATTGTCGTTAATTAAGGTTGCTAAAATGAGACTCGTTAACTGGTCAGTTCGTTTATCCAGTAGGAGAGGAGGGGATGATTCTTTATTATAGCCTGGTTTACTAAAGAAACTGATGAAATCTGGTGTAAGATTAAGTAATTATATATCCATTGAGTTACGCAATATCAGTTAATAAGAAAAGAGCAAAGTGGCTATGATGGTGAACAGTTCTTAGGATTTTCAAATTTAATATTGTGACACTCGGTTTTGTATTGCGAGACTGCAGCGGAATTGAAAACACACCCCTCAATGCACATAGCATACGGCTAGCATCTGAATAAAAGTGAAATCTCCCCGTAATTAATAAAATTAAGAAATGGATGGATAGATAAGAATAATTAATATACAGCAGACATACAGAAAGGGTAAATATCAGGAATCTTATGGGATAAGACATTAAATTAAAAGTTTAAGTACATCCCTTATGATTAACAAAATTCTCCCTCAGTAATTAAAAATCTATGGTTGAAAAGTTTGGACACTAATAGCTAATCAACCAACCAATCAAGATTTAATAAATATTTTTAAGTAAATGAAAGGGCTTCAGTATCATTTACAGTCCAATGTCCCCTTCCTAAAATTTTAAAATAATAAGTTTCATGAAAAAATAGGGAGGACAAAAGAAGATAAATTATATAACTTTTGCTTAATTCTGTAATTCTCGCATTCATAGCTAAAAATATTCAGAAAGACTAAATTTTTAAACTAATGTGAAATTCTTTAAGGAGGGGGGGGGGAGGTATTATTTTTTCTTAAGTTGTCCTATCCCTGTATTCCAATAACTCTTCACGAGCTATGGAATGACTAGACCGATATTACAGGCTGATTTAATTTCTTATATTCAATTGAAGTGAAAACATATGAAATCCCAGTTTGAATATCAACCAGTGAGATGCCCCTATAATCTTGTGTCTAGAACATTCATGTGATACGCTGCCGTTCAGTGTCAAATTATGTTTGCCCTGAAAATGAAAAATATGGACATTTTGCCTGTGTAAAATTGGAATAACTTAAGTTCATTGGTTTAAAATGGGAGACATAGAAAAATGTAAGTAGGAATAGTTGGTGAAATGAAATCAAATATCTGAAAATCTGCTTTGTGCCATATTATACTAATACATTAACACCTCAAATAGCAGCCTTTGATACCCATATATATTGATTAACAAAATTAAAAGTACATATATAGTTTCTAACATTTTTGACCCTTAAAAACCAATTCACATCCCAACGGCAGCCTTTGATGAGAATATAGGTGAACAAAATTTTGGATCTATCATTGCATTAGCCACGCATCACTGTGGTCTATACGAGGACATTACCGGTTAATAACGTATAATATAGAATACACTTAATACTTATTCAATAATACAAAACAAGAGTTAAGACTTTTTATGAAAAGAAATGGCCCTGTTTAAACACTGAAAAAATATATTTTTTATGGTACAAACAAAATTGTGCTTTGGATTTGTTTAGTGCCTAACATCCATCAAAATCAATGAAGGATAAAATCATTTTTGTCCCCTAATTTGAAAACTGACCATTGTGTACTTGTAGGCCCTTGTATCAAAATTTCTATTGGTGATCATAGTTAATAATTTCTCTGTAACTATTTTATTTCATTCATTTCAATTTATTGTATTGGAATTAGTTATTACCCGTTAAATATTGAAAATTGTTGGTTTAACAAAAGTTGTTCGTAGATTAAGATTCATCTCTTGTAGGTATTTAATAAAAAAAATCATCGAAAGGCTTGTAGGTTTGAAAAGCTAAAAAAATCTAGTTATTTTAAAGAATATTCTGTATTCGAAAAAAAAATTAAACCCATTTAAGGCCCACCTAATTTTGACATAAAATTAATATATGACCATGTAAAATATTTCATGCATTTTCGACTAATAATTTGAGGAAGGCATTTTCTAAAAAATATTTCGTATAACAGGACAGACAAGAAATTATGACTTTACGAAGAAATATGGATTAACACTTTCTAACCAAAGTATCAAAAGTGTATCTTCTGAAGATTGCAAAAAGCATGAAACTTTATGTTTAAGAAACAAATTTAAAGTTAACAAAAATGATAACATCCATAAAAGCAAAGCTCTGAAACGGAAGGATTAACGAACATCAATATCAGTTTTAGAACTCAATATTCAGAATATAAATGTATAAAAAATTGGACAAAATTGCAAGTAAAAATTGAAAAACTGTATAAATACAGAATAATGTTAACGAACATTTTTAAGACTTGATCATAGAAGGGCACTAATAACATTGTACTTTGTTGTCCCAGGAATCAGTATTCCAAAATTTAGAAATTATAGGAAAGTATCATGTCTCAATGTTTATTTTTATAATATATATCAATATCTCTATATCTAAGGATAAGATATTTTACATCAGTTTTATATGAGTAATATTTTCATTGGCAAGGCTACTCTATAATTCTTATTGAACTGTACTATTACAGAATTTAAAATGATATTCTATCATGTAAAGTAGTAAGAATTTTTTGTCTGTTAGTTAAGAATTCGCTGAACTCGAGCTAATAAATATTAAGATCCCTATTTTATGGAATTTTCACATAGGTCCATGAATGGTTTGATGCTGTTTTTTTTTTATATTTAACTCTTAATCTAAGACTATTTTAATTTAATCTCCTTTATAGGCTAAACAGGCGCAACCAGAAGTACTTTAATCCTTTTCTCCTGTCAATTTTGAATACAATTTTTCTTCATTTCATTTTTTTTCCTCATATTTTTTTTAAAATCAAAAGCTTTAGGTATATGTTTCTTCTTTTCAAACACTTTTTAATGTAATCTTTCTTTTTAATACAAAATAAATCTGAACTATGCCTAAAGTATTGAACCTATTTGTCCTTGTTATTTCAATATGTATCTAAAATATTCAAGGGCGTGCACATCTTTTTTTGCTGAGGAGTGATCGGATGGGGTTTAACCCTAGAAGAATCTCAGGGGGTGGTTCATACATCCAACCCCCCTTAAGTAATTTTCATGGGAAGTTTCCGCCAAAAATTAATGGAAATTAAGATGGAGATTACCCCCCCCCCCCCTTATATGCTGGCCTATCAAAATATGGACTAAATGCATTTAATGGCGTCCATTAAAATCTGCGGAGTGATGTAATATTTTAAATTTAAGATGGGATATAGTGATAAGCCAATAGAATAAATATATAAACTATCTACCAAATTGGAAGCTTGTAGAAGAAAGAAGAATAAAGGGGGGGGGGGGGGGGGGGGGTTTAATGCAACCATCTCGTAATCAGTGAGCAAATGGCACTTAGGATTCGAATTTTGATCTGGAATTTTGCATGAGTAATCCTTAGTAGGTCTATTTTCCCTAAATTGAACAAAAAGTTGGAAAAGTAACAGCTATTGGCTGGCGGCTCAGCAGTTTAGCCATTTTTAAAACTATTTTCAAAGGAAATCATCACGAAACCTATCTCCACATAATACTCTATCCTGCTCCAAAACGTTTTCAAACGGTTCTAGCCGCTAGTTGCTGGTACTAGAAATCTAAAAATGTTTTTTTTGTATCATTTTACATGATTTCAAGTAAAAATATGTTTCAAAAAGTTGATTCCTACATAATTTATGGCAGAAATGCCCTAAAAAGAGCCAAAAAACGGCTAAACGGCTGAGCCGTTAGCCGTTACTTTTTCAACTTTTGTTCGATTTAGGGAAAATAGACCTACCAAGGATTACTCATGCAAAATTTCAGATCGAAATTCGAATTCTAAGTGTCATTTGCTCACTGATTACGAGATGGTTGCATTAAAAACCCCCCCCTTTCATTTTTGGACAAAATTATTGTCGATTGAATGTCGATTGCATTAAAACCCCCCCCCCCCCCTTCTATGATTATCAAATTCAGACTAGGAAACTTACCTAAAAAGATTTTAAAGATTAATAAAAAATACTAAATCTACATAAAAAATGACGAATATTTAAAATAATGTTTACATTAGACATAGAAAAAACTCCATTAGTTATGGAACTTTCCTATTAAGAAATAAGTTAAACAACTGTCCTATCTGTTTATCCCATAATATTAATATATTGTGCATGATAAAGGATCATAAAATCACAGAGTATATGAAGTTTAAACAAATAAATAGACTACATGTGCGGCCAGCAAAATCTGGGACATAGATAAATCTGATTTGATTCATATGATGTTTGAGTGGATTTAAAATATTGAACTTGGCAAGAAGGTATTTTTGTTGAAAAATCAGGGATATTAGGATAAGGCAATGGTGGACAAATAATTTTTTGTAGAAAGAGAAAAAAAACATCAATCTAAACCAGATTAAACGACCCTTTTCAATTAATTATGAAACCATTATTTCAATGTTCTTTCTGTTCTGATTTTTTCTAGTGTCAAGGCATTCTCCTTACTTCCATCCTATTATATAAAGTAGTAAGCATTATTTGTCTGTCCCGAAGGATCTCGCTAACCGCTGAACCGATTTTGTTCTCCATTACAGTGAAGCTTCTTATAGGTCTTGGGAAGGTTTTAAACTATTTTTGGAGAGGGTGTCTTTACCCCCCTCTCCCCAAAAATATTTTTAAAAACTCTTTTGAAACTAAAATTTAAAATGGGATAAAGTCGACTTTTCCCCCTCCTATCAGTGTTCTAGAGGCTTCTAGGGGCGTAGCCGCTAGTAACTGATATAATAGTAAACGGCACGGTTATAGGGTTGCCTGTTTGTGGGCCAAGGTTTTTTTTGCTATTCTACCAATTAAGATCACAGCATTTAAGCAGACTTGCAACCGACAAATTCAACTGTAAGACTCGTACAAAATTTCCATTTGAATTTCTTTTCTTATTAGTCTGTACTTTA
Organism: Acartia tonsa; assembly: GCF_053477335.1. Taxonomy (NCBI): domain Eukaryota; kingdom Metazoa; phylum Arthropoda; class Copepoda; order Calanoida; family Acartiidae; genus Acartia; species Acartia tonsa. The sequence continues at coordinate 3,196,503 of NC_137261.1, read as the reverse complement.
ACAGGCAAAAGATATATTTAATCTTGCCTGAAATTATGGCAATCTTTAAATTATGATATTTTAATATAAATACATAAAGGACTCCCATGAGAAAATATTAAATATGTGTTTTAAAAAATACATGTAAACTGAAGTAAGTCCTTAAAAGATGCCTCTAAAGTTTCAATAAATGAAAAGGCAGGTATCTTATTATGCTATTGATGGTATCTGTTCAAAGAATCCATTTTGATAAGTTATTTATGCTGGTGTATTTTTCTACCAAAATCTATATAAGTATTATCTGAAAAAAGGGTAGTAGGTTTATTTAATTCATCGTTTATCTCCTATCTTTGCTTCTAAGTCTAGTTAAATGTTACATTGCTTTTAATATATAAGCATCTTGTAGTGTATTATGAGACAAGGTTAATGAGTTCTATCAATTTGGGCTCACAGTAGGAGAATATAAACTCTGCTGCCGAGCCTAAAAATTTCACTAATTAAGGACAATTATGTCTATATTAATATTATGTTATTTCACGATAAATGGTTAGCCTATTGATGCTTTAAAATTGTAAGGATAGACAAGTTATATGACAAAAGAATACAATGGCCGAAACATTGATCTACATCCCAATGTTGATACTCAAAATTACCTATTCTGTATACCTATTACAATTAGTGGATGAAAAGTTGGAACACTCAACTTAATGAACCAACCAATCAAAATATAAAAAAAGTCCCCAAAGTTGTTAAGCTAACTTTTAATAAAACTTTGGAGACTAGTGTAATAAAAGGCCCAATGTCCCAACCCTCTAATATAATAATAAAAGCTAAAAGTTTATAATGGCATTTTAATGTCTAATTCAAATATTAAAATAGTCACAGTAAAAATTGCAAAAAATGGACAAAGAATAAGAGCAAGATGATTAGGAAAACGGGAATAGACAAGGATGACATGTCAACCAATACACTAAAAAAGTAAATACCTTTAAAAGTAAATAATAAATATATTACTGTAAACAAAATATTAATAATAATTATAATTTCATTTAATTTAATCATAATTTTTTTAACTAAAGTTTTACATTTTATTTGCAATTTCTTTATACAAAGGCTAATCTAAAAACTGCATATTGCCAATTTTGACTTCGTATGTCATAATAAATTAGAACGAATAGATTTGATCTAGCCTAAATATTAAAAGAAACTTGATTTTTCTATAATTCCATATTATAATGAACATAAATTTAGCTTATATCCTATTGGCCGATCGTTTAAGTAAATGAAAGCAGAGCTTCGCAAGTTGCAACAAAAGGAGTAGAGAAGCGAATTACGGTGCAGTGTAAAATAAATCACGACTAAATGATGCCATCAAAAAATGAGATAATGACAAAAATCATAGGAAACTAAATGGTAGAAAAATACCGATACTGAAATTAATGTAGACAATATAAAATATGTTTAGGAAAAAGCAAATGACAATTTAATCAGGTTAAGGGAGGGGGACATTGGGCTGTTTATTACACTAGTCCCCAAGGTCTTATAATAAATTTGGCTTAACAACTTTAGGGACCTGTTTTCATTAAGTTGAGTGTCCAAACGTTTCAACCACTAGTTGTAATCTACATAAGGAGTAATTTTGTGTGTCATTAATATGGATGTACATTAGTTTATCGGCCATTAGATCCCTACAAATAAATCCGTCATTGTATCCTTTCATAAACAAAAAGTATTTCATTGTGAAATTTTTCCTTGCCGATTTAGAGAGACAAAGCTTTTAAAAACTGCAAATAATTTGAAATTGCGAATTTTTATGCTAATGGTCTTTATATACTCCTATTTCAGTTTCATTTCTTAATTAGATTTAATTTTTAATTTCAATAAAAGCATAAATGGTTATTAATAAGAAAAGGAAAAAAATCCACTAAATAATTTTTAGGAACATATATGTATCTGTCCCTAGCTGAGTACCAAAGAATTAAAATTGGGCAATGACACTTATTTCTAGACAACTCCCCCCCCCCCCCTCCACTACTCTCCCATATATTTCATCTAAAAATAATCTCTATGGGCATTAATTCTCCCATGCTCAAAAGTGAAATTATCTCACCCCACCCCCTTCAAATAAGGAAAAGGGTGACTACTCATTGGTCTAGTGAAAAGTATTCTGAACAAGGATGATTGCCTTCAATAGAATAGAAGCTTTTAAAAAAGATAAAAATTAAAAAGATATTAAATTTTTGGGTATAGTCACTTTCGTGACATCGCCTTTAAATGGGCGTTTCATCGTATTTTCACTGTAGCTTTTCATAAGTTAATTTAGGTTATGTTAAGGCATTGTCCCGCATGGTTAGGCAATTGGCCTTGAAGGAAGATTAGAGCCCCCCGCAGGGGGCTAGAAAGAGGAGAAAGCTACTGTGAAAATACGACAAAACATCCCTAAAGAGGCGTTGTCACAAAAGGGACTATACCCCAAAACAATTTTTAATTTCTTGGTGAAATTTTCTCATATAAAATTTGCATAAATAAAAACAGGTTCAAAACAATAAATAGATTCTTTCTTCGAATCTTAATTAATTAAAGTTTTGTCTGAACTGATTTAACTTTAGAATATGAGAATACTTTCCAAATCCTAGACAAGTGCCCTCATGGTTAATTTTGTCACGTCTAAAATTGGTTTTAAATCATCTTGGAAAACAACAATCGATGATTTTCCAAGACATTTTTTACTTGATGTCGCATGAAAGTATCAAACTTGTACAGATAGTGATCCTACTGTTACACAATACATATAAATTTAGTTGGAATCTTCTCATATGTGAACCTACAAATGTGCAAAACTTTATTAGCAAACCAGGAAGCCCAATACCATCTTAACAAAAGAGTGATTTTTTTATCTAACTCAAATATCTAACGTTTCATTTGGTAAAAATAATGATCAATAGGATGAAATGTATAGTTAATTTGTTGGTACCTATAAATCTGGATGATCTCGTTACATGAAGAACTATTAGTAACTTTGAAGAAACATAGTAATAAACAGGGATATAAAGGGATAGGACAATGGCCGATAAATTGATGAATATCTCCAATCATGATATACAAAATTGCCATTTTTTTGGTGAACAATTAGTGATTAAAACATTTTGACATTAAACTTAATCAAGCAACCTTTCAAAATATAAATTAGCTCCAAACGTATAAGAAAACGTTTTTATACAACTTTGGGGACCAGTGTAATAAACAACTTCCCTCCTTCCTGGTAATAACTCTTCCTAGTTTTGAGCAACAATTTATATCTTGAGTGTCAAGGAAGATAATTAGATAGTTCATAATTGCAATATAAATTCCTACTTTTATATTTCCGTAATGTATTTTCTCGTATTCATTCGAATCCGGTGGATAGGAACCGGTTCTCATCCATACGAAAAAACTATGTCTAACATCGTATTATATCCAGCTTTCTACGAATATAGAAATGTACAATCATAAGATTAAAACCAGTTTTTTAGCCGGTGCCTTCGGCACCACGGAGCTAAAAAAACTAGTTTTAATCTCATAATTGTACTTTCTATATCCGCGGAAAGCCGTTTCTAATACGATGCGAGAAATAACTATTCTGTTTCAACAACAATTATTTCATCCCTATTATGGCAGACTTAGTTTTTAGGTTGTCCCAATAAAATTGGTCATTGGGCCAAAAGTATGACATTTTCCTTCCCAGTAAAAGAATAACCCATCATAATAATAACTATTCAGTGTTCACCCATGGAATATTTTTAATCAAGACAAATTTTCCATCCGTCAAAATATCAGCTACTTTTTATGAAAATAGATTTTGGAAAATTTTACCTAATGTTCATTACATTTTAAGGATCTACGGGGAAATTAGATAGCGAACTATGTTAATTAACAAGAAAATGGCCTAAAAACCACCATTAGAGATATACAAAACTTCCAAGAAAAGCCTTTAAAAATCTGACAAACCATTCTAGATATAACTTTAGCTTTAATCAAGAAACCCTTAATATATACATTACTATCGGCTGTGCCCCTAACATCTAGGGGCTCTGTTCCCAATAACTAAATCAACCATCCCTAATTAGGACAACTCAATCAATTCAGTATTTATTTATATCTTAAGCTTCAGACAAATAAGCCTTAATACTTTATATAACAGGATAGTAGATAGATAAAAACAACAAAAATGATCTAAATCATTGATATAATTGTTGATAATGTTTGAAATATTACGTCACGTGAAAATATAAGGGAATTTTTTTATGAAAAAAAAAGTTTATCTCAGATGATTCAAAATTGTCTATAATGTCGAGAAAAGGAAAAAAAAAATTCGAAAATTTTAGAGCTGTAACTCTTTTATGGGCCGAGATCATGCGTGTTTTACTTTTGGTTTCAAAAAGTGGCACATCCGCCCTCCCCCCCCCTTTGAAATAGAAAAGCATATTTGTAGCTTTGTTGTAATACCGAGAAATAACTTAAAATGTTAGGGCTATCAATATTAAATTTAAATATGCCAGTCTAATATTATTAAAAATGCATTGCTGCCGAAATGGAAGTGTATTAGCAAATTTTGGACAAAATTATTATCGATTGAATGGCATTAAAACTCATTGACCAGCTAGACAATCGTCCTTTCTTTTCAACAATTTACAGCTACATTTCTGCATAACATTTTTTAACATCTTAAGGAACTTCGGCATGCCTTATTTTAGAAAAAAAGTTGCTTTTGATACAGACTTTTCCAGCAAAGAATCAGTAAAAAATTGGGTTAAATCAAATAAAGTTTGATCCCTTTGTTAAACTTTTGACAAAAATGTTGAAGAAATAAACCTAACAAAGATAATAGAACCGTCACGTCATGTCTATATGTGTTAGATAAGTCGACAACATGCCTTTTAGATCTAATGGACCATTTATAACCCCATCCTTACATGGCTTTTAAAAATAGTAATATTAAGATAAGTATACTTTGTTCGTTCGTCAAAGCTGTTTTGGCAAAGTTAGGTCAGGTTAGAAAGACTAAGTTCATATCCCAAATTAAACAACTTTCATTGGAATTGAGTAAGAGAACCAACTCCCTCCCTTATTCTGCTGTTTTTTTTAAAATAGTTTTCGGAGGGACTGTGAGGGAATATAATAAAAGAACATCCAGTGACAGATTATGGGATTCTCCCAATAAGTCAAATAAAAGCTTCATCCCTCATTTTCAACTTTCATTGGAATTGAGTAAGAGAACCAACTCCCTCCCTTATTCTGCTGTTTTTTTTAAAATAGTTTTCGGAGGGACTGTGAGGGAATATAATAAAAGAACATCCAGTGACAGATTATGGGATTCTCCCAATAAGTCAAATAAAAGCTTCATCCCTCATTTTAGTTTTGTTTTACTTTTAAAAACTTTGTACAGAATAATGAAAAGGGGTCTGATTAATATAGAAAACTTTTAAACCACGTGTAGAAAATTTAATTTATAATTTTAGTGGCAAATCTACTTTGTCAAACTAGCTTGTTCGTCAGTCTTATCGTGTAATTGAAAGAGAGGTAAGGATTTTGTCGATTATCTTTTGTCTTCTATTTCACATGTTAAGTGGCCACAGTATGTAAATTGTTTTATTTTTTGGTTAATCCAATATACAGATACAACAGGTATGACAAAAAGAAGTTTCTTTCAGTTTTTTTTTCTCTTGCAAAAAGTACTTTACGTACGTCATAATCCCCTCTATATCTATAAAAGTGTACAGATATTCTACAATCAAATTCAATTTTTTTTTTATTTTGGCACTCTTCCTTGTGTTTTCTCTAGGTACGTAAAACTTCCTAATTATTTAACTCTTTATTAGAGAAACAATCACAAGACTTTACATTATAAAATTGTATGAAATCTCCAAAAACCTGACCCTAACCATGAATTTAACTTATTTCCTAGGTTTAATCCAAGAATGAAGGGAGAGGTCATTGGATGATAAATTAATCTGTTCCCACTTTTTATGTGAGAAATTCTCCTAGTGATTGCTGGTAAATATTATAGGGGAAGAAAGGGCTGTAGATTATGTCTTGTTCCCTCTCTACCTGGTTTTATCAGTAAAGGATAAGATTGTTAAAACAAATGGTGCTTGGAAATGCACTTAAAATCAGAGCTAAAACCTGGACATAAAAACAGGATGAATGGCTCAGTACAAAATTAAGGAGGAGAGCATAGAAAGATAAGCATTGTTCAGAGTTCTGAGAGGATAAGACCATAGCCTATGAATTAATGTACATCCCAAATAATGGTACACGAAATTACCCTTTCTGTAGGTAACAATATATGATTGAAACGTAGGGACAGTGACACTCAACTAGTTGAATCAACCAATCAAAATCCATTAGTCCCAAAAGTTGTTAAGCCAAGGAATAAAAAACATTGTTATAAAACTTTGGATACTAGTGTAATAAACTGTAAAGTAAATTGGCTAAAACATCTTAGAACATTTTATACTTTTACCATGTATCTGCTTTTTGTTCAATTATAATGTTAAATTCTTTAATTTGCTGCGATGCTTTCGAACCTTATCAACCTTGTTATATTTGATTACATTTTATCAAAATACTTCACCATCTTAATTTCATGTTTATCATAATATTGAAAAAATGTACAATTCAAAGGGTTGTTTAATGAATAATTTTTCTGATTAAATGAATATTGCATTTTGTTTATGAGCAAATACAGACAAGGATGGGAACATCCAAAGCAATATAAAACTTAAAAGTACCAAAATCAGAACAAGTTAACAATGCACTAAAAGAAGGAAAACTACCATAAGGCAAGTGTTTCGGTACGCATGGCTTGCCGTACACGAAATCTTAATCTCCAAGCCCTCCGAATGACCAACATGTGAATGTTTACAAATGTGTATTTATTACCATGAAAACGGTGAATCTAAAACAAAAATATAAAAATTAATTACATAGTATTAATGGTTTATTATTTTTGTATATCGAGGTTGCGTGATTTCAATTTAATTAAAAATGTAAAATTTCTAAAAAACTTTAAATTGGCACGAAACATATTAAATAGCATCAGAAATTGATAATTTTAGATTCAAATGATCAATAAAATTAAGGAAAATATTCGTATGTCAAAAGTTAGCAGTTAAATGGTCTATTTGTTGAAAAATTAATGTTTTAAATTTCTTCGTAAAAATATACCATACTACACTTATTATTAAGAATTAAGATAAATTCTTACCACATTATGATGTCAAACTAAGCAGGAAGGCTTATTTGAGATCTTCCACGGATTAGAGCGCATGTATATCCATCCAATACATTATTTTTATTCACGTAGCTCTTCACATGGGAATCAACAAGGAAAAAATGTGCGCGCCTTTGTTTGTTTACAAGCGAAGCGCGGAGATAGTTAGGAATGCCGCGTAACACACTCATTCTCTGGTGTAAGGAAAAGGGAATTAATGGGTTCGAACTTGCCAGGGAATACAAGAAAATCATTCCAACACACACCCGTCTAGTCACTGGGAATCGAACACAATAACTCATCTTAACATCATGCGTGCAGACAGTGTCCACAAAATCACAATCTCATAACGCATAAATTACAAGAGTTTAAAATGGCATGGCCATCAGGCCTAAAATTAATTATGGTAACTTACGAACACCACAATAACTCAAACCGACTCCACTACCACATAAGGATAGGAATAAGGAATGGGAAAAGCATTCAACATTCATGAAATGCACATTTACCACTCACACATCTCATTATATCATGGCCTCATAATCTCAATTAAAATTAGAATTACAGACCATGTAATTGCGAATACATGAATTAATAATCAATAGTACCTAAACTTTGATTAGGTACCTACATAATAATAGGCAAATGATTTTTATATTAAAAATCGCATCAATAATTAAATAATCAACTCAAACTTTTAATTAAAAGAAGAAAGATTAAATAATGACATTTTTTTCTACTAAATCTTTTTGCTAAAAAAGAAAAGTAAAATTTTCATAAAAAAACTTCTCAAAATTAAGCATTTTCTCCAGCGGAAAAATACTCGGGCTTACATCTAGACATTCTTAGATAAAATAGGTAAATCCTTAAATCTAACATGTTTAATAAAATAGATACTTAAATCTAAATAAAATATGACTGTAAAAAAATCATCAAACATTGGAAAATTAAAATTTCATAATTTTAAATCTTCGTGAATCAAAATTGCGTAAAATAAAATTGCAATTGAAATATGCAAATTAAATTACCAAAATAAAACAAAAGCTCAATTATAAGAAAAGAACTTCTCTAAATGCTGAGTTTGCAATTTCTCTCTGTTTTAAGAAGAAAGCAACTTGTACATATTCATACAGTCAAAATTAAGGCAACTTGGGGCCTCAGTTAGAATGAACCCCTCAAGATACAAACTAACCAAACTTTAAAATATTAATAATGCCATGTTCCAGCTATCCTGACGGACGTTATGTCTTTCCATCACAATTTTTTGATACTGCATAATTTCCGACAGGATTTCTGGCGCAGGGCTCCATCAACTGAAAATAAACATAATTAGTGATGTTTAAATCAAATCAAAAAATTAAAAGAATCATGAATAATTCAAGAAACTTTAGAATCATCAATCAAAGCAATCAAAATAAAATTATCTTATGCTTTAGTTTTGCCGTTCTGTAGTATGTCTGGCCGAGGTAACAGAGCTAAGATACACTATAGAGCGGTCTTATTAAGCTTAAATCTTCGAATTCAAGACGAAAAAAATCTGCATTTTTCTTTAGGTACATCGGTTAAAAGGTAAATAGAAATAATTTTAATATATATGTAATATTAAATTATCTCTGTGATCATAATAAATCTTAAAGAAATATTTGTATGATGTAAAAAATCTCATTGTGTTACTTTTTATCATATCGAATTTCAATTAAACAAGGATAAAAATGTTCGTAATTGCGTAGGTACCTAGGAAAATTTCCGCGAAAAAAATCCCTGGTCCCGGAAAGACTTAAATCATTGAAAAAACTTGCGTAGACGTATAAATAACTTAAGTTTGCATTTCAAATGAAAAAATCTTGCGTCGATTTGAAAGTTTAAACGAAATTGAGTCAAAATTTGCGTTTTTTGTCTTTCGAAAAAAAATATCTGATAAATCTACCGTAAAAATAAAATTCAAAGTTAAACAAGAACGATACTTATACTAAACTTTGGGTAGATTGATCTTGAGCAGACGTCTTGCGGAAGTCTCGTTACTTGTGGCGGCTGCGTCATCTGATAATTTGAACTTGCAAACCACGGTCCTCCCACCTGGGCGCACTTCTTCCACACGCCCCAATCTGAACTTCTTCATCAAATTTGTGCTATCGTCGATCAGCACCACGTCTCCCGGCTCGAGCAGCACCTTGTTGCTGCGCCACTTGACAGACTTGAGTAGCTCAGGCATGAGCTGCTCCTTGTACACCTGATGGAACTGACGGGTCAACTCCTCCAAGTTCTCCAGCCTCCTAGTGATGGGCTCTTTACAACCTGTCTCAAAGGTGCAGATTGCATCGTTGGTCCTGCCGCCTAACAGATCAGCAGGTGAAATTATTCTCCAGCAATTGACGTCATCTCCTTGGGTGGCATAGGTCAATGGCTTAGAATTCAAGACTTTTGCAGTCTCAGCACACAATACCAATAAATCATTGAAGGTTACAGTAGCACCAGCCAACTTCTTGTTCAACACACGCTTGACCAGCCCAACCTGCCTCTCCACAGTACCCACGAACGAGTGTGCTGCGGTGGGCACCAGATGCCATTCAAAATGCATTCGGGTATCCTTCAAAAGTTCATCCATAATTCGCTTGGCACCGGCCATATTGATGCCTCTGTCTGTGGTAACCCTTCTAGGCATATTGTAAAACGCCTGAAGTTTTCTCAAGCCGACCAGCACGGCTTCAGTTGAATAATCAGTCAACACATCAACAAACACAGCCTGTGTAAATCTACAGGCCACAATCAACAACCAAACTTTGTACTTGGTCTTGGAACTCCTGGTACCAACGCCAGGCTTCGTAACTTCGATCGGCCCCGCAAGGTCCATATGCACCTCCTTGAAGGGCACAGAGGGCTCGACACGATCTGGCAGAATATTAGCAATTGCGGGACTCGAACGCTTGGCATATTCAATGGAACATGCAGCACAACTCTTGACCACTTTCATAGCCTCCATGCGGCCATGTGTGATCCATGCATACCTGCGGCTTTGCGCCAACGTCTTACGATGGCCTCCATGCCCCAATTCATCGTGGGACTGTTGAAGGATGAGCCGCGCCAGCCTGTTGTGGCGGCTGAGCAAGACAACACCTGGGCTGTCCTTCATAATCTTCCTGGGGCCTCCAGCAGCGGCCTCAAGAGCCTCATCTCCTCTCCCGGACATTTTCAATATTGTAAATGTCCTAAGAGGATAACATCCATCATGACCCACAATGGGCCAACAAACCTGGACCTTGTGATGATACGGTTGAAGGGAGTCAAATTTCCCCTCGGCGTCCATGGTCATCTCCTCCTCTTGGTTGAAGGAAGTCAAAAACAGGTCACAAACAGAATCCATGTATGTATTTGTGAAAGTATAGTTCTCATAATACTTAGAACTATCATTGTTGCTAACAACATCCTCATTTGCTGCAACGCCACGTTTCTTGATAAGCAGCGTTTTAAAGCAGTTGGCAGCCTTAAGAACTGCGGCCACAGTCCTCCTTGCCTGCCTGTAGGTCCTTCTTGCCAGAGACCTCCAAAAATCATTGTCCACTACCTGTGTGAACATTACCTTGAGCTTCGCCATCTTGGGATTTAGCTCGCTCTCAGGAATGGATGCATTTACCTCACCCGCCGTCTTAACGGGCCACTGGTCCTGTTCCAGGCGCAACCAGCTTGGACCTTCCTGGTATGTAGATCCAGGTTGTACATCCTCAATCGTACACAAACCACGCGTTGCCAGATCGGCAATGTTGTGCTGAGTTGGAACCCATCTCCAATCTTCAGGGCTCGTCAACTGTTGTATCTCGGAAACACGATGACTGTTAAAAACATTTAACATAACACTGTCACTGGATAGCTGAGCTAGGGCGCAGCTGCTATCACTAAAAAACACTTTGCCAGAAATGTTGAAAGGTAGGGCTCTGGCAACAGTATCCACAAGCCTTGCCAAAATTAGACAACTAAGCATTTCTAACCTTGGTATAGACTCAATCTTCACTGGTGCGACACGTGACTTGGCGCAACACAAAACTACATCATATCCTCCAGGAACTGGCCATCTCAGGTAGGTGATGGCTGCATAGGCCTGGTTAGATGCATCGCAGAAACCAACAAGCATTGGAAGCCCCAACGGCTTATCAGGAACCATCGAACGTCTGAACGACACATTTCCAAGTGCCGAACGGTCCTGGAGGCTGGACACGAGCTCCGACCTCAACTCTCCAGGTATAACATCATCCCAGTTGCATCCATGTATGCAAACTGAGCGTAGACAAAGCTTGGATTTAAGCAGCAATGGCGCTGCTAGACCCATTGGGTCATAAAGTTGTTGCACAATTCTCCAAACTTCACGTTTAGTTATCAACTCAGGTAGACTTCTCCAGAGGTCCTCCAGATCCAGATCCTCCAGTAACTTTCTACCCTTAATCTTCTCGCCGTGGTTGGCTCTGACAGGTAGGAACAACTTATCCTGTTTAGGGTCCCATACAAGGCCCAGAACTTTTACACTGTCAACATCATCTCCAGAATAAACAACAGATTTAAACTTGAAATTGCCAGGTGCAATCATATCCTCCAGCTCTTGGACCAGCTAAACAGCTTCAGGTTTGCTGTTATGACCGCTTAAACAGTCATCCACGTAAGTACAAGTCTCCAATTTGACCGATGGAGGATCTTGATACAAAATAAATTCGGAACTGAGTGGTTGCTGAACATCTCTCCACACATCCTGCTGGGCTACAACGTCACAACCTCTAATCTTCTCAGATCCATAAACATCTTGAACATCCTGCTGGGAACGTCCACCAAAAATACGACCAGTGAGTCTGAGGGCGGTCACGGCCATATCTCCAGCCAAGGCCTCACCAAAGTTGATGGTTTTGGTAAGGTAGACCTCTGGCTCTCCATCAACTGTATCAGCGAAAAAAACACGTTTCAGCTGAGAATCTTCATAGGTAGCTAATAATGAATTATAGAACTTCTGAATATCAGCCACGAATGCACACTTATAACTTCTGAACCGGATAAGATTGTGCATCAGAGTATATAATGGAACTGGGCCGTCCATCATAATACTATTGAGGCTTAGCCCCTTGCAGCAGAGGCTAGAATTGGCGCATATCCTCAAGGGCGTGGAAATAGACTCTTTATATGCGCAGACTAGGCTCGAATAATACACGGGCTTAGTATAAGCTAGGTCTTCTGGCGAAGCTTTCTGATACACTCCACGAGACACAGCTTCTTGAAACACTTGGCAGAAGGTGCTGTACTCACCTTTTTTAATCATTCTCTGCCGGTCACGTAAGCAGATCTTATAGGCCTGCTCTGAATTGTCAAATAACACACTTGGCGGCTGCTTGTAGGGATATGAAGCCGTCCAAATATGGTTCTCAAGATCTAATGTCAGACCTTCTTCAATCAGCTGCCGCTTACGCACATCCAAGGCGGACTGCCCGGCGGCTATGGCGGCGCAATGACGGCAGTTCTTACAACCGCTGCACATTGATGGCGGCTGTATTCCCAAACTCTCAGTACTCAGGAACTCCATCTTGCTGACCTCCAACTTCACAGCTTTACAGGCGACAGGATTAGCAACAGTCCTGCCATCTGCAGACACAACTAAATAGCCTGTACCAAATAAGCTTCTGTACAGTCTAGAATCACCAACCATTTTATCTGCACACGGGAACATAGCTGGTGTTAAATGGCCGATTAAAACATCAATCTTGCCGTCGACCATAGAAAAATTATCAGGCTTCATGTTGAAAATGTCGGCGGCGGCTGTAGGATCAATAGAACGCAACCCTTCTTCAGTACCAATGCTGGGCACTACCGCCGCCTCCAGAATATGTGAATTCCGGTTGCGGTCAACCAAACAAATCTTGACTGTAGGACATGCTTGGCTCTTTCCATCTGCCAGAGAAATAGTAGCTGTTCGACCAGTTGATGGCAACTCTAACTTCTTGGCAATACTTCTAGAAATCAACGTCAAATTTGCTCCACTGTCCCACATGGCATTGACGGTGACTTGACGTTTGTCAGCCGCCAACGCCGGGACCTGCTGCAACATCAGCATAAAATTGTTCTTGCTAAACAATTGTGATTCATACACTGCCGCAACTTGTCCACTAGCAACTGATTCATGTAATAATGAATTATGAGGCTGGTTGCAACTGTCAATGGTACAGCTGCCAAGCTTATCGGCTCTGGGACAATCGGCCACCCGATGCCCTTTTTGTAAGCAGAGCAAACAGGCGCCTATCTTCTTGATGAAGACTTTGCGTTCAGGAACAGACATGTCCCTAAACTTGGAGCACTTAAACAACAGGTGATCAGAGTTACAACCTTCCGACGGGCAAGGCTGTTTCTTCTTGGTCTTAGCTGGAGACCCAGGTTTACCAACGGCTGTAGCTGCGGCCGCAGGATTACCTTTCTTCTTGGAGGGGGTGTCTACATCGATTGAACACCTCATCAAAATGGCGCCACGCTGTTCCTCTATAATTTTCAACAGCTTAGGAATATTTGGGGTATCCATCGAGCCCAACGCCAGGTTGAGCTTGTCCTGGAAATCACGTGGCAACTTTTTGGATAACATTTCCAAAAGAATAATAGTCAACCACTGGCTTGTGGTGACTTCCTCATCATCATCATCTTTAGTCAGCTGCTCGAGCTGGCTAACTGCACCACCAAACTCTGCTAAGACTGTCACAATCTGGTTGGAGTCCGACGGTTTAGGCTTCTTCTCCCATTGGTTGAAAAGGCAGAGCATCTGACGTGTTTTGGACTTAAAACGTGCGTCGAGGTAAGCCCATTGAGATTCATGTGATTGAATCTGAATTAACTGAAGTCTCAACTCTTTATTTTTGCAGACCTTTTCACTGCTCAACAATAACTGTAAATATGACGGGTCCTGTCCTATGGTAAGCTTTTTAAAATTGTCCTTGAAACTTACGTAGGCTGACTCTGAGCCGTCAAAGCTTGGAAGAAGACGTTCGTCGACACGATTCATATATCCTGGCGTGAACATAGAACCGGTGCCGAACTGTGGTGTGCCAAACGGCGACACAAATGGCGATGCTGTCGAAGCACCCGCCGTCGTTGTAGGCGGCTTCACAGGTTCAAGCTTAACCTTGGCCAGCCGTTTCATCAAAGCAGACAAAGTGTTTATAATTGGTTCTGGTAAGGGAAAGTATGACCCTTTAATAACCTTCACAATCTTTAAGCAACGATCATATAGTTCAGCCTTATGGTCAGGCAAATTATCACCAACTAAATCAACAACACTTTGAATGTCACTAAGCTCCTCCATAGCATCTAGAGCATCTTTCAGAGCGTTATAATCTTTTTGCACAGTAATTATATTAGAATAAATGTCACTAAACTCCTCAAGCTCTTGGATTCTCACACCAAGCTTGCTAAAACCGACCATAATGCTATCGAATGTCTCGAACTTGTCATGGACAAGGATTGACTCCTTAGTGAAATGTCTAACATCAAGCTCTGAAGATTCACTGACCAACTTCATCACTTTATCTAGTTCACTGGTTAGGGCCTCGACGGCTGGGCGCAGCCGTAGTCCCAGTTGAGCGCCTTTATTCTTTTTAGGACCCATGATTGTCACAATAATTAACTGTACTGATTACGATTATAATAGTGTGTGGTAAGGTATCACAACCAACACATTCACAAAACTTCACAGATATTTTCTTAGCCGCATCTGTTCTGTCTCGTTTTCATTGTTTCGGTACGCATGCCTTGCCGTACACGAAATCTTAATCTCCAAGCCCTCCGAATGACCAACATGTGAATGTTTACAAATGTGTATTTATTACCATGAAAACGGTGAATCTAAAACAAAAATATAAAAATTAATTACATAGTATTAATGGTTTATTATTTTTGTATATCGAGGTTGCGTGATTTCAATTTAATTAAAAATGTAAAATTTCTAAAAAACTTTAAATTGGCACGAAACATATTAAATAGCATCAGAAATTGATAATTTTAGATTCAAATGATCAATAAAATTAAGGAAAATATTCGTATGTCAAAAGTTAGCAGTTAAATGGTCTATTTGTTGAAAAATTAATGTTTTAAATTTCTTCGTAAAAATATACCATACTACACTTATTATTAAGAATTAAGATAAATTCTTACCACATTATGATGTCAAACTAAGCAGGAAGGCTTATTTGAGATCTTCCACGGATTAGAGCGCATGTATATCCATCCAATACATTATTTTTATTCACGTAGCTCTTCACATGGGAATCAACAAGGAAAAAATGTGCGCGCCTTTGTTTGTTTACAAGCGAAGCGCGGAGATAGTTAGGAATGCCGCGTAACACACTCATTCTCTGGTGTAAGGAAAAGGGAATTAATGGGTTCGAACTTGCCAGGGAATACAAGAAAATCATTCCAACACAGCAAGGTTTCGGTAATAATAAAAAGAAAGCATTATTTAGGAATCCAGGTCTGATATATAATACTAAACAATTTTATACCTATAATAGTTATATTTATATCGCATTGTATTATACACATCTTTCCACGGCTATTAAAATGAAGAACAATAAACCAGTTTTGTTAGACCCGTCCTAATGGCTCAAAACCGGTTTTAATTCAGTGGATTATAATCGGTTTGGAAGCCATACAGAGCTGGATCTTTAAATCATTTCAATGGTGCGCCAAATCGGGGTGAGCCAACTTTCCACCAATGAGAGCACAGCATTTTACGAAATGCCGCGCTGTGATTGGCTGAAATTCGGCGCACCCCGATTTGGCGCACCATTGAAATGATTTTAAAGATCCAGCACTGGAAATTTTTTTCTGAAATTACATTGAGTAACTCATCTCTGTTCATGATAAGAACTAGAGTAGACACAAACACATTAACATACATAAGTATATATGAAAAGCTTCGCACATTAAAACAATATTAATCTTGTTTGTGTGAGCATAGGCCTTGCATGCAATTAATAGTTTACCATGTAGCGGTTTAAAGGTCGGAAAAAGATAAATACAGTTTGAGCTTTGTAAAAATATATTTTATAACGATAGGTTATTTTGTCCCTTTTCTCTGATCGATTTTGACTATACAAGATAATTAAGCCCTTATTTTAAACATTTTCTTTTACTACCTACTTAAAGCGTGTTCCATAAAGCTTAGGGTCCATCATACTGTGTCTGAAATGCGTTACACGTGTGTGTTTAAACGGATCTTGAACAAAGTAGCTTCGGACAAAGTAGCTTCGGACAAAGTAGCTTCAGGACAAAGTAGCTTCAGAACAAAGTAGCTTTTGGACAAAGTAGCCTTCTAAGGAAAGTAGCCTCTACTGTTAATAAAGGTCATGGCCGCAGCACTCGGCCCCCTGGCCTGCCTAGCCGCGGGCGCTCGGCTGTCTAGCCTATAACCTACTACTTAGCTACTTTGTCCAAGATACGTTTAAACAACATCCATTATTAGCGAACCATAACAAACCACGGATGGACATTGGACAATCGAACCAAGTAAACTAAATACTGAAAACTCATTCGAACAGAGAATCTAAAATAGCAGCTTAGAAAGTAACTTTTTTCATACAAATTGAATTTAAGTAGCTTCACTACTTAAAAAAAACATTAAGATGTATATAGTCTAAATTTATATTTTATGCAATAAGGACAACAAAAACCAAATAACAAATGAATAAGCAAACATTGCCAAAATGTAAGACATATCTCAATTTAAGAGAATGTTTGCGTCTTAAACACAAAAGAGCTTCATTAAAAATTCGTGTAGGGGTAACTAATAATAAAGTCTTTATTATTTAAAACCCCATAATATTAATAAAAGCTAATAGTTTACACGAAAAGGTCTTAATTACGCCATCTCATTTTACGCAATAGAAGACTAGACGTAAAAACAGATATTAAAACCGGAATAGTATATAATTTACTTTGTCAGTATCGGCCATACAGCGGAAACATGTTAGAATTATCTTATCGATTTCAATCTCTGCATATTGATTCCTGTAATAGTAATGAACATCTTAGAAAGCGGAGAAACTCTATGATCAATACTAAATGTTCCATATGTCCACTTTAAACTTGATGTTTTTGGCCTTAAAATTAAAATGTAAAATATATAAATATGATATAATCATCCTATTCACTTGATTTTTGGAATATAGATTCCTAGGACCATTAGGTATAATGTTATAAGCAAAGCATCTCTATACTGGTCATATTATGCATCCTGTAATTAAGTAATTTTGGGATATATTTGTACGGAATTTTTTTTTCTAACTTCAAAATAATGTTGAATAAAAAGGGTTGCGTTGTTAATATTTTTTAAGCTTCGCTTTTATAAATGTAGTCATCCTTGTTTATCTACAATTACATCTCTACTCACGTCTGTGCCGTAGTCGTGCTCCTATGGTAATAATGTTTATATACCTTAGGCAGGAATATAATTTGACTTCTGTTTACTTAAACAGTTTAACTACAAGTATTGTATTCTAAAGAAATTAATCTTGTTTATATTGATATGTTTACTAATGCCTATTATATAGCAGTTAATCAAATGATTAGAAGATATGTACATTGTACAATTTAACAAAACAAAAACATTCATTTGTATTTCTGAAGTTTATAATAATCATAGCAGTGTCCTATCATCTTTAAAACAACGTGAGGGGTGTTTAAAAACATTTTTATATTAATCAAAAGAGCATTATAAGAGAATTAAAAAAGCAGATTTTTAAAAATTAAAATGTAGAAATTTATACAATAGAAGAATATTCACTTGAGTAATGAGAATTACACTGAAATCCTCAAATTTTCTACCATAAAATTTCCATGGTGTTGGGTTTCCTTATTTAGCAATTATATGTCACAATATTTTCTCCCATTGAAAAGGGATACAGTGATAGGACAAAGAACAATAAATCTATCTTCAAGTCAATTCTTAGCTCCTTAACAATAAGGAGGAAAGGTGTCTTTATTAATTTATATGTCGTTGTTCCTTCCCTGCTTGCTACGGTATGTTATTATCAGGAATGGAGGGATGAAAAATAAGGCAAAAATTAATATAAAAAAAACATACTAACAAGGTCAGTGATCTCCCAAGTTCGCACAACCAAAACTATGATTAGGTAATAACTGTAATAGAGTAAATAGTATATATAAAATATACATTTTACCTTGTCCATGAGTATATAAATACAATGCAAATTTGTATAATATAATAAACCTAGACCATAACAATACAGGGATAAATAACATTTAATAGCTATTTTGTAGGGACTATATATTATATATCATCATGGAAAAACTATTATCAAGATTCAAAAGAAGAAATAGTTATAAAGAAAGAAAACCAAGGATGGTTTCATCAATAAATCAAAGCAAAGTACCATAATAAGAGATTTTTAAGTGAAGTAGGGTGAGGCGGGGCATTACCGGTAATTTTTTCGGTTTTTTGAAAAAAAATGGGGTAAATATTAATATTTTTAAATGGGACCAAGACCATTAGAAAGCTTACGGAAAGGACTATCAGGTCCTAATAGGACGTTATCCTAGGACTTTTAGAAGTTTGTCATAATTGGACTCAAAGAAATTACCGATAAATGCCCCATGGTGGGGCATTGTGGGTAACGTCTTTTCAACCTAAAAAAAATCGATGAAAAACGGCCAAACGGCCAGTCAAACATAAATAATCATAATTAGTATAGGTTATAGGGATTATCCACAAAAATTTTCATAAAGATCGGACTATTCCTTCTATGTCAAAAATCATTTTTTTTAAAGGACGAGAAATTTCGATTTTTTTTTCACAAAAATTTTCTTTCAAAATAAAATTTGAATTTTTTTATATAAAAAAATCTGTTCTATTCATTTTTTGGCCTAATTCTTAAAAAGCCCATATTGAATTTTAGATTTTACCAAAGAAAACCTGAAAATTGATATTAAAAATCGAATTTGAATTTTTTTTTCGACGTTACCGAAAAATACCCCGCGCGAACTTTGGTCATTTTTGAAAAAAATATTAACTCTACATTTAAGCTCTCAACGGATTTGGAAAGAGCGGGCAATTCTTAGTTCAAAAGGTTTTTACGGATCAGTTCTAGGTCTTACCAATTTTTGTGTAGGTCGATCTTTATACACATAGGTGAAAAAATTTTTGAAAAAAAAATTTTTTCGTCCGACTTTGAGACCCCAAAAGTACCCTTAAAATTTATCTCACAAAAATTTCATTTTATACTTTTTTGTAGGCAATTTAATAAGGAACAAATTTGCTTTAATGTTTTTTTCTGTCAGTCGATTAGAACATGGAGAAAAATGTCATTTTCTGAAGGTGGGTAAAAAATTACCGGTAATGCCCCTTACCGGTTAATGCCCCGCTTGACCCTAGTAATTTTTTAACAATCGTATCAAAAACTAAAAATATGAACGAGAATTTTTTTGTTTTTACCAAAGAAAAAATTCCCCCGATCATACTCAATAGTTATAAGAATCTTCATTAAAGCTTTGATATTGATAAGACTACTTTCAAGTACTTATGTTTAGTTTAGAAGCTGACTGTCAACTTCAAAAACAGATGGACAAATCCAAAATATAAAACAAATTGAGATGATATATGAAGCCCTGAATGCATAATATCTTAATAAGCTTTCTCCGTTTTGGGTGCATTTAAATTACCAAGGCATGATCCCTTTTCAATACATTATTACATACACTTTCTATAGTTGTGTATATATGCAAAAAAAATATACACCCAATAATAAAATAGAGGCTTTTATTTCTATCCTTATACTAAAGTAACAGGATGTCTGTGTGTCTGTCTGTGTGTCTGTACCGAAGGATCTCGCTAACCGCTGAACCGATCGGGTTCTCCTTAACAGGGTAGCTTCTCATAAGTCCCGGGAAGGTTTATAACTATTTTGGGGGAGGGTACCACCACCCTCCCAAGAGAAATGACAAAAAAATTTCAAATTTAGAGGAGACTTCAACGTCAAATAAGGTGGTATCGTACATAAAAAATTAACTTTAACAAACAACAACATTTAAAGTGCCACTAGAGGCCTCTAGGGGCGTAGCCGCTAGTGAATAATAAAAGAATAGCTGGTACTTATAAGTCAAATAAAGATCTTTTGGATGCTTCGTTTATCACAAAATAACAGATTAATGATAAATAGAAAATACAACGGAGCCATTCTAAACAATATTAAAGAGTAAAAGATATTGACTTCCGCTGCTATATCAGGCAAGTGACTATAAACAAACAGTATACAGAAAGGAACAAATATATACTTCTTTGCTTTGAGAATAAACTATAATAAATTTCTAATATCTAATAGTCTAAATAATATAAAATGCATGTATGTGGTAAATATAGTTAATGCCTAACCAAAAGCTATCAATAAAATGATTATTTTTACCACTGGATATTTATTACAAACAGGATAAAGCTTACCTGAAAATAATCATAAATATTAATGAGAATTGTGTAGTTTCACGCAAACAAAATTCAGCATGTTTAAAACTTTTAAGTTTGACCACACAGCAGCTGACCGGCCGCCGCTAAACCGCCGCCAGTCACAGTCACAGTCAGTCACAGTTTTAAATTTTCGGCAAATTGAGTTTTATTTCAAGTATAACTATAAAGGAAAATATATGTCTAATAACTATGTAAGTTGTTTAATTGTCATGCTTTATGCTTTTCCCCCTAAAGTTCTGGCATCCATGAATTACAGAGTCGCTGCGATACCAACAATTAGAAAATATGTGCTAATGTAATAAAATAGAAAACTCACAGAAAAAGAAAAGGTCAAACTGGTGAATACATGTTTTTGGTGTTCATGACTTTTTCTTTCCACTTTACAATAGATTTCACTAGGAAAGGAGAATTAACGGCATAAATAAATCTTTTTATAAAATTTTTGGTTTTTAGAAAGAAAAATAGCTATAACTAAATAGGTCAAAGGAAAATTAACACTTTACCAGTGTGGCATCGAAACCGATTATTATTCCCTGGATTAGAGCCGGTTCTCAGCCATACTGAAAAATCGTGTATAGAATAGTATTACAGACGATTTTCCATGAATATTAAAACAAAAATAAAAAAAATGAATACCAGTTTTAATCTTAAAGCGGGAAGCTGTCTATAATACGATGCAATAAATAGGTAACTATCTGTTTTGATTTTTGTTAAAAATATATTAAAACTTTAAAAATACCGATAAAAAGTAATAAACTAAAATATTTTGCCATTAATCTTTCCCTGTCTGTGAGATTTATGGTCGTTTCAAAGATAACATTATGACTGGCTTTTATGTCGCTTTAAGGAAGGATTTATTGTTTTTTTACAAGTGGTACTACTCTTAACTTCTTCTAATAGTAAAGGAGTTAGAAAATGCCGGATTCTTGATAAAATTGCAGACAAAATAAAAAATAAGAGGCAGTCAACTTTGAAAAATCAAGTTAAAAATGAAGGACAGCTTGTATTTAAATAAACCCACTTTTATTCTGTAAACAGGTAAATTAGGAAAATATAATATTTTATCTTTAAGAACTTTTACCAATTCAAAATTTTAAGAATTAGAATGGCATTAGCTCTTTAATGTTGTCTCAAGAATGTTAATTTTTTCCGTCAATCAAAATCAATATCAATGGTTTTTGATTTCTCATTGTTCAAGCACAAAAAATATCCAAAATTGCTGTCTTTAATTGTGTTTTTATCGTGATTAATTCCTATTCTTAAATAAAACTAACTGCAACCATTTTTTTTCTTCAAATCTTGCATTTTTGTAAAAACATATTTCAACTGTCCTGAACATCCTACATCGCAAAATCTACATAAAAATGTGCGGCACAATAGGTATACTTGAAATTGGCTGTATAAACCACCCACACGTTTCTATACAACTATACAAACAAATGCACTGTAAAAAATATTCTATCCAGCTACATTCAGATTAATTTTCATTGCTAATTTAAAAATTTTGAACTGTAGTAAAAATACATATCTATTACGGTTTGCATCCACGAAAATGTGCCTTTGGTTTTAGGACCTTAAACTATCAAATGAATCCTATAATTTCTGTACCGCGGATATATGTCTTTAAAACCATACTAGACAATGACATATATATTTTATATTCCATTGTATATTATGAAACTTCACATAAATTATTATTATAAAGCTTTATACCTAATATAAAATAGTGTAGTACATTTTTGAATATATGCAATTTTTTCATAGTAAACAAATAGGTAATTTATTACATACCAAAATAAAGCTACTTTCACTTTTTCATCAGCATTTTTTAGAATAAAGCTACTAGGTATACATATTCTATGGTGGTATCTCGTCTAAATGAAAAAAAATACCAACGTTTAATCTTTAAAAAACACATTTAAATAAAACCCAACCCAGTAAAAAAGTACCAAATATTTGCAATTGCAAAAAATTTAATTTAACAACTCAAATAAAATGAAGATTTGCCTTTTAGCTATTTCTCTTTGATAATAAATATTATATATTTTTTAAAGGACAATTAATTCTATTATTCTAATTATTTGAAAAATAATAGTATAAACAGAGATGTGGTGGACTCATTTTATATATTTTGTGTGCATAAAGGGACTCATATCATGGCACTGCATATGACACAAATGAGCTAGGCATAGTAGAATGGTTCAAAAAAATATTTTTCGTGTAGAGTCGGTTTCGTGACACCTCTTAAGGGGCGGTGAGCTCCCCTTATGACAAGAGTCGATGTATTGCCTCATACAATATGAGGCGCTATGGTTGCAATATAATCGCCTCTTGTCCTAAGGGGCAATATAACTTTTTTTAGAACTATTACAAAGAAACACTCTTTTTATAGTAGAAATATGTAAAAGTCAAGTAATTCAAGTTCTTGATATAAAAAATATATGATAAAAGGAATTTTTGTACATCAAATCAATTTAAGTGTTTTTAAGTGTGTGATGGGTCATATACACCAATACTCATATAATTAAAAGCTTTTCTGCTATTAACCGAATTCGCCATTTATCTGCAAAGTATTGCAAACCAATAAACACACAAGACTTGAATAGTAGCCAATCTAAACTTGTATTTTTTTCTGTACCAGTCTATTGATAGAGCAGTGCATGTGGTGTATGCAAATATCGCAGTGCCAATTATGTATTAAATATTTTGCAGCTGATTGATAAAATATACAACAACTAGGAACACAATATACAAAATAAGCGAATATTATAACTATTTTTAAATCGAGCGAAATATGAAACTCATCTAAATCATTGATATAAACAGGGATAAGGGATGGGAAACCTGACCGAAAATTAGGTCTCAGCCTCCTTTTTAAAGTGATGGGGCAACTTTTCTTTTTTGCCTATAAAATCAACTCATTTTCGCCAGTTCATTATTGGCTGTAGGCTAATATCCAATAGCCTGAAACTTGCTTTTAGCATTAACCAATTATTAATAACAAACGCGTCCCCCAGTTCATTATTGGCTAAATTAATTCAAGCAAACATAAATTTCTGCTATTAGAAAGACAACAATGGAAAGTTTCTGCTATCAGAAGGACAACAATATATATGACGTTCAATCACATCAACTTATTATTAAATCTACACATTAATAAATGTCCATATAGCAAAACATAAATTGAGAGATCGTTTTTTGAAGACTGAGTAGGATTCAACATTTTATACTTTAGAACAATGTGAAAAACTCATTGTCTTTAGACAATTTAAAAGTTACATTTCATGTGGAATTGATAACCCACCTAAATGATTATACAGATACAAAACTAGTTCAATATGTAAATAAAAGTGTACTGTGTTTTGTTAAAAAAAAATTTTCATTAATTTTGGTAAAAATTATTGCACACTTAATTGAACTTTTCTGTTAATATTTAACGTAAAATATATTTTTTAAAAAAATTCTTAATTTATATGTATGCTATGGAACAATTAGTTGATAGAATGTTACCCATGTACTTATTCAAATCTACTTAATTTATTTATTAAAGCTGGGGGGCTAAAGCGGTGTTTATTTCTAAATACAAATTTTGGGGTGAAGTAGATCCCCCCTTAAAATGTTTGAAAATAAATCAGATTTAACCATCTCAAAAAAAACTTTTTTTTTAAATGGGGGGGGGGGGGGGGTTGGCGAAGTAATAACGGGATTCTACTTAAAGCCACTAATATATTGGTTCTTTGGAAAGTTTTTATTATATTTTATGATTGGTGAAATCAACTACCTGAATTCTATTCTATACTTTTTTTCTTTGCATTCATATAATAGCTATTTCATCATTGTTCATAGTTTTCAAATCTAACTACTGCGTCATCCCGAAACTAGTTTTTTAGGCCTAGTTGGAAAATAGGCCTGGAATAATATTTTCTTACGTTTCCCATCCCTTATCCCTGGATATAAAGAATAAATGTTTTATTTTTAAAGAAATCACCATATGGAAATCTTAACTAAATATTATATGTACAGACCTGTAAATTAAATTTCTCAGATAGTTGTATTGACATAAAGTTAGTTTTAGAGCAGCTTCAATAACAACAAAATGTGGCAGAACAGTTTTACATACATGCATTGCATGCCATGGAGGGAGGGGACATCCTATAATATAAAGAAGTTTTTTTTTTGTCTGTAGCTTAAGATTTCGATAACTACTAAACCGATTGAGATCTCCATTTTATGGAAGCTTTTAACAGGTCCCTTGATGGTTTTAGGCTATTTAATTTTATATCTAAGTTTGGTTTAAAGCTATTTTCCTACTTTTCTTATTCCTTCGAATACAGAGCTCCTAGATGCTTGGAGCGCAGCCGCTAGTTAGCTTATAAAGTAATGTATATGGCGTTTCTACAAGCTACTAACCTCATATAGCCAAGGAAAAATAAACTTTTAGAGGCTTTTTATTTTATATTAGGATAGGTTCTTTAAAGGTTAGAAGAGCTCCGTTGGTAAAGTCTTCCGTATTGATAGAACCCTAATGTTGGGGCTAAATACAAGTTTTTTATTCACAAAAATTAAAGAAAGGAGTGGGGTTTCGGTGATGAATCAATTAGTATCAAGTGAAGCACCATTCTTACGAAATTTCAGGCCTCAGTTTTGAGGAAAGAAGACTAATTTAGTGTCTATTGACCTATCCTGGTATCCCTTATTGCATTTACATAAAAGGCTATCTATCATATTTTAACTCTTTTATTTAGGGCTATCAAAATATGCTTTATGGGTTAAATTGATAGACAAAAACATACAACAACAAGAATGACAACATCCATAAAAGCGAAGCTCTGAAACGGCAAGACAAACTAACATTAACACTTGTATCGGAACTGAATAAGCAGAATATAAATGCATTGCTTCGTTCCGAATGTACGTAAGTACCCTGATTACAAAAAAAGCTTAGATTTTTAAAAATAATAAGTATTGCTTTAAATAGAAGAGAAATTCAGATAAAAATATTGTAGGTTAATTTATGTAATTCTAGGTTTAAATGAAATACGAAAATAATAAAAATAAGCCAATACAACACATCAAGTTTATTTTATATCTTTGTTAAAGTGCGAAGGGCAAAACAATATTTTACAAGGATTATGGAAACGGTAAATATATATTTTTTTAACGATATTGGGTTCACTACTACGTTAATTTAAACAAAACAATCACAATAGTGTTCATAAATAAATAGGGAAGCCATTAAACAAATAAAAACAAAAAACTGTCAAATGATATAATTCTTGTAAATACTTATATGAATTTAAAGCCCCTGGAGTTGGTTCTTAAATCTCAATGATTATGGTAAGCAAGAGACAGTTGAAGTATATGGAAACCCTTTTCTAGAGTAGCTACTCTACTAAAAGGTCATACCTAAGTCTTAAATAATTAACCAATGTTTTTAGCCCCTTTTATTTATCCCATTAGCTGCAAGTTTGAGCGTGAAAGGAAGTGACTAAAGGAAACATATCCGATTTCTCGCTTAATTCAATTTGTACTATTTCCTACCAAATCTCAATAGCGCCTGAATCGGCGCAAATTCATTGCCGCAAAAAAAAACAATTTAATAGAACCGCTAGGTACATAAAAAAAAGTATGGCCAAAATGGTCTAACATTATATTAATGAAACCAGCAACATCAGAATAGCGTCCATTCCGAATTACAATTATTGATACAATTAAATACCTAGTTAATAATGTAAAGGAAAAATCTATACATTATTACTTGGATGTTGCACCAGATTTTCATGTACTCTAATAAAGTGATATCTTACAGCTGGCTAAGATAATGATCCAAACCCTTTACCCAGCCCTTCCCCTCCTAATGGATGAACGAACTGGTCAATAAAAATACGAAAATTTTTCCCCTGTCAATATCCCCACTTATTCTATATCCATTTAAGAAAAAGTAATAATTTGCGACATTCTCTTAAAAACAGCCTGGTTTATGCAGTAATATAAATTTTCCCTGTGGATGATATCTTTGCTGGAATGGTGGCGCACCACTTTAGAAACATCCCATGATCAAATTGTACCCTAAATTGGCTAATAAACTTGGGATATCCGCGTTTTTTCAACTATTTTAGGAAATGCTTTTTTTTATTTTTTTTTTTAACGATTTAAGGAAAACACACATAAAATGTTATTTGTTAAACTCTCATATATACAGCATGACCCTCGAAAAAGTATTTTTAAGCATCTGCAGCCCTTATTTCTCAATGAATTATAAAAAAAATGCTTATGTCCTTGTTCTCCATAGTATTCCACATAAGTAGATAAAAAAATATTTTTTTTACCTCCATTAACACTGGAGATTTTTAGAGCTAAAGTTTTGAAAAAGTGACTGAGAAAAAGAATTTTTTTTTGTTTCTCTTATTTTTTGGATGGTTATATTATGTTTTTCTGGCAACTGAATAATGATACACAAAGAAAAACAAGTTAACTAAGGGGGGGGTTTTTAATGCAACCATCTCGTAATCAGTGAGCAAATGGCACTTAGAATTCGAATTTCGATCTGAAATTTTGCATGAGTAATCCTTGATAGGTCTATTTTCCCTAAATAGAACAAAAAGTTGGAAAAGTAACGGCTGGCGGCTGGCAGCTCAGCCGTTTAGCCGTTTTTTGCCTATTTTTAGGGCAAATTCATCATTAATTACGTAGGAATCAACTTTTTAAAACATATTTCTGGTTTAATTCATTTTAAATGATAACAATAACCATTTTTAAAAATTTTTAGTACTAGCTGCTAAACGGCTAGAACAGGCTGAAAACGGCTGGGAGCCGCCAAGAGTATAAAGAGTAGATAGGGCTTGTGACATGTCTAGGGGTAGGTATCTATGGGTGCTGAGCTCAAAAATGCTACTAAAAATAGTGACGGCCAATCCATATGGCAGCTGGGTAACAGCTGCAGCTCAGCTGCGAGCGGCCAAGAGTAGAATGAGTAGATAGGGCTTGTGACGTGTCTAGGGGTAGGTTTTTATAGGTGCTGAGCTCAAAAATGCTAACAAAAATAGTGGAGGCCCATCCACATGGCAGCAGGGTAATGGACGCAGCTCAGCTGGGTAACGGCCGCAGCTCAGACGAGCCAAGAGTAGAATGAGTACATGAGGCATGTGACGTGTCCAGGATTAGGTTTTTATGGGTGCTGAACTCAAAAATGCTTCTAAAAATAGTTTCGGCCAATCCCTGTGGCAGTTAAGTAATAGCTGCTGCTCAGCTGCGAGCGGCTAAGAGTAGAATAATTAGATAGGGCTTGTGACGTGTCTAGAGGTAGGTTTTTATGGGTGCTGAGCTCAAAAATGGTACCAAAAATAGTAGCATCCCATCCATATGGCAGCTGGGTAACGGCCGAAGCTCAGCTGCGAGTGGCCAAGAGTAGAATGAGTAGATAAGGCTTGTGATGTGTCTAGGGGTAGGTTTTCATGGGTGCTGCGCTCAAAAATGGTACCAAAAATAGTGGCGACCCATCCACATTGCAGCTGGGTAACAGCTGCAGCTCAGCTGCGCGCCACTAAGAGTATAATGAGTAGATAGAGCTTGTGACGTGTCTCGGGGTAGGTTTTTATGGGTGTTGAGCTCAAATATGCTACTAAAAATAGTTGCGACCAATACATATATGGCAGCTGAGTAACAGCTACAGCTCAGCTAGGAGCGGCCAAGAGTAGAATGAGTAGATAGGGCTTGTGATGTGTCTTAGGGTAGGTTTTTATGAGTGCTGAGCTCAAAATGCTACCAAAAATAGTGGTGACCCATCCATGTGGCAGCTGGGTAACGGCGGCAGCTCAGCTGGGAGCGGACGAAAGTAGAATGAGTACATAGGGCTTGTGACGTGTCCAGGGGTAGGTATTTATGAGTGCTGAGCTCAAAAATACTATCAATAATAGTGGCAGCTCATCCATATGGCAGCTGGGTAACACAAGCCCTAACTCTTAGCCTCCCCCAGCTGAGCTGCAGCCGTTACCCAGCTGCCATATGGATGGGTCGCCACTATTTTTGAGAGCATTTTTGAGCTCAGTACCCATAAAAACTTACCCCAAGACACGCAACAAGCCCTATGTACTCATTTTACTCTTGGCCGCTCCCATCTGAGCTGCAGCTGTTGCTCAGATGCCATATAGATTGGCCGCCACTATTTTTGGTGCCATTTTTGAGCTCAGCACCCATTAAAACCTACCCCTAGACACGTCATAAGCCTTATCTACTCATTCTACTCTTGGCCTCTCACAGCTGAGCTGCGGCTGTTACCCAGCTGCCATATGGATGGACCGCCACTATTTTTGGTAGCATTTTTGAGCTCAGCACCCATATAAACCTACCCCTAGACACGTCATAAGCCCCATCTACTCATTATACACTTGACCGCTTGCAGCTGAGCAGCAGCTGTTACCCAGCTGCCATATGTATTGGCCACCACTATTTTTGGTAGCATTTTTGAGCTCAGCACCCATAAAAACCTACCCCTAGACACGTCACAAGCCCTATCTACTCATTCTACTCTTGGCCGCTCGCAGCTGAGCTGCAGCTGTTACCCAGCTGCCATATGGATTGGCCGTCACTATTTTTAGTAGTATTTTTGAGCTCAGTACCCATAAAAACCTACCCCTAGACATGTCACAAGCCCTATCTACTCTTCATACTCTTGGCCGCTCCCAGCCGTTTTCAGCCGGTTCTAGCCGTTTAGCAGCTGGTACTAGAAATAAAAAAAATGGTTATTGCTATCATTTAATATGAATTAAACCAAAACTATGTTTTAAAAAGTTGATTCCTATGTAAATAATGATGAATTTGCCCTAAAAATAGGCCAAAAACGGCTAAACGGCTGAGCTGCAGCCGCCAGCCGTTACTTTTCCAACTTTTTGTTCGATTTAGGGAAAATAGACCTACCAAGGATTACCCATGCAAAATTTCAGCTCGAAATTCGAATTCTAAGTGCCATTTGCTCACTGATTACGAGATGGTTGCATTAAAACCCCCCCCCCCTTATTTCTTTTTTATTCCACCAAAAAATATAAATTTTTAATGGCAAAAAATACTACTGAATGAATTGATTATTTCCAAATTTTAGGTTATTTATTAACCCTTATTTGAGAAAAGGATTAATTATGACAGTTGCTCCGCCTACTTTTCTGACATCTCAATAATTTAATAGGGGGTTAATTAAGCTTTTTAGACAAAAAAATCATTATGTTTTAATTTTATTTTCTTTATAACTTTTTTGTTATTAAAGTTAGGATTGTGAAACAAAAACAATTTTCCTGCTATATTCATAAAGATTTATTTGGTTTTTTAATCTTAAACAATTTTGCCTAATAAGTAAGTTTTTCAAAATATCATTAAACTAAAAAGACTCAAAAAATATGTGTAAAAAAATGCTTTTTACTCAAAAACTAAATTTTTTATTTCATTTTTGTATAAAGTTTCTGCTAGTAACAAAAATAAAAGGATTTCTACCTTAATTTTGCTAAAAAAGTCGTTTCATGTTAAAAGTTACTTTTTCCTCAGTCACTTTTTCAAAACTTTAGCTCTAAAAATCTCCGGTGTTAATGGAGGTAAAAAAAATATTTTTATATCTACTTATGTGGAATACTATGGAGAACAAGGACATATGCATTTTTTTATAATTCATTGAGAAATAAGGGCTGCAGATGCTTAAAAATACTTTTTCGAGGGTCATGCTGTAGAAAATAATTTTTTTTCGAGGCTGAAACTTAATATCTCTGAAACAGAAAGTACATATGAGCTATGCTTTGTGTTTCAGTGGCTTAGGTTATTTTCAAGGCCATTTACCAAAAAAAAGACTAAGGGCTAAGGAGCTAGTTCATCTAATGTTGGTTTCCACATGTATATAGGTTTTACAAGTTTTATTAAAGTCCAAAGTTTTAGCTAATAGATTTAATCTATGTACATAGCAATTTTGTTTATCATCAATGGATTTGGACATCAAATTATCGTCCATTTTCTATTGCCGTTATTTTACTGGGTTTCTTTAAAAATTGAAAAAAATTGAAGTTGAAAAAATTTGTAGCTAAACTCAACCTTTATTTAAGAGTAAAGCCATTATTCTATAAAATATTGAGAGTGTTGTAAGTATGGAAAAAGTTTGAATTATTGCTCACATCTGGAATTTCTTAGTAGAACAATTTATCAGACTTGCCAGCCGCAGCCGACTTTACCTAACCGCAACCGCAGCTATTCTTCAAGTTGTAATCGTAATAACACTTCAGACTAATCCTTTTTTAATCCTTTAGCGAAAAGCTTTATAAGCAGTGTTTCGGAGCCGGAGCCGGGAGCAGCAACATTTTTGGTGGAGCCGGAGCCGTATTTTTCGTTAAAAACGGCTACGGCTCCGGCTCCGGATTAGCTAAAAATGATTTTTTAAAGTAATATTATAATTTGGCAACGGTCTATTTCCATATAATAAACTGAAAAACTATTGTTACTTAACAAATAGACACACATCCTTCTACTTTTGTCTTTTATATAGCTTTAATCAAATAAAAGCAAAATATTTTATATTATTTATTTTATTTTATCAAATTCAATAATGAAAAAAAATGATATATTAATTTTAACCCTTTACAGTCGGGCCCCTTGCCGCACCTTAATCATTCGGGGGGGGGGGGCGTTCAACGACCCCCTTATTATCTCAGTTCCTATTAGAGCTAGAGGGCTAAATTTTTTTGTGCAAGTCCCCTGTTTGATAATGAATTTCCGACCTTTTATAAGTCTAAGTAAATTTTCGCTTCCTTCACCCTTATATTTAACAACCTTTGTTTTCAGGTCTTTTTTTACTTAAAAATTTCAAACGGCTGTAATTTTCTTATTTTTGAAGCTAGAAGAAAATTTTTTTTCCAGAAAATGTTTATTTTTATGTAAATTTTACATTAGAAATATCAAAATATAAATTTCAGCGGCCGCAGCTGTACTTGGCAGCTGCCAGCCGCCGCAGTCGGCGGTCGGCGGGAAAACGGCGGCGGATCTTCATGAAATTTTAATACGTTATGTAGACATGTAAGAAAAGCTTAAGTTTAAAATTTGAAGTCTCTAAGTCACAAATTGCGGCCACAGGAGCCTTTTAAAGATTTCTGGAGACCTGGAGGATCAGGACCTGCAGGATCATACCTGGAATCTGAAAGTGACTTGAACACCTGTATTTCATGTAAGGATGTACTACTAGAGGATTTTTTAGTATTTTGGTATGATAAAATGCTTTGTTTTAGTCAAAAAAATATTTTTGCACATTACCTGGATGACCCTGCCAGGTTTGCTGGCATCCTGTGCCCGCCAGGATGGAGATATTCAAAAAATTTCAACTCTCAGTTATGTGTCATACCCATACTTAAAAAGTCAAGCAGCTTGGGCTCTTTATCTTTCACACACAGAAAATGAGATAGAAAAAACCGGATGGGGGGGCGTTCAACGCCCCCCCCCCCCCCCCGACCGTTAAGGGTTAAGGTAGGAGCCGGAGCCGCATTAAAATTATACGGCTCCGACACCCTGTTTATAAGCCATAAATAAAGAAATGACACCCAAACCTTGCGGCAACATTTTTATCTTTGCAGCGGCTATCGAGCCGTACAATTTATCCAGTAAAGCACGACCATAAAATAGCAGACATTTATTGTCCTAGCTTAGGTGTAAGAGGTACAAGGTTTTAAGTAGCGTAGCTGCTCTCTAATTTTGAAAAGAAAAGGGATGAAGATTAATTAAAGGTCCATTGTACTCTCCCATTCTATAAATATCTTACATATAAGTAGTTTTTTCATGTCAGTTAAGATCTCTTAAGTTCAAATTCAAGTCTAGGAATGGCTTTAGGCTGTGTTTACCCTACATCACCTAAAAGCTAGAAGCGGAGCCGTTAGTCTGTAATATAGGGGTACATAAGAAACCAAGATACTTAAACAGTAAAGGATAAATACACCTTAAGGCTTCAAACACAATAGACATCAAAAGAAAATATAAAAAAGCGCCTTCAAACGATATTTCAAAAAATATTTTTTTGGAAAACTTACATAATACCCTTATTTTTTTCCTATTTAATAGGTCATATAATCTATTTTTTAATAAATAAGAAAGTAAATGGAATATTTGTAACCCTAATGTCAAAACTGCCTGACGGACAGACATTATCTATCTATATAGTAGCTGCATTACCTACATATGTATATTGTTTAAGTATCATATTTGTTTTTTAAACAATGGTTATGAAACATCCATTAAAGTCAACATAAACTAATTTTATTATAAAACAAGGATAATAAAAATCAAAGGAACGCATATAATAACATACGAAGAATTTAAAGAGAATTTAAGGTAGCTAATAATTTAAATAGTATTAAATATCTCAAAATCCGTGAAACTTTATCATGTGCAATGATGTAAGATAACTGTCAAATGGTTACGAGAAGCAGGTTGTCAGGGAAACAGGGATAGATTATAAGCAATTTCATTCATGCTTTGTTTGTGTGAAATTAAAATTAAGAACACTTATTAAATTGGTTAGCTAATGTCAATATAAAAAAAACTCTATTTTAACTTAATAATAACAAGGTAAATAATAATATTGTGCGTAAGCAGATAACAATAAAAAATACTGTTTTTAACACTTAAAACTAAAAACATAGTATTTCTGCTACCAGTTTATTTCAATACATGTTTTAAATAGATTAAAATCCTCAATTATAAGCCCTTGTCCCTGTAGTGTACAATATAAGTGAAGTTTCGTAGCATGCTGAGAAAATATTTCTTAGTGGTTGCGAGGTGTAAGAGAGTCAGAAATAATATCTTGAGTTAGAATTAACAAGAATGGTTATATTCAAACAAATGTAATTGGAGATTTGTAAAAATATTGATATTGACAAGGGTTAAGACTGTGAATGGTTGAGTTAAAATCCACAAAAAATACTATATTTTGCGGTATGGCTTTATGTCGTCGGATTCAATTCGACTGGATTTAAATTAGTTCTGAGCCTTAACGTAAAATGATGTGACGTATTTTTACAGAATACTAAAATAATACGATAAAGTCAATCCTATAATTTTACTATCTACCATACGCGAAAAATTGTCTAGATATTATTTTATTCATATTATGACTATTAGGAGCTAGCAAAATGTCTAAGTATCATATAAATCAAATATATACAGCTTATATAAAGATTATAAACAATTGGGGAAAAATCTAAGAAGATTACATACTAACTAGTAAAAAAATAATTACTCAAATTTAAACATTAATAAGTTTAACATGACAACTCAATTATAGTTTTTGGGTAAAATAAATAATCTTCATTCTGTAAATTAAAGAGGGAGTTATAAGGTAGCTGCGCTCCAAAATAATGTAAACAGTGCGCTATAGGAAATTTACGGACCTTCAGGTCATGTTAGAAATTCAATTATCCATCCTCAAATCTATGTGGATTTGTTCAACAATATCAATATCAACTGACTTTCATTTAATCTTATTAAATGAACAATGTATTAAAGATAAAAGATCTCGAAACGTTCAATTGGTTTTACTTTTTAAAGAGCTTTATAAATGTCTTGGGGGTGGTTTTAGGCTATTTACCTGACTCCATCACCCTAGTGGGTTGGAGCTTAAAAACTATGAATAAAACACATCCAAGATAGAAGCAGAATTATAGGTACGCTATAAACTTTTCTTAGAGAAAACCATTAATGCTTAAAGTTGCAAGTGTTAATGATGTGTTTGTAATTGTATATCAACAAGAAAATACAATAGAGATATAGTATTAGAGAAGCATATTTTGCAATTATTGATTATTTAAACAAGTTGATACAAAAGCTACTAGATTAGAGTTTCATTTCTTAAGGTCTATAATGTGTTTTCGTGTACAATAAAGCTACTAGATTAGAGTTAGTTGAAGTAGCAAGTGTTAATGGAGTGATGATTGGTGCCTTTGTTTTTATACTTGAGTAAACTTATACATGTAATAAAGCTACAAGATTAGATTTCTATATTCTAAGTGTTAAGATTTTTTTTATTAAAGCTTGAATATAAAGCCAGTGATTTAGAGATATGAAAAGCAAAAGGTTCTAATAAAAAAAACGATTAGAATTATTAACAGTTTAATTCAGTAAGTTTATTTTAAAAACTAAGAACACATGGTCATTAAATTTGTTAAAACAATGCAAATATCACACACACACACACACACACACACACGCACTCACGCACACACACACACAAAACTCTGTTTTATTTATTAATCTATTTTCTGCAGTGCATCATGGATACTGATTTTTATTTTTGTGTTAAATTGAAAAGCGGTTTCCCTCATGTGTTCAAAATGCATAGTCAAGCACAGACACCATCTAATCGAAAATAAGTTGGACCGCCGCGGGTAGTTTTTCGTTAGTTTGTTGGGTAGTTTTTCATTAGTGTGTTGGGTAGTTTTTCGTTAGTTTGTTGGGTAGTTTTTCGTTAGTTTGTTGGGTAGTTTTTCGTTAGTTTGTTGGGTAGTTTTTCGTTAGTTTGTTGGGTAGTTTTTCATTAGTTTGTTGGGTAGTTTTTCGTTAGTTTGTTGGGTAGTTTTTCGTTAGTTTGTTTATTTTTTCAGGTTAAGTTAGGTTATAATGAGGAGGTACTGGGTAGGTTCGCAGTTAAATGAAATAGAAAAGAAACTACTCCCATTCTTATTTTCAATTAATTCTTTTAAAAAAATAAGAGGGGGGAGATTTCAGTGTTTGACTGGCACTGTTTGGAAAAGCACCAATTGAATATTATACTGTTCTATGGATTACAAGAAGAGTAAAAATTGGTTTTGTGAATGACTGTACATCAACATAACATGGTTGAAATTTTGAATATCTGTCACTGTTCCAGTGCACATTAAAGAGGATTGATTACAGCTTTAAAAAATGATTGGAAATGAGGGGTGTTCATACATTTGTGCATATAGCCTTGACCATAATTGATCAAAACAGCTTTTTATGCAACTAGAAATATAAAATCTTTGTATAAAAATGGTTTAAAGTGGTAGGGAAAGGATTTAAGAAAATCATACAGAATAATAATTTTATATAGAAATGTTTGCTATTATCATAAATTGCTATATTGGTTTGTTTTAACACTTAATAAGAGGATAAAAAAAGAAGTTCATTATCGAGAGTAAAAAAAAAAACCATACAAATAAATTTAGATTCTAGAAAAAAAAACATTTGTTGCATTTATTAGATTTTTTAATAGGGAAAATTAAAATTCTATTTCTTAAATACCTAGGTATTATTTTAAATTTTGTAATTGGTTGAAATATAAAAGAAAAGTTAAAAAATCCAAAATTATTTAGATAACGTCACGTAAATGACAAGAAAGCGATTTTCATTTGATTTTTTCTGAATAATCATAACACAATAAGGAAAATAAAGGTAAAATAGGATTTTATGATTTTCAGGCAACTTTTAAGTTTTAATTATGACAATTATACCTTGTCTTAAATGGGTTTTGTTATCATATTATGTTAAAGTTTCCTTTTATTTTTCAAAATATGTTTCCATTCCAGTGGATTTAATTAGAAGCCTTGTAAATGCAGGTAAATCACAACTTATACACATGTAACTTTTAAATACAAACAAAACATGAAAATAAATAAAAATTTAAAAGACATTTAAAGACCTTGATTGTTAGTTATTTCTTTCCAGTGAGAGATGGGACTAGTCCCTAAAGTGTTTTATAGTTGGCTTATCATTTTTGGTAACTTAGATTGAATTTTCATTGGTTGGTTCATTAAGTTAAGTGTCAAACCGTTTCAACCACAGATTGTAATAAAAAGAAGGGATAATTTTGTGTATCATCTTTGGGGATGTACATCAAATTATCGGCAATTATCTTATCCTTTTGAATCCCTGATTTCTTTCGCATAAAATTGTAACAAGATATCAACCTTATTTATAAATGGCAAATATTGTCAATAAATATCATAATATGTCGTTGAGTAACTGCACTACTTAAAGGTAAAACAAATACCTATATCAATTGAATAATATGAATATTATATAATGAAAAAATCCAATTCCTATGAAATCTAAATTAGGTCATGCAAAAAGAATAAAAAATAAAGTTTTCGTTGCATTGGTGTTAGAGGGAGTTAGAAAGAGCACATTTTAAAGTAACACATAATTCCAAGGAAATAAGAATACTTGACTCTACTAAACTATTTCAAAAGAAGCCTAGAACAATATCTTTAATTATTATCTTTAATTGGTTAAAACATATATTATAAACTATCTCTTCTGGACAAATGTAAATAGTGGATTTATACGTAGCAAAATATACAATCAAACCAAGAAAGCTTTACTTAATCAATTGTAAAAATCTTCCCGAAAAAAACCAGCATATTTTATATCAATATTCAAAAAAAGACACCCTCTAAATTGCACATATCGTGTTTCCACCTAACTGATGTTTAAATCATACAATGCAATTTCAATAAAGAATATTTCACTCCTATTTGAGCTTGGGATAAAGAGAAAAGTATAACAAAGTTTTTTGAAGTGAGAATTAAATTTTTAAATATATGTCTTTAACCTATCCGACTGTAATGCTCTATTTTTGCCTTATGTTTTTAGCAATTTTCTAATGCATTGTCTATATTCAAAAAGGGGGGGGGGGGCGAAAGTGACACTTTTTGAAACCAAAACTAAAAGTCAACAAAGGAACTCAACTAAAAAAAGAGTTACAGGTCTGAGATTTTGCATGGCAGTTGCTTTATAGGGGTAAAATATGGAACTGTGAAGAAACGGCGGCGCAACCGCCGAAAACCGCCGTTTCCCGCCGAATTTTTTTTTGCCTTTTCTCGGCGGTTTTCGGCGGTTGCGACGCCGTTTCTTCACAGTTCCATATTGTACCGCTATAAAGCAACTGCCATGCAAAATGTCAGACCTGTAACTCTTTTTTTAGTTGAGTTCCTTTGACTTTTAGTTTTGGTTTCAAAAAGTGTCACTTTCGCCCCTCCCCCCTTTATCACTCATATTTGACGAAAATAATCTAATGCATTTATTATTTAAAAAAATTAGAGGTTTCAAAGTTTGATAATACAATGTCTTTTTAATCAAACCTGTCCCACAATTTTTATTTACAAATAGTGGTATAAATAATAAAGGTATTTTTTACAGATATCTGTGTGACTTTAAATAAAAATAAAAATCCAGATAAGTTAATATTTGAGACTACTTGACGTATTCCTTTGCTTATACGTACGGTGTGAGTGCATTTCTATTTGCAAATTGAAAAATTCATTAAACTAGAGTGCCACAACTTCAATGTCAATATGGGGGATAGGACAATGAACGGTAAAATAACCTCCTTCCAATTTTCATATTTGTCTTTAGTGGCCTTGAATTAACCGTAAAATATTTGGGTAAGATTAATTTAATTTCTATTATCCCATCTCTTCCTGGTATGTATGTGAATATGTTAAATGTGAGTACAGTTGAGAGTATAAACTAATAAAATCCAAAATGATATAGATATTACTTTCCTCCTCTTCAACATACTTCTTAGCTATAAAAAAAAAACTAAAATCTTAGAGGTTTAACCATCACCTACACCCCCCCCCCCCCCCCCCCCCACCAAAGACCTTAATACAATACAATTTATAAAATAAAAGTATTGTTGTTGTACTGAGCATAAGACAAAATAAAAAAAGATTACATAAAAATACAATCATCTGGTTTTTGCCTTTTGATAAATAAACAATCGGCAATTAAGCTCTCATGAATAAATAGCATTAAACCTTCCTTGGACAACTACTATACGTCCTGGTAATTGTGGAACGATCAACCTAACCATTTACGAAATCTTTCGGCATACACACAAAAATTATTTTTTTATGGTTAGAAAATTTGATTGAGATATGTCTAAGAAAATAATGGGTCTAAACGAAAATAAAATATAAAAAAAAGGGAAAACTCTTCCCATAAGTGAATCTTATTTCAGAAGGGGTAATAAATCATATGTTTAAGAATTGAATTTCTAATGTATGTATATGTATGATGATAAAAATGAGTTTGCATAAAGTTAATCCAATTTCTCTAAGCCATCTTTGGCCTTTTCATACGCCTTACACTCTAAAAAATAATCTGTAATAATTTTAGAAGCTAAAATGTTAAGTATTAAGGAAGAGAACAAAAGCGGTTACATTATTCTACAGAGACAAACAAGGCAATATTATGTACACATAATAATCAACGCATATTATACTTACTATACGTACTGAGAAGAAATTCCTTTTTTTTCTCTACTTTTGCATAAAAATTATTCGATTTTTAGAGTGCATTGAGACTGAGTTTAGTTGGTCATGTCATGCGGCAATGCGCAGTAAAGTAGAATCAACGACCGATTTGTCATGTTTCAACCCATGGAAATGGGGAAAATACAATAGCAGGAAAATTACTGTTAACTACATTATTTCGTTAAACATTTAGGTAAGTAAAAAAGAGCAGTTAGGGAGCCTTCTAATTGCAACTAAATTCTTTTCCAATTAATTTCTTTACCAAACTCATAATTTTGCATTGTAATAATAAGGGAAAGATATTGTAATGACAATTGGCCTATCCCTTTTTTTAGCATGCATTACCAGAGAAAATCTATCAAATTGTTGCAAAATATAAAGATTTATTATGATAGGATGGTTACACCAAAAAGCCTGTTGTAGCCTTTATGGTTTCGTCTTGAATGATATTAAATTAAATGAGCATGCGGTCAACCTGTCCTTGGTTGTCATTTCAAGGTGTCTTGGTTTATGCTTATAATAGCAAAAAAAGAAAGGTTTATTGAGATTACCTGCAATAACAATGCATGAATTCAGTTACTGGAAAGTCAACTACTTCTAATGAAGATTAAAAGGCGTACACTTAAAATTAGTCAAATATTTTTTTAGATTGTTTTAATTAAAATCTATGGCACGATAAATATTATAATATGAATAGTAGACGATAAATAGAGATTTATATGAGCCATACATTTTTCCTTAACAACCTCTCCCCAACCTCAACCAAGCCTTTTTAAAAGAATAATTCACCCTAGGAAACTGAGGATCTAAAATGTTATACATGTATGTTAAATGATAAGTTCTACTATCAATTGGGAATTTATGTAGACAGGTGTGAATGATTTTTGAAGCGTAAAAATGTAACAGTAAAGTAAACGTACAGGGCAAAAAAAGTTAGGGGATGAAAATTCAGTGATATATACTGATTTTGGTTATGCTCTGTTTAAAATTTTTGTGACAACCCATTCATAAGTCAACAATATAAGATATACAAAATAAGGTCTGCTAAAATTTATTTATAAAAAAGTTTAATTTTAGTCGCACATATTTATATTGTAGTAAATCTCCCCTCCCAACCCCAATAAAAAATTCGATGCCATATACTTTTTCATCAGCATGATTTAAATCAATTAAAATCTCTAGAATATTTGTCCCGATCCTATAAAGTTTTTATGTTATAAATAAAAACTGAAAAAAGTTCTATATCCGTCAGTTTTTTTGCTTAGTGGTACCATCAATTTGTCATACTCAATAATAATGAATACCTTTTTAAAAGCTAAGTTTTCCTATAATGAGGGTTTGTACGTCAAGGATAGCTCTTTTCGTTAATTTAATGAATTGTCCTATCAATTTCAAACATAGGATAATGATTCATGTAACACGATTCACGAAATGTAAAGTTACGTCAAGATCTGATAAAACAAACTATGAACAATTTCCTAACCAAATTTCCTAACCTTTTGTAAAGTTATTGAAACAATGAAATATTTGATGTAACCATTTATCATCCATGCCATCATTATTGAAATAGGTGTAGTTAGGAGTGTATTTATATTAATGCTAAGTATTGTCTAGATATATGTCTTAAATTACTAGGATTAAAATCTTTGTCTATTTTTAACTTTGTACAAAAAAAATAAAACAGTTACTTCATTTAAAAATAAACCGTTGATTTTATTTTAATGTTCCAATGTATAAAGATAAGATGTTTTTGGTACGAGCATCAAATATCAGAACCAAATATATAACTAAAGCTTAATTAGTATTACCTAAACCAGTCTTGATGTCTTGCTATAATCCACTCTATTAAATGAAACGTAACAGTCTTGCAGTTGGTAAAATGTTTTAAACATATCCTGAAAAGGCCTTTTTCTCTATTAACCTACTTTGATAATTTCTATTAGTACATAAACAAATCAATATAAATAATATCTTATATCTAACACATATTTTCAATTAATAAAATGCTAGCTTACATTTTTAGCTAATTTACATTTAATATTAAAACTTTTGCTACATTAAATGAGCACCCAGCTACCGTCATCTGCTTAGCTCATTTCAAACATTGAAAAACCATTAGGAGAAAATTTTGTGAACTCAAGTTTCAGGCGTTTTACAGGGTGTCCACAGAATTTTAATTTTAATGATTTGTGAACAGGGTTTTCTTTAATCCTTGATTGAAGATTAAAATTCGTAACATATCTGTAAAATATAGAATAATTTTTTTTATAAAAAGATATTTTTTGGCACTTTTTAAAAAATAAAACATAAATCTTTTTAACAAAGTAACCCAGTTTTAAGTCAAGAATCAGATAATAGTTATTTTTTTCTCCATTATTGAAAGATTAGGTAACTTTTGGCTTATCTGTATGTCTGTATATATATTTGAGTGGCAAAGTAAAAGTTTAAAGAATAAATCTTATTCAGGTGAAATAATCCTTGTTAACAAAACGGTTTTACACAGTAACAAAATAAAATTTTGTTTAGCACCCTGTATAATAGAACATTTGACAAATGT
Source organism: Acartia tonsa (assembly GCF_053477335.1). Taxonomy (NCBI): domain Eukaryota; kingdom Metazoa; phylum Arthropoda; class Copepoda; order Calanoida; family Acartiidae; genus Acartia; species Acartia tonsa. The sequence continues at coordinate 3,154,945 of NC_137261.1, read as the reverse complement.
TGTTAATTGTCTGTTTAACATCAGCGTTAAAAATCTAATAATTTTATCTGGCAAAATAATAAAATAAACATTTTACTTGTATTGCATCATTAATCCTAAACTACAGCGAATTACGATGTGTGTCCATAGATCTCGTAAACGCCTGTTTAATTATCGTAGATTCCCAAATTAAATAAATAAACCTATTTAATTTATAAGAATCCTTCACCTCAAAAAAACCTTGTAAAAAAGATGTTTTAAGGCAGAGGCCAAATAAGGCAATTATTACTTTTATTTTTCTCTCACCCACCTCTCTGATTCTGATATCAAAATCAAAATATAATCATATGAAACACAATGGGTTAAAATAGACAAAAAAAAGCCTTTCATACTTCATCCCCAATTTTTTTTATTAGCGGAACAATTGAAACAAAGCATACAAATCAATATTATAAAATATCTAATGCACTGAATTGTAGGGAAGGGGCGTGAGCTAAACTTTAGACCGCCATTCAAGAGGTTTTAAAAAGCAAAGGCATGCAAAATATAAAAGTAAAATATTTTTCAACTAGCCCATTGTATGAAATAGGAAGGGGTGTGTCTTTTCTAGAAGATGGAATGATGGAGCCAAAAATAGCAATACAGTGCCACTATCAATTAGTTTTACACCAAATAAAGAAATCATTTTTAGAAGCACTGCTACTCTACAAGTTAAATCATCAGAAAGGGGAGATAGTGGACTGTAAATTACGCTGGTACCCAAAGTTTTAAAACCCCTGTATCTTCTACGTTGGCTCAAAAATTTAGGTACTGGTTCCAAACTAGTAGTGACTAAACTTTTCAATTAATAATTTTGACCTTACTAAAGGGGTAATTTTGTTTATGTATATTGGAGAAATAAATTCATTGTCCATTCTCTTATTATCCCTTCAGATTACTGAATATTTACATGTCAAAATATTTTATATTCTATAATAAAAAGTAGTAAGATTCTTTGTCCGTTAATACCAAGCTAACCACTATACCTATTCACTTCTCCATTTCAGAAAAGCCTTAGGAAAGTCCTGGACAGGTTTTAATCTTTTTTTAAAATTATAACATTTAAATATTATTAATTTGTTGCTACTACTTTGCAATACATGGACAAATTGTCCTTGTTTTGAAATTATTTTACTCGAATCCCCCTTTTCAAGAACATTACTTAAACTTAAAAATTGGATGAACTTTAATTTTAGGAGATGTTTTCTTAGAGTATTTTTATGTTTCTTTTAGGATGCAAAAATGTTTTTTTCACCTCAGCTCCTCCTGTATTCTAAAACTTTAGCATATCCCCTGCCCCTAGTAACGTATGGATTTCCTTAACCTGACTTAACCTAAAGAACTATGATAAATAAGCGTCATTCTTCCATAAGAATAATTTTCTAATAATAATGTGATAATTAGAATGCAGGGTTGCATTTAAGGTTGCTGATTATCTGACAAAAAAGTATCATCTTTGTTAAATCATATCTCTATCATTTAATTTCACAACACTAAGTTAAGAAAGTGTCTCTTTTGTTGACAGCATTGCTACTATATAACTAGGAAATGGTCGAATGTCCAACGGTCAATTAAGATTTAAAAACCTGGGAAATATTAATTTCTTATCATCTTTAATGCTCACTCATTCATACTTTTTTCAGCAAACGTGGATGTTGTGACAGGGTTAATTTTGTCGTCCATTTAGGTTGCTAATACAGTCCTCAGGTCCATGGTCAGGGGAGATGAGGTAAAGTCATACTATAGAAACATTTTTTCAGGGAAAGCGAGAATCTATCACAATTTCCATGGATTTGAAACCCATTGTTATACATCTTAAATGGTCCCTTTAGGCCAGTTAATTATTAGTTTGTTATTAATGCGCTACTTATGGACATTTTGTCCCCGTTTTTATGTACCTAGATTTTTAACATTTTATTACTTTTACTAGCTTTAAAATTACAGAGATAAAAATATTTGTTAATTGCACAATTTAAAAATTTACTTTCTTAAGTAACGCAGCAATAAAAGTATTTTTGTTTATATTTGAAAATAACAGTATACTGTAATAGAGTAATAATATACGAAATCTAAGGAAATGTACTGAAAATGTTTTTTTTTGAAATTGTAAGATAGAATAGTTATTTCTTGCATCGTATTATAAACGGCTTTCCGCGGATATAGAATGTACAATTATAAGATTAAAACCAGTTTTTTAAGACCCTAGGTGCCGTAGGCAAGGGCTAAAAAAACTGGTTGTAATCTTATGATTGTACATTTTTATATTCGTAGAAAGCTGGATATAATACGATGCTAGACATAGTTTTTTCGTATGGATGAGAACCGGTTCCTATCCACCGGATTCGAATGAATACGAGAAAAAAAATTCTAGAGTGAAGAATGTCAGGGTGCGTGTGTTTGTGTACTAGAACTGTGGTACGTTGAGTGACAATTTCATACGTAGTACAGAGAAACTGACTGCATAGAAACTGTAGTATAACGATTATTGAGTGATAGGTTTACATTTAGCCTGGGGGATTATGGTACTCTGCGGGGTTTATATTTTTTATTAACTGGTCTCAAAACTTGAAAATTTTTATTCTTGTTAATTTTTGTACACAACGAGACAAGCATCATTTTATAACCACAAAAATATTTACAAAATTAAATTTCTTTCATGTCTGTCTAATGGCCGTGCTGCAACCAATTACGCAGATAAACCGATTTTTTTTCATTTTGATTCAAAGGAGATAGAACAATCGATGAAAATTTTTAAAAGAAGAATTTTGGTAAAAAATTTAGTTATTTTTAACTGGTTCACATTTTTGCGAATGGGGGAAGGTGTAGAATAGTCGAGGGCAACCATAGATCTGCGGGCGGGGGAGGCTAACCAGGGAATATGTGTATCCACTAAAACCTAACTACACCCCCCAACCTCATTATTGATGCATTTGTAAATAAGGTATGGGGTTTATGTTTACTAAGAAATTTGAGTTAAACCGCCGATTATTTCATATAATACAAATTTTTAATATAAACAATAAGCAACGTTTTACTTTTATAATTCATATATAGTATAAAAAATTCTGCTATGTGATATTTGCAGTAGCATTTATTTCTGCGTAAGTGAAGAAACACTGACTAATGGTCGGTGTGTCCGTCCACCTCAAATTAAGGCCATGTTAATGTCATATAAGTAATGTCACACAAAGGATTCAACTTTCAAATGGTTTTTCATGGCATTTAGAGAAATGCGTAAGAAAAAAGCATATTTTATTACTTAAATTGAATAGAGGGGGGGGGGGGGGGAGTTTGTACACTTATAGGAAATGAAAATTCAGTGTCAAATTTTGCCCTGGACGTTTGGGCTTGTTTTTATAGTTATCAACCTAATTCTTTTTGTAAACTCTCTTATTTGATTGGATCTAACCCATAAAACTTTGAAAATTGAATTTTGGGACTTTCCTTCTAGGGGTTAGTGGGGCAAAAGACCCCCCCAAATACAAAATTTATAAGTTTTGAGCTTACAAGCCCCTAGAAGTAATGTGCAAAAATGTAATATCAACTCATTTATGTAATAAAAGGTTTCATTTAAAAAATCAGCTCGATATCCTGAAAAATAAGCTCATAACTTGAAATTCTAGTGTTTGGGGGGGTCGTTTGCCCCACTAGGCCCTCGAAGGAAAGTCCCAAAATTCAGTTTTCAAAGTTTTATGAGTAGATCCAATCATATAAGAGAGTTTACAAAAAGAATTAGGTTGATAACTATCAACAAAAAACAAAACAAAAATAATGGTAACAAAGCTTAAGCTATGTATACTTAACTACTATATATATATTTAGAATTAGAATATACTCTTTGAAGAAAATATGTTACTTAAATATTCCTGGGTTTTTGTAATAATTTTAGATTTCTTACCTACATTTTACGAATGATAATTCTAACTGGTAGAAAAGTTAGATGCAGAAGTTATTTTCTTTTCATGACATATCCCTAATATTTCTAAAGAAAGTATGACTTCAATCAACCCACCCCTAATAACTTTACCTTAGGGGTCTCATTTCTATTCTGTTGCATGTGGGTATGCATAGCACCCCCACCTGTCATTGGCGACATCACATAGTGACCACGCTGCTCTGTTATTAACATAATATCACAAATAACTTGTCAATCACGATAACCAAGTTAGACAGGGGGGGAATAACTTCACATTAAATTAAACCCTTCAATCTTACTCTTCAAAAATAACTTTGACTTTTATATGTTAAGAATAAAAATTTCACTTCCTTGCAGGCGAATGATCTATATATAATACATTTAATCTTCTTTTGTTATGATTGAACAGCTGAGTGATTTCTATTTTGATATTGCTCAAGTGTTATAAAAGCTTAGGTGCACACATACACACAATCATGTGTATATATGTGTTCACGCTTGCACGGTTTTAATCTCACTGAGTATTAAGTCCGTGTGTGTGTGTGTGTGTGTAAGTGTGAGTTCCACAGAAAACCATTCACACACAAGCGCGCATACACACACACACACAAACACAAACATGCAGGCACACATAAGAACATCTAATTGCTTACACTTAGCAGTAATCTCAAAAAAATTATATCAATTTCTAAATTTGAAATAAATAGGAAAATTTAAAGGGAGGGGGGGGGGGGCGAAAGTGACACTTTTTGAAACCAAAACTAAAAGTCAAAGGAACTCAACTAAAAAAAGTTACAGGTCTGATATTTTGCATGGCAGTTGCTTTATAGGGGTACAATATGGAACTGTGAAGAAACGGCGTCGCAACCGCCAAAAACCGCCGAGAAAAGGCAAAAAAATTTCGGCGGTTTTCGGCGGTTGCGCCGCCGTTTCTTCACATATTCCAGTTCCATATTGTACCCCTATAATGCAAAATCTCAGACCTGTAACTCTTTTTTTAGTTGAGTTCCTTTGTTGACTTTTAGTTTTGGTTTCAAAAAGTGTAACTTTCGCCCCCCCCCCCCTTTGGTTTAAGATTTCTTTGACTGCTTTATATGATTGAAATTTCTTGAGTAGTTTCCTCAAAACAATGATAATCTGCTATTGCAACCACTTTATCCTAATGTAAAAATGCGAGTTTTTAGAGAGATGTGAACAAGATAGGTTTTTTGAAAAAGATTTGATCATTTACTTCAAATTATCCATCCATCAGCCGCTCATAGTATTCAAATTACCATTTGCTTCGTTGCCTATATATGTATGTTGCCATCCTTGTTATTATTTCTTGTATAATACATCCCTATGATGAATTAAAATGCAAGATTATTTAAAGCTAAATAATAGGCCAGGGGAGAGGTCTTGCGGTGCATTTCAAATTTTTTCTTTGGTTTTTCCTCGGGTAAAAAGTAGGGTTGGGCCGGATACTTTTTTGGCCGGATACCGGATATCCGGCTGATTTCAAATGCCGGATATCCGGCAAATATCCGGTTATCCGGCCAAATTACCGGATATCCGGCCGGATAACCGGCCTAATTACCAGATATTAAAGTAGTAAAAAAAAATTTCTTCAGAAATCTTATATAAATTTACATAAAGTTAAACTTATTCAGAAAAAATGTTCTTCTAGCTTCAATAATAAGAAAATTATAGCCATTTAAGATTTTAAAAAGCAGAGATTTTTGGTGTAAAGTATAAAAAATTATAGAGTCGGATATCCGGCCCAACCCTAGTAAAAAGACAGATTAGCTTTCTGCATTTGGTTGGAAAGTGACAGGAAAAGGAAAGGATGGAGGGATAGGTATACGGATGATAATTTGGTTGGAAAGTGACAGGAAAAGGAAAGGATGGAGGGATAGGTATATGGATGATAATTTGGTTGGAAAGTGACAGGAAAAGGAAAGGATGGAGGGATAGGTATACGGATGATAATTTGGTTGGAAAGTGACAGGAAAAGGAAAGGATGGAGGGATAGGTATACGGATGATAATTTGGTTGGAAAGTGACAGGAAAAGGAAAGGATGGAGGGATAGGTATACGGATGATAATTTGAACCATGTCCTATAACAACATGGAAGTTAAGAGGCTTAGAATTAAACTATATGTAGATATCTATAATACAAAGTAGAACGTTACCTGTCTGTTTGTCTGTTTGTTTGTAGCCAAGGATCTCGTTAACCGCTGAACCGATCGGGTTCTCCTTTACAGGGTAGCTTCTCATTGGTCTCGGGAAGGTTTATAACTATTTTCTTAAAAATCTCCCCCCCCCCCTCCAAAGAAAAAGTTTTTTTAGATTTGTTTTTTAAAATTAAAATTACGAAAAATTGGTTTGATCAAACCTCTTGGGGCATAGCCCCTAGAGGCTAGGGGCGAAGCCGCTAGTTCAATATTAAATTAGGTCAATTAAAGGTAGCCCAAAAGAGTTAAAAACGACTTAAGGAATTCTTTGGGTCTAATATAAGAAATAGGTAATTAATCAGATTTATTCAATTAAATATGGTCCAATCCCTTCATACTCAATCAAAGGAATTGGAATAAAAGTTACTGTTTCTTCAACTGCCCTAACCTTGAATCCCTGCGCTAAAATAAATATTATTGAAACCTATAGCAATCTCTAAAAAAGCATTATGTTAACTTTTTATTTATTTTTCATTGTCCAATCTCAGAATTCTAAAACAGCATTACAAACTGTTTTAATTTAAGAAAAGATATCCATGTTAAAATGAATATTATTTGTGCCCACAAAGCAATCATTGTGAAAGCATCGAGTTTTACTTTAATTGTCTAAATTTACCTCTTTGAGACATGATTTTCTAGCAAGAGGCTTGTCCTTACAGTCGAAGGGAACAAGAAAGACTACATATTTATCCTATATACTAAAGTAAAATGATGTCTGTCTGTAAGATCTAGTAAACTGCTGGACCGATGGTTCCACAATTTTCAGGGGAGAATTGGTCCAGGGCAAGTTTAAGACTATGAAGAGGAGGCTGAGCTCTCTGAAAAGGTCTCTATAATCTATTTAGCTTTAATACTTTTTAATCTATTATAATTCAAAGTTTGAAATAAAAAATAAGCATCCTAAAGTTAACCTAAAAACATAGAAAATGATCATAACCCTTAAAACTTGTCTAAAAATGCTTATAAATGAACAAATTAGACATATCAGGTGTCCAAAACTATACATTCAGTGGACAATCCAATAAATAGGTGTCAAGATAATTTGTGCCTATAGAAGCAAGCTAATGTGCTATAAAACACTAGCGGCTTCGCCCCTAGCCTCTAGGGGCTTTGCCCCAAGAGGTCAACCTAATTTTTCGTTTTTTAGATTTAAAAATAAAAGTAAAAAAAAAAATTTTTTTTGGGGGGGGGGGGTATTTTTCATTTTTTGGGGGGGTTGGGGGTGTCCCACCCCCCAAGAAAATAGCTTAAAACCATCACAGGACCAGTAGGTATATTCCCTGAAGAGTAGAGCCCAATCGGTTCAGTGGTTACTGAGATCTTAAGCTTCAGACGGACAGACAGACGGACAGACCGACAGACGGACAGACAGACATCGTTCTACTTTGTATTATAGATGGAGGCCTTAAGGGGCGGAGACGCAAGTTATTAATAAGGTAACAGTATTTTAGATATTACAAGAAAAAGAATATTATTCATTAAATCCCTTTACACTAAAAAGTAAGATTTTCCAAAAACATTAAGTAGTAGGTTTTTTTGTCCGAAGCTTAAGATCTTAAAAACTGCTGGTCCAAATGGGTTGTACTTTATGGAAGCATCATAAATGCCAGTAGATGATTTAGACTATTTCTGAACTCCCCTGCCCTCTTCTAGAGGCTAAGGACGAGGCAAATAGTCTTTAGGTACTTATGCACTTTGTTTTAAAAACATTTATCAAAAAACTTAAATCTGATTACAACCTTCAATAAATAAAAAAGGAAAGTTTATATGCAAAAGAAAGAGAATCTTAATGCAAATTTTGAATTAATCTCTGAATTATCTGAAATATTAAGTATTGTTTAGTTGTATATAAACAATGTACCCAAAACGTAGGGACAGATTTTCAGCGATTTGAGATGATTTCAGTTATATTATTTGTTTTTAGACTTCAATATTGTCCATTAAGATTTCATACCATGAACTTTTGCCAATTCTGCAAATCAAAACTATAATATATCTATGTCCTATGGCTTATACAATAAATTATACTAGCGGCTTCGCCCCTAGCCTCTAGGGGCTTTGCCCCAAGAGGTTTTGTCTTAACCTCTTTTCGAGGAAGCTTTGTGTTTATCAAGATCGAAATTAATTCCTTATTTATTATCCCAAATTAAGCGCAAATGTCGTCTTGTTTGACTTTCCTTTTCTAAAGAGACGCGGCATGGATTGTTTATATTTTGATGCGTCCACGTTCGTTACTTTTGAATGATATGTGAGTGTGTGAAGATTTCGGAGAACAAAATTGGGCCTATCATTGGTCTCATAGTGCGTGAACGACCCTAGTATACCAGGGGTTTGAAACCATAAGAACTTCAGGAAGAATTTGTTAAATTTATTTAAATAGAGTGGCGTATAGGACGATTTATTTAGTTTAAAAGGCTTTAGCCAGCTAAACATGAAACTTTATTATGATTAATTATTATGTTTTAGTAATTTTTTATGTGCTTTTATTTTTGCATTTAACAATGATTTATTAAACCAAATAATTTTCCTTTAAAGCCAAAGTTTCCAAAGATTCTTAACCGTAGAAAAAAAATGATTTTAAAAAGCAATTAAGATTACGTGGTTATAAAAACTGGAATTTTGTATTAATTGATTTTGTAATTTCAGGACTTTGAAATAGTTGCCTCAATAAATCTATAATCAAACCTGCTGTTGAAACTTGATGGTTCCTGGTATTGGGGGTTTGTGTGTACGTCAACAAGATCTCTAGAACTTCCCGCTAATTCGGAAGTCACACTCAACCAAAGTGTCATGGTTGACACAGGTTTGATCAACCTAATTTTTCGTACTTTAAATTTAAAAGAAATTTTTTTTTCAATTTTTTGGTCGGAGGGAATTTTTTTTTTGAGGGGGGTGGGGGGGGTTTAGTCGACACAAACATCATTAGCATTAGATTAAAATAGCATAAAACCTTCTGTACCTAAGCATATTTGTTTTATTTCCAGTACATTGCATTTATTTTAGTCCATCTAGCCACCAAAAATATAAATTCAGAAATGCAAGTTTTCTATGATTTATCACTGGGATTTAAGTTTTGCTTTACATAAGCTTAAAAAAATCAAAAATTATTATATAAATAATTTTTGTAGCGAAGCTATTATATAACTAGTTAAAATATTAATAAAACTAGAAAAATTACAATATTATGATAAGCTGTGTAAAGACCTTTAGGTAGTAAACCAGCTTTAAAGTTAAAAAATAACCCTCTAATCTCATACCTCTTAATTCTAGCCAATAAATCAAACTGGCATAAGGTGATAAAAACTAAACTTGTCATGTATCATCAAACATTAGTCCAGGGAGGAAAAAGCAAACATTTTCGTCCCCCCCCCCCCCCCCAAATAATTTTTTTTTTTACTTTATGACATAATTAGCAGCTATAGGTATTGGGAATTCCACCACCTATATGGAATTGTTCATTAGTGCCCCAACTCCAAAGAAAATAGCCTAAAAACACCACAGGACCAGTAGGTATATTCCCTGAAGAGTATAACCCAATCGATTCGGCGGTTACCGAGATCTTAAGCTTCAGGCAGACATAGTTTTACTTTGTATTAGAGATAACAAACATGAAAATAGAAGAAAAACAATTAATTTTTAAGGAAAAATATTACTTATGCTGCCTTTTAATACCTTTCTTAGTTACAATCAATCATCAGAGTTAGGGGTAAAATTAAATCAAAGCCCATTGGTCTATCCCTAAATGCACGATTTCAGTAGTTTTGTTGATAAAAACCATAAATTTTTGCCAAGTGACAAGTACACAACTATGAAATTATAAGATTACATTTTTAACATGTAATTTATCTGCATGTATACTTGGGAAGTTGTCCACAAACTTTCTATCCTTGAATAGTGGAACTTATAAAAAAAAAATTGGGTGCTTGTTCGTCTGTCTTCTTACACCTTTTGACTTTACTTGTGCTAGATTAAAGGGGCCTCTTCACTTAGTATAATGAAATTTGAATAATGCCTCTGATTGTTTTCCCTCATTTAATATATGATTACTATTTTAAAAGTGAAGATTAAAAAAAACGGATCATGGAAAGAAAACGAAGTTGCGGGTTTGGTCATATTTTTACAGTAGCTATTCTACTATTTCTAGGCCCTGCGGGGGGCTCTTGCCCTGCAGGGCAATCACTAACATTTACCTAACCTAACCTAAAATAACCTTTCAAAAGCTTCTGTGAAAATGCGATGAAACCCGCAACTTCGTTTACTTTCCATGACCCAAAAAAAAACTCTTTTTTCACTCCAGATCTATTTTGTGTGTTAGTGATTACCATTTTTCTTCCTTTCAGGTCTTAAAGCTTAAAGCATTGTCATTGGCCAAAACAGGAGGTCTAAGACTATAAATAACTTACCTAAAAAAATAGAAAAAATATTACTTAAAGCTTAAAAACTACAAAATATTTTATTTTATCTAAAATATTATTGCTTTTGCATAAAAAATCTTATTTTTTTGCATTCTAATGCCAATTAAGAATTTTTCTCTAAATAAACATATCTCTATCCTAGTTCATATCAAATATTATTTAAGAAAACCAATAATGTTTTAGAAAAAATATTGAATATTTTCTTAGCATTTAAATAGGATGGTTGTGTCAACATAATATTTGATATAAAGAATTTATAGGACATTAGGTACTTTTCAATATATCCTAATATATAAGTAACAGAATGTCTGTCTGTACTAAAGAATATAGCTCACCGATGAACCGATATTATTCTCTTATACAGTGTTGCTTCTTATAGGTCCTATTTGGGTAGGGTAACACCTACCTCCCAGGAGAAATCGCCCCTACATTTCTTATATTCTTTTTTTATAACTATAATTGAAAATGGTATGGTTGTCTACTTCTATCCCCCCCCCCCCCCCCCAAGTCACTTAGACATAAAATTACAAAAATCTTTAAAACCAGGGTAATGAATTCTATAAACCACATTTCAAAGACCAATTTAAGAATCATTTTCTCAGTATTTCATCAAATGTATACAGATATAATGATATTCAAATATTGAAATGACCGGACCGTTTATGCACGAGAAATCAAAAATTAAACATGACACCTCACTTTTCTTTTGTTTTTGCCCCCTAGCAGATATCAAACGACTAGAAGAAGAAATCAACTTGTTATGAAAGTTAACATTTTAGTGGTGTAAATAAATTCTTAAATAACTTTAATTAGGCCCAGTAACCAACATGACTTTTATTAAACATAAAAGAACACTTAATTTATTTTCAAATGATCAAATCAAAACTAAATAAGTCTTATAATATGAACTGCCGAAAAACAAATACAAAACTAACTTTAATCTAATCTTTAGTTTTATTTATATTTTTATAGAATGTACTATCTATCTTTAATTTTGAGAAGTCCTGTCCCAAACATTGAAAGATTGAATATGCATAAAAAGATTTCACTTTATTGGTTTTCTATTACCAATAATAACTGTCCCGATTTTCCTCATTTTTTTCTTTTTTAAAGAAAGAACAAGGACATTTATTTGCCTTAGTAGCTTTTAAAATGTTTTTTTTTGTGAAAGTATATAAGTGCAATTTATTCTTGCGTTATCTTCCATTATATTGTATAAACTGACGTTGGGATGTAATGATTTTTGGCAATCCTGCAGCCGTTAGTTTAAACTTCCTTAAAGTACTACACAGGAGCAAATGCCAAGCAAAATCCCAGTGCTGTAAATATTTATTTTGGCGGAGTCACTTAAAAAAAACATTTTTATTTGCGTGCATAAATAAGAATTTGATGTTCCATTTAACCCGAAAGTTAAAAGTAGTGAAACATTAATTGGACGGACATAAGTATATATGTAGTAGATGCTCTATTTAAAATGACACATTACAATAGCTGAAAAATACAATAGCTGAAAAAAAACATTATCACTTGTAAAAAATAACTAAGGAAATTATAAACTTGTTAGGGCTTGCAATCTAAAACAAGCAGAAAAGTTAAACAGCTTAGTTGCTGTTCTGCTCAGTTATATTCATCATCCATTGTCTCAACCCCATACACCCTGAAAATTAGCCAAGAAAATCTAATTTAAGACGGAAAGCTTTGCAAAAAAAAATCCCCGAATGCATGACACAGTAAAAATATATGGTTACTGTAAAAGGAAGAACTTTGGGTTTGTCAGGGAAAGGAACAGATACCATATGTATGAAATATTACCAGTCAAACCGATAGGTCCACAACTTTATGAGATAAACAGGTTTAAGGCTATGTTCCAAGTGTAGGTGAAACCTCAAGAGAAAACGCCCTTTAAAAGGTTAACACATTCGAAAAAGTTCGCTTCCACTAATGAAATAAAAGAGTCTATGATACAAAAACTCACTTCCACCTCTTAGGATAAAAGCTAGAGACAAAAAAAAAGTAGTTCCAATAGAATATTCCAAATATTAGAATAATCAAATAGTTCTGGAAAAGAGTTTTAGGATATCAAATCTAAAGTTCAGAATATATATTCCAATCCAAGGAGTATAATTACCACGAGTGCACTAATTTTTCTAAACTCCACTCCCACCCTTCTCCCCCTAAAAAAATACATAGACTGCTCTAATATGGATACATAATAACAGTAAAAATGCACATTTCTTCACTTTCTTTTTGGAAGCAAAGCTTCTCTTCTACTATGGTCTGTAGTAAGGATGTATGTATGTAAGGACTTGATATTTTAAATGAATTTAACGTAAACGTTATGTCACAAATGTAGGTAATGAGTTATTTTAAACTTTTTGTCTGTCAAAAAAATAAAAATGCCGATTTACCAAACTTGCAACCATTCTTTCATCTCAACTTTACAAGCTACCAAATTTAAAAAGAAGATTGTATACTAGTGATGGCAATCCGTCGAATTTTTGGGCCGGATTCGGATTCCGGATTCTTAAAAGAATCCGTCAAAAAAAGTGGCGGATTCCTTGCGGATTCCGGATTCTTATTTTTGGCGGATTCCGGATTCTAGCAATGTTTTAAAAGGTTTTTTTTTTAAATTAAAAAATTTAAGTGCTACATATGTCCTAAAAATTAATGTTTTTGGTTTTTTCTATAATTCACTTCCGAGAATTGAACCAGATTTTAAAAGATATTATATATAATGATAATAATCTTTGCCTTCAAAAAGGGGAAAATGAAAGAAAAAACTCAAGACACTAATTTTAGCCTACCAATTCAGAATCCGGAATCCGCTATTAAAAAACGGATTCTGGATCCGGATTCGGATTCTAAAATTGGGCGGATTCCGGATTCCGGATTGCCAACCCTACTGTATACTAGTGGTAAGTTTGAGGTAAAAACCTTCCACGGGATAAAATACCAATACTCTTATTTACACAAACAGATGACTTCAGATTTTTTATAAGTATTACCATCCTTGTTTTTTCTCTTTTATCTAAAGCGATAGGCCTTAGAAAAATATAAAGAAAATTAATAAGGTTGTCGTATTGTCGATAAATAAACAATACCCTTTCGGTTTTTTAAAATATGAAAACTTACATTTAGGTAATGCTTAATACTTTCATGATCTGACGTTAAAATAAATCAACTGAATTGCAATATATTTTTCACTCTTTCTAGAAAATCAGATTAGACAGTCAGCAATTTTAAGCAAAATATCGCCAGTTAACATGAACTGAACATTGTATCAATTAAAAATAAAGTTCCACCTAAAATCATAATATTTTCTTCTGTCTATTCAATTGATATCTATATTGAAAGTCTATTGAAATTTATTAATCCGTAAGGAGATAAGGTAATAATCTACACACATGCCTCGAAGATTAGGTTGAATCCCTAATGTCGAATTTTGGTCCCATTTTAACAACCACCACCCCCCCCCCCTTCTACCACCCAACCCCTCAAACACAAAAAGCTATCAAAACCTTGTAGCCCAATAAAACTTACTTTTACATAATTAAATTACCCTAAAACCACAGAGCACTACAAAATATATTTTTTAATGAAAGCAAATGGTTTTGGGGGAGGGGGTGTTAAAGTTCGACTGACGATTTAAAGAGAAATTGCCAAAGATTATGATAAATAAAGATTGGTTATGGAGAAATGTCAGACCCACCCTCTCCACATTCCATTCAAATGCAAGAAAACATGGAATGAGCAGCGTAGCAATAACAGTATTGAATGATTTTTTTAGTTTGAATATAGATCTGTAGCGGTCGTCCTGGACGGACCGACGAACGGAAATACTTAAGTTATATAACAGCTGCGCTACAAAACATATACATGCATTTTATTAGCAAAAGTCAAAGGTATAAACCTGAATAATTTTTAGGTCACGGCGTCTTTTATGATGCAAAAAAAAAACTTTTTAATAGAAAAGTTGAACAAGCGCAAATATTGTATTTTTTCTTTACTTTTTGGTAGCCGTACCTACTCTAAAAACATAACTGACAGTACATAGCAGTCAACTAACTCTTTCATTTGACGATCATGGTCATGATCCTCACTGTGCATGGTTATTAGTTGCGGCTGTTTTGAGGGGCCAAGACATTCCCCCTAATCACACTTTTTGATACCTTGTGCTGAACAAAGCAGATAGATGACATTTATAACGTCTTAGGTATGACGCGGATTAGAGTTTACACCCTTCCCATAAATTCTCTTGACACTTTTATAAGGACGAGTGGGTAATTTACACTGCAAACTTGCGAGTTAAGGTTGCGTTATTTTTTGGTCACGATGTTCTTGCGACTATTAAAGCAACCAAATAATAGAACATTTAGAAGCCTACCAAATAAAAAATAACTCATTTTTAACTTGCTAATTACTAGTCAAATTTAGTAAGCTTCCAAATCCCATGTCTTTTTTTTCTACCTTCCCCCCCCCCCAAAAAAAAAAAATTAGCTGGCCTTGCAAACCATGAAAAAAAGTTGAGTATTCACTCTGACTGACAAAGGAATCAAATGCGCAAAAAGCGAAATAGCAAACACAAATCCTTATACTAAAGTAACAGGATGTCTGTGTGTCTGTCTGTCTGTCTGTGTGTACCGAAGGATCTCGCTAACCGCTGAACCGATCGGGTTCTCCTTGACAGGGTAGATTCTCATATGTCCCAGGAAGGTTTATAACTTTTTTGGGGGAGGGTACCACCACCCTCCCTAGAGAAAATAAATTTTTTTTAAATTTCCCAATTTTAGAAAGAGAGTTCAACGAAAAACAAACATCAAACGTAAAATATTTTTTAACTTATTCTTTTAAAATCTAAAATAAGAAATTGAATTATTAAATTCGACTCTCTCCTCCTCAAGTGCCCCTAGAGGCCTCTAGGGGCGTAGCCGCTAGTAAAACATAAAATGATTAAATAGTAAGATAAAAGTGTAATATTTGCATTTTTATTGCTGTATAAATATATATTTAGTTTTATACCTTTAATGTTAAAAATGATTTTTTTGCGGAATTGTGGAAATTCCAAAAACTTGAGTAAGGAAGCTCCAATTTTCACACATGTGCCCATAATAACAGAATTTCATTGCGTAGAGTGAATACAATCAAATTATTTAGCTTTCAACTCCTTTGATCTTAATAATTAACTCATATCCTAATATATAAAGTAGTAAAGTTTTTTTTTGTCTGAAGCCTAAAATTTCAAAATCTATTGATCTCCTTTTAAAGAAGCTTCATATTGGTCCTGTGATGATTCTAGGCTATTTTGTTTTAGATTTAGGTATTTAGGATAGTTTTGGGCTGTTTATTGCTTGCATATCTATTTGAAGGAGGCCTCTAGATGCTAAGGCGCTACCACTAGTCCTGAAGAAGAAAGTTGTATGAGTGTATGTCTAGTGAGATATTGTAAACAGCTGGACAGGACGACCCACAATAAAAAGGAAGGCAGCATTGGTCCAGGGCAGGTTTAAGGCTATGTGTCAAGTAAGATTTCAAAACACCAGGACCGTTTTAGGCTATTATCATATTTTTATGACCCAATCTATGTAGTATGGCTCTTTTATTGCTGAAAAAAAAACAATGGGTTCAATTTTTGAGTATATGTGTGTTAATAATACTGCTGTTAGCATTGTTCTTCCACAAACAATGGGCCTTGTCTTCATATACGCGTTGAGTACCCCTTTAGCAATCCTTATAATAAAGTAACAGGATGTTTGTCTGTGTGTTTGTACCGAAGGATCTCGCTAACCGCTGAACCGATCGGGTTCTCCTTAACAGGGTTGATTCTCATATGTCCCGGGAAGGTTTATAACTATTTTGGGGGAGGGTACCACCACCCTCCCTAGAGAAATTAAATTTTTAAAAAATTTCCCAATTTTAGAAAGAGAGTTCAACGAAAAATAAACGTCAATCGTAATTTTTTTAAACTTTTTCTTTTAAAATCTAAAATAAGAAATTGAATTATTAAATTCGACTCTCTCCTCCTCAAGTGCCCCTAGAGGCCTCTAGGGGCGTAGCCGCTAGTGTATATAGAATATACGTGGATATTATGAGAGGGAAAAAATTGTCGTCAATTTATGTTGCTAACGTGGACATTACTTATTGGTCAGTTCATTCATCCAGTAGGAGGGAATGGGATGGGGTAAAGGATGTAGACGGGAAGATCGTTATTTTAGCCAGCTGCAAGTATCACTTTATATTAAAGTATATGATAATATGTTTTAAGATTCAAGTAATAATAAATCCATTCCTTTAGGATACACAGACAGAGACAGTATTTTCAAAGCTTAAGTTAGGTTCAAACTAGTCTACTATGTGGGCTATCCTCTTCTGTATAGTATGATTCTAAAACAATCGATGGACCTAAGCTTCGGACTCAAGATGTATACAATAATGGTTGTTAAATATATTAACAAACTTCTTTAATATTGTGTGTAAAAATGTGTAGGTACCAAGATCCTTTTTTTTTAAGGGGAAGCTTTACTACATTTAGGGGCGGTCCGTCTATTTTTCCGTTCGTAACGTATAGCTCTTATTGTTGATTAGGGCATGTTAGAAGTGTCCAATCAATTTTAAACTAAAAGATTCCTGTAACAGTTAGGTACAATTCAAAAAGCGCAGCAACTCTGTATGCTTTATTGTAAATATACGTTCTCCTGACCTTCCATCAGATTTGTTAAGTAGTTTTCTTTTAAGTAAGTTTTTATCCTTGTTAATTAAATTCGTTACAGTTCCGTTTATGATGATTTTAACAATTGTGTGTTGTATTTCTTCAATAAGGCTGCATACAATAAGCCATTTAGGCACTTCATTAGTTTTTATAAGGTACAATATAAGGCAAATTACAATATAAATTTAGTGAAGAAGCTACTCTACAGTCTCTTTAATAAAGCTATACTTGTTCAAACAGAAAAACTGCTAATGAAATAACTGTTCTTGTTAATGATAGACTACGTATGCGAATTTAAATTGTTTAGGGTAAGGGGGGGGAAATTTCGGTTTTTTTCGGTTTTTTTGAAAAAAAATGGGGTAAATATTAATATTTTCAAATGAAACCAAGACCAGTAGAAAGCTTACGGAAAGGACTATCAGGTCCTAAAATGACGTTATCCTAGGACTTTTAGAAGTTTGCCGAAAATGACCGCAAAAAAGTTACCGAAAATTCCCCACCACCGGAGGAAATATCGGTAATTTTTTTCAACCTAAAAAAAATCGATGAAAAACGGCCAAACGGCCAGTCGAACATAAATAATCATAATTACTATAGGTTATAGGGATTATCCACAAAAAGTTTCATAATGATCGGACTATTCCTTCTATGTTAAAAATTAATTTTTTTGAAAGACGCAAATTTTCGATTTTTTTTTCGAAATTTTTTTTTTTTTAAACTTAAAATTAATATAAGAAAAAAACGTATTTTATTACTTTTTAGGCCTGATCCTAAAAAAGCTCACATTGAACTATAGATTTAGCCCAAAAAACATGAAAATTGACCTCAAAAATTGAATTTGAAGCAAAAGTGTCATCTTTGACTAAAATTCACCATTTTCACCCTGCATACATTTTCATTTTAAATATTTCTTTCTGTTCATTTTTATCTAGGAATAACATGATATTGTGTCAAAATGTTGTTTATAACATCAATAGGGTTCATCTAGGTTGTTAGTAGGTAAGATATTCAGGTTCAAAAAAACCCTAAAAATGAACCTAACCTTAATTAAAATTTCTTATTTAAATTTTGAGCCCCGGAGGGTTAGGGGTTAGCGGCAGTGGGGTGACTTCTAAACTAGAAGTTAGTTTACAAGCATGAAAGCTTAAGTATAAGAAATCATCTCTCTTGGTCAAATAGTTCCTGAGAAAATTAAGGTTAGGTTCAATTTTAAATTTTATTTGAGCTCCGAAGGGCTAGGGGTTGGCGGGGGGGGGGGGGGGGTGACTTCTAAACTAGAAGGTAGCTTAAAAGCATAAAAGCTTAAGTTTAAGAAATCATATCTATTGGTCAAATGGTTCCTGAGAAAATTAAAGTTAGGTTCATTTTTAGGGTTTTTGAGCCCTGGAGGGCTAGGGGTTGGTGGCAAGGGGGTGACTTCTAATCTAGAAGTTAGTTTATAAGCATAAAAGCTAAAGTTTAAGAAATCATCTCTACTGGTCAAATAGTTTCTGAAAAAAATTAAGGTTAGGTTCATTTTAAGGGTTTTTTGAGCCCCTGGGGGCTAGGGGTTGGCGGCAGGGGGGCAACTTCTAAACTTAAACTTAGTTTATAAGTGTAAAAGCTTAAGTTTAAGAAATCTTCTCAATTGGTCAAATGGTTCCTGAGAAAATTAAGGTTAGGTTCATTTTTAGGTTTTTTTTGAGCCCCAGAGGGCTAGGGGTTGGTGGCAGGGGGGTGATTTCTAAACTAGAAAGTAGTTTATAAGCATAAAAGCCTAAGTTTAAGAAATTTTCTCTATTGGTCAAATGGTTCCTGAGAAAATTAAGGTTAGGTTCATTTTTAGGTTTTTTTTGAGCCCCAGAGGGCTAGGGGTTGGTGGCAAGGGGGTGACTTCTAAACTAGAAGGTAGTTTATAAGCATAAAAGCTTAAGTTTAAGAAATCATCTCTATTGGTCAAATGGTTCCTGAGAAAATTAAGGTTAGGTTAGTGAAATACATATAGTAAATTATTTTTGGAAATTACCGATTTTTCCCCCGGCGCCAACTTTGGTCATTTTTGAAAAAAACATTAACCCGATTTTAAAGCTCTCAACGGATTTGGAAAAAGCGGGCAATTCTTAGTTCAAAAAGTTTTTTGGATCAGCTCTAGGTCTTACCAATTTTTGTGTAGGTCGATCTTTACACACCTACTAAAAAATTTTTGGGAAAAAAAATTTTTTCGTCCAACTTTGAGACCCAATAAGTACCCTTAATATTCATCTCACAAAAAATTCATTTTATACTTTTTTGTAGGCAATTTAATAACTTAAGGAACAAATTTGCTTTTATGTTTTTTTCTGTCATTTGAAAGGAACATGGAGAAAAAGGTCATTTAATGAAGGTAGGTCGAAATTACCGAAAATAGCCCCTTACCGAAACTTCCCCCCCCTTACCCTATGACATAACTTTAAACTTATTTTTCTACTTGATTGATTGTTTACATTTGATGATCGAGTAATTTGCTGCATTTAAAACAATTTTACAACATACAATTACAAACATAATAGAAGAACTGACACGTTTTATTTGTTATTGTTTATTTGTCAGGCTGTCTGATTTGATGAGCTTCGCTTGCATGAATTTTTCCATACTTGTTATTCTAATGTAAACAACAAGTAGTAGAAAAGTTGACAAAAACCTTATAAAATTTGAATATGAAATAAACTTATTTCTGCTCTAATAACTTTTGTATTCTTTTTTCAAGACTATCTTCAACTTTTCTAGTAAATATTGTTGAATTCAATGTTATAACTCAAGGGACTCATAATGAATAGTATAGAGGTGGTGAACTTTACTGATAATTTAGCCAAAACTAATCATACTAAATGGCAATTTCAAGAGAGAAAAAAATTAATCCCTTCACATTTGTAAAGAAATCACAATTCTTCAAATAGATTTTTACATCAATCCCATTTACATATGAAAATGTGGGGAAGGATATTTCAAAGGAAGAAAAACTATTTTGATAAGTCTTTCGGCCAGAAAACTATAAAAGTTTCTTTTATATGTTATAATACCTTATTAGTAACGAAGCTACTTTAAAAAAAACTTTGTCTGTCCGTCAGTCAGTCCGTAACACTATGCAGTGTGGCCACAACCAAAAAAATACTGATACTGAAGAAAAAAAAGGAAATACTGAAAATACTGAAACCTAAAATAAGAAAAAATACTGAAAATACTGAAGAAAAAAAAGGAAATACTGAAAATACTGAATCCTAAAATAAGAAAAAATACTGAACAAAAAAAATACAAATACTGAATAAGTATTTTTTTTATATGATTCCTCATTTCAAAATTTCATATATCATACCTTTATAATTTGGGGGATATTTTAAAGACCTTTTAATTTTGCCTCTTAGATTTTCTTGCACCAATTAAGCATAGGCTTTATCTTTTGACTTAGAGGATAGGTTATTAGAGATAAAATCATCCTTATATAATGAATTTTCCCAAGTTTTAAGATTTTTTGAATAGGCCTTCAGGTTCCGGAGCTCCAGGCCTCCAGGTGGTTTCTGGACAGGTAAAAAAAATATAAATTTCTTATTTGAAGAGTTAGAGGTGAGTTCATAAAACAAAATAAGCTTCTTTTAATATATTATTTACATATTTAAAGAAAAAATTACAATCTTTAAATATGTAAATAATATATTAAAAGAAGCTTATTTTGTTTAATAAACTAACCTCTAACTCTTCAAATAAGAAATTTTATTTTTTACCTGTCCAGAGGCCACCTGGAGGCCTGCAGCACCTGAACCTGGAGGCCGATTGTAATTTTTTCTTTAAATATGTAAATAATATATTAAAAGAAGCTTATTTTGTTATATAAACTCACCTCTAACTCTTCAAATAAGAAATTTTAATTTTTTACCTGTCCAGAGGCCACCTGGAGGCCTGCAGCACCTGAACCTGGAGGCCAATTGTAATTTTTTCTTTAAATATGTAAATAATATATTAAAAGAAGCTTATTTTGTTTTATAAACTCACCTCTAACTCTTCAAATAAGAATTTTTTATTTTTTTTACCTGTCCAGAAACCACCTGGAGGCCTGGAGCTCCGGAACCTGGAGGCCTATCCAAAAAATCTTAAAACTTGGGAAAATTCATTATATAAGGATGATTTTATCTCTAATAACCTATACTCTAAGTCCAAAGATAAAGCCTATGCTTCCTGTTTACGCAAATGTGTCAAAACTTCCCCCCCCCCCCCTTATTATTATGCTAATTATGGTTGTTGTCTAATTAAATTAGTATTCTATTATTACCATAAAAAAGCAAAATTAATGTACAAAGTTATAGGGTAATTCAAAGGAAAGTAAAGTGAGGCGCGAAGCGCCGAAAAAAATCTCACATCAACTACTTAAATAAACATCTTATTTATGCAAATTTTTTTGGAATTTAAGAAATAATGAAAATACTGAATCATGAAAATTTCCAAAAACTGAAAAATACTGAAGAAAATTTTCAAATACTGAATATTCAGTATTTACTGAAAATACTGAAGCCCCAATTTCCAAATACTGAAGAATACTGAAGAATTTCAGTATACTGAAGAATATGGCCACGCTGACTATGGGGAAAGTGTGACCTTCTAGGCTGCATTCATGAAAGACAGCTAATTTTTTTGTGAATTTCTATGCCATTGAACATTCAGAAAGTAATTAACTTTGTCCGTAGGGTTGTCAGTCATGCTACAAAACAAAAATAAAAAACTTTAAAATACATAAGGAAGGTTTCGTAATTTTTATCCAAAAAAACTATTCCCATCCTTTATTTGTTTGTGCTTCGTTACATATGGATGTTGTAACCCTTGTTAAAATATATCTATACGAGAAAACAGTGGGTAACGACACGAAAAATCAAAATTAATTGGTACACCGTCTCAAGACTAAATCTATTGATTGCCCAACTTTCGTTGGGTTGGAGAATGAGATATTCGAAGGAATAAAAAAAATTAAGTAACTTCTATAAAATTGGAAATGTTGTTCTGTTGACTATGGTGTTCTTATTTATGGGGATGCAACCTCAGTAAGTTGAACAATGTTTTTGGTTTGATCATTTCTAATACATTCAGTAAAAAATGTATTAAGATTTTTTTGCTAAAGCTTGAAAAGCATATTTTGCCAATGCATTGAAAAGGCTAGAATATAATATAAATACAGATTAAAAGGCATAAAAAAAAATTCATTTTATTGTGTTACATTCGTGTAATTTAAATTGGTTTTGTGATGTGTTATTTTTTTTAATGTTTTAAACTATCATTGTCATGGGATAGGAATACCTAATGAAATATGAATCCAAGAAAAAATGAATTACCTAAAGAGAATACCTAACTTTTTAATTTTAAAAATAATTTAGGTACCCTCACAATAGTTAATTGTTTAGAAAATTCAGTCGTCTTTCTTATATCTATACTATAAAATTGTTTACCTAATTATACTAATAATTCTTTGTATTAAATAATTATGCCATCTTTTAACTAATATTTAAAATAAACAAATTTTCCCTCTTCCTTGACTTGAGTTTGGTGTATATAACTGCAAGGAATATTCATGATTTTTTCATTATGTTCTTGCATTATGCCTAGCATACTAAAATAATAAGTCACAGACTTACTATAAATATAGAAGAACAACTTAACATTAAAAAAAAAATCAAAGCCTATCATACCTATACACATACATCATTCTATATACATGTATAAATTCTATGCCATGAAACGAATGAATTTATTTGAACTCTGCTTACATTTGGACAATAGAGTTTCTATGGGACAATACATGTTAATCCATGTATATTTGAGCACGGCCTAAATCTTGACGTTCTATATATAATTATTTATGGAACAAGACGTGTGAATTCGTGTATCCATATATTTGAGCTCGGCTTATATTTGCAAAATGAATTGCGCACACACACACACACACACTTGATATTTTGCCACACCTTACACATTGGTTTACCCACCTTTATCTTTAGATAAATGTCGTGTAATCAAAGGTTGCACTATGTTTAGGATACATCAATAGACTAAAAGTCATCTAGTTTTTTCATGTACTCCTAGCTTGCTTAGATAAAGATACCCCCCATCCCCTATCCTCCTACTGGATGAACGATCTGACCAACGAATGAGGTCAACATTAGCAACCTAAATTGAAGACAAATGATGTATGAATGCTGGATCGCTTTACAGAAAACCCTAGATCCCGGATTTCAAAAAAAAATCCTACAAAACAAAGACCTCACAATGAGAGAAATGTAAGGTTTGCAATCTATTTTTATCCGGTTTGACCCTTTGTGCAAGACAAGTGAATTTCTAATTGATTAACATATGGTAACAAAAAATAACCGTGAATGTCATTACTTTCATATGGCATTAAAGACTGACAGACTTAGATGCAAATCAAAAGAGTTGCTCCAAGTTTATATTTATTATTTACAATACTCAATTTAGTCTAAAATAAGGCTTTAGATAACAAATATGAATCATAAAAAAAAATTTGATGTAATTTTATTAGTATAAAGAATGAATTCCGTATTTAGCTTCTATACAATACTTAGATCGGAAGTAGCAAGTGTTTCGTAGGTCAAAGATCATTGGCCAGGAGATTAACACAAAACTTTTAGTCGTATACTTTAAATAGTGACGTAGTAAATCACATTTCATCTATAAAATTGACATGTCTCTTACCGACAGACCGACTATCTAAGAATAGTAACCATAAAAATCAAATTCCTCCATGGTCGAAAAAAGGGACAAAGTAATTTAAATTCGCGAGTAAAAAAATTTAGATTAACTGTTGAGGTTTAAATTGTCATTAATAGATATGTATCATTTAGCTGAAAAAAATCTAAATTTTTCCGAAGTATATGTTGTATATGCTATTTTAAATGTAGTACAAGTCTATTCACAGGATTTCCGCTGATCTAAACTATAACTCTATAAACAGGGTGGTAAATACAAAAATATTGATTTAATGTTTATTAAGTGATTTCTATGGTACTATTATAATTCAACAACAGTTGGTTGAATTATAATAGCAGGGTTGCACTAAATTAAAGCCCTTGGAGGTAGTCTAAACCTTCTATTATTCTGGCCCCAAAATGGGGCAAATCTAAACTAACAAAAATAAACCTAACTTAATATAACCTAACCTACCTATCTAATAGCTATTTTGTGCAATTCAACGTTCACCGAAAAAAATCAAAATAACTTGTAAGTTGTATTATTAAAGGAAGTTAAGTGTGAATATCATCTTTAAATTTTTAAAATTATATTTAGTTTTTAACAAAATGCTATGTTATGTGTTTTTTTTTTATTTTGAGTAAACAAGAATTTTTTTATGAAATCACCCTGTACCACTAAATAGGAACTAGAATTGAAACGCGTATTTAGAATCTCTCAACTCATGCCCAACACAAAACAGTTAATTCGTAACATTTAAAGTTTAGAGCCTCAACAACCCACCAGGGACAGAGAATTATATTATAGAAAATAAATATAAATAGATCGGAAGTAAAATCAATATTTAATACCTCACAACGTTAGTTATGAATACTGATACTTGACCATAATCTTAGTGGTTTGGGAACTAAGAAGAAGTAAAAATATATAGTTTGAGATTTATACTATAGAATCACATACTGTTGTTTTCATAAAAAAAAAGGAAAATATTTTTTTAGCAATGTTTTTTTACTTGCAGAAAAGTTAGATATGAAATAGTTTTATCTTTAGATGGCAAATTCGTTTCCCTGTCATTTATATTTCATAAAGTTCTTCCCTTTCCCTTGTAACTCAAAAGTTTGCCACAAACTTAATCTTTATGATGCATATGGTGGGATGGTAATAATCAATATTTTGTATTTGTTAATTAGTGAATATTTTTTTTATGATTTAACACAAAAATGCCTATTTGATGTATAATGCAGGATCTGTAATCGAAGGGGTAGGGATTGGGAAGAAAAATGGCCTGAAGACCAAATCTTTAATATAAAAATAAAATAGCCTAAACCAAGGCCTCTGTTAACTATGAGATGTTTCCCTGAAATGGAGATCTCAATAAAACAGTCGATATTGAGATCTTGGCGTATCGACAAAAGTTTTACGTGTTCAGTTCATATTAGAGGATAAACATTTAAATTTCAGTTATGATTTAGAATAAGGGGTATTTCGAATCATGTGTATCAGACTTACCTTAATATTAGCCTACATAATAAGGGTTTATACCTAGATTATTTTAAGTAGAAACTTCATCTTAAAAATGTTAGCGGATTTTTGGCGATTTAAAACACCCATTTTCAAGCCTATGAAAAACCGATCTTTAAGCCTAAGAATTTTTTAAAATATAAAATGATAAGTAGGTATTTTATTAGGTAAATGGGTAATTTTGACACAGTTGATGGAAAACACCAACACATCTCCCTTGTATAGCAGCTACGCTCATTTATAATAATATCTAGTTTGGTTTAACGCGAATACATGAATGTAAACTTGAATTAGATTGGTTTTACAAAATTGAATTATGTACGCATATCAAATGTACAACATTTCTAAACAAGAATTTACAATACATATTTAGAGATAAAAACTAAATATTTTTTAACCTTGTAAAAAGATTCAGGGATTAAAAGGGATAAGACTGATGTACTGTACATTAGGGTGGGCCCATTTCCCCCTTTTTTTAGATTTTACTGTTATCATAAGTTGTGAAAGTCATATATATGTATGTGATAAGCCCTATTCAAGTTTCAAAAGTGACTTGGCTCTTACGGCTGCCGGCGCGCGGGGGGTATAAAAAGTGCCCGCCCCCATATAAAACCAAAAATTTAAATTCCTTCAAATACAGGCATGTTGCATATCAAAATGACCGCATTGAAATGCTGATTACGAATCTGAAAACCGTTTTGAAAAATATTACTCCTAGTTCGATAAGATCTCATTAATTACCTAAAAACAGCTGATTTGGTCAAAATTGTTCATTTTGGTCGGTTATTTGAAAATCATTTCAGACTGAATCAATATTTTTCAAAACGGTTTTCAGATCTGTAATCAGCATTTCAATGCGGTCATTTTGATATGCAAATTTTTAATTTTTGGTTTCATAGGGGGGCGGGCACATTTTATACCCCCCGCGCGCCCGTTGTTTTTCGATTAAAAAACCTCTTTCAAGTTTCACAGGTTTTTATACTGGCCCAGTAACCCTTGCCAATGTCTACTAATGTGAAATTCCAAAATCGAACCACCCTACTGTACATCCCCAATGATCATAAAATTTACCCTCCTGTACATTAGAATTAGTTGTTGAAACGTTTGAATGAAGACTCAACTTAAATAACCAACCAATCAAAATTATAGTCCCCAAAGTTGTTAATCCAACGAATAAGAAAACATTATTTAAAACCTTGGGAACTATTGTAATAAATGGCCCTATATTGTCCAATCTTTCTTTGAAAAAGATTATATTTTGTAGCAGCTAGAAATAAAAAAATCTTTAAAAATATCAAAAGAATTAAATCTTTTTTTAGGGAGAAAAATGAAGAAGAGATGAGGGCAAAATACTGTTTTGTTCTGCGCAACAAACAGTCTCAAACCTGACCTAAAACGACACTAAACCACAAAGAGAACCTACCTCAGAAGTTGTGAAAGCCATATCTACCACAGATTGATGATACAGTTATTGTTTCTAAATCTAATAAAAAAACACCGGGTTCTAAAAATCACCTTCTAATCACTTTACACAATATTATATGTATGAATAATGTATAAAACAGTCTTTATTGTTATTAATTCACAATCACCTGTTCAACTAAATAACTGAATTAGATCACTAATATAAAGAGACTGGGCTATAGTATGTTAAGCTTAGCCTGTCTTATCTCTCAATTCTCTACTACTAATCAACATTTTATCTTTTTTAGGACATCTTATTCTGAAAAAAAAAATCATAATAACACCTGATAGACACAATACCTGTCAATTACCTTGTATAGGCAAGGCTACTGCCCATGCTAATTTAACGTCAGGTCTAACAATCAAGGATAAGTAAGGGGAGTGAATCTCTCTCCCTTTATGTCTACATTGAATATTGACTCTAGGAGGGTGGTGACGCTTCGGGTACAAGTCCTCTCCACGTCACCTTTGGAACATATTTTAAATTTTAATGTAACGCGCACAATCGCCTAGGGTATCAACACCCATCAGACCACCAACCCTTTGCTTGCACGAACTTTGTCTCAGAAGTCCTAACAGTGCTTGGTAATGAGTTGCGTCTGTTTTGGGCTAAGGTATTCCCGTACTATTTTTATAGCGCATCTGACATAACAGCAGTAGTAACCATTTTTAACCTCTTTAGTTATGACGCAGTGTTGGACCGAGATTCGAACCTGGGGGGACATAAATAAAAATAGGTGAACAAACAAACATGTAAACACTCATTTTTCTAGCACGGTGGGATTTTATCCCAATGGAGTACTATCCCTGCCAGGCTCCTATAACTTTTTCTTAACCTAACCCAAAATTATAATTCACTACCTAGGTATTTACAACCACATTTGAGTAAAAATCCAAATACTGCTTAACTGACAATAGAAGTCAAAGGTAGGTGGGAGGGGAGGATGGGGGGAGATCCATTTGTGAGATTTCGTAACTAAAGTATTGAAAACATTTTAAGCATCAATATTTTATTCCAACTAGGTAGGTATGCTTTGTAATTCTAGTTTATTAAGAACTTTAAGTATTTTTTCTTTCTCTTTGTTTCCTTAAAAACTTAATAACAAAACACCCGCATTAGTCCTGCCCTCCTTTAAGTTACACCTTAAATCAATTTATTCCAAGACATGAACGAACTTAACAATACACAAGTAAAACTAATACTTTACATAAACAAGATCAATTCAGTCTTCTGGATGAACAAGCAATGAAAATAGATCAGTAAACTGTAAAAAAAAATAACATATAAAAATCTAGGTATGACATATCTAGTAAATGTAAAGTTTATTATTCCATATTTCTAACATTTTCAATATTATTAAATAGAGACGAACTGTCGGATGCGTAAAGAGTTGTCCAAATTATAGAGAAGCTTTGATACTAAAATTACATCATGGCAATATAAGAGTGTTAAAAATAGTATAAAATTTTTGTATTTATTATATTAAAACAGGTGCAATATCTAGATGTTAATTAGATAACAATTTTAATTACATCTATAATTAGTTGGTGGAAATTTCAGGGAAAGAATAAATATTCAGATATTTTAAATAGGATTAAAATAAAGATTTTAACAAAATGGCCCTTAGTGCCAACATGAATATGAAATATAAAGTATAAAATGGGTAACCCTACGCAGATCAAGGCTCTAATCAAACATGTTAAAGACTCTTTGGGAGATATACAATACATAGATGATGTAATATATAAGAACAAAAATAATATGTATTGTGTACGAAGAATAAAGTACAGACGGACAAATCTGCAAACATTCAAGATTTGTAGAGTAGCTTTACTCCAAACTAATTAATAATAAGACTTCAGTCCGTAACTAGAAGCCTTCTTATATATTACGTCTATAATAAATGTTAAACATAATAGAAAGAAGTCACTTTGAGAACTGTTTAATTCAATTCATATGGCTTCCCATCTAACTGGCCACCCCCCCTCTATTCAAATTAATCGTATGTTTATTCCTCTTGTAAGAAACTGTGTCAATTCCATTTCACTACCAGGGACAAGTATTAAAAAAAATTTTTTGGATTAATAATACTTGTAAGAATCAACCTACTGATTGCAAGCCTTGAATTAAGATTCTAAATAGAAAGAACAATCTATAATCTAAGAAGCGTAGAATCTCTAGTCAATGAAAATAATTCCTCTTTTTCTGTAACTAAGGGGGGGGGGGGCGAAAGTGACACTTTTAGAAACCAAAACTAAGAGTCAACAAAGGAACTGAACTAAAAAAAGGGTTACAGGTCTGAGATTTTGCATGGCAGTTGCTTTATAGGGGTACAATATGGAACTGTGAAGAAACGGCGGCGCAACCGCCGAAAACCGCCGTTTCCCGCCGTAATTTTTGTTGCCTTTTCTCGGCGGTTTTCGGCGGTTGCGCCGCCGTTTTTTCACAGTTCCATATTGTACCCCTATAAAGCAACTGCCTTGCAAAATGTCAGACCTGTAACACTTTTTTTTAGTTGAGTTCCTTTGACTTTTAGTTTTGGTTTCAAAAAGTGTCACTTTCGCCCCCCCCCCCTTTTGTTTGATAAAATCATTGTGTCGATTTGAAAATTAGAAAGGTGTTTTAATTTAAGATTAGACACGTCATTGAAGTTTACTGTAACTTTAGTGTAACTGCGAATTTTAGTGCAGGCTATCATGAATGTTATCATCCTTTTATTGGTGTTTGTTAAGAATCCACTTTTTTCTGACTTTTCCAAATGTCACAAAAATATCTTTTCAAAACTTTACCTAAATCTCTGGCTGATTAATACACATATATAAGATACGACAGTTTAAGAGAGATTATATTGATCTTGTGATATAAGCTAAAGACGCAGGTATTCATCAAATTCACTGAAATTTCAAATTTTCTACTTCATTGGATCATCACAATGCTTTCTCAGATTTCAAAAGATTTTTAATCAAAATGTTTAATTGATTAATGAGCCGTAGTGTCCAGATTAATATATGTATTATAATATTAACAATATTATTGAATGTTATTCCAAAAAAAATTTAATTTAAAAAACAAGGACAATAATATAAGTTGGAAGTGCTTAAAAGTGCTTTTTACTTGGGTAGGTATGTTTTAGATTTAAATTGCAACTTAGGCCCGTCAAAAAAAACAATTCAATAAAAAAAAATAACTAAAATATTTGTTTACTACCTAACTGATTTCAAGCTTGAATTATCTACCTAACTTCATCAAAGATATTGCTAACCCCCCCTCCCCCCACCAAAAAATATTTTTAAAACTCTTTTGAAACTCATATTTAAAATAATGCTATAGACTTTTCCCCCTCCTACCAGTGCCCCCAGAGGCTTTTAGGGGCGTAGTCGCTAGTATGAATATAAAACGGTTTAAATTTATTTTTAAGAGTGACAAAGATTAAAATATAAAACAGCTGAGCTGAGCATATAACAATTAGACACACAAAACAAACATTTCTTTGATAATTCGATAAAAAAAATTCCCTCCAAAAATATCATTTTGTAAGAATTATTTAATAATACACAAATTGATTTAATAATTGTTGTATTTGGTGGATTACTACTGATAACAGTATTATAAAATAATTACAAAGATAAGCAAACTAGAAACTTTGTTATTAATATAGAGAATAGGTAAGTTGACAGAAAAAAATATAAGAGTATAATTAGGTCAAGATGGACACACCTGTCTTATTTTGAAATTCTCGAAAATGTATAACACCTGTCCTTAAAAGAAGTTGCTAACGTATAAAAATGATAAATGCTTAATTATTAACTTAACATTTCAATCAAGAAATCCAAATCTAAAGTAAAGTGTTGAAGAAATGGTACCTAAGTACTTGTACTTAATTGAATGGTACTTTGTTTATATTCTCTCGAGATTTATAAACAATTGTTTATGTTCAAACATTTTCATTAATTCTACATACATTAACAAATAAATACAACTTTATACTAACCTAGAAATCAAGATAATTCAAATTGAAAGATATCCATTTTATGAACTAGAACGTGGTAAATATCAACAAAAAGCATTAAAGATAAAAAATACAACAACGTCATTTTCTTATCGCTAAGAATGTGGTAAATTATAAATGACAAACTTTGTTTTAAAAATTCAAATAATATTATTTTGAACATACCTATATAAAATTGTAACAGGTATTCAGTTCAATTTGGTTTCAGCTCCTCAATAATTGAAAATTCGTCAAAAAACAAGACATGTAATATTTAATGAATAAGCTAAAAGGATTAAACAAACAAAAGATGAAAAAAAATATTCAATTCACGTCATCTGCCTTTAAGCTTATCTTTTATATGTAAATAACTATAAGCTTATTTTATGAGTCAAGTATCAAATTAAAATTTTTAAAATCAATAACATTTACGAAACATGAATTATTTGATGATCTAAAGTAGTAAGATAATATTGTTAGAAATTGGACATAAAAAGTTCCTATTCTATAAGAGGTAGAACATTTTTGTCCATTAAGTTGTACATTTTAGACCACGTTTGATCGTATAATCATGCACTTTCATGAAGCAAGATTGTTTTAGAGATACACCAAAATAAAATCACGTGACGCATTCTGTTCCCTATAGGTAAGCTGTCTGTACTGAAAGACCTCGCTAACCGCTAGTCATTTGTTTAGTCATGACTAAAGATATTTTTAAACGCATCTAAAAGGTCTTAAAGTCAGATCAATTAATTAATACCTAGGTACCTATTTATGTTATTCAGATAGATTTTCAAACATCATAAATCTAAAATTTTTAAAGAACATTTTTAATGCGTATCAAAGCTATACACACTACACAATCTAGTTAACCTGCTCAAAACAGTCAAATGCTGCTACTTGTAGGTCTCTTAAACTTTTCTATCTAACTTAACTGAAATAAAAATTCTATTCTTTTGCTCAAAATGTTAATAGATTATTTTACTTAACAGGTTGAAATTACAGATCATCTTTAAATCACTAAATTGGATCACTAAATAAGTGAATAATATAGTAAATTTTTTAATTTAGCAAATGACAAGTGTTTTATTTTATAATAAATTACGCGACATTTAGCAGGAAGAGAGAGATAAGAGTTAATAAGGTTACAATAATATTAATATCTACAATACTATTTACTTTAGATGCCCAGCTACTCGATAAATAGGCTGTATACTAAAAGTCTACAGTTGAAAAAAGTCCAATCGAAGTTACTCTCCCCAAAGAGTTAAAATAGTTCCCAAAAAGACACAAAAACAAGAAATAATGAAAAGAAAACTAAGGTGCATGAATTCTTTTAAAAAAATTTTTGCCTATCTAAAATTTTAGTGAGGCAAAATTATCCCCTCTAAATTTTTAGCAAACCTCACTGATTTTAGTGGGGCAAAAGTTTTTTTAAGAATTCGCCTCTGGTCAGAAATGAACTTCTTGCTTTAGACTTCAAAATTTTCTTTAAGAATCAAAACGTTATTGTTTAGGCCGGCATATTTTTACGAATCAGTGTTTCCCCAAATCTTTATATTGTTCCGTACATTCTGTATAATCAGATGTCTATTCTTTAATTTGTAATCTTCTACGAGTAAATTTTCAATTCACGTAATTAGCTGTATGTATTATGGCTCTATATTTCTAATTATTTTACAGTTCAATTAAGCCTGCATCTCTCGCGTCTCCCAATAAAGAATTAATGGGCAGAAACAAAACCTTAAACCATTTCCAGACTATATAAGTTTGTATCTCATATTTTAAACTTTGTTCTGAAAATAAAATAGGCTGATAAAATCCAACCTTTGCCCAAAGTTAGGCTACCCTTTTAATAGAAAACTTGATTAGTTCAGTTGTTATCGAGATCTTAACGGATAAACAAACATAAAACTGACAATCTTATATAAAAAGAATGATGAACAATTAGTCCGAGTTATCAAAATTAATTTCGATCCTGAATCAGACATTTAACCTATCAATTGTTAAAAGAAATGAAAAAAAAACACGTATTTGACCGCTAAGATAAACAGCACATCCCGAACTTAAAATTAAATTTTAAACTGTTAATATACCTTTAAATTGTTACCTAATAATTAACCCGACGTACATAGTAAAAACAAAATATAATAATAGATAAAAATTTCTGTTAAACGCCCTTTTGACGTAAAAATCACATCATACCTAGCTATAAATAATAAAATCTTTTTTTAAAAACTTAAAATTTTAATAATAAGGATAATAAGTCAGAATTTTGAAATAAATAAGTAAATCACAATAAATATTTTGTCTCTATGAATAATTTCATATATGTTCACAAATAAGTTCATCAGTCAGCTCTGAAATTTTTTTACAAGCAGAAAATATTCTTTAGAATCAAAATTTTGATTGATTGATTGGCTCGTCTTCTTAGCTATCAATCAATCAATTTATACACAATTTATCCCAGTAAAATATTCCTTAATTTTGTAATTTTAAACATCACAAATTCGAATGATTCTTAGAATATATGACAAAAAACTCATAAAAAAACTTTTTTTCATAGCATGGAAATATTCAAAAAGTTAACTTTACTGTTCAAAACTTCTAAATAGTTATAATATTTTATAGGGGAATATTTAACATAGTACTTTTTATCCGTTGACAAATGTATACATCAGCACTGGGTAAACAACTTGTTTTCGACAATATAGATTTTTTTCTTCTCATATATGTGATGAAAATCAAATATTTTTGTAATCTATAAACAATATTTGATATCAATGCAAAAAAATATTTACTTTTTATTTCCAAAAATTGAATGTAAATGTGTAAAAAATAAAATAAAAATACTTTTAAAAGAAACTTTGTTAATCCTGTATATAATGATTTGATTAGCAAGCAAACATGGCGGAATGTTATCGTGGATTTTGTTATTGAAATTTTATTAAAATATTCGTTTTTGGCTTTAAATGTGAAAATAATTTGATATGGATTACAAAATATGCCTAATATTACAGGAATGTACTATTAGATTGTAGTTAGAGTGTTTTTTTACATAATTATATTGGCAAGGTTAGATTTGAATCTGTCCTAAAAGTTACAATTTGCCGGCTCGACTCTGGTTAGCCTAGAATTTTGGCATTTCCCTGCATTTCAAATTTAAAATTAGGTTGAAAAGAAACATCTTGGGGTTAGAAATAGAAAAGTTTTACACGTATATACATGATTTATTTATCTACTTGATATGGACTCATGGAGAATGTTCTAGAACTAATTATATTTCAGAGCTGACGCAATAATAATGATTGTATAAAGAATAGAAAAAAAATAATAATCATTTTAGATAAGCCAACACAAGTTCCAACAAATCAATAATTTTCAAGTTTATTACATAAATAAAGAAAAAATATATCAACATGAGCGAGGTAAGATATTTTAGAGAAATAGTTAATTGCTAAAGAATAAACATACTGACAAATATACAATTAGACAAATATAATCATCCCCTCGTTCATAAATAAGGGGGGGGGGGGAAGTTTGTACAGTTATAGGAAATGAAAATTCAGTATCAAATTTTGCTCTGGCCGTTTGGGCTTGTTTTTATATAGTAATCAACCTAATTCTTTTTGTAAACTCTCTTATATGATTGGATCTACCTGCTGTAAAACTTTGAAAATTGAATTTTGGGACTTTCCCTCTAGGGGCTAGTGGGGCAAAAGACCCCCCCAAACACTAAAATTTTAAATTATGAGCTTATTTTTTAAGATATCGAGCTGATTTTTTAAATGGAAGCTTTTATTGCATAACTTAGTTGATTAGCCATCCCATATTTCATTTTTGCACTTTACTTCTAGGGGCTTGTAAGCTTAAAACTTATAAATTTTGTATTTGGGGGGGGTTGTTTTACCCCAAAAGCCCCTAGAAGTAAAGTGCAAAAATGAAATATGGGGTGGCTATTAGGCTAATCAACTCATCTGTGTAATAAAAGGTTCCATTAAAAAAATCAGCTCGATATCTTAAAAAACAAGCTCATAACTTAAAATTTTAGTGTTTGGGGGGGTCTTTTGCCCCACTAGCCTCTAGAGGGAAAGTCCTAAAATTCAATTTTCCAAATTTTACATGTAGATCCAATCATATAAGAGAGCTTACAAAAAGAATTAGGTTGATAACTATAAAAACAAGCCCAAACGGCCAGGGCAAAATTTGATACTAAATTTTCATTTCCTATAACTGTACAAACTCCCCCCCCCCCCCCCCACCTTGACTTATATATAAAGGCCCAATAATACCATGCAGGATCTATTTTATTACTTTTTATTTACGATTCTGTGGTCTATGCGCACAACACTATTTTTCGGTAAAACATGGCTTTTTTTCTTTAAATATTATTAAGGGGTTTCTGCATTACGTCATTTGAAAATGTAAACTTAAACAATATTTTTTACATTTAAGTTGGTATTCATAATGGTTCATCTGAATGCTTTATATATTTGTTTTGTCAGTAATTTTTTTTCTCGATACATCTAGCTAGTTAGTATGTTTTCTTTTTTACATTTAATATATTTACAGCAAGGAGAAAAAATCACACTTACAGTCAAGACCCCAAAAGAGAAACAGAACGTGGAAATTGAATCAAATGCTGACATCAAAAAGGTAACCAACAGTTTTAAAAAAATATACCTTTAATAGAGCAAAACACAAAAATGTTATAAAATTAACTCTATAGGTACCTACCCTTTTTGACTGTATCAATTTAGCGCACAATTAATTAATGTTACCTATCGTAAAATTTCCAAATACACTTATCTCACCCAGCCTTCTTATTTTAATCCTTAAATGCTGTTGGTTGAATTAAACAAATTTTCTATTTAGAATTTAATTCTTAGTCTTTGATTTATACTAAATGTTTTTATTTTTTTAGTTTAAAGAAGCAATATCTAGCAAATTTGGAGATGCGCCATTGGAGAGTTTGTGCCTCATCTTTGCAGGAAAAATTATGAAAGATCATGAGACTTTATCAACCCATAATATCAAGGTCAGTATTCTACATTTTACCAAACATTGTAGGTTCTTCAATATTCAAGTTTTCTTACAAAAGAATTTACTTTGTAACTTTTAAAACCAGGGATGGAAATCCGATACCGAAAACTGAGGTGAGGTGAATGCATTATTTAAAAATAGCCTACATAAAAATACAGGGGTGTATATTCTACATGGGATCCCCTGCTCAGGGGGGCACAGTGGGTTTTTTGGCTGTTTTGGGGATTTTTTAAATTTATGAGTCACAAATATTATCTATTTATCTAAAAATAAAGTTAAAACCTTTCATATACAGGTTATAGCTTATGTAATATAACATATTATAAACATATTATTGTGATTTTATATAAGAAAAATGTCCCTAGAACTAATCTACTCATATAGTTAAAAGTTCGAAATTTCTGAAATTATTCATATTAAAAAAATTTATTTTAACTTCGACTGAGACCTCAATTAAAACTTTTGGAGAGTTTTTAAGGTGTATATGATTAATATACATAATATATTATTCTAAGTTATCAATAAATAGTATACAGGGCTCGGCAGCTGCGCAACAGCTGTGACTAAGCCGTAAATTTAAACCCGTTATGATGCTTTAAAAGATTTTTGATAAGAGGGATTGTTATACTTGGGTCAGGTTCAAACTTTCAGTTGATATTTAAAATTGTAAATGGTTTCCCGAGGTATACAGGCTGCCGAGCCCTGCAAACATACACCATACAAAATAGGAAAAAAATGTGATGTTCTTCAAGATTTTATATGCATTCTCAATTCGATACTGATTTTAAGTAATGATGTTTATAGTAAAAATATTCTTCTATTCTTCTGGAGTCCAGGGGCTTTTATTTAAAGGGACAGCGAAGCGCTAGAAAAATAGCCTAAACCCATCCCAAGTCTTAATTTTGAGAATAAATTAGCATAAAACCAACACAGGATTAATTTAGAGAATCCAATCGGTTCAGTATTCACTGAGATCTTAATCTTTGGAGTCTGGACAAAAAAAATCTTACTACTTTATATTATAGGATATCTAAGAGTTTTTTTTTAATGTATCGTGGTATTACTTATACAAAAGTTTTTTTTAACTTTCTTGTTGATCGTTTTCTTTTAACTATCTCCTATAACTTATCAAATATGACTTTTTAAACATTAAAAAAAAATATAATATATGATATCAGTCCGTAACGCTATGGGGAAAATGTAATTTTCACAGCTAAAATATATGTGCATCTAATCTATACATTATCTTGTCCGTTTATCTGTCATGCTTCAAAAGAGTTTTTGCATATTATCTCTCTCTTTTTATGTTAAACAACTGCTCTATAACTCAAGTTGCCTTTTTGTTTATGCCAAGTTTTTTGGTGCTTTATTACTTATGGATGTTGTCATCCTTATTATATTGTAAAATCTTTTTTAAAAGTGAAGCTTCCCTATAATTAGGGTCCGTCCGTACGTCTGTCAATCTGTTTGGAACGGATAACTTTTTTTCGTTAATATAGGCATGTTAGAATTGTCTTATCAAACTTATCATACTTTGCATGGTGATTCCTGTAGTAGTTACGTACGATTTAGAATGTGTAGCAACTCTATAATCATAACCAGAATGTCCACTTTTAACATGGCAATTTTTAACTGTTTTTAACAACAAGTTTTGTAATTATCCTGTAATTATTAAGTTTTTCAACAAATTTACTTACATTTCTGTTCAACTTTTATACATTTATGCTCTGATTATTTATGACAATCTATAAGTGGTAATGTTCGTTTTTCCCACCGTCTCAGAGCTTCGCTTTAATGGATGTTGTCATCCTTATTATTTTAAAATTTTAATAGTTGGATGGAAAATTTTAGTAATACAGTAAATGAAATTTCATGAAAGTGGATTCAGGGACTAATATAAATTTAGAAACCAAGACCATTGAAAGGAAAGAACAATATAAATTAAGTATTTCAAACAAAGTTAAAGGACAGACAGAAAAAAATAGTGGCTTAGAAATCAAATGTTTCAGAAATACAGAAAGGAAGACATACGCACATTTATAAAAATTGAGCAGCTTTGTTACTAAAACTATTTCATAATAATCATTGTATATATGTTTTCAGTATATCCTATAATATAAGGTACTAAGCTTTTTTGTGTGTAGCGAAGGATCTCACTCACCACTGAACCGATATGGTTCTTCTTTAGAGGGAAGCTTCTTATAGGATGGTTTTAGGCTATTTTATTTTTATAAATAAGCCTGAGTATTGTTTTAAGCTATTTTTCTGCCCTTCTATATCCCTTCAAATACCCTAGATGCTAGGGGCGCAGACGTTAGTTTTATATAGAGTAGATTACCATCAATGAGGTAAATCTTTACCACCTCCCCCCCAAAAAAGCTGTCTATCTAAAATTACAGCGAAGCTTTTCTATAATTAGGGTCAGTCCGTACGTCCCTGCGTCCGTAACGTTAGCTTTTTCGTTAACTTAGGCATGTTAACATTGTTCTATTGATTCCTGTATTAGTGCTGTAAAGTGTAACCCTATAATCATTACCAGAATGTCCATACGTTTATGTTGATTTTTAAATTATATTATAAGTACAATATTATAAGCGAAGCATCTCTATAATCAATTCCTAACAATGTCCGTATACCCTTAAACAGTATTTTATATTTAAGAACTTATGCAAAAAATTTAGGCAAAATTTTGACAAGACTTATTTATATATATTTTACATATTCACGCTCTACATGACTTAATGCTTGTCTATCACCCCGTTTCAGAGCTTTGCTTTTATGAATGTTGTCATCCTTGTTCA
Source organism: Acartia tonsa (assembly GCF_053477335.1). Taxonomy (NCBI): domain Eukaryota; kingdom Metazoa; phylum Arthropoda; class Copepoda; order Calanoida; family Acartiidae; genus Acartia; species Acartia tonsa. Next base: position 3,116,156 of record NC_137261.1, on the reverse strand, counting down.
AATATAAATCAACTGGTTGTCAGACCACTACCGATAGACTGAAGGACTTAGTAAATTATAATCTGGATGCTTCTTAGTATGGTAATAAAGTCTTTTAAATAGCAGCCGAGAAATTCACGTTTTCCCTAATAATGTTTCTAACGGACAGATGTACCGACAGACGGACGTATCATTTACAGAATAGCTTCACTATTAAAAACGGAAAGGTAACCTTTAAAGATTAAATATGTGTGTTATTAAATCATATCAATTTTTAGTAGTTTGACTTCATAATGGTATTTAATTTATATTAATACTAGCGGCTTCGCCCCTAGCCTCTAGGGGCTACGCCCTATATAGTTATGGGAAGTCAACCCTCCTTAATAGAAATATTTTTAAAAATTATTCTTTGTTTAATTACTCTGTGGTAAAATTAAACCCAGGTTGTGCGCTTTACGCACAAAAATTTTAATTTGTACAAATTAAACCCAAAAATTTCAATTCGTAAAAATTAAACCTAGGTTATTCACATACACAAAAATTAAAATTAAAAAAAAAAAATATTTAAATTTTGTTTTGTTTTTTTTGGGGGGGGGAATTCATGGGGGCTTTGCCCCTTGTTTCAGTAGGGTTCCCCCACCCCAATAACTGGTTTTTGTTTACAAAAATTTTGAAAAATTAAAAATTTTGGAAGTGGGGATTTTTTTATTTTTGGGGGGGTTGGGGTGTCCCACCCCCCAAGAAAATAGCTTAAAACCACCAGAGGACCAGTAGGTATATTCCCAGAAGGGTAGAGCCCAATTTGATCAGCAGTTACTGAGATTTTACAAAAAATGTAAAAAAAAAAATTTTGGGGGGTGGTTTTTTTTTATTTTTGGGGGGGTTAGGCGTGTCCCACCCCCCAAGAAAATAGCCTAAAACCACCACAGGACCAGTAGGTATATTCCCTGAAGAGTAGAATCCGATCGGTTCAGTAGTTACCGAGATCTTAAGGGACAGACAGACAGACGGACAGACAGACGGACAGACGGACAGACATCAAGCTACTTTGTATTATAGACAACTTCACAGTATCTATTTTCTAAGCTGGATTTCTCATTTGGGGCTACGAGGTGCCAAGAGTTATGAACTAATCCTGAATTATGAATACTTGAATTTAATCAGGGCCTAAATAACTTTTGGCACCTCGTAGCCCCAAGTGAGAAAAACCTTTAAACGTAAAAAATACAGGTTATTTTAAGATGCAATATTAGGTGTTCTTGGATTTTAAATTACAGATTTATGACAACTTTTCTTATTTTTCTTTGCATTTTAAAGTAGAAACATCTGTATATATCAATGAAATATTGTTACATATCATTTAATCAGATTTTTAAACCAATTTATTCTAGGAAAAAGTAGGAAAAGCAATGTATGATGATTTTAATGAAAAAATTCACTTTATAAAAATATTCCTTTGACCACGTTCAGCAAAACGGCTGTATTTTGCCTAATTTTGTAGTATATAAAAAAATCTGTTGCATGGCAACTTTTGAATGGTAATACTAGCCCCTGGGACATTTAACTCAAAATTGAGGAAATTTAAAAAATGACCAAAAATCCCACTGTGGGGGGGGGGGAAATAAAAAATAAGTTGTTGGAGGGAAAAAAAATGAAAAAATTAAGAAAACTGAAAACATTTTTTCCATTTCCCCCCCTCCTTGGTGAAAAAAACTTTTAAAAATGTGTAGTAGGAGGGATAAAATAAATAAAATATAGAGTTTTTAAAATATTTTTCCATTTTCCCCCTACTTGGTGAGAAAAAAACTAGGGGGGGAAGAAAAATAAAAAATTTTGTAGCAGGGGAAAAAAAATAAATCTTGTGCAGAATATACACCCCTGTAAAAATATATACCTAGGCAGTGTCACAAGTTAAATGTTTATTAATGAAGTATTTTTTTTCAGGATGGTATGACCGTGCATCTTGTGATTAAGAATACAGCTAATAACGCCGCAAGGAATAATGAATCGACCAGTAATGACACATCCAGGAATGTTTATTACAAAATATTTGTTTTGTATATATCCCGAAAAGATATTAAACATAGACATTAGGTTGGAGATTTGAAAAAATCGACAATATCCAAATCCATACAACTTAGTATCATGTGGATAAGCCTGGAATATCTTGTACCTTTTAATTCTGTTCTTAGTTTAATCGTCATCATCTACCTTAGTGAACAACATTTTTTTGGGCGTCAAATGAAAAGAAAAATAATTTTAATAAACACAATTTGAATAGTGGATCAACGGATGCTAATACGACTAATCCAGCCCCTCCTGCTGGACCCAATATAGCAGCTACGCCGTTTGGATTAGGTTTGTTATTGTTGTCATATATTCAATATTTTTGAAATGTTCAAGAAGAATACTAATGTTTATAGTTATGCAATATTTATCCAAAGGCTTATCAAATTATTGTGATGCAAACATTACATTTTTGACTGATTAACTCAGAGTAAACTTCTAAATAGAATTTCCTATATTTACCTTTACCAAATTACCATCCAGCTTGTACATAACCATTCTAAGTAACATGTCATCTAGATACTTTTGACTTTAAAAGTAGTGGGGCTGGCAATCCGAATCTGACCCGAAAATTTGGCGGATTGCCACCCCTAAAAATTATAATTGTTATATCCTTGTACTAAAGTAACAGGATGTTTGTCTGTCTGTGTGTACCGAAGGATCTCGCTAACCGCTGAACCGATCGGGTTCTTCTTAACAGGGTAGATTCACATATGTCCTGGGAAGGTTTTTAACTATTTTGGGGGAGGGTACTACCAGCCTCCCAAAAGAAATGACAAAAAAATTGAAAATTTTCTTGAAATCTGGGAGATTTCAACGTAACATTAAGAGGTATCCGTAAAATAAAGAATTATCGTAAACTTTAACAAACAAAAACATTTAAAGTGCCACTAGAGGCCTCTAGGGGCGTAGCCGCTAGTAAGGATTATAAAGTAGGTATGGGGTTAGAAATTGTATACTTTTAACTCAAAACGCTTCATCATTTCAAGGGACAAGACTGCAAAACTTACTTACAGATTTGTCACTTTACATTTACTTTTAACTTATATTGATTTACTTGTAGTAAAAGATTGAAATAAAATAATATTAACCAGCTTTTAGGATAATATTGAATTGTTTGCAGGGGGACTCGGCGGATTAGGAGGTCTGGGCAACATGGGTATGGGCTCCGCCAACTTCATGGAGACCCAGCAGAGAGTTCAGAGAGAGTTGATGAGTAATCCTGACATGCTCCGTCAGGTGCTAGACAATCCACTGACCCAGAGCCTCATGAGCAATCCAGATGTTATGAGACAGATGTTGGAATCAAATCCTCAAATGCAGGTACAACACGGATTTAAGGGTCTACTCCGATTGAACATTTAAGGGGGGGGGGGAAGTTCTGACACATTTGCGTAAACGGTGATTATTGGCTTTATCTTTGGACTGAGAGGATAGGTTATTAGGGATAAAATCATTCTTATATGATGAATTTCCCCCAGATTTAAGATTTTTTGGATAGGCCTCCAGGTTCCGGAGCTCCAGGCCTCCAGGTGGTCTCTGTACAGGTAAAATTGAAAAAAAAAAAATTTTTTTAAAGTTACAGGTCAACTTATAAAACAAAATATGCATCTTTTTTAATATTATTCACATATTTGAAGAAAAAATATGCATATTTTGTTTTATAAGTTGATTTTTAACTTTAAAAAAAATTTTTTTTTTTTCATTTTTACCTGTACAGAGACCACCTGGAGGCCTGGAGCTCCGGAACCTGGAGGCCTATCCAAAAAATCTTAAATCTGGGGGAAATTCATCATATAAGAATGATTTTATCCCTAATAACCTATCCTCTCAGTCCAAAGATAAAGCCAATAATCACCGTTTACGCAAATGTGTCAGAACTTCCCCCCCCCCTTATTAAAAAATAACAAATCTGATATCAATTTTGGTTCAATGTAGGTAGTTTCTTCTTAATATAAAACAAAAAATTATTGCACTTAGAAAATGCATCGTTATCGTCAAAAACATCACAGAAAGAGTTTTTGATCACACTATTGACCTTATATTATTTACCTAATAGTACTACAGATTAATCCTTTACATTTTTTATTTGATATCCAATTATAAGGAATTTTACCATAATATTTAGTAACATTTATGCCTGACCTTGTTTTGATTTTCATTGCTATTTTAAAGTATTTTTATTTGCAGGAAGTTATGGATAGAAACCCAGAAATAAGACAAATGTTGAATAACCCAGAAGTGTTGAGACAGGTACACATCTAATACCCTAATCAATCATATTTATATTTTGAAGAAGAAGATAGGATTAAGTTTAGATCCCGTAAAATCAATATTGAACTAGTACATATAGAAACATCTTAGTAGGTAAAGAAAAAATGATAAAAAGCTTTCTAATATTAGCAAGCTTAACTGTATTTATTCTGAGCTGAGTCTTTGAATCATTTCAATGGTGCGCCAAATCGGGGTTTCAGCCAATCACAGCACGGCATTTCGTAAAATGCTGTGCTCTCATTGGTGGAAAGTTGGCCCTCCCCGATTTCGCGCACCATTGAAATGATTTAAAGATCCAGCTCTGTTCAAGTTGTTTTAAATGTACTAAATGCATTTCTAAGGAATCTCATCATTATTCCTCTCACTTAATTATCTATATTTCTTTAATGATAAACAGTACTACATCTCTATATAACCTAATGGATAGTTCCATGTAGATTGTAGACTTAAACAAGTTCATTAACCTATAATCATTTGAATTTCTAGATGTCCATTTATTCAAAATATTACCATTACTAAGGGGGAGGCGGATCAGTTTCTCTTCCGCCTCTTTTCTGTGGTACTGTCTAATTGAATACAAGGGGGGGGGGGGGAGTTTTGACACATTTGCGTAAACAGTGAGTATAGGCTTTATCTTTGGACTGAGAGGATAGGTTATTAGGAATAAAATCATTCCTATATGATAAATTTTCCCAAGTTTTAAGATTTTTTGGATAGGCCTCCAAGTTCAGGAGCTGCTGGCCTCCAGGTCCTCTCTGTACAGGTAAAAATTTAAAAAAAAAAATTTTTTTGAAGAGTTAGAAGTCAATCTATGAAACAAAATATGCATATTTTTGAATGTTATTCACATATTTGAAGAAAAAAATTCATATTCTGTTTCATACGTTGACTTCTAACTCTTCAAAAAAAATTATTTTTTTAATTTTTAACTGTACAGAGAGGACCTGTAGGCCTGCAGCTCCTGAACTTGGAGGCCTATCCAAAAAAAATCTTTAAACTTGGGAAAATACATCATATAAGAATGATTTTATCCCTAATAACGTATTCTCTCAGTCCAAAGATAAAGCCTATACTCACTGTTTACGCAAATGTGTCAAAACTCCCCCCCCCCCCCCCTTACATCAATTAAGAACATCAGCTTATAAATACTAATCTTATATCTATCCCTTTAAACTTATCTAGCTTGTATTAGAGTTTTGCTCTTGATTTCAGATGATGGATATTGTACGAAATCCGTCCCGTTTACAAGAGATGACCCGAACAATGGACAGACAAATGCAGAACCTTGAGTCTCTGCCAGGTAAGACTTGTAATACGATGGGTCACGTAAGACTACCTAGTCAACTAGCTTATGGCTTTTGTTAAGCTCTAATAAGCGAAGTTAGATAATCGTTTATAATGTTTGTATGTATGTATGGCAATCAATCATTTATTAAAAGTCACGAGCTTCTTTGCTACAGATATTATATAATAGTCTGTTTTATTATTTTTAAGAAAAAGAATGAAAGTTAGTTTTCATATTTATAAAGAAAGTATCATCTAAAATTGTCTTCAAATGTCAAATATCTAAATGATTATGGTGGCTTGGTGCTGAATGGATGGAGTTCAATAAGTGTTCTATAAATTAAGATACTAGTCAAGAATATAAAACACAAATATTATATTTATAAAAAAAAGTCTTCGAAACTCATAGGTAATTAAACATATACTCGAAAGAAGTATTTTTTTTGTGCTGTTAAGAACGGTCCTAAGCTAAATTAAAATCTGATTGATGCGTAATGGAATTTAATCTTCATTTAATAATTTCAAATTCTAAATTCCTTACCTAGGTATTTAATTCAGACATTAAACATAACAAAGTCTGACTTTAACTTTATTCAACTTAACGCCTTATCCATGGAGGGAATGACAACGGAGATAAATTAGGCTTCCAAGAATATTCTTATACAAACGAGGGCTGCAGAATTTATGAATTGGGGGAAGATTAATTTATCTTTCATTGTGCTATTCCTACCTTATTAGGTGGAAGAAATGTTTTGGAGAGGATGTATCGTGACATCCAGGAGCCTGTTCTCAATGCTATGGGTGGTCCTAATCCTTTCCAGGCAGGAAGTCATCATTTTACACAAAAATACTTTCACATTTTTTAATGGAGAAAATATATTTTGGTTTTTACATTTTGATTAATTTAGTTTGATGGACAATTTCCATCTCAGCTATAAAAAAAAGGGCCCATAGAGTTCAAAACAATGTAAATACCTCTAATCGTTAGTTACCTGAGCACTTTACTTGCATTTTTATATTAAAATCTTATATTTCTAAGAGACATTAATTTTTATTCAAAATGATTTTCATTAATCATGCATTTTGGAAATTTCAAAAAATATTGAAACAGTAGGTAGGTATGTAAGCTTTAAGGTATTTTGAAATTTAAGGTATACATGAAGTAGGATGAAAGTTTCATGGTAATTAGTCACAAAAATAAAAGATATTAAGTATATGTTTGGAGTTTTTTTGTCACACTTTACTGAGTTGCTTCTTAGCTAAGGCAAAATAGTTATAAATAGTTATAGTTGATAAACCATTTTAATATTTGTTCATATTGAAATTATTAAATGCAGCATAATGTTGACTGGAAATTAATAAGGCCTTGAGTGGTAACAATACCGGGACAGACGTAACACCCACTCCATCCACAGAAACCTCAGCACCGGCCCCTAATCCCTGGGCCCCTGGGGGCACTCAGAATAGTTCCTCTACCAGTAAGATACACATAAATAATGTATTTTGTCTTTGTGTTTGTTGTGTTTTGTTTGGGTGTTGATGTGCATATATTTAGTTAATTATAGTTTTATGAATACTAACTATAAACCTACTGGGATTTTGTTTTTTAAAATATAGAAAAGTAAGCTAGAGAATTTTCTAGTCAGTTCGTGGCCTATTTTCATGTCAGTCCGTGATACATTTGATGGAAATTGTAGTTAATATGCAAGGAAAAATACTAACACATCACTAGGCTTCACGCCTTTAAAATGTATTTAGTATTGTCGTTTTGAAATAAGGGAGGCAGCGGTTTGACACTTTTGCGTAAAAAGGGTGCATAGGCTTTATCCTAGGAGTGAGAGGATAGGTTATTTGGGGAAAAAGTTTACATTTGGGATGTATTTTCCTTATATTTAAGATAAAAATTTTGAATTAACTTATAAAACAAAACATGCATCTTTTGTCTTCAAATATGTAAATAACATTTAAAAAGATGCATAGGTATTTTGTTTATAATTTGACTTCTAACTCTTCAAACAAAATTTTTTTTGCCATTTTTACCTGTCCAAAGACAACCTTCAAGCCTGCAGCACCGGAGGCCAAATCCAAAATTTTTTTAGATTTAAGGAAAATACATCCCAAATGTAAAATCAACTCCAAATAACCTATCCTCTCACTCCTAAGACAAAGCCTATGCACCCTGTTTAGGCAAAAGTGTCAGAACCGCTGCCCCCCTTACAATGGGGACCACGTACTTTTTTTCTTTGTATATCTGGGGTTTTAAGCTCACCTTTTAAAGAGAAACAGGATTAATGAAGTTATCCCTTAAAACCAAGTATCTAGTACATTTAGAACATCCTTAATAACTAAAAATCTTTATTAGGTAACTTCTTTCAAACATGTTTATAAAAAAGTTACATATAAATGTTTAGCTTTACAGAATGTTTTGAATACCTTTTTTTACGGGATCTCTATATAATTCCCATAAATATTTATTAGATCACCATTGCAGCTTTGTGATTGTATAATGTGTATTTTTCTGTGTGTAATTTTGTTTTCACTTAAACAATTTTTAGCACATAGAAACTTGCTAATTGCTTAATATAGCTTACATATATTTTTATTTTTTGATAGGTTCATTTTGAATAACTAATAATTTTTTAAGGTGCAACCTCACCGACCAGCGGAGGCGGTATTCCTGGCCTCCTGGGACAAGGCAATCTTGGTGGCCTGGCCAGCCTGCTTGGTCAGGGACAAGGCAGTGGCATGATGAACTCACCTGGCATGCAGAGTTTAATGCAACAGATGGCTGAGAATCCAACACTTATGTCACAGGTAAAAATAATCTCATTAATGACACAAAATAGAGTACTAGACTTATGTCAATAATCCAGATGATATCTGATTATAAAATACATACCTAGGCTATGAGAGTATACTTAACTCTTCATAGTAATCCAGAATTGAGTGCTAGACTTATTAAATTAAAATAACATGCGCACTCGCAGAGTATAATAATATTAATCATGACAAGACTTGAGTGCTAGACTTAATATTATTATTATTCTAGATGATGTCTGCACCATATATATAGAGTATATTCTCAACACTACAGAGTAATCAATACTAGAATGCTAGACTTAATATTATTATTATTATTCTAGATTATGTCTGCACAATATATGCAGAGTATATTCTTAATTCTGCAGAGTAATCAAGACATGAGTGCTAGACTTAATATTATTATTATTATTAGAGATGGCAATCCGTATCCGGAATCCGACCAATTTTTGGCCAATTTCGGAATCCGTTTTTTAATAGCGGATTCCGGATTCTTAAATGGTAGGCTAAAATTAGCGTCTTGAGTTTTTTCTTTCAACTCCTCCTCTTTGAAGGCAAAGATTTTCATCATTATATATAATATCTTTTAAAATCTGGTTCGATTCTCGGAAGTGAGAACACCAAGAACATTGATTTTTAGGACATATGTAGCACGTTATTTTAAAAATTTTTTAAAAATCCTTTTAAAATATTGCTAGAATCTGGAATCCGAATCCGGAATCCGCCAAAAATTATAATTTCGGAATCCGCAAGGAATCCGCCACTTTTTAAGAATCCGGAATCCGAATCCGGTCCAAAAATTCGACGGATTGCCATCACTAATTATTATTATTCTAGATGATGTCTGCACCATTTATACAGAGTATATTCTCAATTCTATAGAGTAACCAAGACTTGAGTGCTATACTTAATATTAATATTATTATTATTCTAGATGATGTCTGTACCATATATATAGAGTATATTCTCAACACTACAGAGTAATCAATACTAGAATGCTATACCTACTTAATATCATTATTATTATTCTAGATGATGTCTACACCATATATGCAGAGTATATTCTTAATTCTGCAGAGTAATCAAGACTAGAGTGCTAGACTTAATATTATTATTATTATCTTAGATGATGTCTGCACCATTTATACAGAGTATATTCTCAACACTGCAGAGTAATCAAGACTAGAGTGTTAGACTTAATATTATTATTATTTAAGATGATGTCTGCGCCTTATATGCACGGGCACTGGGCAGAGTATATTCTTAATTCTTTAGAGTAACCAAGACTAGAGTGCTAGACTTAATATTATTATTATTCTAGATGATGTCTGCACCATATAACAGAGTATATTCTCAACACTGCAGAGTAACCAAGACTAGAGTGCTAGACTTAATATTATTATTATTGCTAGATGATGTCTGCACCATATATGCAGAGTATATTCTTAATTCTGCAGAGTAATCAAGTCTTGAGTGCTAGACTTAATATTATTATTATTATTCTAGATGATGTCTGCACCATATATGCAGAGTATATTCTCGTCTCTGCAGAGTAACCCTGATCAGGCAGCTACTCTTATGCAGGGAGCTTTTGCTGGTAACCCACAGCTTCAACAACAGGTTAGATTTTACATTTTTTGCGCATTTTTAATTCCTATGTCAAAAGGAGTTAAAATCCGACTTTATACTTCAAATAGATAACTAACGGCTTTATCTAAAGTGGTCCTTTGGAGAGTGTGTAAAGGGATTGAAAAAGGTGTAAAACACTAAACCTTTGTTCGTCTGTTGTAAGTTCTTTGCATTCCTTTAATTAATTTTTTTGTGGTAATGTTCTTTATTATTTTCTGATTGAAAATTTTGTCTTTGTTCTTTTAAATATTTCTTATCTACTAGATGAGTGCCATGATGCCCCAACTCCTTCAACAGATGCAGAACCCATCTGTTCAACAACTAATGGCCAATCCAGAGGCTTTACAAGCCATTATGCAGATTCAACAGGTTTTTAAAATGTTTCTACATATATACTTATTTATTTTCTACTTACAAAAATTCCAGAGATCACTCCCCGAAGAAACTAAATTTTAGGGTTAAAGACTTTTTGGAAAGGGATTAAAGTGGGTTATGTATTTGCATAGTACATTTATTACAATTCAAGATTTCAGAGTACTTGCAAAAATTATAATTATCATTGTTATCTTATAACCAACCCACGACTTAAAATCAAAATATTAGAGTTAAACTTTTCCGAGAACTATACACAATTCATTCCAAGATGGAGAATTCGGTGGGTACAGCGGTTAGCGTGATCTTAAAGGGCCTTTAATGTTAATGTAAAAAGAATTACTAAAAATGATTAATATCTTTTAGGGCATGGAGAGACTGAGAGTAGCAGCTCCTGATGTGTTTAATTCCATGGGCCTGCCATCCATGCCTCCAGTGGGTGGACTGGCTGGTTCTGCAGCTACTACAGCAGCTAGTACCACACCAGGTTGGTTCTTTTTCTCTATCACTTTAGTGTGGCACGGGTTAGAATACAAACCTCTCATTAAAGTAGAAAAAATAAAAGATTTTAATGTTTTTACTGCATACTACTTTGCTACCTAAAATTTTTCTTTTTTGTAGGTGTCTCATTGTCTATCTGATCCTTTTTCCATATTTTAAATCACTGCTGGAGTTAAAAAAAAAACAAATAAAATTACTTGTATAATTGTAGGAGAGTCAACAACAAATACAACAGCACCCACCGGCGGAGTTAATACACAACAACAGCATGATGCTTTCTCTGGTCTGATGGCACAGGTAAAGCTTTTATTTGTAGTGAAGCTCAGAGGCGTAGTAGGGAACGACACCCCCTTCAAAACGGAAACTGGCTGTTCTCCTCTTTTATCACATCCTAGTGGTTACACATCCCATTGGTGAATAGCTGTGCACGGCACTGGTGTAACTAAATTCTATTTTCAATTAATACCTTATTGCATAATCAACTTCTAGTTAATATATTCTTGGAGGGATATGGTATCATAATCTTATGTGTGAAAGCTTTTCCACCAGTAAAAGAAATATTTAAAAATACAACACATTCTATTTTGACCCTAGGAAGTTGTAAACTAAATTTTCTTTTTGCATCTAAATCCCTGTACGATTGTATTTTATTACATTTCTAATGGACGCCAGAAAATAAAAAAGAACATGTGGTTTGTCATTCATAATAATGATCATTCTCTTTAAGATGTTGGGTCAAATGCGCGCAGGTGACGGCAGCCAGCCCCCAGAACAAAGGTTTGCCAGCCAGCTGGATCAGCTTGCTAGCATGGGCTTTGTTGATAGGCAGGCCAACATTCAAGGTAGGTTTATTCCAGTGGCATGCACAGGGTTTTCATAGGGGGGTGTAACCATTAGTTTTGGGTGAAAAAAGAGGATGAAAGGGATTACCAATTTCTATTTTAAGGTCTGTTGGTTTATGTATTTTTTATTTTTAAAACAATAATTTTGACGTGTCTACAGGATTAAAATTGTTTGGAATCAATGAGAACATCGAATGAATTATTTAATTATTTACTTTTCTTTTGTTACAGCACTGATTGCAACTTTTGGTGATGTGAACGCTGCTGTGGAGAGATTGTTGCAGTCAAGACAACAGAACAGCTTAAGCTGAATTATCTAAACTCATACATAAAACAGTTAGATACATGAATGCATTATTGTATTATTGGAAGAGCGACTTTATTATAATTTAAAGATATTACAAAGTGTAAGAATTACAACCGTTCTTCCAATTCACAATAACCCATTTGAATATCTAACTAAAAAGTTTCAAGTATTGCTGCATGGCAATTGTAATTGTGAGCTGCACCTTGTGGGATTTATAATTTCCTGTTTTGTTTTACTGATGATATAATAGAGGTTTTTTCTTCAAATACTTAAATTTGAATTATTTGGTCCATTCAAAATCTTCTAATTAAGCTTACCAGTATACTTGAAACAGATTATAGAGTTTGTTGATTTTAAAGATAAGATAATAATGTTTTTAATACAAATGTTTTTTAAAAGATTAATATAAAAAACCTTTTTTTTGCATTTGCTATAAACACATTATTTTCTTATTGGTTATTTTTATAAAGCGTTTTGTTCTGTAATAATTCAGTGATTTATAAATCGCCGATTTGGATTTAAAAATTTCCAGTGTGTTACTAAATGTATGTAATTTGTACGATATTATTATATTTATATGTTCAAAATTATTTCCCTGCATTTTTGTTGACAACTTTCCTTAGTAAAAAAAAAGAGATGGCGTTATAGATTCCTTCTAATAATGTGATGGTCTTTTTGAGTTTTGAAATGTTTTAATACATATTTACGTTTATTTTAGTTTATTTTTAAGCTTAGACCAAGGATTATAAAAATAACAATAATATAGGCTATTTTTATGGAATTTAATTGGTTCAACATTTTTGTACTTGTGGTTAAAATTCTTTTTAAAAATGTGATTTTGTATTTGGATAAAATTCTTAAAAATTGTTCTACTCACTTGTAAAACTTTCCTGATCTAGAAATTGAATAGACGTCAGATTTTATCATTATTGTTTATTTAATTATGTTGCGTTGACTGAAGTTTTCTCAATCGATCGATATAGAATATACGTGGATATAATGACAGGGGGGGGGGGAATTGTCGCCAATTTAGGTTTATTATACTCGTCTATTGGTCAGTTCGTTCATCCAGTAGGACGGGAGGGTATTGTGGATATCGTTATTTTAGCCCTATGCGAGTTTCACTTAATTACAGAACAAGAAAATCTAGTGTAACATCCAAGTAATAATAAATTCATTGTTTTCTCAGGTATATGGATGAAATACAATAATAGCTTAGGAAATTATCCTGAAACAATCAAACAATAATATGAAATTTCAGCAGACGAATGTTTTGATCATATAGTCTTTCTGTTATATAGAAATTTAATGTTAACTTCATGTTTCACTCATAACCCTGCCTTGTATACCTACGAGCAGTGTTGCGGAACCGGATCCGCATTTTTTTGAGTCCAAGGATCCGGAAAAATTTAACTAAATTTATATAAAATAGTCACTTACAAATTTTGAAATATCTGGTAACCTTGTTAAGATCAGCTGATTCACTCCCACACTCTTCTCTCTTCGAGATTAAAGAATAAATATTTTTTGAAAAATTTGGTGATTTTATTTTTATTGTCAAGAATCCGGTCGGATCTGTATCCGCACTGACCAAATTTGGAGGATCCGCATACAATTAATGCGGATCCGCAACACTGCCTACGAGTTTTTTAATTTCAACTTATTATCAACTGCGTTTATAAAGTCAAACAAACTGAATATCTCTAGTAATGCTGTAATTTATCAAGGAAACATTTTAGAGAGGAACACAGCAACTACAGAGGTTGACAGCCGCTAGTACATTAATGTTAATGTACAATCTGCGGCCGCTGAAGAAGGCCTTAGAAAGACAAAAATCAGCGGTTACTGCTAATGGAGAACAATCCTTGAAAATTGGGGACTGCTAAAGTCCTTATGTATCAGATGATTCTGTGAAATGAAAGTTTTTAGTACAGTGCTTCTACCTTTGAACTAAGTATGTATGGACGTCGAACAACAAGTTCGGTTATTCGTTGGACAAATAAAGTGTCCTACTCAGCGATCTATTCGGGAAAAGACAATAGCCGATAAATTGATGTGCATCCACGAATGATGATACACAAAATTCACTCTTTTGTAGATTACAAATATTGGTTGAAACGTTTAGACACTCATAACAGTCCCCAAACTTGTTACGCCATTGAATAAAAAAAACGTTATTAAAGCTTTGGGGACTAGTGTAATAAACAGCCTCCCATACATCCTGAGTTTCACTAATAAAAAAAATGTTATAAATATTTATTTTATAGTAAAAAGGTACATTTGTAGTTGACATGATTTGGTACATTTCATTTTACATATTTTTATTACATACACTCAATATATTAAATTATTATATTACACAGTTCAAAATAATAGTTCATTTATACAAAATTTGTTTGACTAATAATCTAAGAATTTGGACAGATAATCAGAAACTTTAATTGATTTTAATTATGACTTGTCTGGCGCATTTCACTGGTTTAAATTTAATTTAATAAAATGTAACTTGCTGCTTTATATGGGCTTTTCTTTTCCTAAATTTATATTAAGTAGTATTAGTGCTTAAAATAGCATATTTCTATGAACCTATTTTGGAATGAAATTTCAGTCATTCATGTATAATGTATATATGCTACAATTTAAATTCAGATACAAATTAATTAAAACCTGAAAAGATGTCCTTCCTTCTAATCCAAATCTTAATGTACAAATAATAGAGCTTTGATATAATTCAGTTTGTCAAAACATATAAAATGAACAAATTATAGTTGCATTTTTTTCAACCGGTATAATTTTTTTCATGATACATACATTTGGGACATATATTGGTAGAGTTATTTTAAAGACTGGTAATTAAATAACATAAAAAAAATTAACAAATTAATTTCATGATTTTTTCTATAGATTCAGTAATTAAATTAATATTCTTAGATGCGCAGCTACTCTATGACTGGGTGGGTACATCCGTCAACACTCAAAGAAATTTTTTTAAATACTGCAACTCATGTTGTTAGTTGAAAGTAATCAATGTTCGTAGCTTGTTATTGCTCCACTACCCGTTGACAAAGTTTTCCTTGTTCAATAAGATTTTACGCGATATTTAAAAATGTTGGTTAGAGGTAACAAATGATCATAATTTACATACAATCAAATAATTAATTATTATTATACATTTAATATATAAATATGAAGTAGTGTATGTATTTATAAATTATAAATATTCTATAAACTAAAAAGTATGAGCGTAGCACCATTTCAGTTGTGTCTTGTGTAAATTTTATAACAATAGTTCCGCACTTTTTAGTTCTTTAATCTTTTAATTTTCACAATTTTCGTATCTTTCGTATTTGTCATAGTTTCTTATTAAGGATTGAGGCATTTCTAACACAGTGTGTCAAAATTAATTCATTCTCTATTTTAGGCTTTAATGCTAAATGTTTCATTAGATATTGAATAGAAAATCAGCACCAAGAACGATTATTTCCAGTAATTACTCCACTAAGAACAAGTTATTCCAAGGATAGCGACACAATCTCCAGTTTAAATATTACCTATCTACACCATGTGAAGAATCTCTACACAACTTCTGAATAAATCTCTTTGACAAAATTTAACAGGGAATTTTTAAAAGCGAAGCTTTTCTATAATTAGGGTCGGTCCGTCCGTCCTAGATAGATAGCTTTTATTCGTTAATTTAGGCATGTTAGAATTGTCCTATCGATTTCAAACTTTACATGATGATTCCTGTAGTAGTTAAGATATGTTTCAACCTTAGATTTTTTCAATGATAATTTGCATTATTCATCTGATATTATAGAAATCAAAAGGATATAAATGAGGATTAAATTTCGTCAAAGTGCCTGTATCTGTCATTGCTGATGGTGGTACTGGGTGTGGACAGGTGGGGGGAGGGTAGCACCACACTGCTAGACGTCACTAAGGTTCACAGTTTCAATCGCGACTGCAAAAAGTTGCATTTATTGATCTATTAGACATCCTATTATATAAAGTAGCAAGGATGCTGAACCGATTGGGTTCTCTATTTTAGGTAAGATTCACCTACGTCCTATGATGGTTTTATGCTATTTTTTTATATTTTAAGTATTGGGATGGTTTTAAGCTATATTCCAGCCTTTTTCTGCCCCTTTGAATACAAAGTCCCTAGATACTAGGAGCGGAGCCGCTAGTAATTAATACAGAAGAGCTCGTATGAGTGTTTCAAGTCATAATTATTTGGATGTGTAGCTTGAGCTGGATACTTAATGGCCTTACAAAAGTGTATCGTCCTACTCAATGACTTCTAAGGTCCAAACTTTAAGAAACAATGGTTTAACGCTTACACACATGATATTTGTTATGGTTATTAAGTTTCATATATCATCCTTTTTTCATAAATCAATACTATAATGTTAATCCGTTAGGTAACAGCCCCCCCCCCCCCCTTTAAATTACCTATTACATTTACTAATAAAAATTTCTTCTTAATAGATTTTAGTTTAAAAAATTATTCTATTTTCAATGAACCCAAAAGTATATTTACATTTAATGCTACAAAATGTTTTTCTTATGTCATCAAATGCTATAAAAATGTCCTGTTTAATGCCATTTAAGGATAATATTGCACATGAATTTCTTAATAAAAACACTTTATTGTCTATTAATCCTTACTAAAATATCTATTAAATACAGCAGCTAGTTTGCATTTTATACTAACATCAAAGTTATAAGCACAATAAGGCATTAAGTGTATATTAAATCTACAGTATTACATTATTCTAAATTCTGATCAATACTTTATGACCATTGTCTTGTGTTGATAAAAAAACTACAAAAAAGATTAGCAGGGGTTAAGCGATTGAAAACCTGGCGTTGACCCGTTCTTGTTATTGTCGCTGTCCTCCCCGTCTCCCCCATCATCCCCATTCTCATCATCTCGCTCCTTCTGGCTCTTGTTGTCCATATTTACCTAAAAAATTAAAGGGATAGTATAATTTTTACATCGACGAACCGTTTTATAGTGCCTATAAAAAATAACGTCATACTCGCCTACCAATGGTTATTTAAAGTTTATAATGGCATGCCATTGGAAATTTAGTCTTTTTATTGGCCTATCATAGTTTATTTGTATTGTATGGCGTCATTTTTTTAGGCACTATAAAGAATTTCTACATGGAAACCTGTAGAGAGGAAACATGCTTGAAACAATTTGTAACGTCTTAATTAATATGTAAAATTCATATTTTGACTGTGAGTTAACCTCTTATGTCAACTAATTACGATTCTGTTCGTTAGTAACTAATCTTTTGTGGGTAAAAGTCGCTAGAGGCTAGGGGCAAATCATCTAGTTTTACATTAAAGATAATTTTGCTGCATCCATTAAACCGAAGTTGATCAAATCCGACTGTCGGCCTACCTTTTAAAACTACATTATATTTATTTCAAGGCTATTCTGGTATTATCCGCAAGAATCTAACCAATCACATTTATTAAGTAACAATTCTTTTTAGTTTCACACTATATAGCCATTTCTTTTCAAGTAATTTAGCTACCCTAACTTAAAATAAATAAATTAGCCTGGGACCTAATAAAGCTTCTCTGAAATGCGAAAACAGTAAAAGTGTCTGACTATGACGTCAGAAAAAATTAACAATTAACCAATGAGAGGCCGCTATATATTTTACCATTGTGAATACTGGCTTCTCATTGGTTAATTGTTAATTTTTTCTGACGTCATAGTCAGACACTTTTACTGTTTTCCTGAAATGCTTATGAACCTCATAGAAAGAGAAAGAAAGGACAATTTCTCTTAATATCCTTTATATAAAGTAGTAGGTTTTTTTGCCTAAGATTTTGGTAAGTACTGAACTGGGGTATTCCTGTCCAGTTTTTTGTTTAGGAATGAATATTTCTTACCCGAGGGAATAAATGATGGACCGATAGGTCATCATTTATTCACGAGGAATGAATATTTCTTACCCGAGGGAATAAATGATGGACCGATAGGTCATCATTTATTCACGAGGGTAAGAAATATTCATTCCTAAACAAAAAACTGGACAGGAATATCATTCTCATTTAAACAAAAAACTCATTTTTTTATGCTAAAATGTGGTTTAATTTTGGTTTTTAATTTTCATTTATTTCCTTTTATTTCATTATTCTATCTTTTAGTAATTAATAAAAATTCTAAAATCTTCCAAAAAAAAATAAAAAATCTTCTAAAATCATACCAGGGATATAAATGAGATACCAGGGAAGTAAATGAATATTCACATCCACTATTTAAGGGGTTGTTTATATGGGAATGAACTTTTAAGGGAAGCTTCACATTGGTATGGCTGTTATATTTACAGATTTAAGTCTTGGGATGGTTTTTGGCTATTTTTATACCCTACCTAGCCCCTCTAATACAAAACTCCTAGCTGCTCTAATGTAGCATCCACTAGTTTTAAATAAATTAGAAAGCAAATCAAAATATCTTCCATTTTCCAATCCCTGTTTAATCTTACCTTGTAGACCGCATTGAAAGCGCTGAAGTCAACTTTATATTGTGCAGCTGAAGGTCTGAAGTTCAACAGGTTTACAAATCTGTAGCCCCATAGCACTTCATTCGGCATGTAGGAGGAACGAGCCTAAAGAAATAAGATGGTAAAAATCCAGGGAGAGGACATTCGACTTGAAATTACACTAGTATCCAAAGTTTTACAACCAAGTTATCTTATATGTTAAATTTTGGTTACTCTTTTTCTTATATGAAATTTGATTAGGTGGTTTCAAACAAGTAGGTTTCAAACTTAACCAATAATTTAATCCAAAGAAGGAGTAATTTTGTTTATCATTAGAGAGGATGTATAACACATAAGAATTAAATTACAATCTAATGTTGTAGTTAAGTCCAATTTAGTGATAGAATATTTCGACTTGACAAAGACGTTTGACTGCATGTTACATTATGTATTTGTCCCAAATAATGATAAACCCGTGTTTTTAGTAAAACCAGGAATAAGGTATAGCCAATAGGCGAAATAAATCTAAAATGATTTTTTTGGTGGGGGGGGGGGGGGACAGATAAAAAGGTCTTCAACTCTACTAAGTGTTGCCCCTCAACGATAGCAGAAAATCACTTATAGGTTTCGTGATTTTTTTGAATTAATTTCGTTGTTGGTATAAGCCGAAGTAAAATACCTGTACAGAATTTCCAGTTTGTTCGACAACACCTTCAATCATCACCACAATCTCATATCTCTTCTTGAAAAAGTCCCTGAAATTAATAAAAATGATAATAGTTATTTCTTTCATCGTATTATAAACTGCTTTCCGCGGATATAGAATGTACAATTATAAGATTAAAACCAGTTTTTTTGCCCCGAGGTGCCGAAGGCACAGGCTAAAAAACTGGTTTTAATCTTATGATTGTACATTTTTAAATTCGTAGAAAGCCGTTTATAATACGATGCTAGACATAGTTTTTTCGTATGGATGAGAACCGGTTCCTATCCACCGGATTCGAATGAATACGATAAAAAAATTTATTATATAAAAAAAGGCAAAGTTTATCCAAAGAAGTATATAATTTTAAAGTTATGAAAAATTGTCAAGCTTTATTTAATTAGAATATTAAAAAATTGTCTCAATTTTAGAAGAAAAAAATATTCTACGGGGTGTCCAATTTAATCTTTTGATTTTATACCATAGAAATTACAATAAAAATGGATTTTACTGTACTAAGGCGACCAAGCATAAAAAATCATTTGGAAATGTAAGGCCAATAAACCTTTTCCCAAGAAAGCAAAACATTTTAACATAAAAGCAATACAAAAAAAACATTAAATTTTATTCTAATTCTGTGAATTTGTAATATTTCATAGATTTTTACAGGAATCAATTAAAACGAGTCACTAAAACTGTAATTACTAAAAAATCAACTACATAAACTCCTTTATGGTGTAATAACAAAAAAGATACATATTATGTATTTTTAATCTAGCTAGACAGAACATAGATTAATTGTCTAGGTGTCTTTTTAAGCTTAAAACAAAGCATTGATTGTTTCTTTTATTCATTAATTATAGAATATTGTCATCTTAGAAAAACACAATTTTTTTACTAATGATTAAACATTACTTTTCTTCTAAAAGGGGTATTGAGTAATTCCCTCATCCCCCACCAATTACAATTCTATGGCAAGAATAAAAAATTACTCTACTTGACTTGTATCGTATATACTATATAGGATGTCTATCTGTCTCCTAAGATCCTTCAAACGGCTGGACCGATTGTTCCACAATTTTTGAGAAGTCTTACAATTAATCAGGCAAACATTTTTTCGCTTAACAACTTGTTTTCTTTTGATATATTGAAGCAGAAATATCTTAGATTAGAGATAAAATTACAAACCTTGCATTCATGGAATAAAAAGGACTTTCTTCGTCAATTTTATGAACGATGGTTGTTGGCCAAATAAAGAACAGACAGTCCTCTTCTCCGTCAGGATCTGTTCCAACCTGAAATTATGAATAATTATTTAATTTCCGCGGATATTTAAATAAAAAATTGTAAGATTAAAACCAGTTTTGTTAGCCCCGAGGTGCTGAGAACTGGTTCTAATCCAGTGGATATTAATTGGTTTTAAAGCCATACTGGATAAAAAAGTTAATTTGATGAATAAAATTTATTGATTTAGTTATCTTAAAAGCCAAGTGAACGTAAAGTAAGTTCTTTAAAAAAAATTCTCTACGTTTTAATTTTCTATTATCTTTATTTAAAAGTAACAGGATGTCCATCTTTGTATCTGCTTGTAGTTTAAGATCTCGTTAACCGATTGACCGATATGGTTTTCCTTTACATAAAGCTTCTTAAACGTCCAAGGAAAGTTTTTAAAACTTATTCTGATGAGTGTACCTTTAGTCTTCACACTCCCAAGAAAATCTAGGGGCTTAGGCCCTAATATTATATAATTGTGTTTAAAACTTTAAATACAATGGCTCGAAATAGGAGGAAAAAAATTAGATTACTAATTTTTAACAATATCTTTAAAAGTATTACTTAAATTTTATTATACAATGCTATGTAAGAATGTAAAAAAAACCTGGCAAATGTAATACAATCTTTAATACATACACAAACAGAACATAGTACATTATACTCACTAATATATCAAGATTATGTTTACAGGTGGGCAAATTAATTAATATTGTTTTTTACTCCTTTATTTGCGTTCAAATGAATTTAGGGGGGGGGGGGGAGACTA
This sequence comes from Acartia tonsa, assembly GCF_053477335.1. Classification (NCBI taxonomy): domain Eukaryota; kingdom Metazoa; phylum Arthropoda; class Copepoda; order Calanoida; family Acartiidae; genus Acartia; species Acartia tonsa. The sequence continues at coordinate 3,094,831 of NC_137261.1, read as the reverse complement.
ATAATTTTCTCCACCAAATTAAACTTGACCCTAGGATTCAAACAAGCCTTCCTGAAAACTTTGTTGATCGTTCTAACCTTTTACAAAATATTTCTGGATATACAGACAACTATTTTGTATTCAAAGGTAGGAGGGGGAGGGGGGGATAGCCTAACATATGTGAAGCTTCCATAAAATAGAAAACATAATCTGTTTGATGGAAAGCGAGATCTTAATAAACAAATAAAAAAACCTTACTACTTTCAATAGGGTATAATTTCATTTTTAACTAATTTTCAATTCTTTAATAGAAAACCTTGTTGCCAACTTTCTCTCAGTCTTTAGTTATTTCAGGAATTTAGATAATATATTTACATTAGGCCTGTTGTTTACCTTATTATATCTGGAATCATTGTGCTCACATATCAATTCAATAGGTTATCCAAAATACTTATGTATATAAGAATTATTTCTCGTATTTATTCGAATCCTGTGGATAGGAACCGATTCTCATTTATACGAAAAAATTATGTCTATCATCGTATTATATCCACTGAGCTTTCTACGAATATAAAAATGTACAATCATAAGATTAAAACCAGTTTTTTAGCCGGTGCCTTCGGCACCTCGGGTCTAAAAATCTGGTCTTAATCTCATAATTGTACTTTCTATGTCCGCGGAAAGCTGTTTATAATACGATGCGAGAAATAACTATTATCATTTATTAATATAAGTAGATATTTTGGCCTATATTATGCCTACCTTTTATTTTTGATATCTTTATTATGATACTATTGTGTTAATATAATAACAGCATAAACACACAGTGGTATGAAATAAGAAACATTATAATATTATTTTCACACCATTCTTTTGTTTTAAGTCATTGTGCTTGATATTGTAAAGAACAAAAACTATGAATTTGATCAAAGAAAACAACGAAAAAGAATTCGTTTCTGGTGTAATTGTGGTATTCGGCAACCGTGAGCCATGCCTATGGCACCCCTGACCGGGGTTCGGGGAAGGGCCAACGGCCCTCCCCCGAGTCTGCCGACCCCCTCCCTCTGTCTAAAATTAATGATTGAATCTTTATTATGGTTAACGGTATTGTTAATTCCCCCCACCCTTTCCAGGGATGGGGGATCATTATTGCCCAAACTGACTATTGTATATGTATTATAATGCTTTTATGTTATGATTATTTATTCCTATCTGTGTAATTATTGTTTGTTGTATATAGCTTTAGTACTCTTTAGACCTGCAATAAAGTGACAACTGAAATAGATGTTGATTATTATTTGGTGAATGCTAGAGAAGCGTAGCTTCTCTATAGTAAGGTGTCCACGTCTGTCACACTGCCGTAATCTAATTGAACTCCGGTGTCTGCCATTTATCCTCGGCGGATACCACAACTTTTGGTGACAGCTGTGTGAGATTACGGCAAACCACAAGTGTAGAGCAGACGCGCAGCTGAGGCTAAGGTACTCCCAGCAGTGAAACTGGCAAAACTGACACAAGCAACCTGAATTACCCACCCTGGATAGCAAGGTCTAACTCTGCATCCGGCAGTTGTGGAAGTGAAACAGCGAAACTTGACGGAGAACCGCGAGAAGCGCCGACATCTAACGGAGAATTGGGCGCTCAAAAGGCTGAAACAGGCCTGCGGACTGGCTGAAACACGCCAAATAAGTGCAAACGGCTGAAACTAGGCCAACCTTACTGCAAGAGATAGCAGGATCCGAACCAGCGGCGCTAGCAGGACGGGACATTCCCTGCCGCCATCAGCCGGATTTGGATCAGCGGCGCTAGCAGGACGGGACATTCCCTGCCGTCGATAGGCTGAAACACGCCACATAGCTGCGAGCTGCGAGCCAACATACGAGTGTAGTACAACAAAGCAGAGAAAACTACGTCAACTCCAAGTATCCTGAGAGGCTACAATGCAGCCACCCATCTAGAAAAACAGATATTATATCCCATTGGAGGGATTACCACCCTGGTGTGATGGTTAAACAATAGATTTATGAGCAAAGATTGGCAAACAATTTGTTGTGTATTGTGATAAAACTAAAAATAGAACAGGCTTGGATTTGTGGTGTATTGTGATAACAACTAAAAATAGAACGGGTTTGGTAAACAAATCTGTTATGTAATTGTGATAAGGACAAAAATAGAAGCTAGATGTAACATAACAATGCCCTGATAAACAATCTAACCACCTCAAGCCTACAGCACAACAAAAATACACCCCTTATTCCAGAGGAAAGGGAGGGGCCCACTCTCCATTTAAGGAAATACAATCAAGGTGACATAACAGATAAGCCTAGGATTAAGGAGAAAGGGCACCATTACCTCATCATACAGTTACCTCAAACCCACAGCACTCCCCCCTTCCTCACAGGGGGAACGGACGGTTTTACCCCGTCCCCTCACGCGCTTCCCCCCTCCTACCCACACTTGACTAAGTCCGCCCACGGTGTGGAGCTAGTGACCGGGAACACAGAGCGCCATTTACGGGTCGCGCAACGGAGTGCGGAAATATCATAAAATTCAACGGACAAAGCGGACCAATGAGAGAGCGAGTTGAGGGATAAGTGCGCGTTTTACCTGTGTGCGCGGATTTGACGGTGCGTAAGCGCGTTGCAAGGACAGGAGATTTCACGCACACACACACACACCGGAGCGGAGCTACTCCATAGCATCTAACAGAGGTATTTTTAGAAAGATAAAGAATTACAAGCTTCTCCCTCCTATCTATAGTGTGATAAAGGAAAACCAAATCAGTTCCTGACAGCAGTTCAGACCCTCAACATCTATCTACCCCTACCAGCCTACTCTACAACCTCAGAATCCAACTAGTGATAAGTACAGCTAAATTGTATCTTTGTAACTAAACTACCAACCTAGTGATAAAACAGTGTTGGCTGTTGGGCTAGAAAGCCTCAAGTGACAAATCATTTGTAATATTGCCTTGTACCCTTGTGTCCCGCCGTTGAACCGTTGCCCCGATGGACCAGCCGCAAGCGCCAGGAGGCGACCAAGCCCCAGGATGGCTCCAGGATGACCCTCAGCCGGCCCCAGCTGAGTACCGCAAGTTGATGCTGAGTAACCTGCCGGAGTATAGAGGACCGCCCAAGCAATCTTGGAGCTCCCACATCCGCAGACTCGAGATGTCATGGGCGGCTTACCGCGTGCCGCCCCATGACTCCCTCAACCGCCGCAACGCCCTTTTACTGTCACTGGTAGGGCAAGCGGCGGAAATGGCTTCTCATCTGTTTGGCGAGGCAGGCCAAGCCTTGACCTACGAACAGGTCAAGGCCGAGTGTGAAATGTTATTCCGTCCCGCCTTTGAATCCCAGACGCTTAAACAAGCGTTTAGGGATTACAGGCAACACTCGACAGAACCTATACAAGCATACATATCAACAAAGTGTGCCTTGTATAGGGACGCCTACAGCCATGAGGATCTCGAGTTGTTAGTGGACGAATTAAATCGTGGCATCCGTAACGCTAATGTGAAACGTGAAATGATGAGTCATGAGATCACCAGTGTACCTGAGTACACACGGAGAGCCATGTTCACCGTCACAATGATTACCAAGCAGCTGAAGGAGGGTGTGTGCCTAGTGGACGCTACAGACGGGCTCACAGGATCTGCCAGCATCCAGTTGCCCCAATATGACGAGTCGGAGCCAATGGAGATTGGCGCCTTGGCTCCGGGTCTCCACCAGATGGGGAAGGTCGCTCCAGATGACAAGGTTCCAGGCCGCTGTTTCCGCTGTCAAGGGAAAGGCCACCGAGCTCGCGACTGCCCGACGCCTATGGAAGTCAGCCTAGAGGAGAGACGCACCCAGCCACGCCGTGACCGTTCTGCCAAGTGTGAGCGTTGCCATTATGCCGGCCACACGGCGGCCGAGTGCAGAGCTGACTGGGACCAGGTAGCTGGCCGCAGGCGCACCGCAGACAAGGGTGCTCCCCCAGGAAAGCCCAGCAGAGTGGCCCATATGGAAGGGAGCGCGCCCCCAGCACCACCGCAGCAAGCAGCCGCACCCAACGCCGCGGGCCGAGCCAACGGGATGCCGCAGTTTGGGACCGTTCCATCTAGGATCAACGTACTGGGCGGCGCGGCTGAACCCAACCGAGTTGGCCTGGGCTTCAGTCTCAACCACCTGGGGCCGGAGCTTGTGCAACCCAACAACATCGCCGAGCCAGAAGTTCTGAGGCCCCAGCCGTTTAGCCTCAACATGATGGAGCCTGCTAGACCGAGCCTACCCAGCAAGAGTGGAGGGGCGCTACCCAGCGTCACTGAGACGGTGTACGGGGAGGCCCTGGCGGCCGCTGAACGAGAGAGGAAGGAGGCGCTAGCCAGCGCATCAGAGTCGATGTATGGGGCGCCACCCGGCGCCGCCACCTGCGATGACTGGGGGGTGCTATCCAGCGCCTCCAACCTGGTGCCTGGGGCGACAACCGTCGCCGCCACCGAGATACCTGGATCCTGGAACGAGCCAGCCTCCAACCTGGTGCCTGGGGCGACAACCGTCGCCGCCACCGAGAGACCTGGACCCTGGAACGAGCCAGCAGTCCCAGAGGAAGGGGTGACACCCGTCACCCCCAGCCAGCCAGCGCCACCAGCCTGCAGGGAGAGCCCAACTACACGCCATCCAGTGCCCCCAGCCAGCCGAAGGAACCCAGCTGCCCAGCACTTCCAGTCGAGCCAGGATAAGTTCAATTTAACAAATGTATTGTATCCAAACCATTGTAAAACCCCAGCCTTGCCTGTGCCCCCTGCACCAGAGGCTGGGGAGATTGAAATTTGGGGATATAAGGACTTGCCTGTGCCATATGCACCTGAGTTCCTAGGGCAGGGGAGGGACGTGAGTCAGGGCGAGCCTGTGCCACACGCACTTCAGCCCCATGCCACTGGGCATGCCATGGACAAGGGAAGGGACCCCTTGGGGCTAGGGGAGCCGACACCCAGGCAAGCGCCAGTCGCCTGCCAGTCTGTCATTGGGGAGGGTATCGGGGTGCCCCGGCCACACCAAGATAACACTCAATGGAAACTTGTATCTAGCCAGGAGCAGCCCAGCCGTGTTCAGCCCCGAGAGGCAGCCGTGACCCGAGCCGAAGATCCCCAGCCACGTGCGCGAGGTAGATGGCTGTCTGGCAGCTTCTCACACTGGTGGATGGTCCTGTGGGGACTACTGCTGGCAGCTGTGTGGCCTACAACCAGCTACGTCCTGGTGGGATGGGACTGTGCCAACCCCACCCACGTCACAGCCTACAATAAAGAAAAGATGTGCAACACGGAACCTCTGCACCAGGAGGTGCCCCTGGGCCATGAAGTACACGTCCTGCAGCAAGTCAAGATTAGGGAAACAACAGGATACAGTTGCCAGCTCACTGTGTCCCAGTGGACATTCAGGTGTGGGGTATGGGGTCACCTCAAGGTGACCTCGGTCCCCACCCTCATGAGGCCAACCAAGATAGATCCAGAAACGTGCCGAGACCTGGCCAGGAACCGAGTCTACACGCTGCCAGGCAAGACCCAGCCACTGACGTTCCAGCTGAACCATCCCCTGTTCTTCACCCTCGATATGGTGGGCGCCCTCGTCAACAGCCCCGAGGGGGTGGGTTGTGAAGGGGAGGACGTCCACTTCGAGGGCCAGCTGTACCGCAATGAATTAGTGCTCCAGGAGCGACGGCTGCTGGTCAAGGAAGAGACTTACGTAGTAGAGGATGGACGGGTGGAGTCCCAATCTGACCACCTGGCCTTGGAATGTCCCCATTCTGAGCTGTCTTGCATCACTGGAGAAGCAACCTATGTGTGGGACCACCTGGGGAGAGATTGCTCTTGAGGCTGATCCGCAGCCTCCAGCCTAGCCTAGTGATGGATGCGTTCCTGGTTGACCATCAAGCCCAGTTTTTCATCAATATGACCAACCCCACCTCAATAGTGAACTGCGACTTTGAGGCCCATGCCACCAACCACCCAGCATTGTTCGTGGCAGCTGATCCAGCCGCGGCAGCGCTGCCCAGAGTATCGGCCAGGGATGTTGATGTCCCCTTGCAGGCCCAGATCCATGCAGGTTATATTGGATTTACTCTGGAGACACGCATGAAAAGCACAGCAGCAGAAGAAGTAGCGGCCAACTGCTGGAAGCTCCAGCAACTAGACCCGGCCCACCCGGTGCGTGTCCAGGGGAGCACGTTCTCGGTGCTGAGGGGAGATGTCCTACTCCAGCTGACCTGCCAACGCAACAAATATGTTGTCCGTGAACACAAGGAGTGTTGGGACAAAGTACCAGTGGAGCCCACAGGATTTGTAGACGCCGTGACACGAGTGTATAGCGGCCACGCCACCAAGATTCCCTGCTCCTCCACATACCCCCTGACTGTGCACGCGGAGGAAGGCTGGATAGAGTTAACCCCCGCTCCTAAGAAGAGGCCACCCCCGCTGGATACGCCCAAGCAGCTGCTGACAGAACCCCTGGATGACTTCAGTTCAGGGGGTTTGTATTCGCAGGCCGAGTTGAACGACTGGCAGCAACTGCTGGCGTTCCCAGCGTATAAAAGCGCCATGCTGACCGGCCTGTCCTATGGCTCATGCGTTCAGCAAGGTAGCTGTTCGGCCACAGGGGACCATGGGATAGTGTCCTACAACATCGACCGACTGGCGGAGGAAGGGGAGGCCGCCCTGGATGTCTGGGCTGGATTCAGACAAGCTATTCACGAGTGGGGAGATGGCGCAGCCATACTGTGCTTGCTGTTGTTAATCCTCAAACTGCTGGGGGACCTGACCATCATTTCCCTGGCAGCCGCACAAGGAGGTGTACGGGCAGCCATGAATGCGATGTCACAAGTGTTCCTGTACCATCCAACTTTGTACAGGAAGGCCTTGGCCAGAGCCCGGCTCACCCATGCCAAGTCCCGGGACTTTTCAGTAGACTGGGATGCCATTCCCATCGGCCGGGAAGCAGCCGAGGAAATGGTGTCCATGCAATCAGCCGATAGCGGGCATGACCGCCCAGGCAGGCCAGGACCGCCCTCTGGAAGACCCCGCGGCCCCTCGGGAGGTCAGGCTGCCGCCCAGACGGTCACCTTGGCAGCCAGTGCCCCAGCCGCTGCCAACAACAACCAGCATGCCCCGCTGCTGACCGTCCCAGCAACAACTGTGCCACCAGCCAACCTGACACCTGCCGGCGCTGACCTACGTGGCCAACCAAAGCCAGCCTCTGCCTTCTATCCCACGTTGGGAGCCCATCAGCCCTGAGAAACACTCACCACTAGGATTCCATTGAATCATTATCATTTGTATATATCTTAGCCCTAAGGAGCGGACCGAAGGCCTCAACCACTGTCGGAAGTCTGGTAGGGAAACCCTCTCCCAGCCTTCCGAGGGGAGAGTTGTGGTATTCGGCAACTGTGAGCCATGCCTATGGCACCCCTGACCGGGGTTCGGGGAAGGGCCAACGGCCCTCCCCCGAGTCCTGGGGAAGGGGTCTGCCGACCCCCTCCCTCTGTCTAAAATTAATGATTGAATCTGACAAGCTTTATTATGGTTAACGGTATTGTTAATTCCCCCCACCCTTTCCAGGGATGGGGGATCATTATTGCCCAAACTGACTATTGTATATGTATTATAATGCTTTTATGTTATGATTATTTATTCCTATCTGTGTAATTATTGTTTGTTGTATATAGCTTTAGTACTCTTTAGACCTGCAATAAAGTGACAACTGAAATAGATGTTGATTATTATTTGGTGAATGCTAGAGAAGCGTAGCTTCTCTATAGTAAGGTGTCCACGTCTGTCACACTGCCGTAATCTAATTGAACTCCGGTGTCTGCCATTTATCCTCGGCGGATACCACATAATCTTGTATTTAAATGAGATTCTTTCACTTTTTATTTCATTTTTTTTGTAAAAAAAATTCCTTACAGAAAAAAGGGCAAACAGATCAGGTTGAGGCCTGATTGACCCAAATGGGCCCTTTAGCTAACATTACAAAACTCTTGATTTTCTGTCCGTCTAAAATGACTTTATGACATTAAATAATAATAGTCATGGCCGACAAAGTATTGATAAGGCATAATCTAAAAGACATCAGAGGCATGCAAAAAATACAAATTTGAAAAACACATATTCATTAATTTAAATCAACTTAAGACAAGGTCAAATGTGTTCATAAGTTGAGCAGCTTAGAAACTTAGATTGTAGTAAAAAAACTGTTATTTAAAAAATAACAGGAAAATAATATAATTAAATAGACTCTAAATATCAAAACTGATTAAACGAACCTTGTGAGCCAAAGTAAATTATATTGACGAACATACAGACAGATTAATTATAGAGCACAGTAGAGTAGCTACTCAAAAAGCCTAGATCTACAAAATAGTGGGGGAGTGAGTGCGGGAAGAAGTTAAAGTGAAACCTTCAATGTTAAATTAGAGATAAATATGCTGTTTATTCGGTGGATCAACACACAAAAAGTTTAGGTGATACAAGCTAAGTAAAGTAGAAACATAAGATTATACCACTATCTCTAAAAAAAACTGAGAAACCCAAATCCCACTTAAGTTTTCAAATGCTTAAGTGAGCAAATAAACAGACAAACATTCCCTTTGGAGACAACATTTTTCGCTTTATTCCTTTTACTTCCGACCCAAATTAGTGTATATTCCCCTGGTTGAGTTATCATATGTCATTCGGACTGACGGACAGAACCTAGTTTTAAAGTGGCAACAATACAAAAAAACGTTGTTATTTTTATTGACTTATGTAGAGTGAAAGGTGCCAGGTTTAATTATTTGATTAGAAGAGCTTTCCTTAAGTACACGGATTGATACACAAATAGATTGCAGTATAGTAGGATATATTTAAGTAAGAATAAGATAGATACTTGAATAGATTACTTAGAAGAAGGATAGCTTTTTTTCAGTACACAGAGATTACTGTAGTACACTTAGACTAATACAACGATAGATTACTGTATATTAGGATCACAGAATATCTTTTATTATGATAGCTATTCTTAAATACATATATACAAAAAAAATTGCAGTGAAGCAGGAGAGTCAGTGTACCAATAAATGTGATGACATAAAATTGAAAAGGAAATTTGTATTTGAATAGCAAAGTTATAAAGTTCTTAATTATTTACAAGAATAAAGGTAGATTTAATGATTATAGATATACAGAAGCAACTTTGCAAAGATTCTTGGTTTAGAACGATCATAAATAAGTTTTATAGAAACCAGCTCCCCCCCCCCCCCCAAAAAAAAAATACACAGTAACCAATTGAATATCAAACTGACTCAAGCACAAAAACACTCACATGAGATTCATTGCGCTTTAACTACACCCACAAACACACACATACATAAACACACAAATAAGGAAAGACATTGAATTCTAGTGTTGATTATATGTGAATTTTTCCAAGCTTTTATGCATTTTTTCAGGCACTAACACATTCGTAAAATTGTCAACAAACAAATACTTGTTCAATATTAAAAAGAATATTATTGAAAATACAAAAAAAAGCATATTTTTAACAATGAATGAACAACCATTAAATAAATAGAAACAGATTCAGTTATCATTTCAGAATTATTCTTGGCCATACCTTGCCTATATATCAACAATTCAGTAAGAGCATCTTTGCAATTAGCTAGACAGCTCAGAAAGTCCTATGGATTATTATTTATGATTATAGAGAAGCTTTGCTGCTTATAAAATAATTGAACTATTTACCTTGAGCTCTGTTTGATGATAGGGTTGTACCTCTCCTTCCTGAGTGACCCGTTTACTAATGAGTATTGCTCGTACATGGGCCTCTACCAGAGAGGAATTCCTCATATTTCCAACTCTAAACATAAAGAATTTTGGGTATAGTCCCTTTCGTAACATCGCACCTTATGGGGCGATTATTCGTATTTTTCACATTAGCTTTTCTCCTATTTCTAGCCCTTGCGGGGGGGCTTTAACCCTGTGGGGCCATTTACCTAACCCTGTGGGGCAATCACCTAACCCAATATAACCTAACCTAACCTTAAAAAAACCTATGAAAAGCCATTTTAAAAAATACGACGAATCGCCCCTTATGGGGCGATGTTACGAAAGGGACTATTCCCAGAATTGGTTTTATGAATGTGACTTAAATTGATTTCTTGCTTTATATGCCTCAGATAAGTTATTTATGATTATAATCAATTTTACCAATTGGTTAATGCGGCCAAACTGAAAAGTCATGTATAGCATCGAACTACAGACAATTTTACACGAATATTAAAATAAATATCAAACTGAATACCAGTTTTGCTAGCCTGGGCCTTCCTTTGGGTCTAACGAAGCTGGTTTTAATCTTTTTATTTTTCAGTTGAGTATAAGCGGAAAGCTGTCTAAAATACTATATAAATATCTATCATTGTATTTATCTGAAATATAGTCAAATCAAATTCCTCTTAATTTTGATTCTGTAATAAGAGACTAACCTAAATAGAAGGTTGTTGAAACCATCTCTTCTGCAAACAACAGCATTCTTGCTGAACATCAGGGTTTGAGATCTTTTCTTAGGGCGGGATAGCTTACTAAAAAGAAATTTAGGTTTAACAGTTATAAACTTTATTTATTAACACATTTTCCACATATTAAAAACAAATTACTTTTAATATAAAAACCTAAGTGTTTCTTTTCTTTTTCGAGAAGCTTATATTCTTTATCTGCTATTTAAAAGAGTCCTTAATTAATTAATGTTTTTGGAAAAATGACTAGATTTTTGTTCCTTAGCTTAGTAGCGGGTACGTCCCTAGAGGACTCTACCTATGCTTTCAATTTTCTGTGGGGTATTTTTTCCAAGGACTTTTTCTGGAAGGGACGAGGTAAAATTCTCCAAAATATTGATAAACCTTGTTTGAACCTATATGCAGCTTAATTGTAAAGGAGAACCGTATCGGTTTGGGTGTTAGCAATATCGCTTTCAACAGACATTATGTTACATTTATATTGTTATTTCTAAATAAAAAAAAGTACTTAGATTTTAAGAAAACTAAAAGAAAGAATTACCCACCTGAAAATAATTCCCACCATGCAGGCTTGGATCATTACTCCTGCTATTGACTATAACAACAATAAACTTTAATTCATACAGGTTTCATACCAATTGATTCCTTTTTGATTTATACACAAAAAAAGTTTTGAAATAGTGTAAATCTTAAAAGCAGACAAGATAAAAAAATATTTTAGAATTTTTAAGATTAATGAAATAAACATAGATCCGTAGATAATGTATGGGAAACTATGAAACTATGGCGATATAAAAATTATTTTTATTGTTTTCCTGAATACACATTAATAGAATTGCTTCTGGACATTCCTCTGTAGTCTGACGCCCACCATAACCTGTGCAATTATTATCATTATTTTAATAAAATCATTGGTTTTCCAATATTTTTCAGTATCTAAATCCTTGGCGTGTTTGTTATGGGGGGAAAACATTTGTGTCTGCCTGTCCAAGGACGGCCAAGCTTTTTTATTTGGAAGGGGGGGGGGGGTAAAAAATTGAAAATTAAAATCATCAGGGGAGGGGGGGGGGGGATGGTAATCTTTATATCATAGAGGCAAGGACGTCCAAGCTTTTAAATTTTTTTTTGGAGGGGGGGGGGAGTAAAAATAAAAAAAATTTAAGGGGGTTTATCACCCCTTTCCCTCCCCCTTTTGGAAGTCCCTGTGTCTGACCTTCTGTTATGATAAGCTATGCCGATTTTTATTAGTTGTGCACTTATTTATGTCCACTTACTTCCCCAATCCTACCCTTCCCTCTTCTTTGCTCCCCTTTACTATGTGAAAATATGTCAAAAATAGATTACCAATGGTATGTTGGGTTTCTATACTGAAGAGAAAAACAGAGGCAAAATTGTGAATTTCATAGACACAAGGTTTCCAACCTGAACTTTCCTAAACAAACATATAAAATAATTAAGATACCTAATTATTTAACTTACATAACACTAAAAAATGTAGACAATTTAATATTTGCCTCTTTATAATGTTGTAAAATAAATTTTTAAACAATTTTGTAGAGGGAGAAAGTCACTCAAAAATTAGCTATGGTGGCGTCATAAAAATGAGGAAGAAGAGAGGAGAAGTGGGAAAGAGAGATAGATAATCACTCATTTTTATCTCGTCAAATGGCTAACTTTTTTAGTGACTTTCTCCCTCTACAAATTGTTTAGTTTTTCCGAAAAAAAATATATTATTGATTAAATACTATTTTGTAATTACCTGCGTTTTCTCCTTTAAATTGCTGCTTGGAAGATAAAAATAGATTAATTTGTGTGTAAGACGTAAAAGTTATTTTTTTTTCATGAAAATGCTGTTAAGTTATAATAATCATTATGTCCCTTGCAGAATTTTTACAGGTTTTTTTTAATGGAATAAAAGTATTGCTTAATTTAACCCACTTAGCATTGACAGAAATTGATAATTAATACCTCATTTTCTTTATTAACGTGGGCCATATTGTATTAGAAAATAACATTTCATGGTTTAACTAAATAGAGAAATATGATTATTAATTTATATCAATGGTAAGTGGGTTAAATTATGCAATACTTTTGTTCCATTAAAAAAATATCCTGTAATTAAGTTTCTCGTATTTATTCGAATCCGGTGGATAGGAACCAGTTCTCATCCATACGAAAAAACTATGTCTAGCATCGTATTATATTCAGTTTTCTACGAATATAGAAATGTACAATCATAAGATTAAAACTAGTTTTTTTAGTTGGTGCCTTCGGCACCACGGGGCTAAAAAACTAGTTTTAATCGTATAATTGTACATTCTATATCCGCGGAAAGCCGTTTATAATACGATACGAGAAATAACTATTATAAGTTTGTAACCTGCTGTGAAGGTAAATGTTCTTTTTCTAAATCACCATGTAGATACACTATCAACCACCATACTAAACACAAAAGAGCATGAAATGGACTTTCATCCATCATGTCTTCTATAATACAAAGTAGAACGATGTCTGTCTGTCCGTCTGTCCGTCTGTCTGTCTGTCCCTTAAGATCTCGGTAACCACTGAACCGATCGGATTCTACTCTTCAGGGTATCTACCTATTGGTCCTGTGGTGGTTTTAAGCTATTTTCTTCGGGGGTGGGACCCCCCCCAAACCCCCCAAAAACAAAAAATTCCTCCCCCATTTTTATCACCTCTTGGGGCAAAGCCCCTAGAGGCTTGGGGCGAAGCCGCTAGTATTGTATAAAGTAGTAAGATTACGATAACTAATAAGCCGATTGAGTACTCCATTCTATGGAAGCTTCACATATGTCCCTGGATTGTTTTAATGCGAGCTTATATAATTTATAGTATAATTGTTATAGTTTTGACTTTAACAATGTGGTTGATGATTTATCTCATACTAGCGGCTTCGCCCCTAGCCTCTAGGGGCTTTGCCCCAAGAGGTGATTAAAAAAAATAAGGCGAAATTCGTTAAAGGACCAAGGAAATCTTCTACAAAACCTAAAGAACCTAGGAAATCTTCTACAAAACCTAAAGAACCTAGGAAATCTTCTACAAAACCTAAAGAACCTAGGAAATCTTCAGCAAAAAAAAAAAAAAAAAAAAAAAATGGGGGGGAGATTTTTTTGTTTTTGGGGGGGTTGGGGGTGTCCCACCCCCCAAGAAAATAGCTTAAAACCACCACAGGACCAATAGAAATATACCCTGAAGAGTAGAATCCAATCGGTTCAGTGGTTACCGAGATCTTAAGGGACAGACAGACAGACAGACGGACAGACGGACAGACGGACAGACGGACAGACATCAAGCTACTTTGTATTATAGATAGGTCCCTGGATGGTTAAAGGCTTTTTTTTTTAGATAAGTCTTGGGAAAGTTTTAGGCTATTTTTTTAGATAAGTCTTGGGATAGTTTTAGGCTATTTGTTTTGCTTTTCCCATCACTTCGAAAATACAGAGCTTCTAGATGCTAGGGGCGCATCGAATGGTTGAATTAAAATATTGGTATAGTTTTGACTTTAACAACGTGCTTGATGGTTTATCTCAAATTCTTTTTAATTCAACCATCGGATGCGCCCCTAGCATCTAGAAGCTCTGTATTTTCGAAGTGATATGAAAGCAGAAAAATAGCCTAAAACTATCCCAAGACTTATCTAAAAAATAGCCTACATCCATCCTATATGAGATAAACCATCAACCACATTGTTAAAATCTAAACTACAACAATTATACTATAAATCCTCATACTAAAGTTAACTATCAACCGCTATAATAAAGTCAAACAAGTTAGAATTAAAATATCAACCATAATCTAAAGCAAAAAATTATTTAAGATGAACTTTCAAGCACCGTATTAAAGTTGAAATATAAAACTAAAACCTTATGTCATATTATCACCTAAAATTTAACTAATTACAAACATATTTGAAAAAGTTTCCTTACCTAAACCAAAGGCAAGCCAGGACAATATAAAACTCATCATAAATAACAAATGTACATATCTAAAAATAAAGATAGTGATAAAATTTGTATTTTTTTTTCTAATTTAGGATTTTTTCCTTCACTTAGTAGACTTTTAAAATATTATTGATGATATTTAATAAAAATTTATTCAATTTTTACCTCCATTGCATATCTAGCATTGTGTTAAATAAATCTCGAAAATATTGTCGTTTTCTAAAAATAAAGATAAAATGTAAAAAATATATTTAATGTTTAATTTCGGTATAGCATTATGAAATTTTTTTACCTCCTTGAAACTTTTGTCTTTCCAACATTGACTGAACCATTTTTAGATACTATTCGTTTCCTAGGAAAAAACATATTTTTGCATTGATATGTAAAAACATATTATAAAAAAATCATCTAGAGAGGGGGGAAGTTAATGGAAACCCCCTTAAAAATTATTATCTCTTTCTAATTTTAATTAAAGCTTTTTTATCTCCTTTTGATATGTATGGTATTTTAATAACTAAATCTAATGTTAAAACTAGTTTTAATTATAAAAGTTTATTTTAATATCCGCAGAAAGCTGTATATAATACAATGCGATAAATAACTATTCCTACCTCAATTTTTCAGAGTGTGGCTCCATGCTAAAATTTAGAAATGATTTTCCTTTCATTTCATACTTTAACAATTCTCCAAGTCCAGGCCTTAAAAGAAAAAAAAATAGTATATTATAATACTTTTTTTCGTAATTTAATTAATATCCAAATAATCCTTAAAATAAAGAAAAAGCATGTCTATCTGTATGTCTATACCGAAGGAAATAGCAACCTGTTGAACTGATAGGGTTCTCCTTTACAGTGTAGCTTTTCATAGGTCCTGGAAAGGTAAATAGCCATTTGGGGGTAGGGTACTACAGTCCAGATACCTCCCATGAAAAATCGCAAAAAAAATAAAGCGCCACCCAACAGATATTTTTGGTAAATAGCTGATCTTAAAATAGATTGGAAAGAAAATATTTTACGTAGTTATTTATATATAGGACTTGATATCATTTCATATCCTGTGTGTCAATGTATTTAAAAGATATCGACAGGTATATCTTTTTAGTAAGGCTTCTTATAAATGCCTCCAAGCAGTTTTTGGCTCTATACTATTTTTTTTACATTAAACAAGGACATATAGTTTGCTTTTTTCTGTATTCCTTCTGGTTGTGTCAGAAAATCGGAAAACTCAGTTTTATTTAAATAACTTATTCTAAACCAAAAGTGAAACATTCTAAGGACCTTTACACTTGTTTTTGACTTAAACTTAATAGTACAAAAACGTTTACATGAAATAAATAAAAAAATAACTTCCAGAAATATTTTGAATGTCAAATACCTGCCCTAAATGTCTATTGCTTAATAGATAATTAGTTTAACTTCACGAAAATTGTTCAAAAAATGTTTGAATTTTCATTAAGATGACAGGGATAAGCTAGGCAGAGTAAGAAAAATTATTTTGCATCAAAGTTTTTGTTAATAAACAAGGACATTGGACAATTATCGTAGCGAATTAAAAAATTGTTAGGAAAACGTCTATAAGAGGTTTTTTTTTTGAAAGTTTATGTTTTATTAGCTGTGTTACTAAAACATTTTCACTGACCAAAGGCGAGGGCAATATTTTTCTCTCCAAGTGCTATATCCTATCCTAGTCGCTATGTTCATTAAGAAAATGTTTGTGAAATTAACAGTTTTCTTATTTAAGTATGGACAATATGAGAAGAATTTTCTAATGATGGAAAACTATCACCTCTAATTTTTTCTTTTATTTTTGACAATTCCGCATGCTTTTAGAAATTTTGATATATTAAAAGTAATAAAATCTAAATTATTTTAATTGTAGATTTTCAAAACTTTAGGTTAGCTCTGAATTGTAAATCTAGAAATTTGAATATTAAGACTTTTTCAGAGGGTCTTAGTATCTCTTTATTGATTATCAAGAGTTCAATTTGTTCATAATAAACATGATCTTTTAAGATTTGTCAACTCCTAAAATTTACATAATTTAACATTCTTGCCACCTTACTAGGTAATTACTAGAACGATGCAAAACTTATTCGGATTACATGGTTATGACTCTAAAGATAATGTCTACTCGGAGCATACAATAACTTGTACATTTACAATATATATAATCAAGTATTTAAAAACAGTTAATAAACAATTGAACAACTTAAAGCTTTGCTTCATAAGCCGTAATTGTGAAGGTCTATTTGCCTCTCTATGTCTGCTTCAGCACTCATTTTATCATACTTGTTTTTATAATATAAGAAAACGAAGTAGTGGGTTTTGTCGTATTTTCACATTAACCTATATTCTATTTCTAGCCCTTGTGGAGGGACTCTAACCCTGAGAGGCCTATTTCCTAACCCTGAAGGGCAATCATTAACATTTACATAACCTCACCTAAAATAACCTATCAAAATTTTCTGTGAAAATACGACGAACCCGCTACTTCGTTTTCTTTCCATGATCCAAATGTGTACCTGGACATAGATCTTGGTTTATTTGCGCCCTGCAGACCCTTCATCCCGTTGAACCCGTCCATAGATATGTTGCAGTCGTTAGACATCCTCCCGAACTCGGACTGCGTGTCCACGGGACGGTCAACCTAAACAAAAAGATTGTTCAAAGATTGGGGAAAAAGTTTTTTTAAAAAATAATTGTCTGTCTGTCTTTAAGAATTCGCAAAAAGAAGTTTTTTTGGATGCTTTTAATTTGCTTTATGTACTAATTTGCGTCTGCCTGTCCAAATTGTAATTATCAATAATGTTTAAATAAGAACTTATTCCAGAAGTTAGACCTTTGAAATAAATTAGATTGTAAAGTTTATTAGAAAGACTTAAATTAAGGTAAATATAAAACCAACTATGCTACAAATGCATTACTGACTGAAAGATTAAGATATAAAAGTTTTTTGACACCATATCCGCCGAAAAAGTATTTACTTAGGAAAATTCTGGATATATGTGCTTTTAATTCAAAATTTCCATTGTAAATTCATCAACAGGGATAGTTATTCAGTGCAATTTAAATCATGTTATATTTGTGTAATCTTCTCATTTTTTGCCTTCTTTTCTATTCCTCAATACAAAATTACTTTTTCTTAACCTATATTTTAGAAAAGGGGGGGGGGGAGACTTGACTATAAATTATACTGGTACCCAAAGTTTTATAAACACGATTTCTAATTTCTTGCCTTTAGCTTTGGGTATTTCATTAAATCCTGATAGTTTTGTAATACAAAGCATTGGTGTTCAAACTTTTCAACGTATAATTTTAATCATAAGAAGGGTTTTATTTTATATATCTTAATTGGAAGTGGAGTGGACATCAATTTATCGTCCATTGTCTAATGATCAATTTTGTTAAAACATATATTTTATAAAAGTCCACAATAAGAATATTCTAGTGGAGGGGTTGGACATTGGTCTGTTAATTATAGTTGTCTTCAAAGGTTTATAAAAACGATCTTCATTCGTTGGCTTCGGTACTATCAACAGATTTTTATGGGGTTGTAGTCAAAACCTTTGTGCACCAATAATCTTAATTTACTACACGGTTTATTTATCTTAATTAGGGATTAACATCAATTATCACCCATCGTCTTATCACATAATATGAATATCTGTTCTTGTAGCTGCATATGTATGAATGTATTTACTACTCCTGGAATGCGAGACGTAATTGAGGTAAAGTTTTTAGGTAATTATCTAATTAAGGGTGTTCCTTTACTTCCGCCTATTAACACATAAATTAATCATTGTCACATTAAAAAAAACATTGTACATCCCCAATGATGATAGATGAAACAACCCCTTCTGTAGATTTAAAATAATGATTGAAAGGTTTGGACACTAAACCAATCAATCAAATTTCAGTACAAGTCCCCAAATTGTTAAGGCAACGAATAAGAAACCTTATTATAAAACGTTGGAGGCTTCTGAATGAACAGTCCAATGTCCCCTTTCTCTCTCTCTGTGTCTGTTTATTCAGTAATATGATACATGTGCAGAAGAGAACGCACACCCAATTAAGGGGTAGACAAAAGTAAAAAATAACTTTTCTTATCTTTTTAAAAAGACAATTCTTACTGTAATTGCTTTAACTTCTATTTTCCGTTGTTTATTTTATACAGTTACAAGAGACAAAACATTAACCTCTTCTCTGCATGTTTTTCATCATTCGAAAATATACCTAATAATGCCTTTGATATCTATAATACAAAGTAGCTTGATGTCTGTCCGTCTGTCCGTCTGTCCGTCTGTCTGTCCCTTAAGATCTCGGTAACCACTGAACCGATTGGATTCTACTCTTCAGGGTATATTTCTATTGGTCCTGTGGTGGTTTTAAGCTATTTTCTTGGGGGGTGGGACACCCCCAACCCCCCCAAAAACAAAAAAATCCCCCCCCCCCATTTTTTTTTCTTTCTTTTTTTTTTGCTGAAGATTTCCTAGGTTCTTTAGGTTTTGTAGAAGATTTCCTAGGTTCTTTAGGTTTTGCAGAAGATTTCCTAGGTTCTTTAGGTTTTGTAGAAGATTTCCTAGGTTCTTTAGGTTTTGTAGAAGATTTCCTTGGTCCTTTAACGAACTTCGCCTTAATTTTTTTAATCACCTCTTGGGGCAAAGCCCCTAGAGGCTAGGGGCGAAGCCGCTAGTAATTATACATAGTAGTAAACTCGAAAGAATATTTTTTTTAAAGATACCAATTATTAAAAATTAATCATTGGAAATTGAAAATAAATTACAACATTATTTCTATAAAAAATATGAAGATTGAAAATATTGTTCAGCAAGACATAAAACATTTAGGGCAGACAAGAATATCTTTACAAATGTAATAAATGTCAGGGATCTAAAGGGATAAGAAAATTGCCTATAAATTTAAGTACATCCCCAATAATAATACACCCAATTACCCCTTTTGTAGATTACAATTAGTTGTTGAAACATTTGGACACTCAACTTCATGAACCGACCAATCAAAATCCAATAAAAGTCCCAAAAGTGGTAAAGACAACAAATAAGAGACCTTATTATAAAACTTTGGGGACTAGTGTTTCAAACAGCCCAATATCCCCTCCCCCCTCCTGTCCTTCTCAGGTCACGGCACATTATTGACAGTTTATTTGTTCAGGCAAATCTGGGGTGTCATTGTCCACGGGAGCGAGGAAAGATTGATGCATTCACAAAGCCAGCTGTCACAAAATGTCAAAATATTTTTTTATTGTCCTAATGTTTCTTGTAATGATTTGCTAAAGAAATATGAATAGCATATTTTTAAATACTTAAATAAAATTTTCTAAGTAAAACGGATTAAGAAATGAAATTTAAGTAATTTCATAATCAGGGAACTGCAGCCGCAATTATACGGGTTGACTGTCATTGACGAAAAGTAAGGCGACTCGGCTGGGGTTTAGTAAATCAACTGAAAAAAAAAGAAATGTAGTTTAACAAAAATCTAGAAAAATAAAGGGGCGAGCCGTTGAATTTGTTGGTATATATCCGCTATTAAAAACATTGGGCGTCAGAAGATTTATCCAATCTTGCAATTGCAGATTATAAGGTGGCTAATAGACTTGCTCTGCTAGGTGGCTGATTTTAAACAACCTATTTTATTAAATAGTATGTTCTTTCTAAAATTTAGATTTAAGTGTAAAAAATTATTGATTATGTTCCTTAAAGCTTGTATAAGTTAAACAAATAAGCAAAAAAAAGAATGTATGTATGTTCAAAAACTAATTTGTTTGAACAGGGAAATTTTCTCAAAAACACGCCTTTTGGTAAAACCCTGTTCATGCCACTCTTTGGATCGTATAATGTAATGGATATTCCTAGTCTTTAATCCACTTCCAAAAATGCTAAACCTTAAATACATCTAAATTATTTTATAGTTATGTTAATTTTATAAAACAACGTTCAATTGAAATATATTCTTAGAATACCTAACCGTCTCCTTGTACAAATGAATTTGCTTTCTGCCTAGAAACAAATTACCAATTATCTAATTTCAGAATCTATTTCAATGTGCAAAATTGCTGTAGTTTTTATTCTGAAATTTCTATATAATTCATTAAAATTTATTATCTAAAGTTTCAAACAATTTCCTTATCATAAAAAGAATGTTTTTTCTTTACTTTAAGATCTTACCTACCACTAGACACCTGAATTTTAGAAGTGCTTAGTCGAGCATAGAAATAAATTTTAAAAAGGGGTGTGGATAATGGTTTTTCGTATGACATAGTAATTTTTTAAAGCAATTCTATATATCTGTTCCTTTTTTACTTTTAAATATAAGAAAGAATGAGTTCAAGTCTCATCTTATTCAAAACATATTTTGATAATAGTCAACGAACCTTAGCAATATAATAACTACGAACACCTTTTAAATCAAAACAATATTTCATTGAAAACATCTGAAAGGGTTGAAAGTGCATCTTTAGGTTTTGAAAATGAGACACTTCATTTGTTTTACTTAATTATTATTTTTTTTGGGGATTTAACAGTTGTAAAAAAAAATGATTTCTGATTAATTTAAGTGGTCAATGTAGAGATGATATAAATATTGGGAATTATCTCCTTAATATAAAAATTTAAAATATGTAAAATATTCAATCAAAAAACATAAAAAATTGTGTTCAATAATCAAGGCACAAAATTTGACACAAATTCCATATGAACAAGGAACTTCTTATTAAGAAATAGCACAGAAATTGCAAGCTAACAAAATAGTTGAGAAAAAAAATTCAATTTGACTATAAATTTTGACAAGTCGCAATTTTGATTTTATACTTCCACCACAGTGCATTCGAAGGTGCTTTGACTTTTGTCTCAGAACCTAAATTAAGACATAGTGCATTTCATTACCCTAGGTTAGGTAACTTCATTTCACTTTTCAATAAAATCTGAAATGCAGCCGTTTTTGAGAAAATTAGATTTAAAAATTTTAAGTTCAATTTTCAACCACTAGGAGTTACCGCAGAATCATGACAAGAAAAGAAAAGATTTTTTATCTAAAATTTTGAACAAGTTTGCTTTTATGAAGTCTTTCATAAAACCTCTCTATATATGATTTATTTAAGACTGAATTTCCGTGACCTTAACAAAGCAACTGATAAAAATGGCCATTAATTAACTC
Source organism: Acartia tonsa (assembly GCF_053477335.1). Classification (NCBI taxonomy): domain Eukaryota; kingdom Metazoa; phylum Arthropoda; class Copepoda; order Calanoida; family Acartiidae; genus Acartia; species Acartia tonsa. The sequence goes on along the minus strand of NC_137261.1, from coordinate 3,073,194 downwards.
CATTCAGGAGTGGTTTTATAAAAAACTTTATAAAAGCAAACTTATTCAAAATTTTAAATAAATAATATTTGCTTTTCTTGTCATGATTATGCGGTAACTCCTAGGGGATGAAAATTGAACTTGAAATTTTCAAATCTAATTTTCTCAAAAACGGCTGCATTTTAGATTTTATTGAAAAGTGAAATAAAGTTACCTAACCTAGGGTAATGAAATGCACTATGTCCCAATTTAGGTTCCGACACAAAAGTCAAAGCACCTTTATACGCATTGTGCCACGTAAATTCAAAATCTACGGAATGTTTGCCTTTTCCAACTTAAAATAAATTCTAGACGGTATTGTTGAATAATCCATGATTAGGCATCTTAGTTCAGTAATTAAATATAATTTTTTGTTAATTCTTTTAATAAACAAAATATGGTAAATCATGTCCATCAAAGTTCTTCGACGGATAGACGGACTGACGGACTGACGGACTGACGGACATTACTTAATTATAGAGTAGCCAAGCTGATAAAAATTGGATCTTTTTTAATTAAGTAAAAAATGCTTAGGTAGTCAGAATGTTAATGGGGAAAGCTTATACACCCAAATAAAAACTTAATTTGTCACTTGAAAGACATGGAAACATGACGAGAGGAATTTACATGCACAAGTATTTTTCCATTGGAAAAGCTGTAGAAATGTCTTTTTAAACAAGGAAAAATATAGTGATACAAAAGGCAACTTAAATTTAAATATCTTAAGGGGAAGGGGAAATATCTTCTTTTCTCTTGGAGGGGATAATCTCAAGATGAACTACCAGAGACCGTTGTAAGGCTAATTTCTGTTAGCTGTTTCAGGGATCTTAAGTAACATATGGGCAGACTCACATGCAATTACTTTGTTTTACTGGATATTAAAATCTTAAACTGAAAGAAATGAAGAAGGGGGAGGGGACAGATTTTTCACTTTTTGTAAACAGACCTAAAATTTAATTCCTTTGTGTTTTAGATCTGGTTATTAAAAGTCCTACAATCCCCTCCTTCCTTCTAAGTGGCCATCTTATTAATTCAAAAATCCATTTAAATGTTATTACATATCTTATTCAAATAATATTCTTTTCATAACATGAAACGAATTATAGAGTAGCAAAGCTTTGCTTAGCTTTGACAGTGTTAGTCTTAGATCAACGATGGAAAACAAAGAAAAACATTAAAAAGTTATTATTTCTTAATTTAAGCTTTCTAAGCAAACAGAAACAAAAATTGTATTATATAACATGTAATGTGTCTTTATGCAAAGTTAAGCTTTTTACAAAAAAATACTAAGAGGAAAAATTATCAAAATTCATTAACATTAATGATATAATTATCAGTGTATACTGACTACGTCTCTAGCATAAAGGCGTTTTGTCTGGAGAGAGATTGGAAACCTCTTTTTTACACAGAAAATTTTATCTTAGTAGTTTTTAAAAATGCGCAGCCAGGGACTAATACCAGATTCTTTAAAATAAAACTGATAATTTCCCTAAAAATCATTGTTAATAACTAAAATACCCTCCCTCTTATTTTTATATTACTTGATAATAAGGGTTGTTGACTAGTTTTTCAGGATTGGAGTCCCTAACCCTGCGTGGCCTTAACCCTGCTCTAAAATAACAAAAGAAAAACTACCTCATTATTTTTATTTCCTTAAAACTTAAAAAAAATAAGTAAGCATTCTGAGTAAAACCGCCTGAAAGTCCAATGAATATTATTTCTTAGAGAATTCAAAGATTCTCAGGCATCTAACATCAATGGGATCTGCATTGAGAAGGGCAGAAAAATAGTTTAAAAATAAACTTTCTAACATGGAGAGCCAAATCGGTTCGAATTTAAAACAGATAAAGGATTTTTCACTACTTTTTATAAAAACAAAATAAATTTTAAAATCATTATTTTTTTGTTTGCTTTGTTATAATTTTGTCCAACTGTTTATTAGCACAAGTGAGTAAAAAAAGTTAGATTTAGCAGTTCTCTCGGAAAAAAGCATCAAAAATGTTTAAAAGTTTGCTTTTAATGTACCCACGCGACAATTTGGTGTTTGTAGCAGTGGGCGGATGAGTCGATCATTGTTTACTTAAGCGGAGTCCTAACATTTTCTTTAATAAATTTGCAAAAGTTGACAAATGTAGGAATCAATATAAAACAAGCTATAGTCATATAATTACCTCTATTTGTCTGTTGGTTTCTAAACCGTTATGAAAAATGTAACCAAGAAAAACGTGTTCATATAATTTAAATCCGCCCGTTAAAATAAAATAGCGACCACAAAAATGCGGGAATTATTACATAAAAGCTGGTGGGATAATTACCTTAATCTGTTTGATGCCCCCTTTACCATCATCGACGGTAACCAGGGTGGGTCCGTCCTCATCATTATCACTGTCTCCAACATCCTGCCAGACAAAGCAACAACAAGGTTAGAAGCAGAGCACAGTTAATTCCAAAATTACTTTTTTCAGGTCTATTTTACAAAAAAAAAGCTAATTAAATTTGCACTAGACAGTAGAGAACCAACTGATTTATTGATCCCAAAATCTATATTTCATATGTATGTAATTGGTGAAAATTCAAAGACATTTAAAGTTTTGAAATCCATGGTTTTGAAAAACAACATATAGTTTATTTTGAATCAACAATTGTAATCTTCAACTTAAAAAATAATTGCATTATTAATAAGGTTTCTATATCCAAACAGATCAAATTACGTTGGTCCCCTACCGTTCATGTTTCAATATTTTTAGAGTTCCTTAAAAATATTAACAATTATGCATTTAGTATTTCTGGAATTAACTTCTATAGGGTTTTATAGCAAAACTGGCGAAATTTATAGCGAATAATATTACACAAAATATACAGGTTTAAAATAAAAAAAAACAATGGATTAAAATGTTGAAATTAGTGTGAACATTTATTTGTGCAAACTGCCTGTTTTTGCTTGTTTAGCAACATTAAATTCTCATGAAATCAATTTTATGAATACTCTTGAAGATCATAATATCTCAGATATATATTTTTTTAAACAAAAGCGTTGGCCAACATGGACAACGTTTACAAAGAAAATATTATAAAATTGAGAAAACATCATCCCTAAAAATTTATTAATTCGTAGGTGATTTTGGAACGGACCAACACAACTGTATCTGATAAAAACTGTATGTGTATTTGAACTACTCTAGGTTTAAGGTTATAAAAGAAACTCTAAAATACTTAATATCATCATGGTATTGCTAGCGGCCGAGGTAAGGTACAAAGAATAAAAAGCGAAGGATTAAAAATAAAGAAGTATAAGATATTTATTGCAATACGAATTCTCTAAGCTAACTGTTGCAAAGATTGATAAGATAAAATGATATTTTACATGTCCCTATAGTGAAAATCAAAAAAAAAAAAATATCATCTAAACTAACAGCAATTTTGTAAACTAAGGAAGGTGAATGAAATCGAAATTCTATTTATTAAAGGCACCTATGAAAACCAGAAGTAATAGTATTAAAAAATATGCCTAAAGCAATAGAAATGCAACATCAATAAATTTCAAGCAAAATTATAAAATTAACAGACTTGTATATTGTTCAATATTCTAATGTATAAGGGGTAGCACCGCCGCCGATGAAGCAACATAAATATAAGGGGCTGTTAGGATTTTGGTCAGGTTTTGGAATATAATAATTTTTTAAAGTTACTTTGCTAAAAAATGGTTTATGGTGTGGGTTTGATTTTATTGATATCTCGTAATTGATTCTAAGCCAGGCTCTCGTTTTAAACCATTTGTTTTACTGCCTCCCCCCTCCCCTTTATTTATATTTTGATCTAAAAAATATTAATTACGAGATTTCATTAAAAGAAACCTACCTTCCCCCCAATCACTTATTATTGATATAATTATTATAAGGAGTATTATCTATAGGAAAATATTGAATGAAAATTTAAATATCTGTGAGTTTTCTGCAAAAATTTCAAAGCAACAAAATGGTGGGCATATTTTCCTAAATTAGTATTTTACCTCTGGGTCTAATTCAGGATCGTGTTCCCAAATATCCTCCTTGGTCTTGTCTTTCTTCCAGAACATTATAGAATAATTCAGCTAGGGGCGCAGCTAATCCGCTTCAAGGTTTAAAATAATTCACTTGGACGAATTGTTTGTCATTTTCTTCCAAGCTTTTTTTTTTCATAAGATTCACTATTTTTACATGATAATTTCGTGCTTTTAAAGTTTACATATTATTCTTTAATTTTCATTTGTATATAATAACATCCGAATTCAAAGCATTCTTTCTGAAAAAATATAAAAATTATGCATATTTTTTAAATGGGAAATCTAAAAATAAAAGCATTAATGAAAATGTTTTGTTGTTTTGTTTGTTTTGTATTAATGACGTCAGTCCTTGTTGGAAATAAGGATTTGACATATACAGAAAAAAACTAAAATCTAAAAAATCATAAATAAAGGAAACTTAAAATTTTTTTTGCTTCAAAATAAAGATATTTGTAAACCAGGCTTCTCTTGAATTGATTGTTTAAATTTACAATAAATAAAGGGCCTCTAAAATATTGTATATTAATTATAATTTGTGATATTCAAAGCACCTAATTCTATAAATTATGTCGTTGAAAAGCAATATTCTAATTTTGAGAATAACTATTTTGTAGACAGAAACGATTTTTTTTAACTAGTTGCATATCCCAACAGATCTATAGTATAGATGTATAAACACACAACTACCTCCCTTCTTTTTTCAAAGACCTCTTTCGTCTGCTTCTAACTTATTTTCTGCTACTTGGTTGTGTTAATATTAGCGACACCATTGGTTGATTTTAATGACCCAATAGAAAGGTTGCTCAAGGTGGTTGCGATGGGGAGATACAGTTATTTAAACCTTTCTCCATCTAGTGTTTTACTCTAATCATATCCCTATAATCTCTGATGTTTTACAAATAATTTCAAATCTGTTGACATTTTATTTTTTCCTCTTTGCCTTTTTTTTCTTTTTTTGGGGCAAAGTGTTTCTCTAGCTTATATTTACTTTCAATTTTAGTATATGGGAGTTAACCAGGGATCTTAATGGATAAGACAATACATTTATGTACAAACCCAATTAGGAAAAACATAATTACCCCTTCTGTTGATTAAAATTATAGATTTAAACGTTTGGACACTGCCAGTAATTAACCAACCAATCAAATTGAAGTACCCAAATTTTTTAAGCCAGTTTATAAGAAAATGTGTTTATAAAACTTTTGGTACTAGTGTAATTTACAGTCCAATGTCCACTCCCTCCCACTTTATAATACCTACTAACTAATAATGTTGCTTAATAAGACCGCAAACTGTCACAACACCAAAAGATTAATTGGAAAGCACTTGAAGATGCTTAATATTAAATTATCTAATCCTATTACAACCTTAGATTATATGAAATTAGTTCTTTAAAGAGCAGCTTTACTCGTAATGTTTAAAAAATATGTAATATAGGTCAAAATTAATTGTTAATTAGTTATCTTTAAAAAGCAAGGAATGAAATATACTTTTATCCAAAAAAAATCATCATAGCATACATACGATAATTACATTCAAAGTGAGAAAAACTAAGCATTATAGAACCCAATTTTAAAATACAGAGGGTTTTGTATACAAAGGTACTTGTTTGTCTTTAGTTCTTTGTATTGAATTAGGAACTTTGTTTTCAATGGACAGATTAGCTTAAAACATTTATATTTAGGCAATTTTGAGCAGAAGGGCGGACAAACACAATTTACAAGGACAATTTCATTCATTTAGAACAGAAAAACATTCAAATTCCATGAATTAGGTTATTATATTGAGTGCTTTTATCATCTAAAATCAGACATTTTTAAACATATAAAAAAAACCGCATTATAAAAGTAAATTTTTCCCTCTTTATTGCTGACCTATATTTGTCATATTCTACCAAAAAAGTACTCACTACTTAATTTACATGATAGCAGCTGTGCCCCTAGCATCTAGGGGCTAATTACTCGAAGTCGGAGGGAGCGGTAGAAAATTGCCTTAAACTTTCCTAATACCTATATATGCATCTGAAATATCCTAAAACCATCAAATAAAGCTTTCCTAAAATGGAAAACTCAATCGCTCCAGTAATTAGCAAGATTTTAATGAACAAAAAAAAACAAAAAAAGCATAATACTTTATATTAAAGGATAATCTAAAACAGGACGGAAACTGTAAGTATTTGATTGACCGGATGAGTTCACCTAATATTGAAATATTAATAATACAAGTATCTATTAATTTTCACGTATATTTAAATGCAAACTTACCAATTATATCAGTAATAGAGTAGCTTTGCTAATCAAACTAAATAATTTAAAACTATTGTAGGACAAAGGACCTTCTTGGGACTGCACTACTTTTATAAAATATTGTAAATGGCTTTAAGCTAAATCTAGTCCACAAACAGATTATTTGTAATTGTTTTACACATCTGATTTTTAGAGATGCTTTGCTACTGTAGACAAGTATTTACATACATCAATGCAATGTAGAGGTCTATGAGCTTTTTCTAGGCCACTGACTATCACATAGTTTTTAAATCCAGATGGGCTATAAACAAACGATTACTTTTTTCTAAACGCTCTTATCGTAAATTTAGACATGATAGAATTGTCTTATCGATTTGAAACATTGCACAATAATTCATTAAGAGTTATGTATGATTTAAAAATCGTAGCGAAATGTTGATTTTTTTTATCAAATAATTAAATTCTATAAGTGAAGTATCTATAAAATCAAGTCCTAACAATGAAAATATGTACTTAAAAAATATATTTTTATATGCAATTTTGTTTAGGCTTATAAATTAATATTCTGTTTATCAAGTTCTGAGATTCTACATGTGATATTGTTCGTTTGTCCTACCGCCTTATTCTAGAGCTTCGTATTTATGGATGTTGTCATCCTTGTTCAATTGTGAATCTACTCCAAAAGTCTTAAATTAAACAGAGGATGATGTTTATTACGTTATGAAAATAAAAGGTGAGGTCAAAACAAGAGCATGGTACAAATACGATGATGGCAAACTGGAGTTAACTTTTGTAAATTTCAGAATTGAAATATGTTTTCTAATTAAACATTTGTGTAAAAATATTATTTCTAATATAAAAATTCACTCATTTATTTGAAACTAAATAGCAGACAAGAAAATGTTTAGTATCCTCAATCATAAAAATATAAATTGAAACTTTAGGACAGTAAACTATCAAGCCAAGACTTTTAAATAAATATATAGTGGTAAATAATTTTATCTGTTTATTACATTTTTATTAAAAAAAGTTGAAGAAATAAATGAACAAAATCAGTATCATCACAATAAGATATCATTATTAAAATAAAATCTTTATAAAGTGAAAATTTGTATGTGCCAAATTAAAAATAACTTAAATTGCCTGAAAGTACCAATTTTTAAGGTAAATCTAAACGTCTAGGCATACTCGCTTTGGATCCTATATATGAAGGACAAGGATGAAAATAAGCAAGGGTATTTTTCCCTTTACAATGTCTTAATTTTGTGACTGATATAACCCCCCATTTTTAAAATAAATTAATGATAATGGGGGTGGGGGAGGTTATAGTAGATACTGGGCAGCCCCGCATGGTTAGGGCATCGGAGGATCAAGCTCTGCACGGGCTAGACATAGAAGAAACTATCTATAATTACTTTAAAATAAGAGGGGGTAGGGGTTAAGAGATCATCAGGCAATTTGTGTAAAAGCACCAAAATATGGGCTAAAATAGGTTAGTCTAGAAAGATGAACAAAAATTTTAGAATACAAGAGATGCTATGCTACCAATGACAACTAAACACAAACAGGAAGTATATTCAAATGGTTAAGTGCAAATAAATTCTATCAAAACAATATTTCAATTTTTAAAAATAATTAAACAAAATTGTAAAATATTAGTAATTTTGTAGCTGAATAGTATCTTAAAGGATAAAGTATTATATTCTTATATAAAAGTAACAGCATCTTAAAGTTCATCAGAAAAGTTTTAATCGGCTTTGAAACCGATTTATATCTGCTGGATTTATATTCTCAGCCATACTAAAAACATCATGTATAGCACGATAATACAAACTATTTTCTACAAATTATAAAATAAAAATCATAAAATTGAAACCAGTTTTGTTAGCCCATGCCTTAGGCCCCTAGGGGCTAAAATTTTTCATTAAAATCTGTCTATAATACGATGCGATAAATTTTTCTATTTCCGGACAGTTTACTTCTTTTACCCGCCCAATAATCATACCTCCCCTTTTTGAAGAGATAAAAGAAGTACATAATAACAGGAAATGCACACAACCCTTTAGAAAAATATCTTGTAAGGAAAATCATTGTTTAAACAATTCATTTCTCATAACAAAGAAACATTATACACTACACAAATGTTTCGTTTGATAAATTATTGTATATTTTTCACTTTAAAAATATTTAAAATTTGTATTTTTAGTACTTAAATAAAAATATATATAAAAAGTTTATAAGCAATAGGTTTCATTAATTGATCAATTAAATTTGAATCGGTCAAAAGGCAAGAAAAAGAAAAACACTTCTGCTTTTAATAATAATTTCAATAGGTTTGCTTTGAAATGAAACATCAGGCTTTTCATTTTAATATTCTATAATAAATTTAAAAAGAAAAGCCAAAAGCAGGGAATTAAAATGTATTTGAGTCAGCTCTCAATCTATTATGGCTGTCATGTAAACTTGTAGCACCTGTCACCAGTGATAGATCATAGGGTTCAACAGGGTTAAATGAAGAATCTAAGGGATAAGGCATTTTCTCGTATTCATTCGAATCTGGTGGATAGGAACCGGTTCTCATCCATACGAAAAAACTATGTCTAGCATCGTATTATATCCAGCTTTCTACGAATATAAAAACGACAATCATAAGATTAAAACCAGTTTTTTAGCCCGTGCCTTCGGCACCTCGGGGCTAAAAAAAACTGGTTTTAATCTTATAACTGTACATTTTATATCCGCGGAAAGCTGTTTATAATACGATGCGAGAAAAAACTATTAATATATCGTATTACGTTCCTAATTACATAATTAAAAAAGATTATACGTTGAAAAGTTGGGACACTGTTAGTTTGAGCCAACGGCAACCGATTAGATATTTAGAAAAGGATTAAGGAAACGAATGAGAGATCGTGTTCCCTCCCTCCCAGGTTAAATGAGACATTAAAACTGACAAGTACGTATTCAATAGTAAACAAGAACAATTGTGCGCTAGATTTATATGACGAGAGCCATATAAGAGAATAAATAACCTAGAAATATAAAAGTTGTCATGATAATATTCAATTGGAATTCATGATATTTCATCGATGAGAGCGAAGGTCAACAAATTAGACGCTCAGACTTAAGAACATCAATCAATTTAATTTTCTTCATAATTTAGTAGTTTGTCTGAAAACAATCGTCAGACATAAGAACATTAACAAATATAGAGTAACAGCGCATTTGATAATAATCAACATTCAAAAGTTTTTAAAAACAATTCGTCAGACATAAAAACATTATAGAGATGATTCGCTTGTTACAAGGGAACAGGATTATTGTATCAAGCAAAAATATTGGTATTGAATTTAATATCTATACCACATGAATTATGTCGCCCATACACAGGCGCTACTCATTTCAATTTACAAACAAAGATTAGGGAAGGAGGGGATATTGTACCGTTTATTAAACAAGCCTCCAAAGTTTTTTTTTGGTGGCTCAACAACCTTGAGGATTTTATTAAATTTTGATTAGTTGGTTCATAAAATTGATTGTCTATACATTTCAACCACTAATTGTAATCTACATAAGAGGAAATTTTGTGTATAATCTATGAGGATGTCCATCAATTTATCAGACATTGTCTTATCCCTTTAGATATGTAAACAAATATAATATTAAGTGATTTTATTCAAATGGTTTTAAAGTTCATTGTTGGTTAAAGTTATCCTATATCTGAATGAAGTCATCCTTGTTTAATACAAAGGTATAAAAATAGTACAAAAAATATCAAAGTTACATCTGAAAGTTGCGAGTTTTTCCATGCATAAGCCGTGAATAAAAAGTATAAATATTCAAAATAACAACAAGATCGAAATAGTTCATAACACAAAAAGATGGGAATAATCGAAGTTTAAAACTATTACACATTTATAACAATAATTAGAATATTATTAACATACATCTTCTCAAATATTTGATAAAACAGATAAAATTCAAGCTAGAAAAATGTGAACTATAAATAATCGAAGAAAATGAAGATTAGATTAAGGACCAAATTGAGAAATAAAACAACAACAGAAATAGTTACCTACAATAGTAATACTAAGCTTTATAGACCACGCTTTGCACTTTTAAAATATTAAAATTTAAGAAAATCTAATCTATTTAACAATTATAAATTTTATTTAGCCTGACACTTCAATTTTAGAAAAGGTAGATAAAAGAACTTGCTTAAAAAGTTATGGCAAAATCCTTTTAATTGCCACTAAACAAAAATATCTATGAGTGGTATACTGAGACTCGAGGATGAACATATTTTTGAAAGAACATATCTACTGGATGTAAATGTTTAAAGCTTAAATCTATTCTCCACCTACCAAAAATATTTTTAGAGAAATGGGTGATGAATCTAAACCAACCAGTGGGGTACAGCACTTAACCCTCATGAAAAAAGAAATTTCAAGGGGTGAAGACTCTAGTTTTTATATAAAGTAACAGGATGTTTGTTTGTCTGTTTGTACCGAAGGATCTCATACGTCCCGGAAAGGTTTATAACTATTTTGGGGGAGGTTACCACCACCCACCCCAGAAAAATCGACAAAATTAAAAAAAACGCCGCCCTGTGGACATTTTTGCAATTAGCTATAAACATAATTACCACCATCTAGCGGTAAAAAGAAATATTTTTGGTGAATAGCTTATTTTAAATAGATTAAAAAGAAACAATTTTACGTGTCCCTACATGCATCTAGAGGCGTAGCCGCTAGGTGTGTTACATATCTCATCAAGGACTAATAAAAAAGCTTTCAAAGTTCTAAGGGGGGCAGATTAATAATAAGAAAAATAATTTAAATAAGTTACTTCGCGTCACTGCATTTAAATAAGGCAAATTTAAAGTAAATTAAAGATACATTTGTCTTTTTTAATTTTTATTTGTAAAATAATTTTTTGGTGTGCGAAGCAATTCTATATATTAGTATGTTGGAAAATAAAACTAATCTTTTACAAAACCAACAACAAAAATACTGTATAATATCACTAGCGGCTACGCCCCTAGAGGCCTCTAGGAACGCGTAAAATTGTTTTTTTTTTCAATCTATTTCAATTACCAATAATATTTTCTTCGCCGATAGATGGTGTTAGTTATGTTTTGAGCTAATTGCAAAAAATGTTCGCAGAGCGGCATTTTTTTTGTTTATTTCTCTAGAGAGGGTGGTGGTACCCTCCCCTAAAATAGTTATAACCTTCCCGGGACCTGTGAGAAGCTACCCTGTTAAGGAGAACCCTATCGATTCAGCGGTTATCGAGATCCTTCGTTACAAACAAACAAACAAACAAACAAACAAACAGACAGACAGACATCGTTCTACTTTGTATTATAGATAGAAGAGAAAGAAACGATCATGGTTGTAACGATTTTCAGTTCTTACTTACTAAGGACAGTATGGAAATAATAAGTTATTGCTCAAATAATGATAAGAAATTAGAATAACTTCTCTAGCAAGTTGCTAGTGCTACATTTCTAAATTCACCCCAGACACATACATACGTACTTGTTATTTGAAATACAAAAAGTACAATTTCTGGCAAATTTTCCCTTGTTAAATTTGTAATAAATCTCCAGGGAGGAGTGGTCGGTCAGCCCTTAAAAATATAAAGGGGATAATTTAAATTTTTAAATAAAAATAATTATTTTTATATTTAGAGACTGAATTCTCATAGGTGAAACTTTAGGATCGTGATGCAATTTAAATAAAGACAGAATCTTACTTTTATTATTGAGATAAAGTTTATAATATTCTTTAAGCTATCCTAATCTCCCTGATATATTGGAGTAATGCTACATTTGTGTTAATTATTGACCTTGACAGCCACGGAGGACAGAAAAAAATTGAGAAACAATGTAAGAATAGGAAGTAGGAAGAATCACTGTAAAAATAAATAAAAATTAGAATTGCATAAAAAAATCCTTAGAAGAAAGACATACTCATTTTGAAAAGAGTAGACGGCAGTTTCCCATAAAGTGCCTTAACGAGCAAAGAAAGGTTACATTGGGTACATGTTAGCCATATTATTCAAGGTATAGGCACCGGGGTTATATGCTCGGCTGGGTTAGAGACCTTGCAGGGGTTAGGCAAAAAGTAAAATAAACTACCCCCTTTTTCGCTGGGCACTTCATGGGAAATCATGGAGTAGACCATTGTGATTAAAGCTTATGTTTCAATTTTAAATTATATTAATTTTTAATTACATTTTTTTCAGTACCACAGACCAAAACTTGTTTAAATCCATAAAATTTAAATGGAAAATAATATTATTTTTAAGAGTGTAGATAAGCAGCAAATATGTGCAAATTTCCCAAATTTAAATAACATTTCTGAAATTCTTTTGGGTGTAACATTCGACTTAAGAAAACATTAGATGACATTGAACTATCGAGTAGGCACGTTCTTATCAAGCAGCTAAAATTATTATTCTCGCAAATTGCAAAGCTACACTACGTGTCAGTCTATTGGTATGTTATGCACAAACAAAATTTTGAAAATAAAATAAGAATATCTTAGCGTTTACCTAATTAATTTTATAACTTTTATGCGCGTTAAAGTAAACTATAATGTACCCCACATTTAAATTATTTGACTTATTATTATTTGATCTATTTTTGTTATGTCAGTATGAAATCAATTTCAAAAAAAATTATTTTAGTAGATAAACATAATTTGTTGCTTGTTAAAATGTATCTACTTAAAAATTATATTTTACTAATCACTAAATAATATTTCTCACACATTAAAAATCTACAAAATTAAACAAAATCACAGAAGGGTTATTAACATAAGATTTTATTTAATTTTTGTAGATTTTTTATGTTATTTTAAAAGCAATTTTTTAAAAAGAATCCACCTCTGGTCTTAAAACTAAAAATGTGTTGGAGCCCTAAGAAAATGTGTACTTGTGTCTAACAAAATAGAATGGATCAAACTAGTTTGGTTGAGATTAGAATTGACCTACAAAGCTGGCGACACGACGGTCATCGAATACAAGTAATGTGAAACTAAATTCATTTAATACAAAACAACAAAAAGAATTTAATTTTAAAAAAAATAATTGGAGATTCAAGATAAGGACATGTTTAAAACAAGGATGATTTTGTTTAATGGCTGCAGAATGAAATAATAAATAATATCTGTATAAATAAGGTAAGAAAAATTGAAAGCAGGCACTGTAATGGATTTAGAATATGTGGATTTTTTATGACAGGGTAAAATTGTCATAAGCTTAGGTTGCTAACATGGATTTCATTTATTGGTCAGTTCGTTTAGGTAGATAACTGGGTAAAGGTCGTGGGTAGGGGGATCATTATTTAGCCAGCTACAAGTTTCAATTCATTAAAGTACATATTAATCTGAAATCCAAGTAATAATAAATCCATTGGAACTGTATAAAGTAGATTAAATGATTTAAAAAATCATGAATTCAACCAAATGAAGTAAAGTAACCTAATTATACAGTGTGTTTTTTTTATGAGAACTTTTTTGAAAGCAATTTTACCCCACTTATAGTTATCAGAATTTAATGATTAATGGCTTATTTTCTTCGTTTTTTAAGGGAAATTATGAAACAACAAAAAAAAATTACAGTTTTTGTTGAAAAAGTACAGTAAAGTTGAAAATTAAAAACTTAGGTGTCAACATATAAAAATGGTTTTAGCGCATTTTTCTTAAAAAAATGGATTTTCTGTAGTCGACTTTGGGGGGCCAGTACTCCCTCCCTGGTTGAGATATGACCTTCAAAACTTTGATATGTTCTAGTACATGTCCCTAATAGTATCTGTATACATTTTTAGCTCTATATCTCAACTTTGAAGTGTTTAGCAGCCATTCTTGCAAAAGAAAAATGCGCTAAAACCATTTCAGATGTTGACACCTAAGTTTTTAATTTTCAACTTTACTGTACTTTTTCAACAAAAACTGTTTTTGTTGTTTCATAATTTCTCTTAAAAAACGAAGAAAATGAGCCATTAATCATTAAATTCTGATAACTATAAGTGGGGTAAAATTGCTTTCAAAAAAGTTCTCATAAAAAAAACACACTGTATGTACACGACTTTTTTATCATTTGTCACATGAGTGTGGAGGATCCGAATAACAAATAACCATTACATAATTGTTGTTGTGATAGTTTACTAATATATAACGTATAGAGCATCCGGACAGACAAAAAAAAGTCGAATTGAAATAATGATTTAAGAAAAATATTTAGGATGAAAGACAAACATACAAACATTTGTCTCTAGGCACATAATTATACAGTAGCATTGCATTTAAAAAAGAAATCTGAACGTCTAGGACATTTAGAATTGAAATTGAAAATGATATTTTTGAAAGTAGGGGAAAAAGATGAATTTAATGCTTCATTTAGAATTAGTTTGACCTCACATTTTCACAGAAAAAAAAGAAGTCAAGTTTTATAAAAATTTTCTTGATATACAATTCATTACGACCCTAAAGTTAATAGGATATGATGAAAAATAAAGTTAAAAAAGGACAATCATATTCAAAAGTAGCAAAGCAATAAAAAGCTAACAACATTTTTTCATAAAATGAAATTTGGCTGATAAATAGTAGTAAAGTTGGCTGGACCATACAAGACTCAAGTTGAACGGACAGCCCCATATTATTTAGTACAAGATTAATTTATCCACAAATGTAAAACAAAGTTGCTTTGTACTTTTAAGATGCTCTAATCTAACAAAAGTACAATTGCTTTTCCTCGCTCTTATTTTTTATTTTTCTATGGAGCTGTCTTTGCCCTAAATTTTGTTTTCTTTATCTTTTAAAAATCTGTATAGAGTTTTCTTTTCCAAATACATTTTCTTATCAAAATCTTGAAAGAATAAAAGAAATAGGATTCTGGATAAGTTTGTTTTGTTAAAAAATAGTTTTGCTTATCAGTTGCGCCTCCAGTTTAATTATCAGCATTTTCAAAATGATTTTAAATATTTTCTTTAGTAGCGCAGCATCTTTATAACCGGTGTATGTCCGTATGACCATCTGTTATGCCACATCTGATAATGACCCACTTACAAACACGCGTAAATACACACATGAGACAATATTCAGACTCAATAATATTTTTTGAAACCGGATTAGAAACGGTCCTCAGCCATACTGAAAAATCATGTAAATTTCCACGAATATTAAAATAAAAATCATAAAATCAATACCAGTTTTGTTGGACCGAGCCTTTCATTTTAATATCCACGGAAAGCTGTCTATGATACTTTGAGATCAAAAACAATTACTTCACATTTTCTCAATTTGCAAGAATACACAAACTACATATAAAATTATCATAAGTTTTATTGAAACTGATTTGTTACTTAATCTTTAGTCAGTGGTTTGGCTCCCTATCTAATAATCCAATATATCGAAATCCACCAAAAACCAACCCAATCGTACCAACAAGATAATTTATATCAAACTAAAGTAATAGTAATAGTAATGGATGTAGAGTATACGTGGATATTATGACTGGGGAAAAATTGTCCTCAATTTAGGTTGATATTTCCTATGTCATTCATTGGTTTTATTTAATGTTTATCCAGTATGGGGGGATGGGATGGGGAAGTGGAGGGGGTGGGTGAAATCGGCATTTTAGTCAGCCATAAGGTTCACTTTGTTAGAGAACATGAGAATATGGTGTAATATCCAACAAGTAATAATAAATCTATTTTATGTTCAATTATTTTCCGGCTAAAAGAATGATCTTGTGAGTATGTACACAAAGTTTTTTATTGCAAATTAAACTATTTTTATTTTCTTTAATACGTTGTTTTACCTCATTCATTTTTTTAACTTGTAACACGTGTTCTAATATGTTTAAAGTCCCTGACTAACAAGTAATGATGCAGTTGTATGTGAGGAACCCATATATAAAAATAATTTCAAGTACTATTGCGTAATTTTTAAAAATTTAAAAATCATTGGTGATAATAAAATCTTAAATTGCAAAAAAATATTTGCACGTTATAATATGCACAACAAATGAACCATACCTCGATATCTCGGACACAGGCCGAGAAATCGTTTAAAAACTACAAATAAGATTGAGAGAATAAAAAAATTAACTGGATTTCCGACACTTTATATGTCTGTGTAAAGAAATTTTTTATTTAGATTTCTGATTTTCAAAGATTAGAAATTATACAGATTGATAAGAGCACGAAAAAATGTATAGATTGTCCTCTGATCTAATTAAAACAAATTTTAGCCTGTTTATTACGTTAAAGAAAAAAATACTTCTAATGTTTTTTTTACTGCAGGGAGACATGGAAATATAAATGAAAATTATTTTCTCGTATTCATTCGAATCCGGTGGAACAGAACCGGTTCTTATCCATACGAAAAAACTATGTCAAGCATCGTATTATATCCAGCTTTCTACGAATATAAAAAATGTACAATCATAAGATAAAATCAGTTTTTTTAGCCCGTCCCTACGGCACCTAGGGGCTAAAAAACTGGTTTTAATCTTATAATTGTACATTCTATATCCACAGAAAGCCGTTTATAATACGATGCGAGAAATAACTATTACAATACTTTCCTTATAAATAAATACCTAAATCAAGAAGTAAAAAAGTTGCTTGATCGAAAGTAAGAATAAAAATTTACCCAATAGCCTATCCCTTATCCATTTATCCCTAGTTAACCAGCTCATTTGTGCATTTTTTTGTTTTCATTATCCTTATTTTGTTTAGTTTATTTAAGTACTAGTGGCTACCCACCTAGCTTCTAGGATATTTTTTCCTTTTTGGGGGGTTGGGGGTGTCACCCTACAAGAAAATCACCACAGGACCAGTAGGTAAATTCTCTGAAGAGTAGAGCCCAATCGGTCCAGTTGTTACCAAGGTCTTAAGCTTCAGACAGAAGGAGAGATAGACAGATGGACAGACAGACATCGTTCAACTTTATATTATAGATAAGCAGGAAGAGGTGAACTGAACTTATTACTAAAAATTTATCTTTATACAATATTGGTAAGATGTACATGTTTGTTTGACTGTCTGTCTAATTTAGTAATTTCTTTCCATGGTAATTTCGGGGCTATAGCACTTACACATCCAGCAAATTTACAGTTGATGTATTTTTGGCAAAATGTTTTTTTCCTTTTTCTCATGCCATAAATACATCCAACACTGGCAAAAATACATCCAATATTTTTATACATATGTCAAAAATACATCTGACACTGGCATTTACACATCCATACTTTTTCAATTATATGTCATAAATACATCCAACACTGGCATATATACATCTAGATCAATTTATATAAATATTAAATTACAATTAATTAGATTTTGTACAGTATGTATAGGTTTTTAATTTTTTGCTCTATTTTAGTTACTCTTCCCCTATTTACTTCCCTTTTTCTCAAGATGCTCCCTACAAAACATCAATACATTTGTGCAGGTGGTCAAATCTCATTAAAAGTATCATTCAAGTTAGTTATATAGTAATGACAAGGGAGAAAAAAATATTTATTGAGAAATAGATAATAGACATGTACTTTATATAGAAAAATGATAAAACTAAGAAAAAGTACAGAAAGATAATTATTGTAGATTCTCATCTGTCAAAGAAATTTTAACAATATGATATTTCTTTTGCTAATCATATTTAAAACACTAAATAAGAATATTGATATTTATTTATAAAGTATTGCTACTGTAGACTATTTTTAAAAGCGAGGCTTTTCTATAATTAGGGTCGGTCCGTCCGTACGTCCGTCCGAGATAGTTAGCTTTTATTCGTTAATTTAGGCATGTTAAAATTGTCCTATCGATTTCAAACTTTGCATGGTGATTCCTGTAGTAGTTAGGCACGACTTAGAAAGCGTAGCAACTCTATAATCGTTACCAGAATGTCCGCACGTCCATTTTAAACATGTTGATTTTTCTACTTTTTTAACAACAAATTTTTAAGTGTTTTAATTATCCGTTTGATCTGATTTTTGGTATTTTGATTCCTGGGACAACAAAGAAAAATATTATAAGCGAAGCAACTCTATAATCAAGTCCCAAAATGTAAGTATGTCCATAAACATTATCCTGTTTTTAAGCAGTTTTTCAACAAATTTACCTACAATTTTGATTCGACATTTATACATTTATGTTCCGATTTTTCAGTTCAGATACTATGCAAGTGTTAATGTCCGTTTGTCCTACCCTTTCAGTGCTTCGCTTTTATGGATGTTGTCATCCTTGTTTAATAACAATTTGTTAAGTGATAAAATCATCCGATCGATCTGATTTTTTAATTACTGATTCCTATTACAATAAGGTACAATATTATGAACGAAGAATCTCTATAATCAAGTAATAAAAACGTCATTATGTCCTGAAACAGAATTCTGTATTTAAGAAGTTTTGCAACAAATTTACGTATAATTTTGTCAAGTCTCCCGGTAATTTCATATAAGTAATTGGCAGGTTTTTACCTATTTTAAATATGAGCGCCCAAACCAAATTTAGGTGATGTTACCGTCAGTATTTGACACTGGAAAGGTTTATTTGAGAAAAAATTCAATTCATTTCTATAAAATGTAACTCAATAAATAAATTCTATTAAACAAGGTTTAAAAAGTTATGCGAAAAAAAAATAATATTAAAAAAAACATATTATACTATTCTTGACACAGTCAAAAGTGCACAAAATTTTAACTGCAAAAAAGTCTTCATGGAGTTTGTCATAAAGATTTGAGTTTAACGCAATTTTGAAATTAGGTTAATTTCTTACAAATGTCTTTTGGAGTATCATCATAAACTAAATATATATTTTTGTTGACATTGCAATCCTGTAAAGAAGAAGGATGACTGTGTAAGGGTGTGTCTAATGTCTTTCTGTTATTAACGTTTTCTTAATTATTTAACTATTTAGGTTTTTTTTGTATGGAATCTTTATATAGGTTCCAGGCTTCATCATAATCATCACTTGGGAGTGTAAGTCAACCCTCCCAAGACAAGGTGCTACTTAAGATTTTAACGGCTATGCCCCAAGAGGCCTCTAGGGTCACATTGGGTGATGGGGGCTTGAATTTGGCCCCCCATTTTATATTTTAATTTCATAAAGAAAAGTTAAAAATAAGTTTAGGAGTAAAATCTTTTCTTTTTAAGGGGTTAGGTGGATCGTACGCTCCCCCGAAATAGGTATAAAACTTCCCAGGATCTATGTGAAGATACACTGTAAAGGAGGATCGTATCGGTTCAGCGGTTAGCGAGATCCTTTACTAAAGACTAAAAAGTTTACCTTACTACTTAGGATAACTCAAAATATTCCGACTTCTTAATATCTAATTTAGCAAGAATTGTCATTAAATGTTTTTAAATCCTACTTTTAACAAGGAAGTTGTAGAACTTTGAATTGACCGACAGTTGTACTTATATAGTAAATTATAGATAACTGCGCTACTGATAAAATATTCAAATTTGCCTCCAACAATAAAAACAAAACTATTAAATTGCAGTTTCAAAAATCCTTTGTTTATTTTCTACAAATTTATATCAGATTATAAAGATGACAAAATGATATCAATATTAGGAATATGGATATATTTTCTATAAATATTAGTTTCAGACTTTTTCTTCTTGCCAAATGTTTCAATATCGTGCTTTTATAATCTTTTATTTATTGTTTTCAAATTCCTTATAATCAATTCGTCGTCTTAATAACTAAAAAAATTATCGGTTCTAAAATTAAAAAACAAACAATTCTATCCTTCGATCTGAATTAAGGATGGACATTTATGAACGTAAATAAAGTAACAATACATCAAACTAAAAATGTTATTTTCATGTATTATACCTATAGAAAAATAAGAAACTAAAGGACCTATTGATGTAAGTACAAACACTATAGTTATAAGCTATCAGTATTACCAATTTTATTACAATTAATAAACCTAGTATTAAACCTTCTTTACTAAAAACTAAAATCACAAGATCACAATTAAAATAAATTTTGTTCAACTGGACAAATAAAACTTTGATCACTATTGGCAAGCTAGAAAAATGCACCCTCTCCCGAAAAAAAAACACCCAACACATCCAAACAAAACAGTTAGGTAAACGAATGGATATTGTGTATTGGGAGATATAATTTTCTTTTATCTTGTATGCTGTGTGCAAAAATACCATACCAGTGAACCTCGAATTAGTTTTAAATAAAGTATAGAGTAGATATCTTGCTTTGATTTCGCAGTTATGAAAATCATTAATATACAACAACAAAAAACTGCAAATAAATAATGTCAACACTCCCATAACACAATACCCTATTCGAGTATCTAACTGCTCAAACGAACAAATACACACACACACTCAAGATTTTAGGTTGACCGTTGTCCGCTAGATTTAGTTACCAACTAGAGTGGACTGTCACAGTTACTATAACGCGCACAAACTATTCCACACCCGCGCACACACACACGCACCCACACCCGCGCGCACACACGCACACACAAACAAACTATAATTCCTCCAAAAAAAAAGCAATGACACACAGACAAACATTCACATGTACAAGAAAGAAAGCAAAATAAGAAAATGAGAAACTTGTAAAAGAATTGTTTTAACTTTGGGAAAGAAGTGGCGAAAGGCAGGGGATAGGGGATTTGTAAATGAAAGATAAATTAAGCTTCCTCTATTTAAAAAAAAATATTTGTAAATAAAGGGTAACAAAACAAGTGATTTTCTTTCCATGATAGGTATTCTTTTTTTAATTTCATTTTAAACATAAAATATTAATTAAAAGCTGAATTAAAAAAAAAATCTTCTCCAAATCTGTCTATCTAAGCAAACGTTAAGTAAGGAGGCAAAACTGTTTTTCTTTTCATAAACTATTCCCCATTCAAAACAGAATGTTCAATATGTGAGTAGGTGGAAGGATCAATTCATTTCCCATTGCCCTATTCCCATATTCCTGAGTCAAAGGTCATCATAAGAATTGTGAGTGAAATCTATTTGTTTAGCTTCGCTAAAAATTGGGGTAAATTTGTGTTTCAGGTAAATATGTACTAATAAGTCCTCATCTTTAAGGACAAAGTATATTATATATGTACATATTATGTAAAAATGTTCATAGAAAAACAAAGAACCCACAAATATAATCTTGTTTTGATTTTTGTTCACGATAAACATTATCGTCTGCTATTGTTTGTGTTGATAATAAATGTAGGAGTATAGATGTATAATCAGGACATCTACCTACCTAATTTGCGGAGACCATTTTTGGCTGCTTGGAAATTGCTTTCTGTCCTTTTGGAGGGACTCAACTGTATTTTTACTTCTGACGCCATTGACTGATTTCAAAGACCCAAAATCGGCGCAGGGTCCCCGCCCTGTAAACAGAGTTACATATAGTTCATGTTTAGTTAGATTCGTCTGCCGAAGAATAATTTTGTAGCGGCATTCTATGCGCTAGCACCAAAGTCCCAAAAAGTTGCATCGGTTCTAGTACTGAATGTCTAATACAGCCAGAAATTTGAATCTAAAGTCTCATTCCTATATGATTTGTAATCACTTGTTTATTTTATTGAAATTGTCAAACACTTTGCTACAGTCAAGAATACACTAATTAACCAATTTTTCTATAGTTACTAATGTAGTCACAATCAGTTGTACTATACTATATTCATCTTATTTAATGATTCCTGGTAGAACGCCTTACATGCATAAAATTCTCGTCAATGTTAAGTTTATACAAAGTTTATATAAGTTACAGCGTATGTTTTGAAAAGAATTCGAAACTGATTGAAGTTTTTTTTTATTGAGTTTGTGCATTGTGCAATAGACTTAAAAAAAGAAAGAAATATGACTAAGAACAATAATTGCAAATTTATTAATGTAAAAATTGACAAGGTACATTCATCATTGAAATCACACTTTAGGAATGAAAAACATTGATTGAAAATTATACATTTTAAAAGTGTTTCCACCAAAATGTTACAAATTCAAAAAAAAACTAAAAATCTTATTTATCACATGTTTTTATGATGAATTAGGTATTTATTTTAGTATGAAATATACAAAAGTTGAAAATTTGTGCTTTAAAAAACAAGAATATATTTTGATGTTTAAAGTAAGATAACTAAAAATATAGGAATTATTATTTCTGTGCAGTCCAAATATGATAAAAAGTGAAATATTTATTCTATTTAACATTAATGAAAACCAATAAATTCAATTATACTAACATATCTAATTTTATTTGATATTTTTCAATAGTTTTGCTGCTATAATACTGATTGTCAACACACCAACCTAAAATTATAATTTTATCAATAAATATTCTATTAAAAAGTTTACAAAAATTAATACTTAAGAAATGTTTGATACAAGTTTATGGTTATTTTAATTCGACCGGATAGAGCAGTGTTTTCGCCTATTATTTGTAGGTAATTAACTTTGGTTAGAAAGCAAGCGGACAAATAATTATTGAGCCGTAGTCAGGAGGGGTAAATATCCTAAACATTTAAAAGGGAGATAAATACCCCCAATAAAAATATTTCCTAAAAAAATAATTTTGGCACGCTTCGCGCGGAATTTTACTTCCACAATTCAGATCCCCCACCCCTCCCAAAAAAAGAAAAGCTTGGATGTTCTTGATCAAATAAAAAATAGTTCCACCGGATAAAACAGCTCTGAACCATGATAACAACCCCCCCCCCCCCAAAAAAAAAGAAAAGAATAGGAATTACCCCTCCTTAACAATTTTTTAATCACCCCCAAATAGAAAAAGCTTGGAAGTCCTTGATTATTTAGAAAATATCTCTGTGGATAAGAATTAATAAATTTTAGATTAGCATGGCAATTTTGGTACCCAATCATTTTACCTGTTTTCCCTTGGAATTCTTTATGGTAATACTATGATCTACTAAATCTCCTTTCAATTTGGATAAATCAAACTTTCCATATCCAATCTCATCAAAATCCTAAAAAATAATAATTTAGAAGAGCAACTATTCTTCTGGTTTATTATGTTAAAAATGAACAAACTGATTTTCTGACAATTATTTTAGAGTAGTCATAATTGTATCTAAATGTTAATAGAATCACCATACCAAGATTTTAATTAAAAGACTTATAAACGTTGTAGAAAAAATTAAATTAAAATTATTAATATATCCGTTACAAACAACCTGATGGAATAACCCTAGATATAGTTGAGTTGGCCTTTAAATTCACTTGCCCCTATATTTTTTTGAGCAGCTTATAGTGTCCCCCAAAAAAGTGGACAAATGTTTCGACGTTGAAACCATCCAGATTGGCATCATATTTTCATTTTTTGAGACACCATATGATGTTCAATATTTGCTTTACAACATTTGAATTTAGAAGTAGTAAATTTAGAAGACAAAGGCATTGTACCTTAAAATTCTCAACAAGCCTTAACAGACATGCAGGAGGCCTAATATGCTATTTGACAGCCAAGGAAAGGTAAAGCTAATCAGGTTTTTTAACATTTAGTTAAATAAGTTTTACTTAATATACATAAGGAAACCTAATCTTATTTATCGTTTAAGATAAGTAAAATTATTTTGTTTAAGAATAAAAAATAATTATAATTTTTAGAACTCATTAAATTACAAATGCAGATTTGATTTTTAAATTTACTGATTGTAAGTTGGAAAAAAATCAACCTCGGACAGACACACAAACTAGTTACAGAGCAGAAACATTTGTAAAGTTTATCAAAGACTGAGCAGTTAAAAAACGCGAATAAAAAGAACGCCAAATTTACATAATTTAAATTGACTAAAATTGCTGAACATTTATGACTGTCCCTGGATGTCAACGAGCGCAAAAACACAAAGGCAATGTAAAAGTGGACTTTCAAAATGACAACATTTTTTGTCAAGAATTGAAGTAAATTAAGCATGTTATCTTTTATTTATTTTTGACAATGCTACTTCACAAGTTTATATGGTTGTTTGCCTATCTGTTATCATACAAGTTTGAATTATATTTTTTTAAGAAAACATTTATTTGTAGCACTTGAAAAAGAAAACTACTGCTTTCTATAAATAACAGTTGCTGCAGCCCTAGACTCCAGGGAAATCTATTTTTTATTTTCTTTTCTCAGACAAGTGTCTGCAATATGATACATGTTTTTCAAAATTCTTTACCTCATTTTCTTCATCCTCCTCCGGCTCCGCTACTATGCAGAACTTTATAAACTTGTCCTTGTCAGTTTTGCCACTAAAAAGTTAATTTTAATGTAGGATTCATTGAAATTAAAAAGAAAAACTATAAATATTGTCTACAGATATTATTCTTCACTTTATAGGACATATTCAATCCGAAGTTATAACCAATTTGAAACTGTGCTTAATTTTGACCTTTATGACATCTTTATTATTGCCCACGTACACTAAAATAACTTAATTATCTTAGATACATGATACGCAGTTTGACTTTTGTAAGACTTTAATAATGGGATGAACAATAAAACTAAACAAAATTGGTTTCTTTTTTAATTACTAATTCTGAAATAAGTAACAGATAAAGAAAAAAAGAAATTTTCACTAGCAAATCTACTCTATGATGTATTTTTTCAGTCTGTCCGTACAACCGTAATGATTTGATTTGAGCACGGAAGCATGAAGCATTATATGATTAGAAAAAAATAATATTACTGTAATATCACTGTATTACAGGTTACTGTTCTTTACTATCTAAATTATAGCTAGCTTGTCGCTGCTTACCTACGAATATCTGAAAGATGTTTTCTTCTCTTATCCTCTTTGCCAGGCTCAAATGATATCTCTTTTCTATTTTTACAAGATTGAATATCATAATATATTTTAAACATAAAGACATTATTATATGGTGTTTAGATTATGTGTCGTGAACTTTTAATCACATTAAAATTTATCCTTATATAAAAGTAACAGGATGTTTGTGTGTCTTTGTGTCTGTCTTTCTGAATATACCGAAGAATATCGTTAACCGCCAAACTGATATTCTTCTCATTTACAGTGAAACTTCCCATATGTCCGGAGAGTTTGTAACTTTTTGGGGTAAGAGTACCATTACCCTCCTAAGAGAAATCGCCTCTAAAAAGAACACTCTCTAAAAATTTTTGAATTTATTTTGGATAATTATTAAAATGCCTTTAGGATCGTAGCCGCTAATTTTAAATAACAAATATTGTGCTAATATGTGAGAATGTATTATATGATAGATTTTTTCATAAACACGTTTAAAGTTTTAACGAAAAATAATCATTATAAAAGTCGCCAAATCCTTATAATAAAGTAACAGGATGTGTGTTTGTGTATGTGTTTGTATGTTTGTACCGAAGGATCTCGCTAACCGCTGAACCGATCGGGTTCTCCTTAACAGGGTAGCTTCTCATAGGTCCCGGGAAGGTTTATAACTATTTCCTTGGGGGTGAGACACCCCCAACCCCCCAAAAAAATGAAAAATCCCTTCCCCCCAAAATTTTTTTTGTTGAATTTTTTTAACTAAAATTATAAATGAGGGGGGGGGGGTACCCCCCCCCCAAAAAAAAATAAAAAAAAAAAAATTTCGCCCCCCCCCAATTTTTTTTACTTTTTCTTTTCAAATTTAAAATAAGAAATTTAGTTATTAAATTCGACTCTCTCCTAGAGGCCTCTAGGGGCGTAGCCGCTAGTATTTATATATTTTAAAGTTAATATCTTAAAAATGAACGCTTTAATAAGCTAATCTTGTTAGCGCGGCACTGACAAAAAGTTAATGCATATATGGGGAACAGCAGAACTTGAATACTTTTCGAGGTCCATATTTTTTTTTTAATTTGTAAGAGAACTGAGAAGGACCATAGCACATTAATCACAAAACAGCTTCTCTAATATAATACACTAGCGGCTACGCCCCTAGAGGCCTCTAGGGGCACTTGAGGAGGAGAGAGTCGAATTTAATAACCCAATTTCTTTTTTTAGATTTTAAAAGAAAAATTAAAAAAAATTTTTTTGTGGGGGCGAAAAAAATTTTTTTTTTTTGGGGGGGGGTCCCGGGTGCCCCCCCCACTCATTTTTAATTTTAGTTAAAAAAATTTTTTTTAATTAAAATAAATTTTTTTTTTGGGGGGAATTTTCATTTTTTGGGGGTGTCCCACCCCCCAAGAAAATAGTTATAAACCTTCCCGGGACCTATGAGAAGCTACCCTGTTAAGGAGAACCTGATCGGTTCAGCGGTTAGCGAGATCCTTCGGTACAGACACACAGACACACAGATACACAGACACACAGACATCCTGTTACTTTAGTATAAGTATATAAATGAATTTAGTCGTAAAAAAGTTTTTCTTTGAACGCCCTTTCTACAATACTTAATTTTTTTAAAACCTAAATTTTAGTTGCACTTCCCTTCTACCTGAAAATTATTTGCTGACATCAAATTTTGTCTTTTAAAATTTACCGTGTAAACTACAGGGTGTCTTTTTAACGTATGATAAATCCATTTTTGAAATATTACCATAGATTTTTAGATCTCAGTATATGCTAGTACATATTGGTTGTACTTTCCAAGTAGTATTAGATTGTTTTTTTGCTATTTTCTTGACCAGTCCGCACTTCTCGATCTAGAAGCTAGGGGCGAGATAACTAGTATATTTATAAAACCCTACCCTCATAAAAATTTACAGGGGAATTATTAATATCAACCAAACACCTTTCATTATTATTTAGTTATTCTGAGGACCCTGTAGAGTATAAAGTATCAATGAACTTGAGATTGAAAAGTCAGACTCAGGAATAGAGACAATTGTATTATGCCATAGAAATTCTAAATTTTTTTCTTAGTTATGAATATTGTGTTAAATTGGCCGAAGCGACAATTATACTTTGCCTTATAAATATTCAAAAATCACACAATCAACAACTATGATAAAATTTATAAAGACAATTTTTAAATGTCTAAGATTGTAAATAATCCAAAGTGGCGTACTAACATAGTGACCTACTGACATGCAGATCCTAATAAAAAGCTTCGCTTCAAAAGATACGGACAGATGCCTATAAGTAATCAAATTTTAATAGTCCACTAAAAATGTTTGCATTTATTCCTTTATCCCTGGACAGACCTAGGCTAAGGAGGGTAGAAACTAAATCCTGTAATTTTATAATTTCTTATTTTCACATATTTCAGCTCATAGTCAAAGAATGTTTAATATACTTCAAGTAGCGAATCTACTCTAATTAAGTCAAAATAAATGTTTAGAAAATTAAACTGGAGTGTTTCAAATCTTTGTTTGAAACATTGTGCGAAGTGCCAAAATTTTTTTTGTGGGTTTTAAATGATTTATTTATGTGGTAAATTTGTTATGCCGTGGTAAAATTTAATCTATATTTTCAAATTTTGGGGATGCTTTCACAAACTCTTTCTTTTACTAAAGATTTTAATGATCTAAGTATCTTCGCCTATATTGAAAGTTATCATACTTATTATGCCTAAAAGAAACGTAATAGACGGAGATAGAAATTAGGCCAGTGACCTAATTTTAGGAGGAGAGCTTTATATAGTTATTCTATTCATAATTAAACATGAAAGATAAGTAGCGGAGCAATACTTAAGTACTTAACAAATTGTTAATTTGACAACTTCAATTAGTGACAAAGAGATAATTCAAGTGGTATCTTTAAATTTTAGTTTTAAACAGAAAAAGTAAAACAAGATTTTTTTGGTGAAAGGATTTTTTTAGAGGCAAATTCTTTTAGGAGAGTGACGGTAGTCTCCTTTAGACCTATAATAAGCTTCACTGTAAAGGAAAACCATATCAGTTCAGCAATTAGCAAGATCTTTTGGTACAGACAGACAAACATCCTGTTACTTTTTTATAAGAATTATGTGATGAAGATACTCAATAACCGACATACAAAAAAAACAGATCAGAAAATGAGTTTAAAGTAGAAAAAAGAGTAAGGAGTTTTATCATTAAGAAGTTCTAAATGTCATAAACATGCAAAACTTTATCCTTGATTTTATTATTCTCATAATCTCTTTATGTTTTGTTCAGAAATCTACTTACATTTTAATGGCCACATAGCATTTTAATAATGCTCTAAATGTTTCAAATCCTAGTTATACTTTTTGGTATTTTAAAATTTGAAGATATGACAAAAATTTAGATTTTTACAGAAAAATATTTCAAAAGACTACATAATCAGTACCACAACACACAGCATTTTGATTAAAATTTAGTTAGACTTACGCAACTTTATGAAAAGATCCTGATTAAAGTGTAGTTGCGGCACTATTTACACTCCCCCGAAATGTTAAAAAGGGCAGAATTTACCAATAAAAAAATTGTGGGAAGGGTAATTTTCCTGTCATTATCTTATCCCTTGCTCCCTGCCTGACTTGCAGGGATCTAAAGGGATAAGACAATTGCCGATAAATTGATGTGCATCCCAAATGATGATACACAAATTTTCTTTTTCTATTGAATATGATAAGTGGTTGAAACGTCTGCACACTCAACTCAACCAATCAAAATTCAATAATAATAAGTCCCCAAAGTTTTAAAGTCAGCAAATAAGAATTCGTTGTTATAAAACTTTGGGGACTAGTGTAATATAAATTCTAATTTCCCCTTCATCCCTGTTAACTGTTAATAATCCTTTCTACAAAACGTGTGTAAAGTCTAAAAGACATTTATCACTAAGCACAAGCATAATGAAAACAAGAACAGTTATGTCCCTATATGGAAAATATTTCTATTTAACTAAAATCAGATATTTGGTGCTATTTCTTTTTTTATTAAATCTAAAATATTTAGTTGCTCTGCAAAGGGACCTAACTTTCCTTGTTTTCAAATGTTCTGTGGAGATATATAGACTTCAAGTTACAGGGAAACAAGACCGAAAACGGCCATAACACGCAAAGATGCAATAAAAAGAAACAAAATACAAACAGTAAATCATTTTCTCGTAATCATTCGAATCCGGTGGAAAGCAACCGGTTCTCATCCATACGAAAAAAACTATGTCTAGCATCGTATTATATCCAGCTTTCTACGAATATAACAATGTACAATCATAAGATTAAAACAAATTTTTAAGCCCGTGCCTTCGGCACCTCGGGGCTAAAAAACTGGTTTTAATCTTATAATTGTACATTCTATATCCGCGGAAAACCGTTTATAATACGATGAAAGAAATAACTATTCTGGTCGATTCTTTTATCCCTGAATATTTAATCATTGGACAAATAAAAAAAATGAAAGGGGTAATCTAATAATGTGTAAAACTTTGCATACAGACAGACAAGCAGACCGACAATGTATGGAATTACAAGCTTCATAGAACTTGCTTATTACATATTATTACATACTAGCGGCTTCGCCCCTAGCCTCTAGGGGCTTTGCCCCAAGAGGTTTGATCAAATTAATTTTTCGTATTTTAGATTTAAAAGAAAAATTTCAACAACAAAAAAATTTTGGTGGGGGGATTTTTTTTAAGGGGGGGGGGGGTTAGTCGACCCTACTATTTTGATTTTAGTTTTAAAAAGAAAAAAAATTGGGGGGGTATTTTTCATTTTTTGGGGAGGTTGGGAGTGTTCCACCCCTCAAGAAAATAGTTATAAACATTCCCGGGACCTATGAGAAGCTACCCTGTAAAGGAGAGCCCGATCGGTTCAGCAGTTAGCGAGATCCTTCGCGACAAACAAACAGACAAACAGACGAACAAACAGACAGACAGACAGACAGACATCGTTCTACTTTGTATTATAGATTACATCACAAATGAACGTAAGTTACAGAGAAGCTGCTCTATTGAATAGTTGAGGTTTAAGAGAGGAAATTGAAATGAGAGATGAGGGGCAAAGACGAGATTGACCTAGAAAATAAGTTAACCGCAAAATGCTCTTGACAAGTACAAGTCTTGAAAATTGATTGAAATATGACTAAAAAGGAAAAAGTTGTAAAATTTTACAAAATATTTGTATACTTTTCCTTTCTCTGTGTTATAGTAAATTCAAATAAAGCAAACCAAAGATAAAAAAAAGCCTAAATGATGATTTAACAGCTCATATCAATAACGGTATTAATTCGGAAAAAAAATCACTAAGCCTATACGTGATTTTTGGCTGTCGTTGGGGGGCAACACATAATAGAATTGACGACCCTTTTAACTGCCCCCCCCCCTCCCCCAAGATAAAGTCCAAATTGTGTCAAAAATCATCCATGTTACGTAATAAAAATGTGGGAATTATCCATCTCTTTTTTTAGGGGGTTTTCTCTTCCACTTCTCCTCTCATCTACCTCATTTTATAACGTCATATTGATCATTTTTGACACAATTTTAACACAATTTGTGCTATGTCTTATTTCTGATGATTTAGCACTTTTAAATTGAAACCCTAAACTATTAAGTTTCACGAATATTAAGATATTCTTTCATTCCTAAAGTTAAAAGCGAGTTTTTGACCAGGTTTTCCTTTTGGTAAAGACACAGGACTCTCTAAATCCTCTCGCGGTACATCTACATTTTAAATTAAATTAACGGGTTAATAAAACATGGATTATTTTGTCCATAAGGAGTGCAGCAATGAAGAATTAACAACTGTTTTGGTGAAAAAGAACAATTTTGTACCAAAAAAACAAAGAATATTAAAATTAGTTTAATACATACCTAATAAGTTTTCTAATATTTTATATTATTGATGATAATTTACAACATTTGACATTCTTTTTAAAGAGCAAACAATCTTTCAACAAAAAGGGAAAATGAAATCTTAAGAATAAGCGGTGTACATCTTGCAATGGCAAATTTTGTTGTAAAAATTTGGATACACCCAAATGAAAATTTACTGAAAGTCATAAAGGGTTTAAGCCAACGAATAAGACAATAAAAAAGGGGCTGGTGTTAATTACAGTCCAATATCACCTGGAAAAAATTCATAAAATTTATTGATAGTACTTTTTAAAAATTGGGATGATTCATATTTCCCTATTAACTTAAATTATAAAAAGAAAAAAAATGTGTGACCATTAATTACTCAATACCAATTATAAAGAGGAAAGCCATAGTTTAAATTTACCTAAAAAGTTGTACTCGACATAAATATGTTGAATATCCTCATTATTGAAATACTCAGCTCCCTTCTCTCCAACAAAACTGTTTACAGTAATGGATAACCTATTAATCACAGTATTTTCAGTAACAGTAAAACTTTTATTAAATCCCACTCTTACGACAATCTACCCCTAGATTGCAGGTAATTATCCTAGCAATTCCCCTTGTTCATGGAAATTTTAGATCCATGGCATTCTTCCTTGGTGTTACAAGTAATGACATGTGATGATATAGAAGAAGTAGAAATTTTTATCACAATGTGGTAAGGGGAAGAGACTAGAACTATTTACCTCTCTGACAACTAATGGAACCATGAACACTGGGACTTAGGTTTTAGATAATGTTTCAAAAAGCAAAAAAATCTACTGTCTCTAAAAAATACTGTGCCTATGCTCATCTTGGTCCCTGTTCTCTGGTCTGGCACTATCCTTGCCAGCACTATCCTTGCCAGCACTATCCTTACTGGCCTCTCTGTGGATAACAACTCCGTCAGAATCTTCAGATAGGTCGTCTGCCTCTTGTTGGCTTGATTTTTTCCCCTTAAAGTTAAAATAACAATGATAATTCATGTTAGTGGCGATGCTCTTTCAGGCTAAATAATTGATCATTAATTGAGAGATTAGATAAAGAAAGACAGAGAGAGAAAGATACAAAAGAATAAAGTGTGAGAATTTGATAGTTTTTTTTACGCCAAAGAGAAAGAAATGAAAGTTACTTGAAGTAAATAGCAAAGAAGCTTACAGATGTACTGAAAGTTAAGCCATTAGAACATTTTTTACGTAATTAGAAATGAGTATGTAAAGAATAAACATGTTAAATCAAGTAAGTAATAGCAACCTTATTAGCAGGTTTGACTCTGTGTGTAGCTGAATTTGAATCTGAGCCATGTGATTGCTCCCGTGTAGAATGGCTAGGATTTGTTTCTGTTGCAGCGGTTGTTTCATCATCTACATCAGAATTTTCAGACCCTTCTTCTTCATCCTGATAAAAATTGTATATTGTAAGATTTTGATAGCGTAGCTACTTTATGTTTAGGTTTTTTCTGTATGTCTGTTGGTCTGACAATCCAATGGTTTGGGTGTTATTCAAAGATGTTAAAGAATATAAGAAATTCAAAGCCCCCCCCCCTCCCCCAAAGCAGTCCCAGAAGATATTGCTTCATGTAATAAATAATCTGTATAAATTTGACTTTCTCTAATCTGAACATTTCTTCTTAAGATATTTAGTTTTGTAAAGTTAATTGATTATTGCTGAGCCTATCGTGAGTTATAATATTTTGTTCAATTTTTTTTGCAAATAATATCCTTGTTATTTACCTCTTCTGAATCTTGACTTGACTGTTGAGAGTCCTCAGTTTCATCTTCACTATTATCATCACTCTCTTCCTCCATCTCCTTCTCCTCTTCCTCTGACTCTGTTTCAACAATCTCCATTGTCACTGATCTTTGCAGCTCAGGCCTATTGGCCCGAACACCATCTTTACTTTCATTTTTAGAAGGAACTCTTTGAGGTTTAGCAACTGATTTGGGATCTTTTTCAACTGATGGGGGCTGTAATTTGGAAGTTCTTGGTGGCTTTGGTCTTGTTTTGGATACGCTTTGAAGTTGACTTGATGCTGCTTTGCTGACAGCTTGGAAGGAGTCTTTAGTTGATTCTGTTGATGAAGAAGATGCTTTTGACTCAAATAATTTTCTGTTAGATTCTACCTGGCCTGTTTTAGTTGCAGGTTTAAGATGTTCAGGTCCTTCTACAGTTGATTGTTTCTTTTTTAGCTCTTCTTTTGGCTTTGACTGCTTTTTACTGACTGAGTCTTTTCTTCCTCTTGTTTCAGATTTATTACTCTCTTTGGATGAAGATTTTGTTATAGGTTCAAGTTTTGGCAATTCGGAAAGACCTTTAACCTTAATAGGACTCTTAATTCTTTGCATTGTTTCTGTCTTGGAAGTGCTTGCTATTGGTGACTTTGGGCTAGTTTTTTGTTCCTCTTTTTCTATGGGTTCATTATCTTTTTCAGGAGTTGTTGTATGTTCTTCTTGGTTAGTTGATGATTCAGTACTAGGCTCCATAGCACTTTCCTTAACTTTATGCCTAACATCATCAATTTCACTAGACGTTTCACCTTTAATGGCAGTTTTCTTAACTTGCATAGCCTCTCTTTTTCTTTGTAAAAATGTTTTCTTCTTTTTAATCTCAACTTTATCAGATAGCATTAAATGCTCTTCTCCGTGCAGAAAATCTACATCCTGGTGGATGGATAGAGTTCTCTGGAGTCTGGATTCTTCACATCTCTGATCCTCCAGGAAGTTTGTGATTGGATTTGTGTTGTTGGCATGCAACCGGAACCAGTAATCTATTGTTCCTAGAATCTGGTCCTGAAATATATCTTAAATTAGGAAGAAAATAATTACTGGCAACCATTGCACTAACTTATTTAATTTGCTTACTTTGTGTAACTTCTAAGATGAAATAGCATTTTCCCTCGAGTGCCTTGTTGAGCACGGAAACCCCACCTTATGAATGTATACTGAAAATAAAGGTGGTGGGCTAGTTCTTTGTTTGTTTGTATTTCAATTTAGGTCAGTTTAGGTTACTTTATATTGGTTACTTTGTAGCCCTACAGGGTTATGGCCCTGCAGTGGTTAGGTGTAGAGAAAATCTTTCCCCCCTTTTTTTCATTTAACATAAATTTTGGTTCTGTGCTCGACAGGCACTATGAGGGAAAAAACCAATGAAATTGTTTTTTTTAATCATGCTTGATATCTTTCTTTCTTTCAAGAAAGGTATATAATAGACTGTGATGAAAAGTACAAACAAAAGGTCATAGTAATAAATAAAGCCGAACAGGAAGGCAAACAGGAGGTTTAAAAGTTACAAAATCTGACGAGTTAAGATTAAGCAAACAGAAAAATAGCCTTTAAATTTACATATTTTCCTTAATATCTTAAACGAAGTTCAAAACAAAATTAGTTTATCATACTTTTTATCTACTTCAAATTGGAAACAACTTACCTTTGCAGAACCTTTCAATCCTCTCAAGCTAAGGGTTTTATGAAGCTTACTGTTTGGATACTCAAGAATCTCAGAAAAGCTGATCCTAGTTTGTGCCAGAGTTTCACAGTCATCATTGATAAGAATATGTAGTTGGAGTAGAACCTCTCTGTTTTGAATATATTCTAGAAGGTTGCTGTCCAATCGCACCTAGATAAAAAAATGTTTTAAAAATATATTTTATCAAATTTTTGAAAACTTTAAGAAAGTGATTAAGAACGTCTTTAAATATTTTCCAATTCAAAGTTCTGATTTTGGTTGCTTAAAACTTTTAAAGGCCATGTAAGAAAGTTAGGTTGTTAAAAACCTAAATGTTAAATCACAAAAAATTATGTTTTTTATAAACTATATAAATTCTTAAATTAAGTATATAGGTATATACTTTTATAGATTGTAGATTATACAAATCAATTTGATTCCAACTGTCATTAGTTGTTTCACATTACCTTATAATAAGAACTGGACTCAGGAGCTACGACAGGACCAGTTAGCACAGGAGTGTACGACTGTTCACTTTCATAAAATATCCAGCTAGCAAAAATATTTGGCTGGGACACACCTACAATTTAAAATAATAAGTATAAAATTACTGTTCACTTTCAAAAAATATCCAGCTAGCAAAAATATTTGGCTGGGACACACCTTTCAATTAAAATAGTAAGTATACAAAGGACTGTTCACTTTCATAAAATATCCATCTAGCAAAAATATTCGGCTGGAACACACCTTCAAATTAAAATAGTAAGTATAAAAGGACTGTTCTCTGTAATAATAAATCCAGCTAGTTAAAATATTTGTTTGGGACACACCTTTAAATTAAAGACTGTTCACTTCAATAAAATATCCAGCTAGTTAAAATATTTGGTTTGGACACCTTCAAATTTAAATAGTAAGTATTTAAAGGACTGTTAACTTTAATGAAATATCTAGCTGGCAAAAATATTTGGCTGGGACACACCTACAAATTAAAATAATAAGTATACAAAGGACTGTTCACTTTCATAAAATATCCAGTTAGCAAACCATTTGTAGACAATTTTTTTAGTATGCTAAATTAAAATTTGGGTATACTGCCAAAAATGTAATACCTGTTGAAAGAAGTATCTCTTGTGACAAGGCTATCCTTTGGATGTGAAATTGAAACAATGATTCATCAGATCTACAGCATTTTTAATATTATTTAAATTTTCAGTTGGTTCTAAGTTACTTTACACTCAAATTATAATTCAATCCTAGTTCGACCCAAACAATTTATTTTTTTACAACTTTTATTAATCAAAGATTCAATATTTATAAACAAGAATTTGGTATCTGATTAAATTATCATACTTTTAAGACTTAAAAGAAAACAAAATAAGATAAAAATAGACTGGGAGTAAACACGTTTTCTTGTTTCAGATAAAATATCATTTCTACTCTACATAGCTTTTTATTATGGTCTATACAGAAATATAAAATGAAATGAAAATATAATGATAAAATCCTAGTAGAAAGAGTGTGATCTGGTGTCTCATAACTTTCTTTGCTCAAATTTGATATCATTCCTCTAAATAAACAAAAAAATATTAGTTGGTAATTTGAAAAATGCTTTAGATAAACAATCAATTATAGAACCTAATATTTTAAGTAAAAGTAGGAACAAAATTGTTTTTTTCCTATCTTTGATATTTTACAAATTCTTCACTAAATTAGTATACTTTATATACTTTGTAAAGAAGTTGTCATCAGGGATCGAAAGGGATAAGACAATGATCGATAAATTTATGTACATCCTCAATGATAATACACAAAATTACCTTTTATGTGGATTACAATAAATTGTTCAAACAATTGGAAACTTAACTTAATGAACCAATCAATCAAAATTCAATAAAAGTCCCCAAAGCCAATAAATGCAAAAACGCTATTATAAAACTTTGTGAACTATTGTAATGTCCTCTTCCTTCCTGAGTTTTCATTCAATTAATTTTTTTATTCATTCATTCATGTTGTTCCCCTTTTCTCAAAAAATCAAAAATTTAGCTGATTTTGAATTGTTGTTTAAAACATTTTTTTTGTTAAAAACTTTACCTTGGACTTCTTGAGATTGGACCAATATTTTTAACTTCAGTTTCAAGCTTTTGTATCTTGGCGGCACGCAACTCCAACAACTTCTGGTATTCTACAAAAATTTAGTTGATCAAATTTTAATACTTTGTTCCTTTAAAAAAGAAGAGGACGCTATATAAAAACAAGGGTGACAAAGTGAAGCACTGAAATTAAAAATTAAAAAAATTAAAAATCATAACTGAATAAGCAGAATATAAGTGTCTAAACAAAATTGTAAGTAATTTTGTTGCAAAACTGCTTAAATACAGAATACAGATTAAGGACATACTTTCATTTTATGACTTTATCATATAGATGCTTCGCATATAACATTATACCCTGTTGTCAAAGGAATTAGTATGTATTCCAAATATCAGATGAATAGGATAATTATATAACATAATAAAATGTAGTCAAAAATGTTAAAAATCAACATATGTTTAAATTGACGTACGGACAATGATTATAGATTTGCTACGCTTTCTAAATCGTATCTTACTACTAAAGGAATCACCATGTAAAGTTTAAAATCAATAGAACAAATCTAATATTCCTAGATTAACGATAAGTGCTATAAGTTACGGACGGACCGACCCTAATTATAGAAAAGATTTTCTTTTGAAAAGAGAAACCAAAAATTTAAAGAAAAATAAAAGAATACTGATCATTCTGAATATTTATAAAAGTATACCTGAAATTTGATTAACATATTCATTTCTAACTTGTCCTATCCTCTTGTGAAGAATTTCTATTTCTTTCTTCTGTTCATCATTTATATTACTCTGAATTCTAACAAATATAATAATATTATTTCTCGTATTCATTTGAATCCGGTGGATAGGAACCGGTTCTCATCCATACGAAAAAACTATGTCTAGCATCGTATTATATCCAGCTTTCTACGAATATAAAAATGTACAATCATAAGATTAAAACCATTTTTTTTGCCCGTGCCTTCGGCATCTCGGGGCTAAAAAAACTGGTTTTAATCTTGAAATTGTACATTCTATATCCGCGGAAAGCTGTTTATAATACGATGCGAGAAATAACTATTCTTACTATATAAAGTGGTAGGGCTGTTTGTTTGTCTGTTAAGATTTCACTATCCACTAAGCTTAGGTATTTTTTCCATTTTATAAAAGCTTATTTCATATTCATGTCTTGTTGTAGTTTAAAGGTATTTTTTAGTCCATTCTTCCCTTCTTCCATACTGAGCTCTTAGATGCTCGGGGCGCTGCCGCTAGTAGTAAATTAAAGAAGAAAAAGGTGTATTTTTTTTCACTTATTTCAATTTAGTTTCCTTTTTTTGGTTTATGTTTTCGCACGGTTTATAGAAAAAATATCAAAAAATGACTTACCTTAATAAATTTCTAGTTTTATCTAATTCATTGATAGTTTCAACTAATTGTATTTGCATTTCTGATAACTCTTTCTCAGAAGCTCCGTTTCCTGTAATAAGTTTTTCATGTTTAATGTTTAAATAAGAACTTTATCTTTACACTGTTTTTTTTTATCGTATAATGAAATTTTTAAAAATAAAAATTATCTGCGCTGATGAAATTCAAAGCTTTTCATTAATGAATTATTTTTCAATAGATTTAAAGTAATAGTCCCTAGTAGCCTCTTAATGGGCGTTTCTTCGTATTTTCACAGTAGCTTTTCTCCTATTTCTAGCCCCTGCGGGGGGCTCTAACCCTGCGAGGCAATCGCCTAACTCAATATAACCTAACCTAACCTAAAATAACCTATCAAAAGCCATTTTGAAAATACGACGAATAGCCCCTTAAAAGGCGTTGCTACGAAAGGGACTATATCCTATTTTTATACCTTAATACCCTTCTGGTTAAAAACTCTAGAAAGTACTTATGAATCAAATTTGAAGAATAGTTTTGTAAAAACAGAACATCTTTAAATAAAAAAGAGGAAAATTGCAAAAAAAGATGAAAAGGTGTTTGTAAGATGAATGAATGTAAAGAAATGTGAGACAAACATACAAATATACTTATTTGTCAAGTCTTAATGTTTGGATAGGATACCCAAGTATGTCAGAGGCATTCAAATTCAGGGACTCACAAGTAAAAACTGATTGAATTATATTATAAACATTTATATAATAAGTAAATAATTTTTAAGGTAAAAAAATGATTTTGTTGTAATTTTTATAATTTCATTTGTTGATTCATTATGTTAAATAAAACTTTTGCAGACTTTTTGAAAGGGACAGTTCATGTTGATATTTCTTATTTATCAAAAGTTTGTATCTTTTATAAAGTTAAGCTTAAAAAAGAATAACAAGTTTGAATTAATTTTACTAATTAGTTTAAGAATGTACAATGATAAGTAATTCCAGCCTAATTCAGTAAAAAAATATGTTATATCTTTTTTTTTCTCTATATAATTTGTCATTTTAACCATACATATAATGATTATCACATTAATTTTATTATTTTTCTGGTTTACTTATGATGATATCTTAGAAAAAAACCTTTAAAATCTAAGGTGTTTCAAAATTCAACACTGTCCCTTAAAATGCAGCATGGATATATACTGTTATATCTATATCCCCATGGTTACTCACAACACCACTGCCACTACAGATTTTACTATATTCTTCAGTAAATAACTACTAGCACAACTACAAAGGGGAATATTGAAAAACATGTCGTAAATTAAAAATATTTTTATAATAGATATACTTGATGGAAAATTAAAACTATAAAAATGGCGCTTGATGTGATTTCTAGGGATATTTTTCAGGTTTTAGATGTGTTCTATTTATTCCTTTTATCTAAGCTTCTTGAGGTCCTATGGTTTGTCTGTCGGGGCTAACAAAACTGGTTTTAATCTTATGATTTTAATATTCTCGGAAAATAGTCAATAATGGGATGCCATAAATAACTCACCTATGCAGTTTCTCTAGGGTCCCAACCCTTATTCAACCGACCAGGGCACATAACACAAAAATACATTTGACATTGCTGGTCCAATTTGAGTTTTTATGTAATAAGACTTTAAACATTCTATTGTTATTAATTGTGCTAAGTATGAAACCAATTATGATTAGAACACATGTAAATGTTTGAAGGCGAAACTGACCCAATATTCAAGTACTATGAACTACAACACAACAATACTGGGCAGAGAAAGAACTAAATATTATAAAAGACCCGCTGTCAAGGAATTGGATTCAAATATTGTTTAAAAATTCTTAATTCATAATAGGTATACAGGGTAAAAACAATAGATTTAAAATTACACTTTCCTCCAATTTTATGTCTTAAAAGTCAGCCTTTGTTAATTGTAAATATTGACAGAATTTGGTGTAGATTGCCCCATCAGTAATTATCATATTAAACATAAGGGTTTTCTACTCCAATGTAAATGAAAGAAAGATTAATCTTCATACCTTAATTTAAAAGTGTCAAAAAAATTTATATTTTTCTTTCATTAAAAGCCTAGTAGTAAGTCCTAATTTTTTGTAGTTCCAAAATCAATCAATCAAGTTTCTATTTTATTTTGTTGGAATGTACTAAATATTTGAATCCTGATATAAAAACTCAGGGTAACCTGCCCTCCCTGCCAGTAATAAGATATGCTGGAGATGTATCCAGTGCTCCTGACATTCATATTGCTGAATACCTGGACAGGACAGTTAGATACATGCATTGAGTATTGTTTGTTAGGAGAGCTATATAATTATTCTTTATAGTGATTCACAAAACTATACATGCTACAAAAACAAGATTTTTATTTAATAGTATGATAAATAAAAGAACACAAGTACTAAGAAACGGCCATTTTGACTTAAATACATACGTACGACAAAGCTTTTGATACAAACAGATACACACACAAACCCTTGTCATATTAAGGAAAAAATAGTCGTTAATTAATTGTAGAGGAAACTTAATCATTATGTAGATCCATGAAAATATTTTTTTGAAGGAAAATAACTGATTTGTATGTACATGAAAAAGCTTTACCAACACAAAGAAATCCACTTATGTATTTAACTGCAGGAGGGAAAGTTTCTCGAGAGCTGGAGATAGAAGATGGACACCTGGAGGTCATCATGAGATGGAGGGATTATCAATAGGCAGGACGAGGGTCAAATTAAAACTTTGTTATTTTTTTTTCAATGATGACATGACAGAGAGGACTTTAAACTAAAAAGTTTTATAACAATGTTATCTTATTCTATGGATAAAATTTTGGGGACTTTTAGTTAATTTTATTGGTTGTTTCTAAACATTTCAACCAATGACCCCTTAAGTTTCCTTCATTTAAAGAATTGTTCTTTTTTTGCATATAATTCCTCTAAAAAAATCTAGTTTTTCTAGTCTATTTTTTATATGCGTTATAATAAAATATTTTTTCTTTTAGAAATATACATCATTTCTTTTTTGCAGCTAACAACTAAATAAATAGCAGTTTTTTGTATCTGACCCTCAACTTAAAAAAAATGCAGGAACCCAAACAGATTATCGAGAATCAGAATGTCAAACAGTGCCACTAATATCTCCAGACGGCTTTCACCATCCCTTTGACCGGGACCATCTTGACCGAGACCGAGGAACAGCCGCCCTATATCAACAAGTGTCCAATGCCCGGGCAGAACAGTCACTCTCACGACTATGGGTGATGAAACAGAAAACTAAAGAGAAAAAGCTGGAACAGCTGAAGCAAATCCACAAGAAAGAAACATATTTGTTAAATCAACAAAACTTGAAGCGTAGATACCAATTATATCCTGGTTTAAACAAGCTGGAACCAAATGAGTATCTAAAATTTGAATATTCCTCCACCCCTGGTAAACCAATGTTACATGTTGAGGAGCACCGACTCTATAATGACCCAATACCAAGATTCGAACCCATGAACTCATTGTTAGTTGACCCACTGTCAAACCGTGAGCAAAAGCCAAAAAGTCGAGGCAAGGAAAGATTACCCGGCGCTGGTGAAAAACGTCCCGTCGGCAGCAGAAAAGAAAAATCAAAAGCTGCCATCCTATCTGAATTTAAAATAGCGGTCAGATCTGCTACACCGACAGTAGAAGACTTGGTAAGCGCCGAAACTAAGGGCGCCGCACTTCTAATACAAACCACCATCAAGGGTAGATCAGACCAGATCAAAATGCAGCGGGGCCGAAAAATGAATGAGGAAACTCTGAAGCGGATGCTTCAAAATGGCCCGCCGCCGCGAGCAAAAACTACAACTAAAGATGATAATGACAATGTTGACGGTGAAGTTGATGACAGTTGTGGAAAGTTTGATATTTCTGAGGAGAGAGAAGCATTGAGAAAAAGTAGAGATGATGATTTATATCAGTTTTTTAAATAAATAGTTTTAAATATTACATGTTTAATTTGATTTTTTTTAATGATAATTTCATAGTTGTTGTATATAAAATTATGTAAATTCGTCATTTAACATTATTTAACTATTTTTTTCTTTCTTTCTTTCTATTTACTGCATCTTTATATGCTGTTCTTTGCACTAATGGAGAAATATTTCTTGTTTTTATTACAGCTACGAACTAAGAGGCCTCCAGGAGCATTTGCGTCAAGGGGGTGAAGGAAAGTCGTTCTCCACTTTAAATTTTAATTTTAAAATGACAAAGTAAAAGTTGTATTTAAGGCGATTTCTCTTGGGAGGTTTGTTGTTACCCATCCACAAAAGAACACAGTAATAGTGTCTGACTGATTATGACGTAACAAAAAAAATTAGCCAATGAGAGGCCACTATAAATTTTACCATTGGTCAATAACGGCCTCTCATTGGCTAATTTTTTTTGTTACGTAATAATCAGTCAGACACTATTACTGTGTTACCACAAAATGGTTATATAGACCTATAAGGAGAACCATATTGGTTTAGCAGTTATCGAGATCTTAATCTAAAAAACATACACAGACAAACATCCTGTTAATTTTATATAAGAATAAAAACTAATAGGACAT
Source organism: Acartia tonsa (assembly GCF_053477335.1). NCBI lineage: Eukaryota > Metazoa > Arthropoda > Copepoda > Calanoida > Acartiidae > Acartia > Acartia tonsa. The sequence continues at coordinate 3,030,679 of NC_137261.1, read as the reverse complement.
AAAATATACTTAGATAAAATACAATATAACAAGGATGACAACATCCATAAAAGCGAAGCACTGAAACGGTAGGACAAACGGACATTAACACTTGTAGATTGTAAGAACTTAATTAGCAATATTGTAAGTATATTTGTTGCAAAACTGCATAAATAGATGATACTGTATAAGGACATACTTACATTTTGGGACTTGTTTATAGAGATGCTTTGCTTTGTAATAGGAAGCAGTTTTTAAAAAATCAGAAGAATCAGATAATTTTAACATACAAAAATTTGTTGTCAAAAAAGTAAAAAAATCGACATGTTTCAAATGGACGTACGGACATTCTGGTATTGATAATAGAGTTTCTACGCTTTCTTAATTGTACCTAACTACTACAGGAATTATCATACAAAGTTTGGAATCGATAGGACAATTCTAACCTGTTGAAATTAATGAAAAGAGCTAAATCTCTGTGACGGACGTACGGACGGACTGACGGACGTATGGACGGACGGACCGACCCTAATTATAGAAAATCTTCGCTTTTAAAAATCACGCAACCTTAAAACTATAAAAGACAAAGCATATGTTTAGGTTAACATTTGAATTTACTCAGGTTAAAAGTAAACTTACTTGAAGATTCCAGTTTATCCAAGAAGGAGCTTGGTTCAGAGCCACCCAACTCTCGTTTTTGCCTGAAAAAAAAACTATCTAGAACATCTATGATTCTAATTAAAATGATGTCTATCCGCGTAGATAAGAGATGTACAAAATGGGATGGAGGGGGGGGGGGGGGGTGAGTATGTTGGAGTTTTACCCCCTCTTAAGTCCTTAGTCCGATCTCGCAAAACGTATGATTGAATGGGTTGCACCTTTTAGAGAATATTCCTATATTTTTTTCAAAGCAAGGGTTTTCGTTAATTTAGACATTGTCCTATCGATTTCAAACTTTCCATGATGATTCCTATAATAGTAAGGTACGATTTAGAAACCGTACCAACTCTATGTTTGTTTCCAGAATGTCCGTATGTCCATTAAAATTATGCTGATTTTTAACCTTTTTGACAACAATTTTGGATGTGATATAATTGTCCTATTTTCTGATTTCTGAATACTTTTCCTATTACAACAAGGTACAATGAATCATCTCTTTAAACAAGTCCGAAAAAAGTAAGTATGTCCTTAAATAGTATCCTCTATTTAAGCATTTTAAAACAAATTAACTCACAATTTTGTTTAGATTTTATACATTATATTCTGCTTATACAGTTCTGACACTCTACAAGTGATAATTTTCGTTTATTATAACGTTTCAAAGCTTCGCTTTTATGGATGTTGACATCCCTGTTTATAGATAAATAAATACCTTAAATATTGTATAGCCTCCTCAATTTCAGAATTGTCAATCGTCATTTCCCTGAAATATTTGAAATCCAGTCAAAATATATTTACACCATCTCTGTTAAACATTTATGCTGTTATCAAATTATTAAAAAGGCTACAGTAATAATTTCATTATCAGTTGGCGTTCAACTAGTTTTCAATATTAAAGTGGTCATGTTGTCGACTGAGCAAGGTTTTAGGTGGCACTCTTAGAGTGGCTGAGGCTCAGTGAGGCTAGGGTGTCTTAGGCTATGTCAGTCTTAGAGTGACTGAGGCCTAGTGAGGCTGTATAAGGCATAGGGTTGCTTTTGCTGATGGTGGATAAACTGAACTTTTTGCCTGTGGTTGGCTTAGACTTATTGGGTGGGTTTCCAAAACGCGAAGCGTAAGGTAAGGCTTCTTTAAGCCACTTGGTTGAGGTGGAGGCTAAGGCTGCCAAGCTCTGATGGAAACACATTTTTTCGAGTTTCAACAGGGTTTATCAGACCATAATTTTAAAATTAGTCTTTGATTTGAACAATATTTTCACTAGTAAAATGTAGGTTTTTTAGCCAAAAAGAGGAATACTCTGGAAATTCGACCTGTTATCATTTATTTATACCTAAATAGAGAGCCCCATGTCTTTATTTAAATCATAAGTGCATAGCCTAATTTTTTTCATATTTTTATATTTTATACCTAATAAAACCCTCTATTTTCCAAAAATCTAACATCATTTCAACAAGTTTTATTCATTTATTTTATATGAAGTTCTTTTAAATCCACAATAATATTTTTTTTTTGTATAGAAATACATTTAATTAACTAAGATGGCATTCAAAATTTAAAATAATAAATTTCAAAGTATATAAAGATCTCAAAAAAATATTATACCATTCAGATTCTCATACTGGAATAGGTCACTAGGACGAACGAACATTAACACAATAATCATAATATATGTAAATATATTTAAATGTCAAAACAAAATTGGAGTAAATTTGTTGAAAAACTGAGCAAGGACATTCTGATAACGATTATACAGTTGCTACGTTTTCTAAATAAATACTTAACTATTAAAGGAACCACCATGCAAAGTTTGAAATCAATAAGACAATTCAAACATGCCTAAATTAACAGGGAAAAAACTATATGGATGGGCGAACGGACCAACACTATTTTTAGAACAGTTTTGCTTTTAATAGATACATCACTTTGAATTTATAATTCATAATTACAAATATGTTTTATAAATATGTTTTACAAGTATTACAAAGACTTGTTAGTTCCTTCATTTGCACCAGATTTTCAAGAACAAATAATGTTTCATTTTTCTCTAAAACTTGGCAATTCTTGCCTTTTCTTTCACAAGCAACACAAATTGTTTTAGAGCATTTAAATGATCTATTACAAAATATAGCATGTTTGTTATTTATAAAATAATCACACTGAAATGAATTTTATTACTAAAAAGCTTCCCAGATTTTTCATTTTTTAACTTGCGGATTTTTTTTAATGATTTTTTAGGTTAAAAACACATTTTTACAGCTTTTTTTCAAGAAAAAATATGCTCAAGTTCAAATGCAATTTATTCTTTAGGCTATGCACTTATGATTTAAATAAAGACGTGGGGCTCTCTATATAGGTATAAATAAATGAGATCAGTTCGAATTTCCAGAGTATTCATCTTTTTGGCTAAAAAACCTACATTTTACTAGTGTTTTTCTAGACAGCTGAGTAGACAGTAAACTTGTTTGCAAAAAAAACAAGAACAAATGAATAAAAAGTTGTAATGTTGCAAAAAAAATAGTTTTAATTATACATATTGTGTCAGTTTGTACCTTTTAGATATCATACATTCAGGAAAACAATAAAAGGAAAAACAAAAAACAACGGTTAAAAAGTAAAATCGATGCCAATATTCCAAAGTAGCGGAGCAAAAAAGTATATGATATATGACACAGAAACCTGTATATATGATTAAGTATATGATTCCATAACCAAAAAATAGACGCCAATAGAATTATATTTCTCATAGAATGGACTGACAGACAGACGGACAGACAAAGTGAATTATACTTAAGTACCAAAAATACAATATTAAAAATACATCACCTGGAAATGTGAGACATTTTTTCATCCTGATTTTCTAATTCTTCTTTCAGCTTCAAGAACTTGCTTTGTAAATCCTAAAATATAAAAAGTTTTATAGTATAAACAAGTACATCCAAGTTCATTATCACCGAGAACAGAAAAAGATTTCATTGGCCTTCTTCTATCCAGTCATATAATCAGCCAACTCAGTTGTAACCAACAACTAAATTAATTCCAAAAAATATTTTGTAATTTGAGCTGATTTTTTTTTTATTTGCCCGTCCCCCTCTCAACGCCTCGTAACAATGACGACCTTTCATAATCCCAAACGGCACAGGTATAAACCTTACCTGGAAATCTGACTCCAGCTGTGCGTAGGCATCCCTCTGCTCAGCCAGAGAATCAGCCAACCTTTTCTTGTCATTAAGATCACTCTGATAACACAAATTTTTTACCAATAATGAAAAAGTTTTATGGCAGCAAGGGAATAAAAGTTGCTGGTTGATAAGAAAATGGCGGCTGCGTTTGAATTTTAAAAAGTCAGCCGCCATTTATATATAGCTGCTGCTGCAGATTTTGTCTTAATATCAAAGACGTATAGCACTTAATCATCATTATGTGTGTGTTTTTCTTTCTGTATCGAAATCGATAACCGCTGAATGGATATGGTTCTCCTTTACAATGTAGCTTATCATAGGTCCTGGTATAATTTGTTTTTGTTTTGGGGGAAGATACCACCACCCTGCCAAGAGAAATCACCCATAGAAAAAGAAATACCAGTAGCCACTAGTATAAATAAAAAAAGTATCTATACAACATATTTAAAAAATAGAAAAATGCGTAAGTTAAATATGCTTCACAAAACAAATAAAAGAAAGTAAAATTGTAAATAAAGAAAGACATTTGATATCCACACAACAAAAGCGTTAAAAAGGAATTTTTTTTAAACCGTAAAATAATTTTTACTTTTATCCTAATCCCTACGTGTGACTGTAACTTTCTGTTTAAGGAAGGAAATTAATGTACATGGGTAAAATTGTTATATGATAATAGTTATTTATAGCATCGCATTATAGACAGCTTTCAGCGGATATTTAAATGAAAAATTACAAGATTAAAACCGAGGATCCAGCGGACATTAATCGGTTTTTAAAGCCATACTGGAAAAAAATTACAAATATTTTAACGCAATTTCCAAGAGTATCTTCATTTTAGCTTGTTAATTAGACATCTAATATAAAACAAATATAGGCCATGGTTAATTGGTCACACCATAGTATGCCTGGAGGGATTTTTCATCTGAAGAAAACTGTCTTTATTCTTTACAAAAGTTAAAAATTTGTAAGAATTATGGATATATTGGTTTATCATTTACTGTCCTATGTCTCACATACTATTTTGACTCCTACGATATTTTTAAAAGCGAAGTTGTTTGTTTGTAAAGGTTAGCTTTTTTCTTTAATTTAAAGATATTAGAATTGTCCTAACGATATCTAACTTTGATGGCGATTCAGTTATAAGTGAAACATCTTTAAAATCAAGTCCTAAAAATGTAAGTATGTCCTTAAACAGTATCCTCTATTTAAGCAGTTTTACTGCAAAATTACTTATAATTTTGTTTCAACTTATATAATTATATACTATACTATACAATATACATTATACTATTCAGTTATGTCACTCTACTCTAAGTGTTAATGTTCGTTTGTCGTACCATTTTATAGCTTTGCTTTTATGGATGTTGTCATCCTTGTTTTTTTTTATCACTGACTGAATAGTTTTCCTTGCGATGTCCTATCCCTACCTGTGAAGTACAAGTATGTATGATGAGTAAAGTATAAATTACTAGCAAAATAAAAATGACATTGCAAATAATATATACCTACACACTTTTACTTTCTTACATAGTATTTGATCCTACTGTTAGCTAATTTAACATTAAACAGTTAGCAGGAGAAATCAACTTTTCTAAAAGTAGAAATGTAATCTATGAAAACTATTTTGTCTTTTTAACCTTTCATCCATAATGATATCGTATTTGACGATATGATTTTTGTAATACCCTATTTTGTTTGAGCCTCTCTTGTTAATGATATTGTCTATGCGAACTCACTTTTTAAAAGCGAAGCTTTTCTATAATTAGGGTCGGTCCGTCCGTCCGTCCGTACGTCCGTCCGTCCGTCCGTCCGTCCGTCACGGATAGCTTTTTTCGTTAATTTAGACATGTTAGAATTGTCCTATCGATTTCAAATTTTGCATGATAATTCCTTTAGTAGTTAGGTACGATTTAGAAAGCGTAGCAACTCTATAATCATTACCAAAATGTCCGTACGTCCATTTTAAACATGTTGATTTTTTTACTTTTTTAAATAGCTTTTTTCGTTAATTTAGGCATGTTAGAATTGTCCTATCGATTTCAAATTTTGCATGGTGATTCCTGTACTAGTTAAGTACGAGTTAGAAAGCGTAGCAACTCTATAATCATTACCAGAATGTCCGTACGTCCAATTTAAACATGTTGTTTTTTTTTACATTTTTAACAACAAATTTGTATGTGACCTAATTATCCGATTGGTCTGATTTTTGGTATACTGATTCCTGGGACAACAAAGTACAATATTATAAGCGTTGCAACTCTATAATCAAGTCCTAAAAATGTAAATATGTCCATAATCATTATCCTGTATCAAGCAGTTTTTCAACAAATTTACTTACAATTTTGCTTTGACTCTTATACATTCGCATTCTGATTATTCAGTTCTGACATTATACAAGTGTTAATGTCCGTTTGTCCTATCGTTTCAGAGCTTCGCTTTTATGGATGTTGTCATCCTTGTTTTTAGATAGGTAGGGGGGAGGGGGAGGTACCTAACTTGTTTTACCCCCCCCCCCATCCACTCTCTGGAGGAATTTTTCCCTTATTTAATTTATCTTACTTCTCAATTCTCCCCCCCCCCCCTTTCTAAAAGTCAGGGGGTTAAAAAAATAAATATTTCAACCCACAACAATTTTTACCTTTCCTGTTTTTTTTGGGGGGGAGGGGTACCACCCTGAAATTAATGAGAAGGAGTAAAGTTTCCTAATAAATATTGGTGAATTCCTTGAGTGTAGTTTCTAGCTGCGATATCTGCACTTTCAAAGCATTCTCCTTCGCTTGATATTCTCGTTCCTGTCAGAATCAATTCTTTTATCTTTCATTTTACGTGCGGCTAGCAAGCCCTGATTTTGGAAACTTATATTGTTTTTTCAATATATAGATATTTATCATATTTTATATCTCAATGAATCGTTTTTTCGGTGAACTGAAATTAGTTTCCGAATGTGAACACATTTTCCTAGGTGTTTCCCAATCCTATCTCAATATTTGCTACTAGCTAAAAAACCTTCAAACTTCCAAAAAAAAATCTAAATTTGAAAAATTAAAACTTTGAATGTATAATGTATAAATCGTTAATACATTCAAATTTTGATTTTTTTTGAAGTTTGAAGGTTTTTTAGCTAGTAGCAAATTGTCTTAACCTCTTTTCGAGGAAGCTTTGTGTTTATCAAGTTCGAAATTAATTCCTTATCATTATCCTAAACTAAGCGCAAATGTCGTCTTTTTTGACTTTCCTTTCATAAAGTGACGCGGTATGGATTGTTTATATATTTTGATGCGCACGTTCGTTACTTTTGAATGAGATATGAGTGTGTGAAGATTTCGGAGAACAAAATTGGGCCTATCATTGGTCTCATAGTGCGTGAACGACCCTAGTATACCAGGGATTTGAAACCATAAGAACTTCAGGTAGAATTTGTTAATTTCATTAAGAAGAATGGTGTATAGGACGATTATATGTAGTTTTAAAAAGGCTTTAGCCAGCTAAACATGAAACTTAATAATGATTAATATATGTTTTAGTATTTTTTATGTGCCTTTATTTTTTGCATTTAACAATGATTTATTAAACCAAATAATTTTCCTTTAAAGCCAAAGTTTCCAAAGATTCTTAACCGTAGAGAAAATGATTTTTAAAAAGCAATTAAGATTACGTGGTTATAAATAACTGGAATTATGAACTAATTGATTTTGTAATTTCAGGACTTTGAAATAATTTCATCAATAAATCTATAATCAAACCTGCTGTTGAAACTTGATGGTTCCTGGTATTGGGGGTTTGTATGTTCGCCAACAGATCTTGAGAACTTCCCGCTAATTCGGAAGTCATACTCAACCAAAGTGTCATGGTTGAGACAATTTCAAAGTATCTGATGAATAGGCGTTAGCATTCATCAAGAGATCAATAGCATCGAGTGATTATTGATGCAATAAACTGTGACAATTTTTTCTGTGAAATAAGTACCTAGTGAATCAATATGCCACTAACCAAAAAGCAGAAAATTGAGCGAGCTATCGCTATTGGCAGTGAAAGGCTAGAGGTGTTTGACGAACAGTTAAAAGTGTTTTATGACAATCTAAAAGCCTGCCAAAGTTTTAGTTCATGTGAAAATGTGAATGTAAAATCAATTCGTGACATTTTTAGTGAGGTCAAGGACCAATCTGACCTAATAAAAAGTCTAAAACCTGCCGTGGAGACTAGTGAGCTGCGCGAGTTCAAGCGTGATTTGGATGAAGCTAGTGAGCAGAAAACTGTTGCAGATAAAGTTTATGCGTTGTTGGAGCAGTGTACAAAAATTCTGTACTGGCTTGACAATGATTCAGACGACGCGAGGTCAAGCACTGTCGCCAGGAACCTCGACGTCATTGAGAAGGTGAAGATGGACATGGGAGTGCTTAAAATTTCCGTGGAGTTGCGCCAAGAAGTACGTGATATGTACCGAAGGCTTAGAGAGATGGAACGTCGTTCATCTAACTTGGATGAGAGTGGGACACCTGCCATGCTCTCCAGAAGTATGTCTGCCGTGGATATTCGGAGTTCCAACCCGCAGTATGGGCGCTGGGACAACAGTTTGCTGCCGTCCTTCGACGGTACTGACACGGATTACCCAAACTTTAAACAGGTCTTTAAGGATCTATGCTCTGGTTACGGATTTGCTGACCAGAGGTTAAGTCTGATGTTGTGTATGGAGAAGGTGATAACCAACCCGGAACTACGCAAGCAAGTGTCAGCGATTAGAGATCATAATGAACAATGGTCGTTTCTCGATCAGATGTTTTTATCAAACACTCGCCGGTTCATGAGGATTTTAACTAAGCTGAACAAGATGAAACCTGTGGATAAACCTGTGGACGTGGTTAGTGCAATTGCTACCTTCAAGAGCATGATGCAGGAAGTAGAAGCCATCGTTGGTTCTGCAGCTAAGGATTACAACCACCTAACTCTTATTCATATTTTTAAAGACAAGTGCCCTGAAAATTTGAGAGAGAAAATTATGATGGAGCTAGGTAGCATGAACCAACCAAACATCCAGAAGATTGTAGAACTGCTGGAGAGGACCAGGGGAGCAATGTTGGCCGGTGATATGTCCTATGACACTAGCGCCGGCAAGAGAAATCGTGACAGAGCTGCCGCCGCGCAAGTATCTGGCCGCAGCGACAATAAGAATGGAAAGGCTGGAAAGGACAAGGCTTCCAAGTGGAACAGTGCATGTCCTGTGGAGAGCTGCAAGGAGAAACACCCAATTTTCCGTTGCCTCACGTTTAAGAAGATGGATGTGGTTGACCGAAAGAAAGTTGTCCAGCAGAAGAAGTTATGTGAACTCTGCCTGTGTGACGGCCATGCTGCTGACAAGTGTAATAAATCGGATAAGCTTGGTGTTTGTGGCACCAATAATTGCGACAGATATCATTCTAGGTTGCTCCATGAGGCTAGTGCTGGTGTGAATACAGTCTACAAGTCAAGTTCTGCACCCAGCCCCTGCACCTTCTTACTTCAGTTAGTTCCTGTTGTAGCACCTGGCGGCGGCACCTGCCACGCCACTGTCATGTTTGACTCTGGTGCAAATTTGCCACTTGTGTCTGAGAAGTTATCCAACAAGTTGAAAATGAAATCTACCGGCAGATATACAACTATTTCTGTAGCTGACGGCAGTGAGTCTTCCTGCCGCAATGTTGTGTTTTATCTGAAGGATAGGGACGGTAATTTGAAGGAGTTTGAGGCAGCGGTCATGCCTACCCTCGGCGGGGCCAACGAGATGCGCTCGGTCCACCCCGAAACCGCCGCCGAAATATTTAGAATGCCGCCAGAAAGATTTACATATATTAGTGGAGGCTTAGATATCATTATTGGAAATACACATCCTGACGTGTTTCCATCAACCTACCAGAAAGTGGGCCAGTCTATGTTGTGGCGAACCATTTTTGGTAGTGGTTTTATCTGTACAAGTGCTGACGGTGGAGCTGGAGATCAAAAGTCGGCATATAAGGCTGTCAGTGTCAGTGGAGGCACCTTGCCAGACTTTCTGACGTCTGAATTGTTTGGCGTACAGCCGCAGGCACTTTGTCCAGGATGTACTGCCTGTCAAGAGTGCAAGGCTATGGCCGACGGCACTACCTGGGACCAGCGTGAGAGGCAGAGGATAATTGAGGCAGGTTTAACACTAGACTTGCAGTCCAACAAGTGGACAGGTCAATATGCTTACATTGAAGATCCTCACACTTTGCCATACAATGAGAGTTTAGCCCGCAAAATTGCTGAAAAGGATCGTGCCAAGATGGTCAAGGAAGGTACCTATGGAATGTATGTGGAGGTATTCAACGACGCCATATCCAGAGGCGTGTTTCAAAAAGCCACGCCTGAAGAATTGCAGTATGAAGGGCCTAAGTCTTGTTCATCAATAGTGGTTGCTTTCAAGGAGGATTCAAGTTCCACACCCATGAGATTGTGTGCAAATAGTTCTCTGACGTTCAAGGGTACCAGTTTTAATAACATAATGCTGGGAGGTCCGCCGCCAATGCAGAAGATTTTTTATCATTTGTTGCTTTTCCGCGGTTACAAGGTTGGTTTAACCGCGGATATCTCCAAGTTTTATAACTCCATCCTGGCCACAGAGTTCGACAGCCAGATGAAAAGAGTTTTATTTTCCCCGACGCCAGACGGTCCACTTGAAATTTACCTGACTAAAGTTGTGAATTTTGGCGAGTTGGCTGCGGGAAATTTGGCAGTTACAGCCCTGAAGTTGACGTCCCGCCTGTTCGGCGGAAAGAGTGAAGCAGAGGTCAAGGAGATGTATGGAGAGGGGCAGATAAACGGTAGTGAAATTGTTGCTAAACCTGAATTATGGAAGGAGCCACAAATACCTACCTACCCTGAGGAGGATTTCAAGTTACCTCAGATTCCAGTTGCAGTCAAGCTTGAGAAGCACAGCTTCATAGATGACGTTATTTCGGGAGCAGGATCGGTGCCAGAAGCCAAGGAGATGATGAAAGAAGCCGACAGAATTATCGGCAAAGGTAGTTTTTCCTTCAAACAAGTCATTTATTCTGGAGATGATTGCCAGCCAACCAAGGTTCTTGGGCTGATATGGAAGCCAGCCACCGATGTGTTATCCATCGCCACAAGAGTCAACCAAGATGGTAAAGTCAAGGGAAAGAAGGTAAAAGAGGATGCTGATTTGTACAACCTCCAGGACGCCTTGGACGAGAATCTGACAAAGAAGATGGTCCACAGGTTCGCCGCCCAGACCTTCGACCCGATCGGGCTTTGCAGCCCTATTCTGTTGAGAATTAAACTTGTCCTGCGGAAAACATGTTTGCTGAATTTGGGCTGGCAAGATTTCATTCCAAAAAGTCTACGGGATGAACTTGTTAAGTCGCTGGAGGACAGAGCTGAGGTCGCTAAATTGGAGTTTGACCGTTGTGTGGTCCCGGAGGAACCAACTGGCCTTCCATCCTTGATGATGTTTTCGGATGGGTCATCAGAGGCTTATGCATGTATGGCATATTTGAGGTGGCCAACTAGACAAGGATTTGAAACGTTTCTGCTAGCCACCAAGTCAAGAGTTGCGCCGGTCAAGTGTGAATCAATTCCACGCCTTGAATTGATGGGTTGCCAGATGTCCACAAGGTTGTCAAAGTCCATCAGAGATGCCCTGCCCTTTGATGTTATCAGAGTGATGTACTTTACTGATTCATCGTGTGTTTTATCACAAATAGTTTCCAACAGTGCTATGTTGAACACATTTAATTCTCATCGCATTGGAGAAATTCAATCTGCAACCAACAAGGATGACTGGAGGTGGGTCCCGGGGACACACAATGTTGCAGATTTGGGCACCAGAAGCACCTGCAAGGTATCAGATTTGGGACCAGGTTCCAGGTACAGATTGGGCCCAGAATGGTTGCGCCAGGATGAAAGTGCGTGGCCGGTGAAAACTGCCGAACAAGTCAAGCAGGATTTACCACCAGAGGAGTTGAATACCAAAATGGTTAAGTTATGTTCAATGAAAGTTGCCGGAGAAGCCGCTGAAGATGTCTTTAGGTTTAAGCACAGGAGATCATTTGGACAGGCCAAACGTATTATGGCAGCTGTCCTGCAAGTATCGAACACCTGGTTGAAGAAGCTAAAGAGCAGACAAGAAGGTAAGACTACAGCCGCTGGTAGTCATGTAGCAGCCGCAGATTCTGTGTACAAGCCGTCTTTGTACAATTTTATGGCGGCGGCGGAACTTTTCATTGTGTCATGTAGCCAACAGGATGAGTGGATAAATGACGCTAAAGGCAATTATGCGTCATTGAATCCATTAGTGCATGAAGTATCATTGACCTGGCCTGTCGTTGGTCCCGGAGGAAATTATGTGACCAGGGAGATGAGAATTCTGAAAATGGTTGGTCGTGGAGAGCCCGTCATTGACGCCATTACTGGTGGCCGTAAAATGATATTTGAAGACATGCCAGGTTTAATAATTTTGGAGCCTGGTAATTGGTTAGCTGCTGTTTTTATGAGAGAAGCGCATGTTGAGCTTCACTCTGGTGTCCGTGGAACTTTAGCTGAGAGCCGCCGTTGGTGCTGGATTGTGAAGGCAAGGAGGTTGTCCATCATGGAAGTGAAGAAGTGTTGGCCCTGCAGTGTTGGGAGGGCCAAGGAATGTCGTACTACCATGAAGGATGTGTTACCTGACAAGTTGGTCCCGAGCAGGCCATTTGAAGCTGTGCAAGTTGACCTGATGGGTCCGCTGGTTACGAGGAGAGCTGCCGCCAAAACGAGGAGCCAGACAGCAACGAAGAAGGTGTGGGTGTTCGTGGTAGTCTGCAGGTTCTCAGGGGCGCTATGGTTAGATGCCTTGGAAAAGTATGATACCAGCAGTATCCTGTTGTCCCTGCGCAAGTTGGAGGCTGTTCATTGTCTGCCGAAGGTTATAGTAAGCGACATGGGCACACAATTATCCGGTGCTCGCAAGGTTTTAGAGCAGAAGTTGGGCAGCCAGGTAGAGTTTTCTTGGTCTCAGATCCCGGCCCGAGCCCACCATTTTATTGGGCAAGCTGAGAAAATGGTGGGATTAACCAAGAGATTGCTGTCCAAGAAGTTGGTGAATAGTTCTGTTAATTTTAACGAGCTCCTGGTGCTGTTGGCAGAGGTTAGCAAGTTGATGAATAGCAGACCATTGACGATAGAAGCTGCGAACGACGTGGAGAATTGGCGGCTGATTACCCCTGGCCAGCTGCTGGGAAATGTTGACCGCCAGCCGTTGTGCAATGTGGCGATGAAACCGGAGGACCAAATTTCCTCCAGGTTGAAGTTGTTAGAAGATTTGTCTGCCCAGTTTTGGACTGCCTACCGCCAGGAGATTCTACCGAAGATATTACGGATGTCCAAGTGGAAGGATGAGATGGCGGAGCCACTAGCCGACGGAGATATAGTTCTGGTTACGAGTACCAACCCGCTGATGAGATGTTTGCGGATGGGCCGAGTGACGAGGATTGAGGATGGGAGAAAGACTGCAAGAGTCTTGTTCAGGCTGTCAGATAAATCTCCCCTGGAAGAACATGCTGTATCAGTCAGGCAGTTGTTAAAAATTATGATTAATAATTGATTCTTATTTTATGGAAATTGAGATTTTTTTTAGTAAAAAAAAGCCACATTTTTCATATGCCTATTTTTATGCCTAAAATAAGAATCAAATGAAATGCGATTAATTTTTATTCTATTTCATATGCTCAAATTTAATTTTATTGAGTTTAATTTTATTTCAAAAGTACAATTCATTATAAAACTTACCTGAAAAGTTTACCAAAAAGGAATAAATGTGTCGAGGTTGCGTGATTCGATATTTATTCTAAGAAAAAAAATCAAGTATTTTTTAGCAGATTTTTTTAAAAATTATATATGAATTTCAATCAAGTAAAACATTTTTATTCAGATCAAGGAATGATTGAAAATTCATATTTAAAGTCTCATTTTTTTTTACAAAGAAAAATTGGTATTTTTTTCATAATTTCGATGAAAATTCCAACGAAGATATTATTATTTTGCTATTATTTAAGTATTAAAAAGTTTTATTGTTGATTAAGATAGTACAGTTCTTATTCATTAAGTTTGAAAAACTTTCTGCCCAAGGATTTTGAAATATTTTTTCTTACTACTCTTTTTGATGCTTAACAAATTTAATTTTAAGTACCTATAAATCTTAATTTTCTTGTCTAAGATTTATTTCGTTTTATTTTACCATTATTGTTTACATTTCAACCTGATTTCGTAGGTACTTATTGATTTATTAATAATGATTTATTACCTATTGATTATGAAATGATTATTATTTAGTATAAGTTGTTATATTTACAACATCATGATTAATAGGATTATCCATTTTAGGATTTGTGTATGTGATCTTGTGAGTGTCATGTGCCTGGAATATTGTATGGTACAAACCAATCCCCATCCTTCTATCCTAAAATGTGAGGTATTATGAGTCCTAGTGAGGAGTATAATATTGTGTATGCATTTCACGGGGTTTCATTTAGTTAGGAGCAAAATTGTCACGTTTTCGGGATGTGGCCATTCTCATGTGATTATGGTGAGTTGAGTTTAGTGAGAAATGTTGCTAGTGCTCAGCGCAAAAAAACCTTGAATCTCGTTAAGGAAGTTAATTTGACTTTCAAACGGGGGGTGTGTCTTAACCTCTTTTCGAGGAAGCTTTGTGTTTATCAAGTTCGAAATTAATTCCTTATCATTATCCTAAACTAAGCGCAAATGTCGTCTTTTTTGACTTTCCTTTCATAAAGTGACGCGGTATGGATTGTTTATATATTTTGATGCGCACGTTCGTTACTTTTGAATGAGATATGAGTGTGTGAAGATTTCGGAGAACAAAATTGGGCCTATCATTGGTCTCATAGTGCGTGAACGACCCTAGTATACCAGGGATTTGAAACCATAAGAACTTCAGGTAGAATTTGTTAATTTCATTAAGAAGAATGGTGTATAGGACGATTATATGTAGTTTTAAAAAGGCTTTAGCCAGCTAAACATGAAACTTAATAATGATTAATATATGTTTTAGTATTTTTTATGTGCCTTTATTTTTGCATTTAACAATGATTTATTAAACCAAATAATTTTCCTTTAAAGCCAAAGTTTCCAAAGATTCTTAACCGTAGAGAAAATGATTTTTAAAAAGCAATTAAGATTACGTGGTTATAAATAACTGGAATTATGAACTAATTGATTTTGTAATTTCAGGACTTTGAAATAATTTCATCAATAAATCTATAATCAAACCTGCTGTTGAAACTTGATGGTTCCTGGTATTGGGGGTTTGTATGTTCGCCAACAGATCTCGAGAACTTCCCGCTAATTCGGAAGTCATACTCAACCAAAGTGTCATGGTTGAGACACAAATATTGAGATAGGATTGGGAAACACCTAGGAAAATGTGTTCACATTCGGAAACTAATTTCAGTTCATCGTTTTTTCAATTAAAAACCTTAATGATTCTAGATCTTATTAAAGAAGGTGTATCAACTTTTTTTTTTATGGCTAGCCGGTTCTTTTAGTAAGTAGTAGATGTAAAATTTTTCATAGAATTCAGATATGCAATCGGTTTTTTTATAGACCTCTTATTTTTAAAGTAATTTAAGTTTTTAAAAAAAATAATTAAGTCGGTTTTAAGGTACTAAAACGCAACAAAATAAAAGAAGAAAATGGCCAGTAAGAACAAAAATAGTAAGATCTTTAATTTGACACCTTACTTTTAAAATTCTGTTGAGTAATTATTGAAAAAATCTATTTTTTTAACCTCGGTTTAATAAAAACTTTAGACCTAAATATTTTCTCAAACAGACATAAAAAACATGGGTTCATATATACCTTTAGAATCAGAAAAATATTACGAATCCATTGTAAGCAAAATTGAAAAAAAGTAAAAAAATAAAAAAATATAAAAATGGCCAATTGTATTTTTTGTTCTGGCAACACTATCGTCTTCCCTTTTTTACCCCCTCTTTACCCCCTCTATACCCCCTTCCCATTTTTATACCCAATTCAAAAGTTAAGACGTTGCCTGTACAATATAATATGATATTTTCATATAATTCCTTTTATTGTAGTTTATATACTATATTGTAAACTTTTTTTTTCAATTTTGCTTACAATGGATTCGTAATATTTTTCTGATTCTAAAGGTATATATGAACCCATATTTTTTTACTTGTGAAATGATAAAATTGAGTTCAAAGTTTTTATTCTCGTGGGTTTAAAAAAATCGATTTTTTCAATAATTACCTGACAGAATTGAAAAAGTAAGGTGTCAAATTAAAGATCTTACTATTTTTGTTCATAATGGCCATTTTCTTTCTTTTTTTTGTTGCATTTTAGTACCTTAAAATCGACTTAATTTTTCTATTTTAAACTTAAATTACTTAAAAAATAAGAGGTCTACAAAAAAACCGATTGCATATCTGAATTCTATGAAAAATTTTACATCTACTACTTACTAAAAGGACCGGCTAGCTATAAAAAAAAAAGTTGATACAACTTCTTTCACGATTTTGTGTAAATATTAAACAATAAGAAACTTTATACTAAAACCGTATGACATAATTAAGGGTAATTAAAAAGAAATAAAGCAAACATTATTATATCATAAAAGTTAATTACTCCTTAAAGTCATCATATTAAATTTGAACTTGAGTGAAAATTGGACATCACAAAGAAAGTATGTACAGCATTGACTTTTGTTCAAAAAACAAAACAAAAAAGAAATTGAATTTAAACAATTGTATTTCTATTATATAAAATTATATCATTGTACCAATATTATAATTCATTATTATATACACACATAAGTAATTAAAATATACGAATGTTTATGATATAGGTATGGTAAATTGAAGAATTAACTTCTACCATTATCAAAATATAACTTAGGCTCATTATTAAATAGACACAACAATGTTGTTTTGATTTTATAAAAGGCCATCTCTTCTCCCTCGGGTATTATGGCATAAAATAAATTTTGAAATTGCTGTATACTCATAAACTAACTCTAATTGCTTCGCCCCTTGTCTTTAAAAAGAATAGTCAAAACAATCACAGTAAGCTTTTTAAGGCTTCCCTGAAATAAAAATCGGTTCCAAAAATTAGAATTTTCCGAGATATTAAGCATTAGTCAAAATACCTTACAGGATATAATACACATTTGGATATGTCAAAAACAGAAAAAAACTTTTTGAAGATATTCATGTGTTACCAAAACAGAAAGATAATTTTTTGTAAGCTTTTGTAGATAATGGCTTCCTATCCTATAATATAAAGTAATAAGGTTTTTTGTTTGTAGCGAAGGATCTCGCTAACCGTTGAACCGATATGGTTCTTCTTTACAGTGAAGCCTCTTATAGGCTCTGAGATGGTTTTAGGCTATTTACTTTTTTTAAAAACACAAGGAGGTCATCTGTAAAACCACAAGTAAAATTACAAGTAACAGTCCTGATTAAATAAAACTCTTAACCAAAGTGCAAAAATCATTGATATAATAATTAAAATTTGCACATAGTTTAAATTTAATTTAATTATAAGATAAGGTCTTGAAATGGCCAAGGATACTGGGATATAACAATGGCTATTGCTCAATCTTAACCAAATTTTTGTGTATGCATTTATTTTTTTTTATAATTTAGAGGAAAAATAAAGTTTATGTTGAATTATCTGTCTTTGTCCATTTTCATCCTGAAAAAAGCATAATCTTAAACAAATATAAATTGCAAAAAATTTAACTGCTTGCTATAAAATATTTCAAGCTCCTCTATATCTAGTTTATGTCTGTAACGTACTCCTCAGGCCACTCCCTTGGAGTAAGTTTAAATATTATAATAAATAACTGGCTTTTTCTTATTTCAAATTATATTTTGAAATATCTATTTGTATCCTGCGTAAAACGAAAAATGGAATGTTTCAACAATGTTATATCTAGAAATTTCTTAACTTAAACATAATAGAGTTTGCATTTCTCCTTTTTTGTTAAGTTTCCAAAAATATTATTTTATTCATAACTAAAAATTGGTTAGTTTTTGTTTCATATTACGTATTCAAATTTACTTATATTCTTAAAAAAGAGCTTTATAAAAAGAGCGCTACGGCTAATAGTATACAGTTGAATGTGGTTTGCAATGAAATAAAATACAGTGTTCCATTCATTAATGTTATAACCATATACATTATTCAATATTCATGTATGAAATAATCAAATTTTACAATTTTAAAATTAGCTAGAAGTCTAAACCTGACCCAAATACAGCAATCCCTCTTTCCAAAAAATTGAAAAGCATCCAAAAAGGGAATACATTTAAAGCTTAGTCGCGGCTGACGCGCAGCTGTCGAGCCCTAATATCAATATGTTTTATACTAATAATTTTAAATAAAATATTTCCGACATAAATTATTGAAGTCAGGTTGGTCATATTCTTTTAATATAATATTTAGTGTTCTTTTAAGATTCATACAAAATAGCATTTTAGATTACAGATTCAGTTTAACTAATAATTATAGGGGTAGGGAAAGATATCTAATCTGAAGAAAAATTAAGAGCCCAAGACATCAAAAAAAAGAAGAACAATAGTGCCAAAGATGTAATTCAATGACAAAACTTATTGGAATTATTTATATTACTAATTATTTTTCCCCCTTTCAGAATGGCTCCAAATCTGATGAATTTTTGATTTTGACCCACACTAATAGATTTAACCATATATAAAAGTCAATTTTCTCTGAAGAAGAAAATAAACATGATAGAATGAATAGAATGTTTTGTCGGCCCGGAAATAAATTATTGAGATTAAATATTTAAAGATCTGCTTGTTCATTAATTTGCAGGAAGATATAAAAATAATTAATATGCAACAATACCGTAAAAACTAACCACAAATTTAATTATGTAATATCGGGAACGCAGCTATCTATCCAGCTGTCCGACCGTCAACATTATATTTTATAATTTACGTGCCCCTTTTGAACTAATCATAAACAATACCGAAAAAGGTTATAGAGTAGATTTATAAAAAACTATACATGATTTAACATAGAATAAATTTAACATCATCGTACATTTTAGAGGGAAAGCTTTTGATTTAATTTTCATTATCCTGGGAAATTTCAAGAATAAAAATGAACATAAAATTAATGAAAAAAGCTCTTAGTGTAAAATCTATTGAAGTACAAAATAGTAAACTAAACAATAAACAAGGATGACAACATCCATACAAGCGAAGCACTGAAACGGTAGGACAAACGGACATTAACACTTGTATAGTATCTGAACTGAATACTCAGAATTTAAAAGTATAAGAGCCAAAGCAAAAGTGTAAGTAAATTTGTTGAAAAACTGCTTGAAGCAGGATAATGTTTATGGACATACTTACATTTTTGGACTTGATTATAGAGTTGCTTCGCTTATAATATTGTTCTTTGTTGTCCCAGGAATCAATATACCAAAAATCAGATCAAACGGATAATTAGAACACTTGAAAATTTGTTGTTAAAAAGTAGAAAAATCAACATGTTTAAAATGGACGTACGGACATTCTGGTAATGATTATAGAGTTGCTACGCTTTCTAAATCGTACCCAACTTCTTCAGGAATCATCATGCAAAGTTTGAAAACGATAGGACAATTCTAACATGCCTAAATTAACGAATAAAAGCTATCTATCTTGGACGGACGTACGGACCGACCCTAATTATAGAAAAGCTTCGCTTTTAAAAATTGTTTTATACACTAATATACTCAAATAGCACTCTAATATCGCTATACAACATTACTTAGTCAGTGTAGGAAGTTGATACTTATGGAGATGCTACGCATTTAAAAATATTAGCAACCCCTTTGCCCTAAAATTTCATTATCTATTATCTATAAATCTATAAATTTATTCTGATTAAAAAGTTACCCTTCTTAAAAAACAAAGAATTGTATATTCTTGGTAATTAGCCATCAAATAATTTAGTTCATTAAATTTACATGCACTTAATTCAGGAATTTAGTTGTAGGCAATTAAAAAGCAGAAATAAATAGGTATTAAAAAAGATAAATTTCTTTTTTTAAAAATAATGTATAAGAAAAATCATAATAATAAAATTTGTATGTTTTGGGAATGAGAGATTTTTTTCTCATAATTATAATACATATATCTGTATTTTTATGTATTTGCTGTTTATTTGTTTCTAGTCCATTTAATCTATAATACAAAGTAGTATAGAATGATGTTTGTTCGTCTGTTTGTTTGTCTGTCTGTTTGTCTGTTTGTTTGTAGCGAAGGATCTCGCTATCCGCTGAATCGATCGGGTTCTCCTTTACAGGGTAGCTTCTCATAGGTCCCGGGAAGGTTTATAACTATTTTCTTGGAGAGTGGGACACCCCGAACCCCCCCAAAAAATGAAAAATATCCCCCCCCCCAAAAAAAAAAATTTTTTTTTTTTAAAACTAAAATTAAAATAGTGGGGTCGACTCCCGCCTCCCAAAATAAATCCCCCCCCCAAAAAAAATTTTTTTTTAAATTTTTCTTTTAAATCTAAAATACGAAAAATTGGTTTGATTAAACCTCTTGTGGTAAAGCCCCTAGAGGCTAGGGGCGAAGCCGCTAGTAATAGATAAAGCAAACAAGCCATTCTTTGATTCTCTTTATACACTTTTTTTGTCATCATTAAAATTAGTAAACTGGACATTTTATAGATTTAAAAAATCTGTCTTGGCATGATTTTATTTAAGTGTACTTTTTTATATGATAAAAATTGCTATTCACTAAAGTATACAAAAACCCAAAAGCATTTTGTATATTGAGAAAAAGAAGAGAGAAAAAACAAAAAAAAGATTAGGAAAAGAAACGAAAATTAAGGGAAAATGAAAATGAATTAAGATTTAATTTGTTTTTCTAGACTAAGCTTCTTTGGTTAAAACTATTCTATGCTGAAATGATCAATTAATAGCCACAAAAGTGTTGCTTTAATTAATGAACTCATGCAATTATTCACGTTATTTGAACAATATGATGTTTTTTTCTATTTCTTGTCCCTTGTAGTTATATTTTTAAACCATTATTAAATAAAGAATATATTCTTATTCCAATGAAAATCTAAGGAATATTTCTTTATAATATGATTGTATATTACCATATTTTTTTATTATATTTAAAATCTATCTTTACTGATAAATAGAGGCAGTGTTTTTTATGAAACGAGTGAATAATGATTATATTTCTATAACTATAACAATCATAATACTAATTGTATATTTTAATTTAATTAAAAGAATTCCTTTTCAATGTCGAATGCTGAGTTAAGAAGCTTTTCATTGGACTGTCTTAGGATTTGGTTCTCCTTGTTGACATCATTTAGTTTGTGCTGGGCTTGAACTAACTCTTGTTTTAACCCTGATACTGTGTTCAAATCCTGAATATATGTTAAAAATCATTAGTGCTTTTAAATAATGATTGGTATTCTTTTCAGTGAGGAAGCGGGCATTTATGTACACGTTTTCTTATTCATTGACTCAAAAGCTTTGCAGTATTGTTTATCATAAAAGCATTAATTTATCGTTCAGTGTCTAATCCCTATATATTGTGTATAATTGATTTAATTGAATTTTATTGTCGTCTTCCACAGATTTTAATTTTGAATGTTCGTTCAGTGTTATGGTAATATTGGATATGGATTTTATTGTTTTTTTTTGTGACAAGGGAATTTTGTCGCTAATTAAGGTTGCTAATTTAGTCCTCATATATTGATTAGGTTTCTCCATGGTAAAGCAACAGGATGGTGTTAAGTCATAATGGGTGGTTTGGACTGCTATTGTTTATTAGACATAAAACATTTTATCATGGTATGCGAAAATTTCTCACAACATCCATGTAATCTGTATCCATTATGGTTATAAATTTAGTAATTACAATGTTTTTACATCTACTTGCCATATTTTCTTCCTATAATATCTAATTCTCTTGATTTTATACCACAAACTCAGTTTGATCATCATTTTTAACCCAGAAATATAAATATCTAACAAATTGAAATATGGTCTTCCTGACTCTTATTATGATAAATAATGCCTACCAGACAATCAACCTTCTGATTCAAAAGTCCATAAAGTGCATTACAAAAAACTAACCCTGTATGTTGTATAAGCATTTATCCCAACTGATTATTTATATTTCAATGTCTTTAATATGACGCGAACTTATAGATATTTTACCTGATTTATTCCCGAGTTTCTGGATTGTTCTTGATTTAATTGACTCATCAGATCCTTATTCTCATGTTTTAATCTCTCCTCCTCTGCCTAGATTTAAAAAAGATTTAGATGTTGACCGAACATGAAATTAGATTCATAATAACCTGCTGTTTCAATGGGGCACATGGAAAAAGAGAAACACAATCCGTCCAGTGTTTTCTTAGATTTAAATGAACAGATAAACAGACAAATGTTTAAATAATCAAACTACAGAGACACTTCCTTCTCAATTGTGTAAATAATTAAATTAAATGAAAGTTTACCTTTATTTTTCTATTATTTTCTTCAGCTACTTGAATTTGTGCGTTCAAACTTTGAATCTCAGAAATCTAAAAAATAAAACAAATCAAAATGTATAACAATGTGCTGATTAACAATCAGAGCAATTGAGCAATTCCTACTTTTTTTTGTATCTGAAAGAATGTTCATCTGTCAATAATGAATTTATTATTACTTGGATCTTACACCAGATTATCATGTACTCTTATAAAGTGAAATTTGTAGCTGGCAAAAATAACGATCCCTTCCCACCATCCACCTACTTACCCCATCACCTCCCCTCCTAATGGATGAACGAACTGATGTAAATTTTAGCAATATAAAATTAGGACAATTTTCCCCTGTTATGATATACACATTAAGAACACCTATGCTTGTATCTATTTGTTTCGGTACGCATGCCTTGCCGTACACGAAATCTTAATCTCCAAGCCCTCCGAATGACCAACATGTGAATGTTTACAAATGTGTATTTATTACCATGAAAACGGTGCATCTAAAACAAAAATATAAAAATTAATTTCATAATATTAATGGCTTATTATTTTTGTATATCGAGGTTGCGTGATTTCAATTTAATTAAAAATATAAAATTTCTAAAAAACTTTAAATTGGCACGAAACATATTAAATAGCATCAGAAATTGATAATTTTAGATTCAAATGATCAATAAAATTAAGGAAAATATTCGTATGTCAAAAGTTAGCAGTTAAATGGTCTATTTGTTGAAAAATTAATGTTTTAAATTTCTTCGTAAAAATATACCATACTACACTTATTATTAAGAATTAAAGATAAATTCTTACCACATTATACGTCAAACTAAGCAGGAAGGCTTATTTGAGATCTTCCACGGATTAGAGCGCATGTATATCCATCCAATACATTATTTTTATTCACGTAGCTCTTCACATGGGAATCAACAAGGAAAAAATGTGCGCGCCTTTGTTTGTTTACAAGCGAAGCGCGGAGATAGTTAGGAATGCCGCGTAACACACTCATTCTCTGGTGTAAGGAAAAGGGAATTAATGGGTTCGAACTTGCCAGGGAATACAAGAAAATCATTCCAACACACACCCGTCTAGTCACTGGGAATCGAACACAATAACTCATCTTAGCATCATGCGTGCAGACAGTGTCCACAAAATCACAATCTCATAACGCATAAATTACAAGAGTTTAAAATGGCATGGCCATCAGGCCTAAAATTAATTATGGTAACTTACGAACACCACAATAACTCAAACCGACTCCACTACCACATAAGGATAGGAATAAGGAATGGGAAAAGCATTCAACATTCATGAAATGCACATTTACCACTCACACATCTCATTAATCATGGCCTCATAATCTCAATTAAAGTTAGAATTACAGACCATGTAATTGCGAATACATGAATTAATAATCAATAGTACCTAAACTTTGATTAGGTACCTACATAATAATAGGCAAATGATTTTTATATTAAAAATCGCATCAATAATTAAATAATCAACTCAAACTTTTAATCAAAAGAAAGAAAGATTAAATAATGACATTTTTTCTACTGAATCTTTTTGCTAGAAAAGAAAAATAGAATTTTCATAAAAAACTTCTCAAAATTAAGCATTTTCTCCAGCGGAAAAATACTCGGGCTTACATCTAGACATTCTTAGATAAGATAGGTAATCCTTGAATCTAACATGTTTAATAAAATAGATACTTAAATCTAAATAAAATATGACTGTAAAATCATCAAACATCGGAAAATTAAAACTTCATAATTTTAAATCTTCGTGAATCAAAATTGCGTAAAATAAAATTGCAATTGAAATATGCAAATTAAATTACCAAAATAAAACAAAAGCTCAATTATAAGAAAAGAACTTCTCTAAATGCTGAGTTTGCAATTTCTCTCTGTTTTAAGAAGAAAGCAACTTGTACATATTCATACAGTCAAAATTAAGGCAATTTGGGGCCTCAGTTAGAATGAACCCCTCAAGATACAAACTAACCAATCTTTAAAATA
The DNA here is from genome assembly GCF_053477335.1 of Acartia tonsa. Taxonomy (NCBI): domain Eukaryota; kingdom Metazoa; phylum Arthropoda; class Copepoda; order Calanoida; family Acartiidae; genus Acartia; species Acartia tonsa. Next base: position 3,006,294 of record NC_137261.1, on the reverse strand, counting down.
TTAATAATGCCGTGTTCCAGCTATCCTGACGGACGTTATGTCTTTCCATCACAATTTTTGATACTGCATAATTTCCGACAGGATTTCTGGCGCAGGGCTCCATCAACTGAAAATAAACATAATTAGTGATGTTTAAATCATATCAAAAATTAAAAGAATCATGAATAATTCAAGAAACTTTAGAATCATCAATCAAAGCAATCAAAATAAAATTATCTTATGCTTTAGTTTTGCCGTTCTGTAGTATGTCTGGCCGAGGTAACAGAGCTAAGATACACTATAGAGCGGTCTTATTAAGCTTAAATCTTCGAACTCAAAGAATCTACTTAATTCAAGACGAAAAAAATCTGCATTTTTCTTTAGGTACATCGGTTAAAAGGTAAATAGAAATAATTTTAATATATATGTAATATCAAATTATCTATGTGATTATAATAAATCTTAAAGAAATATTTGTATGATGTAAAAAATTTCATTGTGTTACTTTTTATCATATCGAATTTCAATTAAACAAAGATAAAAATGTTCGTATTTGCGTAGGTACCTAGGAAAATTTCCGCGAAAAAAATCCCTGGTCCCGGAAAGACTTAAATCATTGAAAAAACTTGCGTAAACATATAAATAACTTAAGTTTGCATTTCAAATGAAAAAATCTTGCGTCGATTTGAAAGTTTAAACGAAATTGAGTCAAAATTTGCGTTTTTTGTCTTTCGAAAAAAATATCTGATAAATCTACCGTAAAAATAAAATTCAAAGTTAAACAAGAACGATACTTATACTAAACTTTGGGTAGATTGATCTTGAGCAGACGTCTTGCGGAAGTCTCGTTACTCGTGGCGGCTGCGTCATCTGATAATTTGAACTTGCAAACCACGGTCCTCCCACCTGGGCGCACTTCTTCCACACGCCCCAATCTGAACTTCTTCATCAAATTTGTGCTATCGTCGATCAGCACCACGTCTCCCGGCTCGAGCAGCACCTTGTTGCTGCGCCACTTGACGGACTTGAGTAGCTCAGGCATGAGCTGCTCCTTGTACACCTGATGGAACTGACGGGTCAACTCCTCCAAGTTCTCCAGCCTCCTGGTGATGGGCTCTTTACAACCTGTCTCAAAGGTGCAGATTGCATCGTTGGTCCTGCCGCCTAACAGATCAGCAGGTGAAATTATTCTCCAGCAATTGACGTCATCTCCTTGGGTGGCATAGGTCAATGGCTTAGAATTCAGGACTCGTGCAGTCTCAGCACACAACACCAATAAATCATTGAAGGTTACAGTAGCACCAGCCAACTTCTTGTTCAACACACGCTTGACCAGCCCAACCTGCCTCTCCACAGTACCCACGAACGAGTGTGCTGCGGTGGGCACCAGATGCCATTCAAAATGCATTCGGGTATCCTTCAAAAGTTCATCCATAATTCGCTTGGCACCGGCCATATTGGTGCCTCTGTCTGTGGTAACCCTTCTAGGCATATTGTAAAACGCCTGAAGTTTTCTCAAGCCGACCAGCACGGCTTCAGTTGAATAATCAGTCAACACATCAACAAACACAGCCTGTGTAAATCTACAGGCCACAATCAACAACCAAACCTTGTACTTGGTCTTGGAACTCCTGGTACCAACGCCAGGCTTCGTAACTTCGATCGGCCCCGCAAGGTCCATATGCACCTCCTTGAAGGGCACAGAGGGCTCGACACGATCTGGCAGAATATTAGCAATTGCGGGACTCGAACGCTTGGCATATTCAATGGAACATGCAGCACAACTCTTGACCACTTTCATAGCCTCCATGCGGCCATGTGTGATCCATGCATACCTGCGGCTTTGCGCCAACGTCTTACGATGGCCTCCATGCCCCAATTCATCGTGGGACTGTTGAAGGATGAGTCGCGCCAGCCTGTTGTGGCGGCTGAGCAAGACAACACCTGGGCTGTCCTTCATAATCTTCCTGGGGCCTCCAGCAGCGGCCTCAAGAGCCTCATCTCCTCTCCCGGACATTTTCAATATTGTAAATGTCCTAAGAGGATAACATCCATCATGACCCACAATGGGCCAACAAACCTGGACCTTGTGATGATACGGTTGAAGGGAGTCGAATTTCCCCTCGGCGTCCATGGTCATCTCCTTCTCTTGGTTGAAGGAAGTCAAAAACAGGTCACAAACAGAATTCATGTATGTATTTGTGAAAGTATAGTTCTCATAATGCTTAGAACTATCATTGTTGCTAACATCATCCTCAATTGTTGTAACGCCACGTTTCTTGATAAGCAGCGTTTTAAAGCAGTTGGCAGCCTTAAGAACTGCGGCCACAGTCCTCCTCGCCTGCCTGTAGGTCCTTCTTGCCAGGGACCTCCAGAAATCGTTGTCCACTACCTGTGTGAACATTACCTTGAGCTTCGCCATCTTGGGATTTAGCTCGCTCTCGGGAATGGATGCATTTACCTCACCCGCCGTCTTAACGGGCCACTGGTCCTGTTCCAGGCGCAACCAGCTTGGACCTTCCTGGTATGTAGATCCAGGTTGTACATCCTCAATCGTACACAAACCACGCGTCGCCAGATCGGCGATGTTGTGTTGGGTTGGAACCCATCTCCAATCTTCAGGGCTCGTCAACTGTTGTATCTCGGAAACACGATGACTGTTAAAAACATTTAACATAACACTGTCACTGGATAGCTGAGCTAGGGCACAGCTGCTATCACTAAAAAATACTTTGCCAGAAATGTTGAAAGGTAGAGCTCTGGCTACAGTATCCACAAGCCTGGCCAAAATTAGACAACTAAGCATTTCTAACCTTGGTATAGACTCAATCTTCACTGGTGCGACACGTGACTTGGCGCAACACAAAACTACATCATATCCTCCAGGAACTGGCCATCTCAGGTAGGTGATGGCTGCATAGGCCTGGTTAGATGCATCGCAGAAACCAACAAGCATTGGAAGCCCCAACGGCTTATCAGGAACCATCGAACGTCTGAACGACACATTTCCAAGTGCCGAACGGTCCTGGAGGCTGGACACGAGCTCCGACCTCAACTCTCCAGGTATAACATCATCCCAGTTACATCCATGTATGCAAACTGAGCGCAGACAAAGCTTGGACTTAAGCAGCAATGGCGCTGCTAGACCCATTGGGTCATAAAGTTGTTGCACAATTCTCCAAACTTCACGTTTAGTTATCAACTCAGGTAGACTTCTCCAGAGATCCTCCAGGTCCAGATCCTCTAGTAACTTTCTACCCTTAATCTTCTCGCCGTGGTTGGCTCTGACAGGTAGGAACAACTTATCCTGTTTAGGGTCCCAAACGAGGCCCAGAACTTTTACACTGTCAACATCATCTCCAGAATAAACAACAGATTTAAACTTGAAATTGCCAGGTGCAATCATATCCTCCAGCTCTTGGACCAGCTGGACAGCTTCAGGTTTACTGTTATGACCGCTCAAACAGTCATCCACGTAAGTACAAGTCTCCAATTTGACCGATGGAGGATCTTGATACAAAATAAATTCGGAACTGAGTGGTTGCTGAACATCTCTCCACACATCCTGCTGGGCTACAACGTCACAACCTCTAATCTTCTCAGATCCATAAACATCTTGAACATCCTGCTGGGAACGTCCACCAAAAATACGACCAGTGAGTCTGAGGGCGGTCACGGCCATATCTCCAGCCAAGGCCTCACCAAAGTTGATGGTTTTGGTAAGGTAGACCTCTGGCTCTCCATCAACTGTATCAGCGAAAAAAACACGTTTCAGCTGAGAATCTTCATAGGTAGCTAATAATGAATTATAGAACTTCTGAATATCAGCCACGAATGCACACTTATAACTTCTGAACCGGATAAGATTGTGCATCAGAGTATATAATGGGACTGGGCCGTCCATCATAATACTATTGAGGCTTAGCCCCTTGCAGCAGAGGCTAGAATTGGCGCATATCCTCAAGGGCGTGGAAATAGACTCTTTATATGCGCAGACTAGGCTCGAATAATACACGGGCTTAGTATAAGCTAGGTCTTCTGGCGAAGCTTTCTGATACACTCCACGAGACACAGCTTCTTGAAACACTTGGCAGAAGGTGCTGTACTCACCTTTTTTAATCATTCTCTGCCGGTCACGTAAGCAGATCTTATAGGCCTGCTCTGAATTGTCAAATAACACACTTGGCGGCTGCTTGTAGGGATATGAGGCCGTCCAAATATGGTTCTCAAGATCTAATGTCAGACCTTCTTCAATCAGCTGCCGCTTACGCACGTCCAAGGCGGACTGCCCGGCGGCAATGGCGGCGCAATGACGGCAGTTCTTACAACCGCTGCACATTGATGGCGGCTGTATTCCCAAACTCTCAGCACTCAGGAACTCCATCTTGCTGACCTCCAACTTCACAGCTTTACAGGCGACAGGATTAGCAACAGTCCTGCCATCTGCAGACACAACTAAATAGCCTGTACCAAATAAGCTTCTGTACAGTCTAGAATCACCAACCATTTTATCTGCACACGGGAACATAGCTGGTGTCAAATGGCCGATTAAAACATCAATCTTGCCGTCGACCATAGAAAAATTATCAGGCTTCATGTTGAAAATGTCGGCGGCGGCTGTAGGATCAATAGAACGCAACCCTTCTTCAGTACCAATGCTGGGCACTACCGCCGCCTCCAGAATATGTGAATTCCGGTTGCGGTCAACCAAACAAATCTTGACTGTAGGACATGCTTGGCTCTTTCCATCTGCCAGAGAAATAGTAGCTGTGCGACCAGTTGATGGCAACTCTAACTTCTTGGCAATACTTCTAGAAATCAACGTCAAATTTGCTCCACTGTCCCACATGGCATTGACGGTGACTTGACGTTTGTCAGCCGCCAACGCCGGGACCTGCTGCAACATCAGCATAAAATTGTTCTTGCTAAACAATTGTGATTCATACACTGCCGCAACTTGTCCACTAGCAACTGATTCATGTAATAATGAATTATGAGGCTGGTTGCAACTGTCAATGGTACAGCTGCCAAGCTTATCGGCTCTGGGACAATCGGCCACCCGATGCCCCTTTTGTAAGCAGAGCAAACAGGCGCCTATCTTCTTGATGAAGACTTTGCGTTCAGGAACAGACATATCCCTGAACTTGGAGCACTTAAACAACAGGTGATCAGAGTTACAACCTTCCGACGGGCAAGGCTGTTTCTTCTTGGTCTTAGCTGGAGACCCAGGTTTACCAACGGCTGTAGCTGCGGCCGCAGGATTACCCTTCTTCTTGGAGGGGGTGTCTACATCGATTGAACACCTCATCAAAATGGCGCCACGCTGTTCCTCTATAATCTTCAACAGCTTAGGAATATTTGGGGTATCCATCGAGCCCAACGCCAGGTTGAGCTTGTCCTGGAAATCACGTGGCAACTTTTTGGATAACATTTCCAAAAGAATAATGGTCAACCACTGGCTTGTGGTGACTTCCTCATCATCATCATCTTTAGTCAGCTGCTCGAGCTGGCTAACTGCACCACCAAACTCTGCTAAGACTGTCACAATCTGGTTGGAGTCCGACGGTTTAGGCTTCTTCTCCCATTGGTTGAAAAGGCAGAGCATCTGACGTGTTTTGGACTTAAAACGTGCGTCGAGGTAAGCCCATTGAGATTCATGTGATTGAATCTGAATTAACTGAAGTCTTAACTCTTTATTTTTGCAGACCTTTTCACTGCTCAACAATAACTGTAAATATGACGGGTCCTGTCCTACGGTAAGCTTTTTAAAATTGTCCTTGAAACTTACGTAGGCTGACTCTGAGCCGTCAAAGCTTGGAAGAAGACGTTCGTCGACACGATTCATATATCCTGGCGTGAACATAGAACCGGTGCCGAACTGTGGTGTGCCAAACGGCGACACAAATGGCGATGCTGTCGAAGCACCCGCCGTCGTTGTAGGCGGCTTCACAGGTTCAAGCTTAACCTCGGCCAGCCGTTTCATCAAAGCAGACAAAGTGTTTATAATTGGTTCTGGTAAGGGAAAGTATGACCCTTTAATAACCTTCACAATCTTTAAGCAACGATCATATAGTTCAGCCTTATGGTCAGGCAAATTATCACCAACTAAATCAACAACACTTTGAATGTCACTAAGCTCCTCCATAGCATCTAGAGCATCTTTCAGAGCGTTATAATCTTTTTGCACAGTAATTATATTAGAATAAATGTCACTAAACTCCTCAAGCTCTTGGATTCTCACACCAAGCTTGCTAAAACCGACCATAATGCTATCGAATGTCTCGAACTTGTCATGGACAAGGATTGACTCCTTAGTGAAATGTCTAACATCAAGCTCTGAAGATTCACTGACCAACTTCATCACTTTATCTAGTTCACTGGTTAGGGCCTCGACGGCTGGGCGCAGCCGTAGTCCCAGTTGAGCGCCTTTATTCTTTTTAGGACCCATGATTGTCACAATAATTAACTGTACTGATTACGATTATAATAGTGTGTGGTAAGGTATCACAACCAACACATTCACAAAACTTCACAGATATTTTCTTAGCCGCATCTGTTCTGTCTCGTTTTCATTGTTTCGGTACGCATGCCTTGCCGTACACGAAATCTTAATCTCCAAGCCCTCCGAATGACCAACATGTGAATGTTTACAAATGTGTATTTATTACCATGAAAACGGTGCATCTAAAACAAAAATATAAAAATTAATTTCATAATATTAATGGCTTATTATTTTTGTATATCGAGGTTGCGTGATTTCAATTTAATTAAAAATATAAAATTTCTAAAAAACTTTAAATTGGCACGAAACATATTAAATAGCATCAGAAATTGATAATTTTAGATTCAAATGATCAATAAAATTAAGGAAAATATTCGTATGTCAAAAGTTAGCAGTTAAATGGTCTATTTGTTGAAAAATTAATGTTTTAAATTTCTTCGTAAAAATATACCATACTACACTTATTATTAAGAATTAAAGATAAATTCTTACCACATTATACGTCAAACTAAGCAGGAAGGCTTATTTGAGATCTTCCACGGATTAGAGCGCATGTATATCCATCCAATACATTATTTTTATTCACGTAGCTCTTCACATGGGAATCAACAAGGAAAAAATGTGCGCGCCTTTGTTTGTTTACAAGCGAAGCGCGGAGATAGTTAGGAATGCCGCGTAACACACTCATTCTCTGGTGTAAGGAAAAGGGAATTAATGGGTTCGAACTTGCCAGGGAATACAAGAAAATCATTCCAACACACTATTTATGTAATGTTTGAATTAACAATGTGGAATATGGTCCAAAAATACACTTGTCCTTATCCCTTGATTTTAAAAGATTTTACCTTTAATTTGACTTCTCTCTGTACTTTCATTAACTCCATATTTTCTTCTACGTGTTTTCTTTGGCTCTGGGAAACCTAAAAAATTAATTATTAAATCTAAAATATTTTTAGTAGCAAATCTACTCTGTAAGTGGTTGTGCCTGTCCTTTACTAAGCCTTCAATGTAATATTTAAGGACGATAATTTTGTGTAGTATAAAGTATAAAAGAAAAACTTCATTTCAATATTTGTAAGATAGATTTAATGCTGTACCTGGCTTTTTAGATTTGATATTTCTTCATCCGTTGTTGATACCTGCATAAAATAGGCAAAGGTAAACTTCTGAAAAATAAGAGGCAGAGAAAAAAATTCCAATTTACTATAACTTGTTTCGCTACATTCAAATGATTTATGAGATAAAATTGTTCACATAACATTTTTGTAGTATCATGGATTTTCCACAAAAACTTTCACTTAAAAATTATAGGGCAGCTATGGACATGGGTCCACAGCCGCGGTTCAGCCGCGTGGCTTCCGGGTGGCACAATTGAAATTTGAGGCTAAGGTAAATTAGAAAGGCTTCGACAGCCACGTGGCTTAGGGCGGCTGTAGCTGACGAGCTTTGGTCATGATAATAAATTTTCTCGTATTCATTCGAATCCGGTGGATAGGAACCGGTTCTCATAAATACGAAAAAACTATGTCTAGCATCGTATTATATCCAGTTTTCTACGAATATAGAAATGTACAATCATAAGATTAAAACCAGTTTTTTTAGCCGGTGCCTTTGGCACCACGGGGCTAAAAAAACTAGTGTTAATCTTATGATTGTACATTCTATATCCACGGAAAGCCGTTTATAATACGATACGAGAAATAACTATTAAAGGGTACCTTCATTTGATATTTTTCCTTGTAATTTTCAATTTCTTGTTCATGGCGGGATAATTGTTCTTGCAGACTGGTCACCTTAATTATACATTACTTTTAATAATTTATATTTTGTTATGCATATGCATATACTCTACAAATATTGTCTGTCTATCTGTCTGACCAAAAGCTTACAAAAATTGATAAGCAATTGATGGTTTTTAAAATTCTAAACTTGAATTTCTTTTCTCGTATTCATTCGAATCCGGTGGACAGGAACCGGTTCTCATCCATACGAAAAAACTATGTCTAGCATCGTATTATATCCAGCTTTCTACGAATATAGAAATGTACAATCATAAGATTAAAACCAGTTTTTTTAGCCGGTGCCTCCGGCACCTCGGGGCTAAAAAAACTAGTTTTAATCTCATATTTGTATTTTCTATATCCGCGGAAAGCCGTTTATAATATGATGCGAGAAATAACTATTCTCGTATTCATTCGAATCCGGTGGATAGGAACCGGTTCTCATCCATACGAAAAAAACTATGTCTAGCATCGTATTATATCCAGCTTTCTACGAATATAAGAATGTTCAATCATAAGATTAAAACCAGTTTTTTTAGCCGGTGCCTTCGTCACCTTGGGGCTAAAAAATCTAGTTTTAATCTTACAATTGTACATTCTATATCCGTGGAAAGCCGTTTATAATACGATGCGAGAAATAACTATTAACAAATATGCTGTTATACACGATTACTGCTTATTGGTTGTACCTGCAAAGAATAAATTTATACTGAGTGATTAACATCCTCCTTAATTACATTAACTTTGTGGCTAAAAGCATTCCTAACTTTTATATTATCCTTTTATATAAAGAAGTAAGCTTTTCAGGGAAGCTTTATGGATGTCTTGGGGTGGTTTTTGGCAATTTGCCTTACTATCCCTTTATGCAAGGGGTGAAGCAACTAGTAACACATATAGTTTATATTTTGTTTTAGTTTTTGCTTATTCTTGCTTCGCTACTTATGAACATTGTCCATTTTCACAGATTTAATTCATATATGTTGTAAATCATAGCAAATCCTAAAATTATCTGTTTATAAAATTTAATAGTGAATTTGTTGTACTTTAACCATGGATATATGGAACAAAAACTGATTCTTTGGTTTCTCTTGGATTTTGAGTACTTTAATATACCTGATTTTTTATTGTTGTGTTCACTGTACATTTCAAATTGCTCAATTTTTAAAATTTTTACCTGGTCTTCGAGTCTTCGATTTTCTTCTTTTGCCTCGTCCAATAGTCTAAAAATATGAACATTATATATCATTTTACAGATTGTTGGTGCTTCTTTTCAACGTGACCAGAGAGAACAAATACTCCACCTCCTTCTTTAAAAAATAACTAGAAATAGTTTTTTTTCTTTTTTATGTCTATCACCTACAAGGCAAATACATATTATGAATTTTTAAATTTCATCTAGAGAAATTACCTAGTAGCTTGTTGTGACAACATCTGTATTTGTGCCATTCCATTCAATCCATTGACTCCATTTTGATACCCAGCACTACCTCCATTCTGGTATCCACCCCCATTTCCATTTCCTTGTCCGCCTCCAGGGGTCATTCTTCCTCCTATAAAAGTGTAACTATTTTCAAAAATAACATTTTGTGCTTTCCCTAATCAAATCTTCACCAAAAGGGTAAGGCAACATGGGGCCAAATCATATAAAATTTTCTCTGCTAACCAAAGAATTATTGTTTCCTTAAGACTCAAGACATCTTTCAAGGACCTGAACCTAGACTACCTCTACCTCTTTAATATTTATACCTGGATATGGTCCTGGTGTACTAGATCTACCTCCAGCATGGATACCAGGACCTGGACCTGGTGTACCCCTGCCTCCAGAATACATATTGTAACCTAAACAAAATTTAAAAATTGTATTTTAGTCTCAACAAAGACAAGGCTAAAAGTAGCGTATATTTTTCTTTTTCACATGTATATATTCAAGTGATAATTTTTTGAAATAATTGAAAAGTTTAAAATCTTTAAAAATTTAAATTTAAAATTTAATAACCTGGGGATGGTGCTCTTCTGCCTTGAACAGAGGGTGCTCTTGGTGGCTGGGGTGTGTTGCTCCTAAGATTAATAAGTTTTGGTTGAATTAAACATATCATTTAATTCTGATTCTAGCTTAGTCATTATGAGATGTAGGAACAGGACAACTTCTCTGTATTATAAAAAAATATTAAAAAGATCTAGTACACAAAGTTTAAAATTCCAAAATATATGCCGATTACTAACTATTTGCTTGCATAATGATAAAGTTGCCCCACCTTAAAGTACCCAAAAGTCAGGGATCTAAAAGACAATGGCCGATGAATTGAAAAACACAAAACTACCTCTTCTGTACTTTGCTGTTGAAACGGTTGGACACTCAAATTAATGAACCAACCAACTAAAAGTCCCCAAAGTTATTAAGCCATTGAATAAGAAAACGTTATTATACAATTTCGGGGACTAGTGTAATAAACATCCCAATGTCACCTCACTCCCTGCACAAAAGTAGTTTAAAAGTGATAGGTTACCTTCTTGAGTTTCTTGTTTGCGGTTTCTTCCCTGTTTGTTGATTTCTTGCTACGAATAACTTCTCCTGGAAAAACAAGTTGTTGTTAATTCACATATCAACTAACAAAAAACCTATTACCTAACCTAACATTGAGAAACTAAAACGTTACAGAACGAAAATTTCTAGAGTTAATCAAATAAAATTGTAGACTAATTCAATAGTTTCTTTGCTTCTCTATGGATTCAAGAAAATTAAACTGATTTTTTATAAGGTGCATTAATAGATTAGTTTATATGGTATGCACTTTTAAAGTACATATAATTTGTAAAGCTTACATTTTAAATGTAGATCAGGGTTGGAAGTTTTTATTTTTATTTCTTGTTTGAATAATACTTATCTACAGAACAATACTTTATTGTTTGTGGCTGTGTCCAATTCCTGTGCATACATACACCAATAATGAAACAAATTAAACAAAAACTATTTTCTGTAGATTAAGATTAATGGTGAAAAAGTTTGGACATTGAAGATTTGTGTTTAACTCAATATTTTTTTTATACAATACCCAAAGTTTTAAGTTATTGAATGCGATATAATATTATTAAACTTTCGATGTGCTTTTCATGGATAAACTTTGAATGTGATAAAATAATAAAAGATCTGGTTAGATTCATGGTTAATTATCATATTGTTGTTCTTTTACTTCTGCAAAAGAACTTTATCAAAGTAATCAGAAATGAAAATTTACCTTAGATTAGATTTATCATTTTTGAGTATACGTACATAAAAAGAACAACAATAATAAATGAATTAAATTAATATCAAAATTTTATTGGTTAAATTATAAATATTTTCTTTCCAAATGGCAGTTTCCTAATAGGGTATGAAGTTTGCAATAATGTGTATTCACACATTGTTTTCATACAGGCCACATCCCTAACAGTTGTGTGCAAAATTCAACCTTAGGTAGTGGTGAAAGGACAGGGTTAATATTATCGATGGTTAGCCATGAATAAAACTGATGCTCCTGTTTGACCATAGAGATGACAATAGAATGTCATCTATTAGAATTTCTTATATAATATTATTATAATCAAGGAACAGGATGTCTGTTTGTCTGTACTGAAGGATTTCGCTAAACACTGAACCGATTGCTCCACCTTCCCACATTTTTTTCCACCTCCTAAAGTGAAAAATCCATTGAAACTGTATGAAGATTAAATGCTTAGGGTTAGACGATAGACGGTGCAATAAGTGGATGAACATAAAATATTTGTATTTTTAAAAGCGAAGCTTTTCTATAATTAGGGCCTGTCCGTCCGTACGTCCGTCCGTACGTCCGTCCGTACGTCCGTCCGTACGTCCGTCCGTCCGTCCGTCCGTAACGGATAGCTTTTTTCGTTAATTTAGGCATGTTAGAATTGTCCTATCGATTTCAAACTTTGCATGGTGATTCCTGTAGTAGTTAGGTACGATTTAGTAAGCGTAGCAACTCTATAATCATTACCAAAATGTCCGTACGTCCATTTTAAACATGTTGATTTTTTTACTTTTTTAACAACAAATTTTTATATGATCTAATTATCCGATTGATCTGATTTTTTGTATACTGATTCCTGGGACATCAAAGTACAATATTATAAGCGAAGCAACTCTATAATTAAGTCCTGAAAATGTAAGTATGTCCATAAACATTATTCTGTATCAAGCAGTTTTTCAACAAATTCACTTACAATATTGCATCGACTCTTATACATTTATATTCTGATTATTCAGTTCTGACACTATACAAGTGTTAATGTCCGTTTGTCCTACCGTGTCAGCGCTTCGCTTTTATGGATGTTGTCATCCTTGTTTAGACATATGTTCCCAAATTAAATTTTACTTGTGAAAAAAAAGGATTATTGTATTCATTTTATGTACACACGAATTACGGATTTTTATTTAAAGACAACTTGACAGAAAAAAACTCTCATCCGAGAGTAAAGATTTGTTTATAGTGTTGCCACTCTAGAGTTTTAGTTTAAATGACTCTTTAAATGTTATGCTCATAAGAGTTTGGATAGATTAAAGATAAGAAACATTTTTTTAGAGATTTAATCCTTCTTTGGCCTTCAAAGTATCGCTGTAAAATCTTATTTGCACATGAGACTTTTTGCAAGAAAAAATACATCAATTTACATATGATTAATCCTTTTATGTTTACTTTATAAAAAACAGGTAAATAAATATACAGTCATAACATCTTATCTTATCTTAAGCTCTACTATCCTTATACCATAAACTCGTATCCATACCTTATCCTATATTATTATCATAAATTGTATATCGATAGTTAAATTACTGAAATACAATACAATAAATACAATATTGAACAATGGGCATGTAATTTTCTGTTGTTGAGAAGAAGACCAATTATGTTTAAGTAATCTGTAAATACATGTCTCAGAAATGACAAATTTCTTCCAGGAAGGAAGAGGACAATGTGATGCTTATTACACTAGTCCCGAAGTGTCTGATAATTAGAATCTACAGAAGAGGAATTTTATGTATCATCATTGGGGATGTACATAAATTTATCGGCAATTGTCTTATCCCTTTAGATACCTGCATTTCTTCCAAAAGCTTTGCCTTTAATGTACGCAATAGTCGTAATTATTTACTTACTTTAAGAAGACCATTCTGTTGTTCTAGCTCTCTAATTCTCTGCTGTTGATCTTCTATTAACTCTTCTGTCTCAACATCCCTGTATTTTCGTGTTTCAACGTGCCCGCCAAAATAAATTAGCGAATAACCTAGCGCTTATATTATATATATATATTCGAATCCAGGGATTGAAAGGAAAAAGACAATAGACAATAAAAAATTGCCCCATCTGTAAATAAAATTTTTTGGTAGTATAGTTATTTAGCGCATTGTATTATAAACAGCTTTCCGCGGATATAAAAATGTACAATTAAAAGATTTTTTATATTATGATTGTACATTTTTATAGTCGTAGAAATCTGGATATAATACGATAAGATGCATGATTTATCAGTAAGGCCTAGAACCTGTTCTAATCCACCAGATATTAAGCTATACTGGAAAAGAAATTCTTAGTTCACACCATTAAACAAGTATGTTGGCTACTGTAAAACACTTTAATGGTAAGGGTATTAGCACATATTTTTAAACACTCCAAATTCATTATTTTGCAGTTTTTGCGGACAGGATTGGACATCCCTGTATTTAGGACCACCGCCACCCGCATTCTCCATTCTTTTCTTCTCTGATAACACCCTGAAGAAATTGTTTATGATGCAGGTTGCAAATATTTAAAAAGTTATTTATCGCATCTTATTGTAAACAGCTTTCCGATAATATGAAAATGTACAATTATAAGACTGAAACCATTTTTATATTCGTAGAAAACTGGATATAATACGATGCTATACATAATTTTTCAGTATGGCCGAGGAACGGTTATAATCCACCGGATAGTAAACGGTTTCGAGTCGGTACTGGAACATTAAATTATCTGATTTTAAAATACTACAGAATGCTATTATTTAGGGGATGGAGGCAAGTAAAGTGGCCTAAAACCAGCCAATAACTTAAATTTTGTAATAAAGCAATCTCTGGGACCAATGAAAGCTTCCCTGAAATTGAGAATTTAATCATCTCAGTGTTTAGCGAGATATTGATGGATAATCAAATATAAAATCAAATTGTTTTGAAATAAAATATTAAAGATAATTATATTCATACCTTATAAGCTTTGTAGCTAATTTCTTCATTTTTTCTTCCTGTTGATTTGCATATTTCTTTAGTGCACTGTTTTCTTCTAATACTCGTAAATATCTAAACAGTAGTATGTCTTTCTTTAGATCTCTCAAGCTACACGTTCAGTATCAATACGTGATTACCTACTGCTTATTCCTTCTTTATTTTTAAATTACAATTTTTAACACCCGTATATATGTTTATGCTAATTTGGTGCACCCACTTAAACTTTGCAACCCTGACTTACCTATCCTCCAGGTCCAGGGTGGGCATACAAAAAACCCACCCAAAAAAACCCACCCAGGGTTTTTTAAAAAACCCATTGAAAAAAAACCCAAGGTTTTTTGGGTTTTTGAAAAAACATTGAAATTTCACGTTAAAATTTACAAATTAAATCTCTATTTACTCAAAGACTAGTATCTAATAACATTTTAAAGCAAATTTTACCTAAAAAACGTAAAAAAATATAAATTTTGATCTGAAATTTTGCATGAATAATCCTTGGTAAGTCTTTTTTCCCTAAATCGAACAAAAAATTGGAAAAGTAATGGCTAACGGCTGGCAGCTCAGATGTTTTGCCATTTTTCGGCTATCTTAAGAGCAAATTAGTCACAAAACCTATCTCCACATAATACTTTTTATCAAACGGTTCTAGCCGGTTGCTGTAGGTACTAGAAATTTTAAAAATCGTTATTGCTATCATTTAACATGAATTAAACCAAAATATGTTTTAAAAAGTAGATTCCTACGTAATTAATGATGAATTTGCCCTCAAAATAGGCAAAAAACGGCTAAACGGCTGAGCCGCCAGCCGTTACTTTTTCCAAATTTTTGTTAGATTTAGGGAAAATAGACCTACCAAGGATTACTCATGAAAAATTTCAGATCGAAATTCGAATTCTAAGTGCTATTTAATCATTAATTACGAGATGGTTGCATTAACCCCCCCCCCCCCTTATAAAAATGATGCTCTACTTATTGTTCAAATGTTTATGAAATTACTTTCTCTCAAAACTTAATTTCAGAAAACGCTTTGCTACTAATTGATGATATATAAATTGTGTAAATTACATAATCATAATTGATTTTTGAACTAAAACATAACAATTTATGAAAGGAAATAGTTACAGTGGCGTGCAGAGGGTTTTATTAAGGAGATGTAAAAAGGGGAATACCTTAATAATTTCTGAAGGGGGGGGGGGGGTGTTAACAGCTTAGGAATAGAGGAGGAGGTTCCATGTTTTGAAGCTTTTAACCTCCCCTCCCCCTTAATAGAATATTTTGTGCACCGTTGCTAATAAGGGTTTATAATTGATCGAAATGCCAGTTTTTTTCATTATCTATCTTGTTTATTGTTAAATCTTGCTTACCTAATACCTACAACAACATAAACATTAATATTTCATCAATATATCAAATGTATTTGAATCCTAAATGAAAAAACCCAATAAAACCCGAAAAAACCCAATAAAACCCAGGGTTTTAAGGGTTTTTATGGGTTGGGTTGGGCTTTTTAAAAAAACCCTGGGTTTTTCCCCACCCTGTCCAGGTCTGTCCTGTTGAACTTGGCAACCATGACTTACTTATCCTCCAGGTCTATCCTGTTAATCTAGGCAACCATGACTTACCTATCCTCCAGGTCTATCCTGTTAAACTTGGCAACCATGACTTACCTATCCTCCAGGTCTATCCTGATAAACTTGGCAATCATGACTTACCTATCCTGTTTTATCTTGGTAACCATGACTTACATATCCTCCAGGTCTATCCTGTTAAACTTGGCAACCCTGACTTACCTATCCTCCAGGTCTATCCTGTTAAACTTGGTGACCATGACTTTCATATCCTCCAGGTCTATCCTGTTAAACTTGGCAACCATGACTTTCCTATCCTCCAGGTCTATCCTGTTAAACTTGGCAACCATGACTTTCCTATCCTCCAGGTCTATCCAGTAAAACTTAGCAACCCTGACTAATATATCCTCCAGGTATATCCTGTTAAACTTGGCAACCCTGATTTACCTATCCTCCAGGTCTGTCCTGTTGAACTTGGTGACCATGTTCCTCTCGTGCAGGAGAAGTGCGTCTGGTCGACTCAAGTCAATAGTGAGCTGGCTACCAGGATCTTTGGTCGGTATCAAGTCATCGTCTATATCCATTGTGTGGATTTTCTAAGAATTTAAATTAATAAAAGGTAATCAACATTTTCATCTTGCATTTTAGGTTAAAATATAGAAACATACATATGTGGATTGAAGTGGTAAAATTTCAAAAAGTTTTATTGACGTATTAATGCTACACAATAAGACTTTATTAAAAGAAAACCTGATTTAAAAAACGATGCCGTTTATTTATGTTTTGAAACAAATATGAAATTATAACAATCCGTTTCTTCAGTATTAAAGGAGCAGTTAATCTTTGTATATCGTTTCTTTAAATCTATTTGTTGAGCTTCGCTCTTATGCATGGTTCGCTATCCGCGCGGCTGCTGCTTAGTAATGCTAAAGGGGGACGGGCTGTGAGTTGCCGAGGGTTGCTGTAAACTAGACTTGCTTACGATCGAAGAGTATGGCTGATTCTTTCTCCAAGCCGCCCAGCTTTTTGAAATCCGCTCAATTATGTGCGGTTGGTAATTTAGTTTTGTCTAAGATGTTTAAATAATTATTACACTATCCACAGCTACTAAAAAGCAACGTTGAGAGTGTGGCTGCGTATGGTGGTGGCTTAGACTGAGTGAGGTTTAGGTTTGCTGTCACTAGGGTAGCTGATTTCAAATTTGATTGCAGCTAAGCGGGTGGCTTACGAAGCCACTTGTCTGATTGCGAGGCTTGTGTAAGCCGCGCAGCTGCAGGTGGCTGTGGCCACTTTTGTCGGTTAAAGTTTTGTGCGAAAACATTATATACTTTCATCCCTTTAACCGCTTGCAGCCTTTAAAGTTAATAAATTTTTGGACATAATCGTTACCAGAAACATTTTACCGCAACTTGCACTAGATCTAATAATAATCCTTTAAAGCTGTGTAATAAAAACAAATGAATAAAAACGTAAAAGCGTTAAATATATAAAACGGCATATTAAAAGTAATCTTACGTTTAAAAGCTTAATATTGTTAAAGCAGTAAGTTTTTATTTAATGTAACAAAATTCATTTTGCAGTGACTATTATCTATCCTTATAAGATGTTTAACTACTAATATATAGACAAAATTAAAAATAACTTATCTAAAACTTGTTAGATTTCCAATACTTTCACAAAACCTTGTTATTTGTAACTTTTCTATTGTTAAACTGTAAATATATTTGATAGTAATAATATTTTGAGAAAGCACTCCAAAAACCATCACACACACACACACACACACACACACACACACACACACACACACACACACACACACTTGGTTTATATTGTGTGTAATCCAGGTAAGTATTTGACTTTCCTTTACTTTTTTTAAAAGCGAAGCTTTTCTATAATTAGGGTCGGTCCGTCCGTCCGTCCGTCCGTAACGGATAGCTTTTTTCGTTAATTTAGACATGTTAGAATTGTCCTATCGATTTCAAATTTTGCATGGTGATTCCTTTAGTAGTTAGGTACGATTTAGAAAGCGTAGCAACTCTATAATCATTACAAAAATGTCCGTACGTCCATTTTAAACATGTTGATTTTTCTACTTTTTTTAACAACAAATTTTCAATTGTTTGAATTATCCGTTTGATCTGATTTTTGGTATATTGATTCCTGGGACAACAAAGAACAATATCATAAGCGAAGCAACTCTATAATCAAGTCCAAAAATGTAAGTATGTCCATAAACATTATCCTGTTTTTAAGCAGTTTTTCAACAAATTTACCTACAATTTTGATTCGACATTTATAATTTATGTTCCGATTTTTCAGTTTAGATACTATACAAGTGTTAATGTCCGTTTGTCCTACCGTTTCAGTGCTTCGCTTTTATGGATGTTGTCATCCTTGTTTGGTAGTGAAGTTTTTCTATAATTCATTATTGCCTGTATGTTCTACTTGCATATTGCTTTCTCAATCATCAGCGTTCAACTTTATGATTTGTGTTTAATCATTATTTATGCAAAATTATATTAAACTTTATATTTACTAACGGTTTTAGCATTAACTTCTAGGATATCTGTATCCAAAATATAGTCTGAAACCACACTGGGCTTATATTTAAAGACTAACTAGCCTTAAACCATCCCGACATCTGTATAAAAGTTCTTATTTAAAAAAATCAAGATAGTTGCAGTCAAAATATTGGAATAAAAGTTATATTTTCGATAACTATAGGCATAAACGTCCTTGTTTCCTTATCATATTTAATGATTGAATGATATAATTATTATTTTACTTTCTAATAACATTAACTTTCATTATTTATATATGTCAATAGACTTTTCTTCAAATAAACATGGTTTTGTCTGAAAATATATTTATATTTATGCTTGTAACTTTATATGTATCTTTCAAAGATCTTTAATCGAAAATTTATTTATTATTTTTTACATTTTTAAGGTGCAAATTATGATTATGTTGATCAAAACCAATACGTAGCTACTTTTAAAATGATCTAAATAATAATTGAGTGCTACTTCATGTTTATAAGTTTCCTTTTGTTGTGTCCCAAGAAGGGGTTACGCAACGCCCTACAAAAAATATTTGTCTAAAACTATCTTGATAGCTCATCATCATAATTATTTGATTTTTGTGCCTAGGTTTTATTTTTTTGGTAGGTGGGATTGGGGGTAACCATCTCCTATACGACCAGGGGGTATATCCTGCACAACCCATAAAAGTTCTTATCAGGAAGAGATAACTTAAAAAACGTTCGAACAGATGTACTAACTGATATCGTTCCTCCTTGTATTGTAGAGATCAAATAAAAGAGTTAAACAAATCTTGCATAAGAAGTATGATTAAAATCTTAATGCATTGCTATTCTATGCATTATACATATTTTTTATGTTGAAGGAAAGGAGGGTAAAGTAAAGTTATACTAATTATATTAACAAGAAAAATTATACATATAAGTAGCACAAAAAAGGACTACATAAATTAAAATAGAAAATAAATATTTTAACTTTTTAAAATCAGTCAATAATCAATGTTCTTGTCAATGCAACCCTAATGCTAGAGTAGTTGCGCTTTAAATAAAATCTCAATTCTCAACGCCTTGTAAGCAATTTCTGCATACATTTTTCTTGCTGACCTTCGCAAACCATGTGGTGTTCTTCCCATGTTACAAAATAAAGGTTCAGTGGTAAATAGTCGAATTACAAAGTAATTATGATCAGGGAGGGAGGGGAAATGGGGCTTTTTATTACACTAGTCCCCAAAGTTTTATAATAACGTTTCTTATTCGTTGGCTTAACAACTTTGGGGACTTATTATTAAATTTTGATTGGTTGGTTCATGAAGTTGAGTGTCCAAACGTTTTAACGACTTATTGTAATATACAGAAGGGGTAATTTTGTGTTTCATCTTGAGGATGTAAAACAATTTATCGGCTATTGTCTTATCCCTTTAAATCCCTGAACTATGTTACTATTACAATTAGAAGTCGGAATAAGCTAAATTTTGAATATATATTGAAAACGAGAGGAATATCCTCAATAATTTTTTTCGTCTAGAATAATAGAACAGAGTAAAACAAATTTGTTTTATATAGATTATCTATAGCGAATATTGACAAAAAAAACCGTAAAACGAAATTTCGAATAGCCACTGAGAACTATTTATAGATTACAGACATATATACGAAAGGACGAATAGGAACGGATGGATATTTATGATTATAGAAGTGCTTCGACACTAATAATCATTAGAGAGTGATTAATATTTACCCTACAAATATTTGAATTGTTAAACCAAGAAGAATTCACTTTATGAAATAAGAGCAGCAAACGTATCCTAAACTTTTTGTTTCATTGGAGAAACATCTAAACCACCAGATTTTGCTGTTAAAATAGTCTGTTTGTGAATAAGTTTTGCTCGTATGCGCACTTTTTCTGCAACACCATATTAGATCTTAAATGCAAAAATAAGGATAAAAGGACGTCAAAGATTTTTTATTTGGGGGAGGGGGGTAAAAAATTAAAAATATATATATATATATATATTTTTTGGGGGGTTGGGGGGGGGGGGTAATTTCTATATCATAGAGGCAAGGACGTCCATGCTTTTTTTCATTGGGTGGAAGGGGGAGTTAATCAACCCCCCCCCCCCCAATGGACGTCACAGGAAGGGTATCCATCTAGCTGTACTTGTAAAAATGTAAATTATTGGCATGCCAAAATGTATTGTTTAGTTTTAACGAGTATATCTCTGATCAGTAAATCAATAAAAACGTATTATCTTATACAGTTAGGGAGTTGAATCCATTTTTATAGAAGCAGAAATATAATCTATGATTATGGTTTGGACCCTCTAAAACTGTAATCTACCCTTCCACTTTTCCCTCTCTTGGTGAAGATATCTTCAATGCCGATACGATTTTTGAAATATAAGATTCCACTTTTGTCTCTCTTGTTGAAGATATCTTCACCAAGAGAGGCAAAAGTGGAATCTTAAATTTCAAAAACCGTATCGGCGTTGAAGATATCTTCACCAAGAGAGGGGAAAGTGGAATCTTACATTTCAAAAATCGTATCGGCGTTGAAGATATCTTCACCAAGAGAGGGGAAAGTAGAATCTTACATTTCAAAAATCGTATCGGCGTTGAAGATATCTTCACCAAGAGAGGGGAAAGTGGAAAGGTAGATTACAGTTTTAGAGGGTCCAAACCATAATCATAGATTATATTTCTGCTTCTATAAAAATGGATTCAACTCCCTAACTGTTATAATTTAATTTAATTGACCAAAACTGAAAGAATTAATAATAAATAATATCACAAAAATAATATAAATTATATTAGAATAACAATACAATAGTTAAATACACGAATGGATTATTATGCAAATGGGAGAACATTTCTTAACTAAACATCCAAAGATAAGAATCGCATTTTATGAAAACTCTCCATTTGAACAAACTGCTTTTTTCTTGTATTTTCTTGAAACAAAGATGACAAATAACATTTTTTGTCTTTCCCAAAGCACAACAATCCATTCATCTAAATAACTGGATAACAATACAATAATAATTATAACAAAATATTCACACACGCACATTCATACAATTAATTTGATACATTGTACTTGGTTTTTAGAGATTCCTACTTGAACATACAGAAAATAGGACAATGGAAGAAAAAATAATCTTCCCTTAATTTTCCCCGAAAGCTTGAAATTTTAGGAAATTATTGAGGTGTTGGTTAATTTATCTTCAATTGTCATATCTACTGCAAAAGTCATAATATTAACGCTATAAATCATCTAACTTAATCTTAATAAATAACATGAAAACATAACATTAGTTTTAATTTTGTAAAATTTAATTAATATTTGTGGTTTTTGAATTAAAATCTAATTAATTGAATCATGTTATATTGTTTTGAAACCAAACTTTAGTATACATCGGCTGCGCATTTCTATCTAATGGGAAAAAGAAATAAAATAAGAACATTGACGAACCTAATATAATTTAAATGAATTATAATCGCTGAACATAAGGCTTTTGTTCTTTTGTATATTATATAAGGCCATTTATAAAATAAATTCTTCGGTTAAAACTTGAATAAACAATAAACCTTTTAAATGACTTAAACAGACAAAATTTTTGTTTAACAATGGTTTCTGTATCCTTGAATTTTCCTTCCTGAATTTAAGTTAAGTTAGTGGAACAGTTGGACGGATGGAAATATTTCTCTTTACTTTACTTTCCAGACATTTCTATTTAAACAGATGTGTGTTATTACTATTGGTATGAATTTACAAAAAAACTTTCTAGTCTGTTGAATAAGTTTCTTGAAACTGTAATCGCCCCTTAAAAATTTAATACTATGAAATAACTTTTCTTACTTCTGATTCAAATAAAAAGAAATAGTTTCCCCCTCCCAACCTATAAAAAAAACATTTGTGTGCTTAAAGTGATCAAATACCTTTTATACAAATACAAGTTCACAAGAAAAAATCATTTTAACAAACATTATTAATTCCATTTGAATATTTATGTTTGAAAAAAAAAGAATCAGTAAATCAGCGGAAGGATGAAAGATGCATAATAATTTGTTGAAAATAAAAAAAAGTTTATTATACAGTATGTAGAAAGTACTCTGTCTAAAGTACGTAAAACAATCTGTACACCTTTGGAAACTGAATCCTTGATTTTTTTTTCGGTGTCACTGTTTGGGTTACATTTTAACTTGTAGATATTCACAAGCCTATTGTTGGTAGCGTGGCCACTCTTTAACTAGATGATTGGTTGGTGGTTTATTTAATGTGAATACTTCTTTTTGGCTGTATTCAAAGCATCTAGGACAGGACCGAGAATCTCTAGGGATCTAAAAATAAACAAAATTAAATAAATTGCTGGATGTTTATTGTACACGGACTTTGACAAAAGATTTCTTGCTTGTAAAAAATCATGATAAACCTGGGGAAAAGGATTTCTTTTAAAAAGAGACTGATAATTCAGGGATTTTAAGGGGTAAGACAATGGCCGATAAATTACTATACATCACCAATCACAAAATTACCCCTCTGTAGACTAAAATTAACGGTTGAAACGTTTGGACACTCAACTTGTTGTCATGTTTTTTTATTTTTTTTTATTAGGTTATAAAACATTTCATGTTTTATAATACAAATAATAATATACTATTTGAACTTTAGCAATTTGAAGATTTATTTTTAATAGTTATAAAATAAGACGAAAAGTAAAAGTAATAAAAAGGTTGTAAAAAGAAATATGCTATTTAATAGACAATTATTGAGTTAGATACACGAATGGATTACTGAGTATACGTTTGTACTAAAAAATAGGGTTAATTTAGCTAGGGCAGGTTAGTTTAGGTCATTTTAGGTGCTTGTTAGCCCCTCAGGTTTAGGCCAACCCCGCTGGAGTTAAGCATAGGAAAGAGAAACACTCCCCCCCTCTCATTTTCAATTTTTTTCAAAAATATTCACTTTCTAGCAAAAAGCCTAATTAAAGATATTTTTCAGTAGCTGTACTAAAACACCTAATCTATGCATGTATTAAACTGGCCATGGGCATATGGTTAGATCTGTTGTAGGACGTATAACTTTTATGACTTAGTTATATAACTTTTTATTACAACAAGATATTAAATACTCTAGAAAATGACTGTTAAGTAGAGCAGCTATTTTACCATGGTAACTAGTCAAACACAAATCTAACCCTTAAGTTATGTGTAGATTTTAAAAATAATTTATTAAAAAAGCAGGTTTTAAAACAAACTTACAAGACTTCATATTTCACAGGGAAGGAGGGGAAATTGGACTGTAAATTATTCTGGTACAAAAAAATTATAATTTTTTGCCAATGGTTGGCTCAGAAACTTTTTCAAATTGGTTGGTTCAAATTTGTACACAAATAAATTGATTACATAAATGTTGATATTGTTCATAATCATTGATGTACATCAATCTATCGTTTATTGTCTTATCCCTGAAGATCCATGATATTTCATGACCACTGACTGTGAAAATATGTTTGATGTCAAATACTTTTTTTGTCTGGTAAATAATAAAAATTATAATTTCTTTTAAATAACTCGTGTCTACATGTAAGAATGTTTTTATCATAGTTTTTATATACATTTTTATAAAATGTGGTCAAGTTAATGTTAGTTTAATATCGTAGCTATTCTACTACATACAAGGGGCATGTCCGAATGTCAGTACGTCTTGGTATGTTGGTAAGTAAGCATAATATACGTTAGCTAAGATGCAAATTGATCAGATGCCATGAAAGATATGCAACCGATTTTTTTTCTCTCTGTAGATTATTGCATTTTTAAATTAGATTTCAAGTATTTTTTTATATTTTCCACTTATTTAAAGTTTCCTTTAAATAAAAACATAGATTTGTATATATCTTTGTATATATTTGTTCTTGTTAAAAACACATAAGACATTAATTTAAATATTATAATTTTGTTAATTTGACTATTTACCTTAAATTCATAGATAAGTTGTAAACTCTAAATTTTAGCAAATAAGAAACAACACGTACTCCTCACAAAAAGCAAATGTTTTCTTGCATTTAGGTATTGGCCGTACTTCAGTCCATTTACAAACGTTTGTAAATATATTTGTATAATTAAACTGTTTTTAACCTATTTTTTTTATCATATATCAAAAATATACTATGACACCAGTAGAATCAGACTGCAGAGCCCAAATTTGAATTAAGTCCCCAATAAACTTTTTTTGGGGGATTTAAAAATCAATTTTATATGTTGCTGTGATCATTTTGATGGAAGCAAAAGCATTTTTTAGTTTGGGGTTAAATTGTTTCTTACAGAACAATTTAATGTGATTCAGATTATATCAATACAATAATAAAAACTCTACTCTGTTCGATGCAAATAATTTTTTTCTAAAACAATAATTTATATAGAAGAAATTTAACATTAAAATAAAACATATTATTCTGAAGTCTGAACCAATTAGAAGTCACGTTTCATTTCAGTTTTTTACAATTCAAAAAAGAGTGTTTTCACAAAGTGACTTATTTCCAATGTAGTTAAATAATTTTTATTTAATTTAAATGAAAAGAATGAAAACTATACACATAAAAGATACATGCTTTTTAAAAATATTTAAAAAAATAAGTTTGAATAATCTTATATTTTATCATATTTGTATATGTGACAAAAAAAAATTTGTTGTATTGCGTAAACGTTTGTTGTCATCTTTCACTATTTAACCCTTTACAGCCAATTTTTTTGTGTTTTAAATAAGTGATGGAAAACAAGCACGATAAAGTTAATTCATTGATATATTGTAAAGAATTAAGTTTTTAATTGATTAATTTAGATGAAATCAAAAGGCATAATTTTACTCTATACCAGAATACTATATATATGAAGCAAAACACTCTAAAAGCTACGAATTTTACCCAAATAAAAAAAGACCTTTTGCTCTGATCAAAAAAGACCACAGCAACAGTAAAATTAATTTTTAAATCCCCTCAAAAAAGTTTATTGGGGACTTAATTCAAATTTAGGCTCTGCAGTTTAATTCTACTGGTGTCATAGTATATTTTTGATATATGTTTTAAAAATAGGTTAAAAACAGTTTAAGAAGTGTTGCAACTCTAAAATCGTTTATATATGGTGGGTAAATTAATATTTTAACATGGCAGAATAATCCTAGATTTATGAAATGGCGATTCTTGTAACGACTAAGCATGGTGTTAAATAATTTTATTTTTTCTAATTATCACTCAATCGAAAGAAAAGTTTCTTTCAAAAATGTCTTAACTTAATAAAATTTGAACAAGTGAAGAAAAGCAAAGTAAATAAAGTCAAAAGATTTTGCATGTATTACCTCTTAGCAACAGATGGAGCATAAGCATAGTTGGTCTCGCTGTAGCCACCATTATAAGCTGAGCCATACGCCTGGCCGCTACGCTCAGAGAACAGGCTGCTCAGTGGGACTCCAAACATGGGCAGAATCAGCGCTCCAAGAACCAAGATTAAGAGACCCAAAATCACCGCATTCTGGATGGAGGTAGCGTTGAATGTGACGGCGGTTGTGCCGTCAGAGGCGATGTTTATGTAGCCCAATCGCTCGTCGCCGTCTTCGTATGAGGCAGCCGTCGCGGTGGCAGCCAGGCAGAGCAGGACAAGTAGGCCATAACGGGTTTCCAACGCCATTTTAAATCTGAAAATATATCATTTTTAAAATCATTTATAAAATTAAGTCTGTTACTTTTGATATGTTCGTTTGGCAAAAACTCTTCCAAATATGCTTACAAAAAAATATTTTTACCTAAGATGCTCACATATGTAGTATCTTTACTAGCCCAAGTTATCAGTATTGAAATGTCTTTCTATTCTACAGAAAATATTTGAATTAGGATATAACTGTTTTGAATCTATTGATAACATTAAATGACGTGAAATTCTTAAATTTATAATAAACTGTTGACATCGCTTAAGGGCATGACTGAGCCTTTAATAATCTTAAATGTCAAATATTTTTCTCACTATTCATAATATATTACAAACTAGGATAAGGAATAATGTATCTTAAGAAAACTTTTCAGCCAACTTATTGGCCAGTAAAAAAGACAGCTATACCTATCTAAGTTTTAGATTATTTTGTTGTTTATAAACCATGTAACATAAATATTATTTTTTCTTAGTGAGCGCTTTGTCTTTCTATCTATCCCCTGAAGGGGGGGGGGGGGGGGAGCACTGAGCACTTTAAGAGAAACTGCCGCAATATCCTTTTGATCTATATTCCAAGATTGAAGTTAAATGTCATTAAAAGTTTTTTTTTGTGAATGGGAATGCATAAATATTTCTAAATGAGATCTAATAAGATAGTCACATATTACATAATAAAATTGTATTTAGTAAATATTTCATATTCTCCTTCTAATAGTATAATTTATAATTAAGTTTTAAACAACATTTTGTATTTATTACCAGAATCTTATTCCCTGCCATTGCATAGGAAGCGCATTTCCTCAATTATAATACTGTACTAGGTACCATTAGAAGAATTATTGCATAAGTTATCATATAAGCAAATCTACTCTACAACGAAGCTAAACCGTAACAAAATTCATATGCAGAAGGCAATAATCGAGAAGTTTTTTTTCGGTACTTCTCCAGGGACAGGAACGTCCAAGCCTTTTAATTTTAGGCAGATAAAATGAGGAGTTTCAAAGATTTGAGAGGGGGATATTCTAATGTATTTTTTTTGTTTTTAGGAGGGTAAAATGATGTAAATTGTCAGGAATATAGATTATTATTATCATAGTTTCCATAATGTGCCTTTTTTTAAAAGGGAAAAAGTAAATTATGTAAAACAAAATATACTTAAAAGTATTGTACATAAAGTTATCTCCTGTTGCCTTATTCCTTATCTCTGTTAGGATCACACAGTCTACATTACATACTACTATTAATTAATAAAATACTATTAATTGATATTTAATTGTGTAACGACGAAAATATCAAATTATATTTTCATAATCAATAAGCAATACAAAAGCGACAATATTTAATGGATTTGGTTAGTATATCAAGTACAGTTTTCAATTGTTTTATATTGTACGTAAAAGTATGTAATTTAAAAATGGGTTTAATTATACTAAAGGTCCAAACTTTTACTTTTTTGTGAAAACAAGCTTCGTTCTAGGCTCTGTATTCAAAGGGGTATAAAATGGGCAGAAAAAATAGCCCAAAACCATCCCACAACCTAATTGAAGCTTCCCTAGAAATCTCCATCAGATTAGCAGTTAATGAGGTCTTAAGCTAAAGACAAAAAAAACTTACTACTTTATATTATAAGGATTATTTGAAATTTGAAATACATATCAGGTTAAATTTTATTCTTTAGTTATTTACATTCCTTGGAAACTTTTTATCAAAGTTTTAAAACATATACTTTCCTTACTCTTATGCATGTATCTTATTAAAATTGAAGAAATTAACATGCATAATTCTTGCAGGGCGCAAACAAGTAATTATACCATTTTTTTTACAACTTAGAATAGAAATTGCATAAAGATAAAAAAAAGGCAAAGCTAAAAAATTAAGAGCTGTCAAAGAAGTCAATTGAATCTAGTAAAATTACTGAAGCCCCAATTCCATAACTTAATCTAACATGTAAAAGAATCATCAATGGATATAGGACATACTTGGGTTTGTTGACAAGGGAAATTGTTGTCAATTTAGCTTGCTAATATGGACCTTATAGATTGGTCAGTTCCTTGATCCACGAGGAGGGGAGAGAATGGGGTTAAAGAGGTGGTGAGCGTTTCATTATTTTAGCCAGCTAGGACCATTACTTTATCATTGTACAATGGTAAAATTTATAGTGGCCTCTCATTGGCTATTTATTTTTTTTACGTCATAATCAGTCCGACACTTTTACTGGGTTCCTGATAAAGTGATGGGGATGATTGGATAGGTTCTGTTGTAAGGCAGGGATATAAAGGGATAAGACAATAGCTGATTGATGTACATCCTCAATAAAAACACACAAAATCACCCTTCTGCATATTACTATTCATGGTTGAAACGTTTGGACACTCAACTTAATGAACCAATAAATCAAATTTAATGAAAGTTTTTAAAACAACGAATAAGAAAGCGTTATAATAAAACTTTGGGTACTAGTGTAATAAATATTCCAATGTCCCCTCCCTCCCTGGTTATAAGGGCTTGAGATATAAAAAATTTTAAACATTTATTTGATGTGATGTAATTATATTCTTGTAGATCATGTTTTTATAATCACACTCTAAATATGTGCAAAAATAATTGGACACCAATTTTGACATCTGGTGGGAAAGTGTGTCAGATGCTGAACATAGCATCCTACTTCCCTCTTCAACAGAGAATATTTTTGACAACAGATTTTATTGTTAATGTCGAAAAGAGGCTCAAGCCCAAGAAGGGGTTTGGAGTTAAGCCCTAATTTAGAATGCACACAAAAAGTCCACAGTTTAAAAAAACCATCAAATATAATCAAAACTAAATTAAATTTTTTTTTCATTCGATTTTATTTTCAGGTAGGAATGTCGTACCCCCCAAAAATAGCCTAATAGATATATTCCCTAAAAAAGTAGAATGCAATTATTCTAGTGGTTAGCGAGATCTTAAGCTTCATCTCACAGCCAACGTTCTACTTTATTTCATAGATTCCTTAGAAACGTTGCATGTAAAGCTATTGTAATGATTATATTTTAACTAAAACCACTGACGATGTAACTATAGCACTAAAGATGAACAGGATAAACAATCAACTATCTAAACAATTATTGTAAAAAATAATATTGTATTAAATCTTTGCAAAAAATAGCTTGCCATTAATTTGCAAAATCAATGTCAAGTTTATTGTTGGTATTCAGTGTAAAGGGTAAATTTATTTGCCTGTTAACCTGTATCAACTTTGTTTAAAAGTTAAAATGTCTAGGGCTTTAATGGTCTTTTGTATTGTGAAATGGAAAAAGTATATATCTAATTTACTGTTTTTTAAAAAGGTCCAACTCAATACCCTATATGCAAATTAGACTTCTAAAAAAAGAAGTATTTAAATCAAAGGGTTGTTAGTATAAGTGTGTAATGCTACATTAACCGGGGGAGTCAATAAACCATCAGGAGTCTATTCGCTAGCCTAAACACTAATCATTGGGGGTGTTCATTAATTTATCGTCCATTGTCCACGACCTGGGGACTTAGGGGACAATGCATCAAAAGAAATAATATTCCAAAAATATACTTGGGCAGAGTTACATATAGCTCATGCCCCATCTATTCTTTAACTTTCAATATTCAAAATTTCAAATAATTATAAAATATGATATTGTACAATGATTAATAATTTTATTCTTTGACTAACAAAATTCTTATTCTTATTCTTACTTATTAAAAGAATAATGTGAAGGTTAGGAAATCCATACTTTTTGCATATTTATTACTTATGCTATAATGCAACTAATTGTTATTTTGCTAGCTTATATAGCGATTGAAAATATTCAAACAGGGTGCCGAAAAATGTTACTTTTTATAAAATCACTTTTATCAAGCATTTTGTAATTAATTTATTTATGGTCGTCTTTTTAACAAATTTAATTATTTGAAAAAGATTACTAGCGGCTGCGCCCTTAGCATCTTGGAGCTCTGTATTCAAAGGGATAGATAGAAGCTAGAAAAATAAATTAAGACTATCCCAAAGAATCTACACATGAAATAGCCTAAAACTATCACGTGACATATTTGAAGCTTGCATAATAAAGAGCGCCCAATCAGTTCAGTAGCTATTGAGATCTTAAACTTCAGACAAAAAAAAACCTTAATACTTTATAGAATAGAATATAAACTGAATTTTAGAAGACGCTGTAAAATGATATGTTATAATACATTTTACCACAAAACTATATTTACCGTATTACTTTAGCCAACCACCGTATATTATGTATATTATCTAACTTAAAATAATTATTGTTATTATCTAGGAAGTTTAAGTTCAATTGCTAAAATAAACTGTTCTACGTAATTTCCTTGTTTTTCAAATCATTTGCTTTGTCTTAACTTAAATTTGGAGTGTCCGTTGCACTATCTCAAAAGTGTTTACCCCGCAACCCCCCCCCCCCCCTTCTCATGCCATACGGACTAAAACCTACTCTATACATTAAGCTTTTATTTATGTAATAATTGATCTATGTTAGCTGTATACAAGATCTTACAGTTAGTTAATTGTAATACATAAAAACGTGTAATATTTTGACCTTCTAACCATTTGAACATATTTTGTGAGCAGTTACTATAAAAATAAGTTACTGTTTGTAGGTCCATAAGGTCAAAAGGCAGTGTAAAGTTTAGTTAAAAGTTGCCCCAAAACGTTTCACGATAGGGGGTTTGTCATTTCCTTTTTGTTCAACTACTTGATCAAATCAGATCGACTGTCCGACTCCGACCGTTCGACCGACCGACCGGAAACCCCGTTCTGCAAGTTATAATACTACAACATATCAACATTTAAGAAAGCCCTACAGTATATTTTTTTTCGTCAAAATATGTTTGCTCTGCGCCCTCTTGAACATAATTGTCCTTGCTTGTTTGTAATTTTTAAAATAAATTCTTCAACTGACGACATTCTAAGTAGGAAAATTGTCCGAGTAAAATAATAATCCTTATACTAAAGTAATAGGATGTTTGTTTGTCTATGTGTGTATCTGTGTATCTGTGTGTCTGTACCGAAGGATCTCGCTAACCGCTGAACCGATCGGGTTCTCCTTAACAGGGTAGATTGTCATATGTCCCGGGAAGGTTTATAACTATTTTGGGGGAGGGTACCACCACCAACCAAAGAGAAATCACAATAACATAAAAAATATTAAATATTTCCGCCGCATAGTGTCGCTAGTATAGTCGCGCTACGTAGTCGCGCTGCGTAGACGCATGAATTTAACAATGGATAACATAGACAAGTTATTTCTCAAATTAGATAAAACATTTAAAGACCACTAGAGGCCTCTAGGGGCGTAGCCGCTAGTTATATAAATGGATGTATAATATACGTGGGTATAATGGCAGGGAAAAAATTGTCGACAATTTAGCTTGCTTACAATGAACTCAGTAATTGGTCAATTCTTGAAGCTGTACAACGTGTCGTAAAAATCAGCAATGTGACGTCATAAAAATGAGGGATTATCCATCTCTTTTTTAGTGGTTTTCTTTCCCACTTCTCCTCTCATACCTCATTTTTATGACGTCCCATTGCTGATTTTTAAACACTTTGTGAAGCTTCTCATTTCTTTCATTCTGTAGGAAGGGAGGGGATGGGGTAAAAGAAATGGAAGGGGGAAATGATTATTTAAGCCCGCTGCGTATTTCACTTTATTAGAGAACATGAAAATCTGATGTAAGATCCAAGTGATAATATATCCGTTCTTGTATCTTTCTATTTATCATAATAGTTAAAACAATGCTTGATTTAATAAAGTTTTTAAGTATTTGAATAGTTGAATAATTTGGACCTAATTATGTTTAAACAATAAATAATGGTTGAATTTCATTACCCCCCCTTACAATATGGCATAAAGTTGATTTAAGGAGATTTAAATGAGTTAAACAAATTAGATATTTGACCTTAAGCTAAATAATCAAATACATTTTTAAAGTTTTGAATTAACTATTATTTACATTATAACGAACATGATACATGGCAGTTTTATGAAAGAAATAGTATAAGCAAGGATGACAACGTCCATAAAAGTAAAGCTTTATCATTAAACAGCTTAACATCAGACATAAATAGATTGTCAGCACTGAAGGATACGTTTTTGTTTTAAAATTGTTTTAAAATTGTATAATTATAGGACATGATTACATATTTAGGATTTGATTATAGAGACAATTCGCTTACAACATTGTCACATGAATCACCATTAAAAAATCAATACAATATTATAATTATATCACGTAAAAAGTTGGTATTAATAAGGCAAAACTCAACTTGTTTAAAAAAAGGACTATAGGACTTTATGGTGTTGATCATATAGTTGCTCCGCATTCTAAAGCGTACTTTATTGTTCTAGGAATCGATAGAAAAATTCTAATATTCCTAAATGAACGTTAAGATCTATCCTTTACGGACGTACAAACGAATCAATCCTAATTTTGGAAAAGCTTTGCTTTTCAAAATATAATTTAGAATTGTAATTATACTTTTTATAATTTTCAAAATCTTCGTTGACCTTTAACCTTTATAGAGAAGGAATTCTAATAGATAAATAAAACTTAGTGACTGGAAATAAAAGAATAGAAATAATGAAAGAGTTTTCTTCTGCTCTAATTAATTAGTTCCAAGTGTTGAATTCATAATTTTTTTCACTTTCCTTTCCCACTTGTAGAGTCAGGGTATGAGGGTGTTGGTATTTACTAGAGCGGATAATCTATTATGATTTTTATTCAACTTTTTGGTTACTAATATTTTCGCCGTTAGCCTCTGTGGATGGCGATGAGACTAGGAAAATAGGCTTATGCAACCTCTAGACTTTAAAAAACCTCAACTGTAAATTACAAATTATTCGGACAAACATTATTGTTATATTTAGCCAGTAAAAATTGTTGTTTGTGGCCCACTTTCAGATAAAGGCAAATGGCCAAAAAAGCAATTCTTAATGAACCCATATCCTATCAACCAGAAAAAAAGATTTTTAATATCTCCAAAAATCTATAAAACATCCTCTCAATTAAATAGTAATAGAATCAAATCCCACACTGTTATACTTACTCTCTGGCTTGTGTTTTCAAAGGTATCCAAAGTAAATTACAAACTTCTATTCAATTTTAAAATTGCATGCTTAATTCACAATTAGATTACAGAACTTTGACCAAAGAAAAACATATGCATATCTCATATGCATATAACTAATAGTACATCAGGAACGGGTATGTTCCATGGGAAGGCTTGATCTTTATACGTAACCTCAAAGACGAAGAAAGTCGCTCAAAAAAAATTCTAACGTCATAAAAATGAGGTATGAGGAGAGGAGTGGGAGAGAAAACCCCTTAAAAAGAGATGAATAATCCAGCATTTTTATGACTTCACAAGCTAATTTTTTGTTCGACTTTCTTCGTCATCGTAACCTCTTAGGCACTGCAATTGCATTACTGTAAAAAAAGGCTTTCAAATTTTCCTTTTGTTTATACAAAATCGCATTTTTTACTCTACTCCTTGTTTGAAAAACTTTGGTTTAAATTCGCCAATTTAATTCTTAGGAATCGCTGACCAAATCTAATGGGCACAGTACATTTTAATTTTCATGAAAACAATGGTGCATTCACTTAAACCTATTTCTTAACAATTCCTCCCCCCCGGCCCCCCTCTAAAGCACCAAAAATAAGTTTTAAGTCCAGATTTAATATGAGGGTAAACGCCAAAAAAGTTTAAAATCAATTATAAAAGAGGCAGAATGTGTGTCTGTTTCTGAACAAAATATCTAGCTAACTGCTATACCAATATGATTCTCCTTTACAGATAAGTTTCTTATACAGGTCCTGTGAAGAAAAAAAAAATATTTCTAAACTAGCATATGTTAAATTGTTGTAATAAAAAAAAGAATGTATGAAGTTTAAATTGTATTTGTGACATTAGCCTTTATGGCTAAACAAATGGAAAAATAGCCCGTCTAGACAATTGAATTAGGTTTTGATGAGACGTAGCAATTTAACCAAGCGCAGAGGTATTAGTCACATTTAAATTTAATATGGTTAAACTACAAAAGTTATAACAAATTATAAATATACACAAATTATTTTAGAAAACAAAGATGACAAGATCCATAAAAGCGAAGCTCTGAAATGGAAGGACAAAAGAACATTAACACTTGTAGAGTGTCAGAACTGAATAAACTAAATATTCATGCATAAGTCTATACAAGATGTCAGTAAATTTGTTGCAATACGGATTAAATACATGATACTTTTAAGGACATACTGACGTTTTTATGACTTTATTATAGAGATGCTTCGTTTATAACATTGTACCTTGTTGTAATTGGAATCAGTATTTAAAAAAAATCATAACAATAGGATAATTTTAAATTTGTTGTCAAAAAAGTGAAAAATCAGCTTGTTTTAAATGGTCGTACGGAATTTCTGGTAACGATTATAGAGTTGCTGCGCTTTCTAAGTCGTACCTAACTATTATATGAATCAGCATGCAAAGTTTGAAATCGATAAGAAAATTCTAAACTGTTTAAATAAACGAAAAGAGCTAACCTTAACGGACGTACGGACGGACGCACAGACGAACGGACGGACCGACCATAATTATAGTAAAGCTTCGCTTTTAAGTAAGCCTAAAACCCAGCCTACACCAAAGTTAAAAAATAACATAGCCTAAAAATATGCCAAGACGTATGTCAAGCTTTTCTAGAATGCATAATTTTAAAGATACAGTAATTATTTAAATTTCAACTTTAGAAAAAATCTTACAACCAAACTGTACAGACCAAAGGATGTATATCGGCCAAGACATATACCCTACGTGTACTAAAAACTATTGACAGTCACACCTTTTGTAAGTCTTTAGTTATAATGGAGTTTGAAAAGGAAAATGATAGTTGAAATAATCTACATGACTCTCTTCCTCTCAATACAAGGTTCCAAAGTTAGTATTTAATGCAATATGGCATTGCACTGAGAAAAAGCCTCTAGATTGTTAGGTAAGGTTGGGTTCTAATTCATTCCCTAAGATACCTCATTGATTTTTTTAACCTAAAAATTTGATAGTATAAGTTCATTCTTAAAGTTAACTACATTTGTATAAAAATATTAATAAAAAAACACAGAAAACAAAAACTTAGAACTAATTTCATAATATCACAATCTTTTGTTGTTAACCATTGAAAGTTCTAAACCGAACTGAATTATATTGCTCCGTATTATTCTTGATAGAGTGTGTGTGTGTGTGTGTTCGTTCGTGTATGTGTGTGTGTGTATCTATGTGAGTAATCCTATATTGCATTGGGAGTTTGGTTTGTATCTCCGTAAACACACGTTTCTTTGAAAAATAAAGACATTTTGAAAAAAACAATTTTGAAATTTCCAAACTTATAAAATACAGGATGCTATATATGGACAATTATTTCCAATCTTCCAAGAAATCATTATTGCAAAAATAGAATAATAATTTTATCACACTTGATAAAATTTAATAATAAGAAAATAATCATTATGTTTAAAATGGACTTTCTAGTAATAATTTTAGGGTTGTCATGACTTTTGAATTGTTAAAGTTTAGAATCCTAACATGCCTAACTAGACGGACGGATGGCCCTAAGTGGAACAAAGCTTCGCTTTTGACAATTTGATATTTTACTAGCTCTCTTTGCAATAATATTATTCCTAATGTAGATGTAGATGTATTAAATTATAAAAATGTTTTGTTTCAGCTTCAGAACTGTGTGAGAACCGAAATATCCTTACATACATACATATACAGCGAATATATAAATATACAGCCGCGGTTACACTTACTTATAGTAAGTAAGACCTTTTTCTTGTCCCATAACCGCTTCCCCTTGCTATGGATTAATTATAGCATTATATAAGTAATAAGAGTTATTTGCCTGAACCTTAAGATCTCAATAACTACTGAACTGGGCTTTTATATCTTTAAATTTAAGTTTTGAATGGCTTTAGGCTATTTTTCTTCTTTTCCTTATCCATTTGATTACAGAGCCCCTAAATACTAGGGGCGTAGCTGCAAGTGTTAAATATTGCACATAAAAAAACTAAAAATGCCTCATTAAGATATTAATGTTTGAGGTATATACTCTGTTTTCTAATTAGTTTAATATGCTTTTAAAAGGCAGCAATACATACTAACCGACATACTAACTTTTTTCAACAGTTATAGAGAAGATTCCCTACTTTCCAAATTTTAATTCTTTCAAATATCTAAATAATTTCCATTGTGTTTCCGTTCCTTCTTTTGACTGACAGGACGTGAAGTTCAGTTCTTAATGGTGTAGTTGTGTATTAACTTCCGCCGCGCAATAGCGAATCATGAGAACAAAATATCATTACAAGAGCATAAATTCAACCTTCTTCTTTGGTTCGTTCTAATTATTAATATTTTTAGCTAATGCATTTTTCTCATCTGTTATAAAAGATAGAAGGCTGAACTTTTTTGTGAAAACTCTACTAACCTATAAATTCTCATTAAAAAGTTAGGGAGTTGAATCCATTTTTATAGAAGCAGAAATATAATCTATGATTATGGTTTGGACCCTCTAAAACTGTAATCTACCTTTCCACTTTCCCCTCTCTTGGTGAAGATATCTTCAACGCCGATACGATTTTTGAAATTTAAGATTCTACTTTCCCTTCTCTTGGTGAAGATATCTTCAACGCCGATACGATTTTTGAAATGTAAGATTCCACTTTCCCCTCTCTTGGTGAAGATATCTTCAACGCCGATACGATTTTTGAAATTTAAGATTCCACTTTTGCCTCTCTTGGTGAAGATATCTTCAACAAGAGAGACAAAAGTGGAATCTTATATTTCAAAAATCGTATCGGCGTTGAAGATATCTTCACCAAGAGAGGGGAAAGTGGAAGGGTAGATTACAGTTTTAGAGGGTCCAAACCATAATCATAGATTATATTCCTGCTTCTATAAAAATGGATTCAACTCCCTAACTGTTAAATGAACTATTTATTTTTATCATTAAATGATTAGATTTATGAGCTACTCGAATTATGTATGTTGTCATCCTTATTTATTAACTGTTTGACTAACTTTTGTAAAAATCAAACTGGTGAAAATATGCAGAATTGAATGGACACTCATATTGTTCCAGAGCAAAGTTCCTGATCCTATGATAATGATAATATCCTTTGCAAACTCTCCCTTTCTTCACACACCTACTCTACAACTAAGACATATCGTAAGTCATTTAATAAATTTATATTTGAATATTTTTAGTAGCGAAGCTACTCTATAATTTGAAATGTCCGTCTGTCTGTCTTAGTTTGGGGGAAACGTGATTTGCTCGGCTCCTATAAAAGATAAAAGGCTTAGATTTTTTGACAACATCCCCATTATTAAGGAGCACAATTAACTATAAAACATCCATGGCGGTCGGACCGCTTTTTAGCAGGTTTTAGGCTATTTTGTATTTTTCTCCATATATTTGGTGTTTATGGTCCGATTTTCAAAATTTTTTCAGTTATAGATATCTAAACTAAATTTCCTGTTGTTTAAAGAAAACAACTATGACAGTCAGACTGCCTTTAAGCAGGTTTTAGGCTATTTTTGTATTTTTCACATTTTTCTCCATACCTTTGGTGTTTATGGTCCGATTTCCAAAATTTTTCAGTTATAGATATCAAAATTAAATTTCCTTTCGTTGAAAGAAAACAACCATGACGGTCAGACTGCCTTTAAGCAGGTTTTAGGCTATTTTTGTATTTTTCACATTTTTCTTCATACCTTTGGTGTTTATGGTTCGATTTACAAAAATATTTCATTTATAGAATTTTCTGTCGTTTTAAGAAATCAACCATGGCAGTCAGACTGCCCATTAGCAGGTTTTTGGCTATTTTTATATGTTTTACATATTTCTCTATATCTTTGGTGTTTTTGGTCCAATTTTAAAACTTTTTTGGGATATCAGTATCAAAATAAATTTTCCTTTTGTTATGAGCATCTTGTATGTAATTTACTTTGACCGTCATCATTTTACAAAATATGTGTTTATTTTCTTTAATTCCTTCTATTCTTGATTTTAATAAATACACTTTAAATCTACTTGTATGTTTTCCCATCCATAATTTCTTGTGCTTCGCTACTTATGGATGTTGTCTTCCTTGTTTAGATCTAATTAAAGAAATGGATAGATAGAAACATTTATTTTCTAACATTAGATATGACCAGAGATGGCTATTCTAACAAACAATTCTACAAAAATAACCAAACCTTTTGAAGTATGTGGAAGTATATTTTTTTTCACTGAACTAAAGAGGGGTAGAAAAGAAGGCGAGGAAAAATGGGAAGGGAGTTGTGGGGAAAATTTTGCTTTAGAATTGTTTGTCAGAATATCATTCCCTTTTCCCTGGATATGACAAAGACAATTAAGTCCATACGTAGCGCTGCATAGAAAGTTAACATAGAGTTGATATGCAAAAAGAGAGATGGAGAGAGAGTGAAAACAGTGGGATAAAGAGAGAGAGAGAGAAAGAGAGAGAGAGAGAGAGAGAGGATAAGCAGAGTAAGCAGTCGGACAAATGGACGAACGAAACGGACCGTCACTAGTCTGAAATATGGGCTAACTTAATGCTTTATTATGCTTAAACATATTTGAATATTTATATTGAATATTTGAGTATTCAATATAATAAAGCAACAAGGTGTCTATATTCATGGCTGCTAAGATCTCGTAAACGACCGTTCCATAGGCGTCCAAGGGGGGGGGTAATGGGGCGATTACCCCCCCCCAAACAATTTTGGGGGGGTAAATACCCCCCCCAAAATAAAAAATCTCTAATAAAAAAAATTTTTGCCCGCTTCGCGCGCATTTTTAATACTATATATTTAATAAAATTTAAATTACCCCCCCCAAAAATTTTACCCCGGGGGTAAATTTTGGGGGGGGGTAAACTAAATTTACCCCTGCCAACAGATTTCAGGGAGGTAATTACCCCCCCCCAAGCAAATTTTACCCCCGGGGTAAAAATTTTTGGGGGGGGGGGGTAAAAAAAATTTGTGGAACGCTTCGCGCGCCATTTTACCCCCCCCCCCAAACACGAATTACCCCCCCCCCTACAAATTTTTTACCCCCCCCAAAATAAAAAGCTTGGACGCCCCTGGACCGTTCAACAATTTTAAGGGAAGTTGTACCTTGGTTTACTATTGGCCGGGTCAAACCACCTTCCCTCCCGATAAGGTAATGTTTTTTTTTAGAAAAAGGCAGGATGGGTTTAGGCTATATTAAAAACCCTAAAGGCCTGAGTTAGTTAGTGCATAACTGTCAAAAGATTAAAATATGCAAAGTGAAAGTTAGTTTAAGTACTTGATGGAATGTTAAATCTTGTAAATTCAGGGATAAGACAATGGATGATGTCAGATTTCCCCTAATGGCATGTGTTCTAGTTTTGTTTTTGGCACTAATCCTAAATTTGTGCTTATGACAACCCTAGGTTAATGGTGAATATTTTATCCTTTACTTTATCTAACAATGACAAGCACATATTTTTAATCTTCCACTTTCATTTCACGTTCTTAAGCAAATTATAAGTCTCCGTAATCATGAAATAATTTTGGGATTGGATGGGATTGGTATATAGGAAAACAATTTTTCCAGTATCGCTTCGAAACCTTTTATATATAAATATCCAGTGGATTAGAACCGGTTCTCAGTTATACTGAAAAAAATGGTACACCGACAAACGTCCTACTACGACAAACGTCCTAATGCGACAAACGTCCTAAACCTGAAAATGCGACAAACCTCCTAATGCGACAAACGTCCTAAGCGACAAACCTCCTAAACGACAAACCTCCTACAGGTACAAACATCCTAATGCGACATTTCTTAAGTAAAACGTCCTAAAATTTTTCAAAGGTTATGAAATAAAAAAATCATCCAAAATTTGAGAACAAAATCCACTAACAAAAAAAAACGATTGGAACAATGAAAACCAATATGGCGATAAAACACAGGGGATTATTTTTTAACTCAAATTTATTTCTTTAATAACTTCATCCACAGGCCAAATTTTAAAAATCTGTCCGACAGTTTTCCCAAAGTCTGTGTTGGCTATCAAACGGCATGGTTTCGAACCCGATACATCCTTGCATTACAAAATTCGGCCTATAATTTTTTAGGACGTTTTACTTAAGAGATGTCGCAGTAGGACGTTTGTCGCTTAGGACGTTTGTCGCTTAGGACGTTTGTCGTTTAGGACG
Organism: Acartia tonsa; assembly: GCF_053477335.1. NCBI lineage: Eukaryota > Metazoa > Arthropoda > Copepoda > Calanoida > Acartiidae > Acartia > Acartia tonsa. Next base: position 2,965,696 of record NC_137261.1, on the reverse strand, counting down.
TTTGTCGCATTAGGACGTTTGTCGCATTAGGACGTTTGTCGTAGTAGGACGTTTGTCGGTGTACCAAAAAAATATGTATAGCATCGTATTATATCCAGTTTTCTACGAATAACCTTTAATTGTAAATTTTTATATCCGCGGAAAGCTGTTTATACTAATCTTTCCATTGACCATACACAAAATGTTTGCAAGCAACAAAAGTTATAATTTTATTTTTAATAATCGAGGAAAAATGAGCGGCCATTAGTGTATCCCTTTATCCCTGGTATGAAGCAAGAATCTGACTGATTACTATTATTATCAAGTCAGAATAAGAAATATTTTGCCCAAAGTAATTCAAATTGTGGGTGGTCAAATTTCTTTTAGGATTTACATGATTTTTCATGGCAATTTATCTATTAACATGTGTTCTTTGATGCTTAGCATCTCTTATTCGATTCTGTCTTTATATTTTCATGCTTGTATGTAACGCTATTTTGCTTTTCATCAACCATATTAGCTGAAAAATTTTATCTTTTAAATTTGTAATTTGACTTTAAAGGATCGAACACGGACAAAATGAAAAAAAAACTCTTTCAGGGAGTAATTTAACTTTTAATTGATCTTTTTGGTTTCCCCCAAAATGAGCCATAGCCTATCTTTCTGGGAAAAAAGACCACATTTTTATGTTAGTTTTAGGTTAGGTTGAGAAAAGTTTAGAAGAGCCCTACGGGTAATGTGGAAAAATTATTTAACTTTTCCTCTCTGGGAAAACCCCCCCTTTTTATGTTAGATTTAAGTTAGGTTAAGTTAAGCAAGGTTTAAAAAAGCCCTACGTATAAAGTCAGGAAGAAAACTGTTATGTTTAATTTATCAATTATTAAATGAACCTGATATTTTACAGTAGTTTTATCTATTTTATCCAATAAAAAGAATTACCCCAAGATTGAAAGAATATTGAAGCATTATTTCTACAACCCTTTTATGATCAACCAGCTGTGGTAATTTATAAAGTAAAATATATTTTAGAATGTAGTTGCCATAATTTAAAATCATTTATCTAAAAAAGTTGAAGAATCTAATAATAATATAATTCTTTAATATTTTCCCTCAAATTGCCTATCGAGAACTGACCCACCACCCCTCATTTTAGATAAAAATTGAAAATAAGAAACTTATTTTTTTTCTCTTTGCCTAACCCCTGCGATGACATGATACTCCTGGGCTACCCTGTATTCAATATTACCTAACCTAATCTGATCTCCAGCAAAATAATAACAAACAAAAATATAACCAATACCTATTTTCAATTAATTTCAAAGATAAGGGGAGGGGGGTTGTTAATACTCAACCTGGCACTTTGAGGAAATTCATTAAATCTTTCAACTTGTTAACCATTGTAAAGTAATAAAATCTTTTGATGAATTGGAATCAACGAATAAATAATATATAGAATATTTGTAATGCTTTTTAAAATTGAAACAATACATTTTACTTCAACCAAACAATTCTTGAATAGATGCAAGGATAATTTTTAAAGCGTTTTTAAAAAGATTAAATTTTATCAAATATGAATGGATTTTTCTAGATAGGTTAGAAGTTACCTCCCACAAAATAGTTGGAAACATTCCCTAGGCCAACAGGAATTTACACTTCAAAGGAGAACCTTATTGGTTCAGCAGTTAGCCAGATCCTTAGCTTTACATAGCTAGACATCCTGTTATTTTCATACAAGGATACTACATACCGAGAAAATATGAAAAAACCTTAATCTTTTCTATTTTATTTTTCTTTGGTAAAATAAGTGAATAGATGGATGTTGTTACTGCAACAACCAATGTCCACTGGCTTCAAATATTTTTCAAGGGCAGGGGATAGACTTACACACAAAGGAATTACAATTAAAGTATGTAAAATACATAGCAGTTCTCAAAATCTTTTTTATATGGATGTGCAAATTGAATTAACCTATTTTTTTTAGCGCTTAGAGTTATTTAACAATTAATTAATATTCAATCCTATTATATAAAGTAGTAAGCTTTTTTTGTCTGTAGTGAAGAATCTCCCTAACCACTGAACCGAACGGGTTCTCCTTAACAGGGTAGCTTCTCATAGGTCCAGGGAAGGTTTATAACTATTTTGTGGGTGGGTACCGCCACCCTCCCAAGATAAATCACAAACATATAAAGTGCCACTAGAGGCCTTTAGGGGCGTAGCCACTAGTACTTAAAATAAAGTAACAGGAAGTTTGTCTGTCTGTCTATTTGTTTATACCGAAAGATCTCTGCTGAACCAGTATGTTTCTCCTTTACAGGTTAGCTTCTCATAGGTCCTGGGAAGGATTATAACTATTTTGGGGGAGGGTACCACCACCCTCCCAAGAGAAATCACCTCTAGAAATAAATGGACATATATATATATATCTTAGTTAAAGAGTAGCTGTAGCTTGAAAATAAAATAGTTTTTGGTGAAGTTTTCTGACATTACTTTATAAATATACTTTGAGTAACTAATGATGATGAAGCACTTTTTTAAGAAGCCAATATAAAAAAAATGTATGTTGTATGTGTACACTGCACTGGTTCAATTGATCTATTATTACTTGGATCTTACACCAGATTATCATGTACTCTAATAATTGAAACTTGTAGCTGGCTAAAATAATGATCTCCCCATCCACACCCCTTTCCCCTTTCCTTCTGTTCCTACTGAATGAACGAACTGACCAATAAGTAATTTGAAGTAATTTGAACCTATAATGACGACAATTTCACGACTATATCCACGTATATTCTATATCCATTACTGTTACAGGGCACGATGCATTATTTTTCGTAGTGAAGCAACTCTTTACTGTGTCTGTCCGTCCGTCAGTTCAAATGAGGAAAGAAGTGATTTTCATAGATGATTTGCAAGATAAATGGCTTAATATTTTTTGTGAAGCATATAAAGGTACTATGATAAAATAATAAAAATGTTATTTTTTCATAAGTAATCAGTCATTAATAAAAGAATTACTTATACATACATACATATATGTAGAGTAGCTTCTTGGTGCCATATATGCACTGCACTGCACATCTATGATACAAAGTAGCTTGATGTCTGCCTGTCCGTCTGTCTGTCTGTCTGCTTAAGATCTCGGTAACCACTGAACCGACTGGATTCTACTCTTCAGGGTACATACGTATTGGTCCTGTGGTGGTTTTAAGCTATTTTCTTGGGGGGTGGAACAGGGGCGTCCAAGCTTTTTATTTTTGGGGGGTAAAATTTTTTTAAGGGGGGGGGGGTAATTCGGTTTTAGGGGGGGTAAAATGGCGCGCGAAGTGCGCCGCAAATTTTTTTTTACCCCCCCCCCCCAAAATTTTTACCCCGGGGGTAAAATTTGGTTGGGGGGGGGGTAATTACCCCCCCTGAAATCTGTTGGCAGGGGTAAAATTTGTTTACCCCCCCCAAAATTTACCCCCGTGGTAAAATTTTTGGGGGGGGTAATTTAAATTTTATCAAAAATTTAGTATTAAAAATGCGCGCGAAGCGCGCAAAATTTTTTTTTGTAAGAGATTTTCTATTTTGTGGGGGGTATTTACCCCCCCAAAATTGTTTTGGGTATTTACCCCCTCCTAAATAGTTGGGGGTGCCTACGGGGGTAAATTTTAAATGGGGGGGGGGGGTAAAATGAAAAAAAATTTGGGGGTGCCTACGGCACCCCCAAATTCGTTTGAGGGTGGGGGGGGGGTAATCGCCCCATTACCCCCCCCCCTTGGACGTCTATGGGGTGGAACACCCCCTAACCTCAAAAAACAAAAAATCCTCAAACCCATTTTTTTTGCTAGGCATCAGCCTGTAGCAGTCCTATTTTTTAAAAACAATTTTGAACAAGGCATCAGCTTGTAGCAGAGCCTATTTTTAAAAACAAATCTGTACTAGGTATCAGCCTGTAGCAGAGCCTATTTTTTAAAAACAAATTCTATATAGGAGGGTTGAGTTCCCCTTACCTCATAGGGCGAAGCCGCTAGTTATTGTATAAAACAAGGATCAATAAATATATTAAAGCAAATGTTAATAAAATAATCAAGACAAAATAACATTAATATCTATAGAGAAGTAGTGCTTTAGATATTTTTTAATTCCCCTAATCCTTATAATAAAGTAACAGGATGTGTGTTTATCTGTTTGTCTGTTTGTTTGTACCGAAGGATCTCGCTAACCAATGAACCGATCGTGTTCTCCTTAACAGGTTAGCTTCGAAATTTTTTTAAGCGGAGACTTGAAAGCAACATAGATAGGTAACGCATTTTTTTAAACCAAACATTTAAAGTACAACTAGATGCCTCTAGGGGCGTAGCCGCTAGTTGTAGATAAGCTTTACCATTAAGAGCTTTTAAAATCTTTTAAATTCCCAAATTACGTTTGGCTTTTTTTTAATGTTTTGGTGGGGTAGGTCATTCTCTCCCTTCTGAATCGAAAAATCTAAAGGAATCGAAGTAATGTAAAGTTGTCGAGGAGCGGTAAAATTATCTTTATAATTAATGTTTTATTCATCTGTTGAAAAACTTGAAAGGTTTCGTGGCTTTAAAGGTTAGATTTTTGGATTCACAGGAAGGAGTAAAATTTCAAGCACAAACGATCAGAATCATTTATTTAAAAAGCAAAGTAATAAGAAAATAGTAAAATCGGAATTTTACGCAAAGAAACATAAAAAATAAACTTTTTTATTAACTGAGATGAAAAAGTTCTTAAATTTCATTATATCCATGTATAAAAGATTCATCAAATCAAAGCTCGACCACCGCTCTAACGGAAGAATGTACCAAAAATTCCCCAAAAAATGTTGAAAAAATAAAAATTAATTTTTAGATAAAAATCACCATTTTTTGGTATTTGGTAGTGAAATAACATGATAGGCCGTCCAACCAAGAGTATTGGAGGCGGTTGTGGCTTACCAATATAAAGAACTATGATCTGGATCAGCTTTTACCAACAACGAAATATTCTTTTTTTCAAATTCACAAAACCTATGCGTGATTTTCAGCAGTCGTTGGGGGTCACGCATAGTAGAATTGACGACCTCTTTATTTGCTTATGTGTTATTTTAGATTCATTTGGCTCGTTGGTTATACCTTATACCTGGATCTGGATACGGCTGTCTAGCCCTGAATAAAATAAAATAAGTTTTACTTCTCCAAATGTAACATATCTTGCAAAATATCAGGAAACTCCGCAGATTTTTAGCATTTACAAGAGACACGAAAAGAAAGTTATTTGGATGTACCTAGTTACGTCTGGATCTTATATGCACAGTAAGGATTTAGAGTAAAATAGTGTTTACTTAGGCAGATAATCTACTATTTTATTTTATTTACCAAGGTTTTGAAGCAAGAAAAAGTGGCTGCACAGATTATGACGTTATACGATAGAATAGCCAATGAGAGGCTAGTATACACCAATGGCAAAATTTATGCTGGCCTCTCATTGGTTATTCTATCGTATGACGTCATAATCTGTGCAGCCAATTTTCCTAGCTTCAAGGTTTTAGTAAATATTTTATCTAAATAATTACGGTATTTATTTGGATTTTTGCTATAAAATCGAAAAGAAATTATAATCAATTATATAAGAATCAAGAGAGAGAGGGGTCAAAGGGCTGTTTATTACACTAGTCCCCAAAGTATAATTAAAAAGGTTTTTTTTATTCGTTGGCTTAATAACTTTAAAGACTTTAGTGAATTTTGATTGGTTGTTTTATTAAGTTGAGTGTTCAAACGTTTCAACCACTATTCTTATGCTACAGAAAGGTTAATTTTGTTTATCATCATTGGGGATGTATATTAATTTATTGGTCATTGTCTTATTCCTTTAGATCCCTGATAAGAATCAAGATTTTATTCTATCTGTTCAAAATTATTAGCTTGCTGATATGTAGAAAACAATAAAGACTCTTTTAGTATTAGAATGATATAGAGACAAAATAGGAAGTTCATTAAAAAATTCTAACAAGATTTTTATTTAAATAGAAAACAAATACCAATATATCATAGCTGCTCAATTTTACTGCAAACTATACAAATTCCACTTTTATATTTTTGCATTCCATTCATGCTCTGGTAAGTGAGGGTAGTTTTTTCCTGTTATTTTCACCCCCTCCCCACCACCCACCACCGTCCTCTATAGTGTCACCCTTCGTGGGGGGTAGTTTCTAGCCTCGACAACAGTGAATCAAGGTCTCGAGGCTTTATTTCAAAAAACTCACCCCCACTTCTCTCACCTTCTCGGTCGTATCACGTGACCTCCCGAACTGGCCTCTCATTCGAGGATTTGTCTCTGCATTTGGGACTGTGCTGTGATTGGAGGATTTTCTACTATAAACTGCAGAAGTGGACTTTTTTTTACTCCATACAAGATTCAGTTCACTGCCCTTTGTTCAGCTAAAAGTGTTCTCTGTGCTTTTTTCATTCGTTTTCTTTATTTTCTTTTGTATTGTGACTCATTTAGAGTACTTTCTTTTTGTTTTTATAAAAGAATAACTATTTTTAAATATGAAATTATATAATATTTAATATCAAAGAACATTAATTTTATTTGCATTTAAATAACCGGCAAAAGTTCTGAATCAAATTTAAATTTTGCAAGATGGAAAATTTGCAATTTATTTTTGCTGGGAAATTTCCGCTCTTACTTATAAAGAATTTTACCCTTTACCTGATGAATGCAAGGGAGATTATTATTGAAAAATATTTTTATTTGAAATCAGCTGTTTTACAAAACTTACCTGTAAAATCAGCTGATTTTTTGGTGCCCAATTTATTATTTAAAATTCATAAACTGGGTTTACTCTAAAGTTATTTTTTTTGCTCTTTTATCATTCCTCGATAAAAAATACACTTATATACATTAATATTGATTAAACTTTGTACATAACTAAAGAGTCAAAGACTGTAAGTGCTTTTAAAATACAATCTAGTTGGAAAATCAACCAATATTAAATGTTAATCTGAAGTCATTTATTTATTTATTAATTTATTATAAAGGTTTAGTGATTTTATGTGTAATTTTACATATATGTTATGAATTGATTAATTAAGAAAAACATTGTAGCTAAAAATGTAATTAATTAGAGGTAATTATTTGGAGTATGTATTAAGTTAATGTTAATTTAGAAATATTATAATATCTAGGTATACCCCTACGTTCAGATATGCATACCTAGGCACACCTTGATAAAGATTATTTAAACTTTAATTAATTAGTATTACAAAAAGAGGATAATTATCAAGTTACTGAATATTACTAAATATATATATTATGCTGTAGACATTAAAGATATTCTATTGATCTAAGTTATACTTTTATAATCGTAATTACGCCTCTAAACAAGGAAAAATGCCCTTGAAAAAATGTAAAAGTATTTATTGTTGACTGAAAGAAAAAAATATTTGAGGCTGCAAATTTCTTTGTCCATTATGACTTGCATCAATTTTTCCTACACATACAGAACAAAGAAAAATACTTAGGTAAATATTTTTATATTTTCAGAAAATAAGTTATTTAAATAATTCTGAATCTTTTAAATTTCTATTTGTAATGTGAAAGTTAAATTCAATTTATATTATTTTTTATAATTTTTGTTTTGAATCGCGGGCGGTCAACCTAAGCGCGGTGTGTGTGTGTGTGCGGCGTAGTTTAGAGTACAACAGCTGATTTTACCTGATTGGGTCGCTGATGACGTCACTTGTTGTCAGGTTCACTTTTCTCTGCACTTTTTGCAAAGAGAAGAACAAAAAGAGGCGTTTTTGCAGTAAGTCTTCTTTTATATATGTGTCAAAGTGAAAGTCAACAAAACCTTTGAATATTTTCTTGTTAAAATCAATAAAAAACTATTCATTCTAAAACATTTTGATTAATGATATAAAAATATTTATTTATACACTAAAGTCTTCTCACCTAACCTCATAATAAGACAAATAGTACACTTCCCTAAAAACTATGACACTAACAACAGCCGTTAACGAAATGTTCTTTATACCACCCCCCCCCCCCCCCTACCTAGTAAACGATCATCCAATATCTCTCGACCTTTGGCAAAGGGCGAATCCATTGCTCTAAAAATTAGGTAACATTTATTACATGAAGTATTAGCAAAGTCCTTTTTTTCTAAATTTTCTTATTAGCTTTTTATTTATTAATCTTGAAGGTAAGAGTTTTTTCTCCTTTTTCTTACTCTGAGTGTAAAATTCAAAGAAGGCAAAGGCCAAAATGACACAGCTTGAAAAGTTAACTGAAAAAGCGTTTTTAACGCCTATATAGGTACTATAAGTATTTGAAATTGGATGCGTAATTTCTAAAATGTTTCTTTACACACTCAATAATCAATACTTTACTTTATATTGATTAATCCATTCGGGCTTAATACAAGGAAGTTTGTGTTAAAAGATAGAGTATCAATGTTTAAGTAGCTACACACAATTTTGAAAAATTAATTAAATTTTTATTAGAAATAAAATAAGTTAATACAAAACTTTCTTGCATTTTCATATTTAGAAATGTATGTTTTTTTCGAAAAAAACATACACTAACTTAACATAAAACTTGCCTTAGAGTAGTCGCGTTACTTGAATACAATAGAATAGAAGTTTATCAATGAAATTATTTACAAAATTATTAAGTTTTTATATTTATTTAGGTAGTTTATTTTCATTATTTTCATAACTTAGTACATTGAATGTATGTTGGTGTTTGGTGGGAGTCTTAAAACTGATGGAAACTTCAGGTTTTAGGCTATTTTTCTTTGGAATTCAAGTTGTGGGGTCCCTCTGATCATCTTCTTCGGTGGTTCCCCTTTGATAATTTAATAAAGAAGCTCAATAAACAATAACAAACTCAAGTAAATTTATCAAAATATCTACTTTATAGTACACTTAATATTGTGTAGGGAAATTATGACTTTGCAAGACTCAGGCACTTAAAAAAACATTATTCCCCAAAAATTACCAGATACGGCTTTAGAAGAATTTAGGGACATACTAAATATCACCTATTATCATCTGGAATCCTGTGTCTACCTAAAACTAATCTTGCTTTAGAACAAGACAAAAAAAGTATACTTTTAACATACTTTAAGAAAAACGATCTATATGATAAGATCCTGCTCGTTATCATTCATTTAGGTTTTAATGATAATTAAATGGCAACTTAATGAATCATTTAGCATGTGAACTCATTTAATAGAGTTTTTATAGGTATTAAATTTTTTTCCTAATTTTTCTAAGCTATCCTGATTTACCCTTCCAGACATTTTGACAAGATAAGTTTTCAACGCTTGATAAGCGATTTTCAAAATCACTTTCAATCAAAAATAAAAATATGTGTGTAAACTAAAAATGTAAAGGCTATTTTTAGAGCTTCAGTTTTACCCATAGACGTCCAAGTTTTTTTTGGGGGGGGTAAAATTTGCTTGGGGGGGGGGGTAATTAGCCCCCTAAAATCTGTTGGCAGGGGTAAATTTTGTTTCCCCCCCAAAATTTACCCCTGGGGTAAAATTTTTTTTTGGGGGGGGTATTTACCCCCCCAAAATTGTTTGGGGTGGGGGGTAAATACCCCCTCCTAAATGCTTGATTTAGAATCGACTCATGAATAAAGTTTATTCGTTGTTTTTATACAAACAAATAAGTACAAAAACAAATAAATTAACGTTTTTTTGCATTGTAAATCCCTTTACTCCCCCTCCCTTTTCTAAATCATAGTCCTAAAGAAGGCGTCTTAACTTTTATTTTTATAGCTAGTCGGTGTTTTTAGTAAGTAGTAGATGTAAAATTTTCCATAGAATTTATATATGCAATCGTTTTTTTGTAGACCTCTTATTTTTTAAGTAATTTAAGGTTTTTTTTTTAAAATTAAGTCGGTTTTAAGGTACTAAAACGCAACAAAAAAAAGAAGAAAACTGTCATTATGAACAAAAATAATTACCTGACAGAATTAAAAAAATAAGGTGTCAAAAATAAGATCTTACTATTTTTGTTCAATTTTCTTCTTTTTTTGTTGCGTTTTAGTACCTTAAAGCTGACTTCATTTAAAAAAAATTTAATTACTTAAAAAATAAGAGGTCTACAAAAAAAACCGATTGCATGTATAAATTATATGGAAAATTTTCATCTACTACTTACTAAAAACACCGACTAGCTATAAAAATGAAAGTTAAGACACCTTCTTTATCAAATTTAAGTTTTATCCCCCTTCCTTGAGTAGGATTGTCTTGACAGTCCAAGTTTAACATTATAATAACATGTAAAAGCTATATACGTACATGATAATTTTACAGACAATCTTTTATTGAATCAGAGCTGGATCTTTAAATCATTTCAATGGTGCGCCAAATCAGGGCGAGCCAACTTTTCACCAATGAGAGCACAGCATTTTACTAAATGCCGCGCTGTGATTGTCTGAAATTCGGCGCACCCCGATTTGGCGCACCATTGAAATGATTTAAAGATCCAGCTCAGGTGTCAATATTTCTATGTGCAATGAATACAGTATTTGATTAGGTGTATTGTTTTTCTACATTGCTTCTTTTAATTAGCGAAGCTACTTCATGATAATCTACATCATACTGTCTGTCTTTACTATTAATTTAAACAATTTACATTATAGGGGTAGTTTCACGAAATGCATATGAACTTAATTTAGTGAACCGCATATTTTATCCTGGTTAAATGATTAAACTACATTTATATGGCATATATTTGAAAGAATTTCAATTTTCTACCACGTAGTTTTTAAAATATCAAGACTTGAAACTCGTTATTTTAAATTGCATAAATACAAAAAGACTATTTTCAAGTCTTGATATTTTAAAAACTACGTGGTAGAAAATTGAATTTTTTTTCAAATATATGCTATATAAATGTAGTTAAACCCATTAACTAGCAAAAAATATGCGGTTCACTAAATTAAGTTCAAATTCATTTCGTGAAACTACCCCTTTAAGGTTTATTTTCACAATGTACTGTTAATTTTTATGTATGATACAATTTCTACGCCACGTATGAATATATTGTTCCCTGTTTTTAAAAGCGAAGCTTTTCTATAATTTGGGTCGGTCCGTCCGTCCGTCCATCACGGATAGCTTTTTTCGCTAATTTAGGCATGTTAGAATTGTCCTATTGATTTCAAACTTTGCATGGTGATTCCTGTAGTAGTACGATTTAGAAAGCGTAGCAACTCTATAATCATTACCAGAATGTCCGTAAGTCCATTTTAAACATGTTGATTTATTTACTTTTTTAACAACAAATTTTTATGTGATCTAATTATCCGTTTCGCTTTTATGGATGTTGTCATCCTTGTTTTTAATAAAAGTATTCAGTAGTTGTATATTTTCTTTGGACAAGTATAATAATATTCAAAGTTACAAGTTAATGAAGTACAAGTATAGTCAACCAATTTGGCTAGTTAATGAAAGAAATCATAGATCTATCTATTTTGTTAAGTTTTATATAACTAGCGGCTACGCCCCTAGAGGCCTCTAGTGGCACTTTGAATGTGTTTTTTTTTAAATATCTAATTACAGAAATAATTGGTTTATGTTTCGTTCAAGTCTCTTTTTCGGGAGGGGTAATTTGTTTCTAGGGGCGATTTCTCCTGAGAGGGTGGTGGTACCCTCCCCCAAAATAGTTATAAACCTTCCCGGGACTTATGAGAAGCTACCCTATTAAGGAGAACCCGATCGGTTCAGCGGTAAGCGAGATCCTTCGGTACAAACACACAAACACACCAAGACATCCTGTTACTTTAGTATAAGGATTACAATTTTCAACGCGGTTTTTACAAAAATCATTCTATTGATTTGACAAGTATGTCCTAATTTTCCAAGGAAAAGTGTTTCTTTCTTTCTTTAACCTACATCAGGGTATATAAAGCAGGGATTCAGGGATAAGACAATTAAGGATACAATACTCCCCCCCCCCTATTCTTGAAAGTAAAAACTTATATATGGCAGTTTATTGTTTTCAGGGTTAGGGAAAAGATGGTAGATCAATAAAGAACCTTTGTCATCTACCTCCCGGGGTTTTTTCTTGAATAAATCGGTTGCTACATTAAATACCGCAATAGTACACAGGAAACTTTCTTCATTACTTTTAGTTTTTATATAAAAAGCTTTGTCCATTTATGTCAAGACATTATTATTTGATATATAGAATTTGTTAGTTCCAGTAGTTCAATGTTTTTTTAGAACAAATTATACAAGCATACAAATAATCAAAGCAGTATGGTTAAACAATTTTTTTAATGTTTTATAGTCAAGTAAAATAAGTCACTCATTAGAGCAAAATGTTCACAAGGTAACATATAAAAAATCTGCTCTGTAATTCAGATCGGGGGGGGGGGGGAGATACTCATTTAAAAATGATTATTTTACTAAATGTACAGTAGTTTATAAATGTACAAATATTTATTTAGTTATTAATCTAAACTAATCTAAAGGCAAAAGAAAATATTTAAATAGTAATTAAGTTCAACTTTAGGAATTACAAAAAAAGAAGAACATATTTTTTGGTTGAAAAAATCGCAAGTTTGGGCCAGAACAGTTTTTATTCCAGCGAAATTTGATTGGATTCGATTCCGTACTAGAAAAAAATACTTTTTTATTCTAATAATGGACAGTCAACTTACCAATCTCTTAACTCAAATATTGAAAATATGACCTTGATTTTTAAAATAAATATGTAATTAGTTTTAGATAATGTTGTTCTGTCAAATCTGCTCAATTTTTAGATAATTTAATAGATGATTGTATTACAATTCAAGTAAAAAAATAGAGGGATCACGATAAATACAGACGTAGTTGGGACACCTTGTGTCGACTTTAAATTGGGTATTTATATATTAGCCAATAGCATGGGAAATATGAACACAAGAATTTTGTTTAAAAAAATTTAAAATGAACAGTTTATGAAAAATATTAATTAAATATTAGAGATATGTTTTGTTGCAAATGGATATATTACTACTTGGATGTTACACCAGATTTTCATGTTCTCTAATAAAGTGAAACTTACAGCGGGTTAAAATACCGATACCAACCACCCCCTTCACCACATATTTTATCCATTTGTTGCCTATCAATAAAAAGACAACAATTATAAAAGAATAAAAAATGAATTAGGTTGATTTGCAGTTTTATACGAACAGATATTAAGATAGTTAGATAAGAGGAATGACCTAGAGAGAAATAATATTAATTAAATGAAGATGCGTATAATAACATACACAAACTTAACTGTAAAATGCAGATTCTAAGATCAAGTGATAGGGATAGATATTATTATTTAGTAATTAGATTCAAGTAAATTTTGTGCTTAATTTTATTTATTTAATTACAATAATGCAATTCTAACACCTAAAGACTTTGTGTTTATGAGCAATATTTTACTTTTGAGTTGGGTTGGGGACATTGCCCCCAAACTCGTTCTTCTATTAGTTGGCTTAAAATGTTTGAGAGTTTATGATTAGGCATTGATTGGGTTGTTTAAAATAACAACGATGAAATTATTTTCATAATTCTTATTATTTAATCTGAGAACCTTTGCATTTTAGTTTGTATTAAATTTAGATTTTTAAAGCTATTTATGAAATATTAGGAAGTAGGCAAGAAGGCTGATTTAGGGTTTCATACACTGTATCAAATAATTATAATCCCTATTCCCTGCCCCTTTATTCTGAATCATATTTAAAATGCTAGGGGGGGATATTCCATACTGTAATGTTCAATTACCAAAGTATTAATCAGAATGAGTAAAACAAATAAAACATTAAAGAACTATTGAAACTTCTTTTTAAACATGGCAGATCCAATTTATTTTTTTGCAGATAACAGGATGTTTGTGTGTCTTCATGTCTGTTTGTACCGATGGATCTCCTTTAAAATGTAGCTTCTCAACGGTCCTGGGAAGGTTCATGACTTTGAATCGCGGCTAAAAAAAACTAAAAAAAGGGGTTAGGGGGATCACCTAACCACCATCACCCTCAAGTGCTCCTAAGGGCGTTAAGGGGCTTAGCCGCTAGTGTCAAATAAAATAGTTTCGTATTTAAACAATTTTAATTAAATTTTCATATTTATTATTAAAAGAAAAATCCTGTCTATTATTTTAATGTTGCATTCTGCACATCTCATGGATACAGGGAGATGAAAATGAAAGATAAAGTGTCATTTTACTTATTAAAAAGTTGCTAACACTTTTATATTCTTTAGAATTAGAATTGCCGGAAGATTTGTATGTTTTATCTAATAATTGTGTTTGTAAGTTTTGCAAAAAAAATGATTTGGGAACTAAATGTTTTTATCTTCCATGGTCCGATCCTTATATCCCTGACACTTGCAACAATTATCCTACTCATGTCAATATTATTGACAGCATCATTATTACTAGCAAAGCTGCTCTATAATTTACACTATATGCTCCTTTTTGGCGAGCGAAGCCCCGAGGTGTTTGTGACTGTTTGTCATTTATTTGTTCTTTTGTCTTTTCTTCTATCTGTTAGTAATGCACTCAGAGATAAAAAAAATAGTGCTCACTCTTTCAAGGAGGGTGGAAAATCGCCTGTTCTGAAAATATTGCCAAACATTGTAAATAAATATAATCTAGTAATGATGGCAGCAAATGTTTTTTCTTCAACAAATATTAACTTTAGATGTTTACCTTAACGCCCTAGGGGCAAATGCCATAGAGCTAAGGGTGAAGCCACTATTACAAAAACAAACAAATTTTTTATGTAGAAATCTTTACTTGTAAGATCTAGTTGTTCAAAGATTAATATATCCAAATAAATGCTGGACATAATGGATAATAATATGAACAATAAATTTTTCTTTCGCTACATTTGATGTGTAAAATTCTGTCTTTGTTTCATTGTAAATAATCAGAAGAAGATTAGGATGTGGAATAATTTAACTGCCATTTTCCTATTCATCCCTAGTTTAATTTAGTATATGTGTCAATCTGATCACAGACAATTAGAACACCGAGTATGTCCACAAGTGTAAAAGTACAAATAACCAATAAAATACTGTCATTTTTTGGTTTTAAAATTGTTTTGTTTTGTATATTTATAAGTAAATTAAAATTTTCTTGGTAAAACCCACTAAAAAATTCTAATATACAAAATCTAACCCAAAAGTAACTGCCACGCGACAATTTATTATTTCCAAATAATTGCATTGCTTTTTATTTATTTTTTAAATGATATCTTTAATCAGCTTATCACTGGATTAATCTTGTAACTCCTTGAATAATTAATATGCTGATCTGAAAAAAAACATATAATCACATTTTTGAAAAGGATGACAACATTCAAAAGTAACCTAAAAGTTATTTAAAAATTAGAAAAAGCTAACAAACAGGTGGACAAATTAAGCTGCTTTATCAATATATCCAAGAAAATAACCTATTGCAATAGTTAAACAATTTTATGGAAATCATATTTTCTTTATAGCCTGTCGGACAGACAGACTAACATAGATATAGAAAAGGTAAACAACGGTCAAAGGAATCTTTACTACAGCTGTCTATTTTACTGGAATAAGTGCAAATAACATTTTACCTCAATATATCTTAATAGCATGCCGAAGGCACGGGCTAAAAAAAACTAGTTTTAATCTTATGATTGTACATTTCTATATTCGTAGAAAACTGGATATAATACGATGCTAGACATAGTTTTTTCGTATTTATGAGAACCGGTTCCTGTCCACCGGATTCGAATGAATACGAGAAAATTTCTTTCTTTACTTCTTCTTAATTTTGAGATTTGTAACTGGACAAAGTGTCCGAAAAAGCAGCCATGTGACGTTATAAAAATGAGGGATTATCCATATCTTTCCCACTTCTCCTCTAATCTCCTGATTTTTGAGACACTTTGTCCAGTTACCGAGATTTATCCATTCTTTATAAAAGTGTTCGCCTTCGGCCCCTCGGGACTGACAAAGCTGGTTTTAATCTTTTATTTTAATTTCCGTGGCAAGCTGTTTAATACGTTGATAAATAACTATTCCATTATTACCCCAACCCCGATTAATTTACGCTGGATAAGAACCGGCATTTAGCCATACTGAAAAGAAGATTGACAATTTTCCACGCAAAATAAAATTAAACCCTGTTTTATGGGCTGTCAAAGTTGGATTTAATCTAATAATTTTACTATCTGCGGAAAACTTAAAGAAAATATTAATAACTTGTTTAATTATTTCAGATTAATGGTAGATTTGGTTGAATTTGCGTATCCTTGTTCAGTGTGCGGGGTAGGACTGGATATTTATAAAATATTTGTCTTTATGAATAGAGAACAATCAAATAATAAAACCTCAACCTTCTGTGATCACTCTCTAAACAAAGGTAAGGTTTATTTTGACATATTTAAAATTTTATAAATTTGTCACAAAAATAAATCAATTTTTAAAATACCAGACATGTTTTTTGTTCATTTTATTTAGCGGCAAATTCAGAGTTGCAAGATTGTGCCATCTATTTGTTTGGTTCCTTTGCTAAATTTTCCGCGGATTTTTAAAAGAAAAAGTATGTTATTAATTAACGATAACCATTGTTTAGTTTGTTTTGTAAAAAAAACTACGGGTTTCTGTAAGTATTTCATGTGTGAGTAATAGTTTCTCGAGATTTTATAAAGTATCTTCAATTGAAATTCTTTAAACCTATATGATTTTATAAAAGGTACAGCAAAATTTTAAATTAACATTTTAAAAAGTTGCTTAAATGAACTGAAAAAGCACCTTTAGGAAGTAATGTAAGACGGTCTCAGCGGGCCACCATAACTATTGCCGTCAATTAGTTTGGCAGCTAAAGTAAATGTGCTGATTAAATTTTTAGTCTATTATTGAGACTTTCTACTATATAATCTGGAAAATGGTTTGACAGGTATAGATTTCCAATTTTTGAATATTGAATTATTGTTTTAGAAGTTGGGCCACATTTACCTTGCTGGAAGCTGGCAACCTGGAGCTGAGGCCAACCTAACAAGTTAACCAAAGTGCCTTGCGGATAAAACTATCCTTCTATCTGATTTTTCTTGCACCAAAGACTGAAAGTAGATAAAAGTATCTTCCCAACATACAAATAGTTATGCCTAGAAGCTATGCACAGTGCACACACACCCTCCTAAATTAGGTGTGTGTATTTGTGTGTGTGTGTGTGTGTGTGTGTGAAGAAGCCCAAAAACGCAGCGGACAAAATGATTTTCTGCTGAGAGTAGAGAGCGAGAGCTCAAGGAGCTATATTATAACATTCTCTTTATTTCTTCCTTCTTTGCTGCAGCCCTCTCTCACTCTCTCTCTCTTTGTGTGTGTAACTAACTTATATAGTTTAGTACGGAGGTGATTGTCATTGCGTCAACTTATAGAGAAAGCAAAAACTTTCCTCACACACACAAAAGTCGCAGTTAATTTTAGCGACCACCACAGAAAAAAAAATTAGTTGAGAAAAAAAAACAATTATTCTTATATAATAGACATTTTATTTATATGAGTCATATGACTTTAAATTTACAGATATGTATCAGATGAAAAAATAGTGAAATGGAACAGTGATATTCATTTTAAAAAAGATAATTAAAACATTTTTTGGTAGAAAAAACTACAACTAAAAAATTAAGATGTCGCCGATAGTAGAAAAACCCATAATAAAGAATGGAACCACTAACAATGGTAAAGTTGAGCAGAATGGAGAAGCTGGAGGTAAGAATGGAGCCGCCACCAACGGTCAGAATGGAGACCTGGACCTCACAGAGAAGCTGTTGGATGGAGAGGGGGAGGAGTGGACCAGTGAGATCCCCCCGCCCCCGGATGGTGGATGGGGGTGGGTGGTTGTCTTTGCCTCATTTATGATTCACGTTATAGGTAACTTTAGTTTTATTATTTTGGGCAAAAATCACTACAGAAATTTCTTTTTAAAAACGTTTAGTATGTTTTCATACTTTTTATCTCGTTTTTTAATATTTTTTTTATCGCATCGTATTATAAACAGCTACCCTATTTTTACTTTTAATATTCTTGGAAAATTGTCTGTAATACGATGCTCTACATTGTTTTTCAGTATGGCTGAAAGTCGGTTTTAATCCAGAAGATATTAATCGGTTTTGAAGCCATACTGGAAAAGATTATTATTAATTCAATTATACAAAAATGTGACTAAGATATGTTTATCTTAAAAGTACACACATACAGCCGTTAGCTATAATCATTTATAGACAAAAAATAATCCTAATTGTATTTTTTGCCCACCCAGCTTTCTAATATCAAATGTATATATTGTCCTGAAACAGGCTTTTACCAGTTTTATTTTAACACAATCACTGTGGGCTACAATTGAATCAAGACAAAAGTAAGTGCCGAGCCCTGGGACCTATGTAGGGTGAAAATATACATAAATCCTTGATGATTCCATGTGGACACAAAATATTCTAGCGGGGTCTTTTGGTTTTTTTTCAATTTAAAGTTCTGAAAAAAAATTGAAAAAAATATGAAAATCTTTAATAAAAAACAAACAAAAAATAATGTTTAATATTTCTTTTTATTTAAAGATACAAACAACTTATATAAATACTATAAGCTTTAAAAAAATTACAATTTTCAAATTTAGACTTTCAATATAAAGATTTGTAGAAAAAACCTAACAACAAATTTTAACATATTTCTGATCAACATAGCAATAAAACGTCTTTTGCAAAATCTTTATCATCAAAAATAAATAGCACTTACTAAAGACTTTTTTTCATTTAAACTTATACTTTTCACATTAATTAACTTTAAAGATTGAT
The DNA here is from genome assembly GCF_053477335.1 of Acartia tonsa. Classification (NCBI taxonomy): domain Eukaryota; kingdom Metazoa; phylum Arthropoda; class Copepoda; order Calanoida; family Acartiidae; genus Acartia; species Acartia tonsa. The sequence continues at coordinate 2,946,898 of NC_137261.1, read as the reverse complement.
TTTTTTAAAAAGAAAGGTTGCGTGATTTTTTTTATTCATAATTAATTGCCTAATTTTGAGATTCAGATAAAAATCTTTACTACTTTATATTAATGGATACTCTACTAGCAGCGGCTACGCCTCTAGAGGCATATAGGGACCCTTAGGTTTACAATTACAGTTTTTTTTAATGAAAAAGTTAAAAACATTTATTTTGGAGAGTTCATTCTCTTGGGATAGTGATGGTACCCTTCCCCAAAATAGTAATAAACCTTACCAGGACATATAAGAAGCTACCATGTAAAGGAGAACCATATTGGTTCAGTGGTTAGTGAGATCCCTTGGTGCACAAAGACTCACATAGAACGTGTTACTTTATTTTAAAGATACATATATACACAGAAACTCTACAATCAGAGTATGTCTGTTTGTTCATCCGTCTGTATAAAAACATTACAGAATATATTTATTTGGTACTAGCGGCTACGCCCCTAGAGGCCTTTAGGGGCACTTGAGAGGGGAAGAAGTGGTTGAATTCTACAACTAGATTTTTATTTTAGACTTAAAAAGAAAAAGTTATTTTTTGTGTGTGAAATGGGGTCCTTTTTTAGGGGTTGATTTCTCCTAAGATGGTGGAGGTACCCTCCCAAAATAAGTTATAAACTTTCCAAGAACCAATGAGAAGCTACATAGAAAAAAAAGAACCATTGATCATTGTTAATTACTATTCAGGGATCTAAAGGGATAAGACAATGACCGCTAAATTGATTTACATTCCCAAATATGATACATGGATAACCCTTCTGTATGTTTCAGTTAATGGTTGAAATGTTGGTCACTTAATTTAATAATCCAACCAAACAAAAATCGCAACAGGTCCACTAAGTAGTTAAGCCAACGAATAACAAATATATTTTATTAAATGGAAAAAGAACAATTTAATCATAATTCAAGATAAAAATTATTTTATCACTAGCGGTTTTGCCCCTAGAGGCATCTAGGGGCCCTTGATAAGTGGGGGGAAGTTGACCCCTCCCCTACTTTCAGTTTTAGTATGTAAAAGAAAAAGTTTTTTTTAAATGTTGGGTAGGAATTAATTTTTTCTAAACTCAAAACTTCTCAGGACCATGAAAAACTTGAACCAAGAAGAACTATATCAGTTAAGCGGTTACAAAGAATCTTCGGTACCGACAGACAACCTCACACACACACACACACACACACAAACAGACAGACACAGAAACTGTTACTTTTATATAAGGATTAATAGACACTAAACTACTCCTTAATATGTTGATCCTATATCAGTCTAAAAGATAGGTCAGTAAAGAAGAACCAAATTGGTCCAGCGGTTAGCAAGAACTTCAGGCACAGACAGAAAAAAACACACGGACATCCTATCTTTTTTATACAGGGATATACCTTTTAAACGGTAGGAAAATTTTTTTTTTCCAGATGATATTTCTCTCCCTGCTTTAAAGCACTATTTATGATACAAAATAGATTGATGTCTGTTTGTCCATCTTTCTGATGCTAGAACTGATATCGTTCTTTTTTTACTTTACTATGTAGCTTCTCATTGGTCCTTGGTAGGTTTATAACTTTTTTGAGAAAGAGAAGAGAAATCGCCCCTTAAAAAAGGACCACAACACACAAAAAAAACTTTTTCTTTTTGAGCCTAAAATAAAAATATAGTTGTTGAATTCAACCCCTGCTTCACCTCTTAAGTGCCCCTATAGGCCTCTAAGGGCGTAGCCGCTTTAGCAAAATAAATATATTCTGTATTGTTTTTATACAGACCGATGAACAAACAGACATACTCTGATTGTAGTGTTTCTGTGTATATATGTATCTTTATAATAACAGGTTCTATGTGAGTCTTTGTGAACTATGGTTCTCCTTTACATGGTTGCTTTTCATATGTCCTGGTAAGGTTTATAACTATTTTAGGAAAGGGTACCACCACTATCCCAAGAGAATGAACTCTCCAAAATAAATGTTTTTGACTTATTCATTAAAAAAACTGTAATTGTAAGGGGGGTTCAACTTCCCCCCCAACCCAAGGGCCTCATATGCCTCTAGAGGCGTAGCCGCTGCTAGAAGATTATCCATTAATATAAAGTAGTAAAGATTTTTATCTGAATCTCAAAATTAGGCAATTAATTATGAATAAAAAAATCACGCAACCTTTCTTTTTAAAAAAATCAATCTTTAAAGTTAAATAATGTGAAAAGTATAAGTTTAAATGAAAAAAAGTCTTTAGTAAGTGCTATTTATTTTTGATGATAAAGATTTTGCAAAAGACGTTTTATTGCTATGTTGATCAGAAATATGTTAGAATTTGTTGTTAGGTTTTTTCTACAAATCTTTATATTGAAAGTCTAAATTTGAAAATTGTAATTTTTTTAAAGCTTATAGTATTTATATAAGTTGTTTGTATCTTTAAATAAAGAAAAACATTACAAATCAACTTTTGTTTGTTTTTTATTCAAGATTTTCAAATTTTTTTCAATTTTTTTTCAGAACTTTAAATTGAAAAAAAACCAAAAGACCCCGCTAAAATATTTTGTGTCCACATGGAATCATCAAGGATTTATGTATATTTTCACCCTACATAGGTCCCAGGGCTCGGCACTTACTTTTGTCTTGATTCAATTGTAGCCCACAGTGCAATGCTTTATCATCCAGCCGTTTCGCAGACAAAAAAAATTAACTATTTTTTTCAGCAGGGAAAGGTATATTGTTTCCAGTATGGCTTCGATGTCGATTAATATTAGCTGAATTAGAACCGGTTCTCAGCCACACTGAAAAATCATGTATAGCATCGTATTACTGACAATTTTCCACGCACATTAAAATAAAAACATAAAATAAATATCAGAATAATTTTGTCTAAAAGAAGCGAAACAACACTAAATATAATTAAAGTTTGAATAAAAAGCAAGGAACTTATTCGATCAAAAATCTATTGGCACAACCAGTAAATAAAAGGACCAATTTTATGTTTTGGTATTTCTCTGCACGTGGGGAGAAGAAAAATAACAAAACTGTGTAATTAAGATAAGAATAGTTATTTCTCGTATCGTATTATAAACGGCTTTCCGCGGATATAGAATGTACAATTATAAGATTAAAACTAGTTTTTTTAGCCCCGTGGTGCCGAAGGCACCGGCTAAAAAAACTAGTTTTAATCTTATGATTGTACATTTCTATATTCGTAGAAAACTGGATATAATACGATGCTAGACATAGTTTTTTCGTATGGATGAGAACCGGTTCCTATCCACCGGATTCGAATGAATACGAGAAAACAATTATTCTACTTATATTGACGGAGTGACGGAAAAACAGACTTACTGAAGCTTCGCTACAAATAAAATCAGTCAGTTTGTATGAACTTCTAATGATATGTTTTGAATTATTAATGTGGAGCAAACAAAATATATAATAAAAGATGTTTTTCATTATCCAATGTTAGACATTGATGAAAATATAATCAAATGTTTTTTAATATAATTTAGTACTTTTAAGTTTTAAAGTTTATAGAAAAAATAGTCGAAGTTATTCTATTCAATATGAGCGAAGCTTTTTGAACTCATAAAACGCGCGCTGTTTGGACAGAAGCGTCTGGAGAAAAGTTAGTTTGCCATTAAAAATGATTCTCAATAAAACAAAAAGATTAATTTTTGGCGATGGGTACAATAGCAACTTTGTAAATCAACTTTTTAAAGGAAGAATCAAATGAAAAAAAGTTTATCTGTTTACTACCTGTGTCGTATTTGAACAAGAAATGTATAATTATATCCAACAGACAGACGTTCAATATGATATTTTAAGTAGCTTCACAGCTGTAAACATGAAATGGAATTTTTTTTATAAGATTTTTAATTTATCATTAAAAGGATTTTTATAATCCTTTAAATATAAAACTTTTCCTAAATAAAAATATTTTTTTTTACAAGTAGCACTCTAATATCACGTTCATAACATTTTAATGAATAAAGGCAAAAAAAAAATTAAAATCATTAAATACTTTAAATAAGTTTTAACCAGAATGTAAGCATATTGATCTTTTATTTAAAAAAAAAATTGACTAAAAATCCCGTTAGAACGCTGACTTGAATATAATTTTAGAAAGTCAAAGTTTTAGGTCGCTTTACATAACTTACTTAGCTACAAACAGACGAACGTTTGGATATAAATATTATGTTCAAAGAGTAGCTGCGCTTAAAAAACAATTAAGAATAAATAAGAGTGGTGTTTTCATTACATCACAAATATACAAATAAAATGCTAATGATGGGTTAAAAAGGTATAAAAAACAGCAAAATAGAAATTATTATAAATATAAGGAGACCTTTTCTAAGACAGGCATTTATTTAGGATTGACGTTTTTTAGATAATTAACCGAATTAACATAGAATTAAGTTTCTTTTTAGTTAGTTTTCTTTTGACAAAATCTTTTCATAACACTTCCAATGAGCTCTGAAATTTTTAATTAGAGAAGAAAAATGATATTTTATCTAGAAACTTGTAAAGATTTATTTTCAATATTTTGTATTTTTGTGTTTTTAATGATGGTAAAAATTCTAATTAAAGAAGAACTATTTTTTTAATAAAAAAAGACACTAAATTGACTAACACCGTTTATTATACCAATTTAATTTATGAAAGAAGATTAAAATGCAAATAAATTTCAAGTCCGGGATGGAGAGGACATAAACAATTAAATTTTACCACATTTTACTCATTTGAGATGGATGAATGGTTAATAAATCTTCTATTGTTCTATTTCTGTATACTTAAGTCTAGTTAATTATTGTACGTTTGTTGTACGTATAAGGTAGAAAAATACCTATAAAGTGAAATATGAATTGTAGAGTACCTACGCAGCCCAAAAGATCTTTAAATAGTTTGAAAAATGGGTCAAAATTAAAACTAACATGCAAATGCAAGGAACAACTGTACATGAATAGTCACGAATATTTCAACAATTTTTTAGGGTATTTCAATGTTACATCTCAAAAGCATTCGTTTTTTTTATCAATTACTTTTTCATTTATAATAAAGATTTATTTGAAGAATATGCATTGTTTTGACAAAAAAGACTAAATCAAAGAAAATGATGATTTTTCTCACTTATTTTAGATTTTGTTAAGATAATTAATCTTTTAATAGAAAAGCCCTGTCGGTTCAGTGGTTACCGAGATATTAAGCTTGAGATAGATGCTCAAACAGAAAGACAGACAAACGGATATAAAGACACATAAAAGAAAGACAGACGGACAGAAAGAAGTACAGACTTTGTTTACTTTCCCTGGCTCTACTTAATATTATACAGTGTGTTTTTTTATGAGAACTTTTTTGAAAGCAATTTTACCCCACTTATAGTTATCAGAATTTAATGATTAATGGCTTATTTTCTTCGTTTTTACAGGCAATTAATAGAACAACAACAAAAATATTTCAGTTTTTATTTAAAAAGTACAGTAAAATCTAAAATTCAAAACTTAGGTGTCAACATCTAAAAATGGTTTTAGCGCATTTTTCTTATGCTCAAATAATCAACCTTTTGCAAGAAGGGCTGCTAAACACTTCAAAGTTGAGATATAGAGCTAAAAATGTATACAGATACTATTAAGGACATGTACTAGAACATATCAAAGTTTGAAGGTCATATCTCAACCAGGGAGGGATTACTGGCCCCCCAAAGTCGACTACAGAAAATCCATTTTTTTAAGAAAAATGCGCTAAAACCATTTTTATATGTTGACACCTAAGTTTTGAAATTTAGATTTTACTGTACTTTTTAAATAAAAACTGAAATATTTTTTTGGTGTTCTATTAATTACCTTAAAAAACGAAGAAAATAAGCCATTAATCATTAAATTCTGATAACTATAAGTGGGGTAAAATTGCTTTCATAAAAGTTCTCATAAAAAAACACACTGTATTATAGATATATTTCCCCTACTTGTAAGCACACCCATATCTAAGATGGCAAACCCAGTATTAAATAAGTATTGACATGTGTACTAATTTATAATGTGCTTACTGTTTGCTAGTAGTATGTAGGACATTAACCTCTTTTTATCTCGACTTGTTGCTGCACCACTAGCCTATAAAGCAATGTTCTTACTTATCCACCAATTATCTAATTCTACAAAAGAGGTTATTTTCTTAGCGGATGAATATATATTTATATTGCCCAAAGAATTTTCACTTAAGATCTTTGAATGTAACCTATCTTTGCCCAAAAATATACCCTGAACCAAAAATATTTTTGTATTAAAAAACATGTATTTAAAAAAAATATAATTATATTATTATAATAATAGTTATCAGATGTCAAACTTAGCAGTCAAGAACAAAATGATATAAAATGAAAATAAATATCCAGAATTATTATATTTTTTTTGTGGTTTTATTATTTGATTTAAAATCATTTTAAAAACAAAAGTACATAAAAACATATATCTACAATCATAATATTGATTAAAATTATTTATTTGATTTAAGAAACAAAATATTTATTTTGTAGTGCAAATGTGAAACAAAAAGCTTTGTATTTATATTTAAAACAAAGATGACAACATCCATAAGTAGCTAAGCATAAAAAATTATGGATATACATACGGACAAAGTTAGTTATAGAGCAGATGTTAGGTTGTTATAACAAAAGTTAGAGAGAGACAAAAGCATCACCGACAGATGGACAAAATATTTTATAGACTAGATGCGCCGCATATGTCATAAGAATTTTAAATGAAAAATTCAGCTCTCTTTCCTTAAAAGCAACTGAGAAAATCAAATTTCCTCCATGGCGTTACGGACTAAGTTCCTGACAGACGGACATATTGTATTCTTTAGTTTACTTCTGAAAGAGTACTATATTTGTTTTTATCTATCCTGATCTATTTTAATCATTATAAGTTTGTTATAAGGAAGGGAAATATTAAAATTTATCTATTTTTCAGCTGATGGAATAACCTATTCATTTGGAATCTTCATGACCGAGCTTATTGATGAATTTAAAGCTGCCCGAGGAGAATCTGGGCTTATTCCTTCCATTCTTGTGGGTGTTACTCTTGGATCAGGTAATTACTCTTCTAATTGTTACTCACTGGCAAAATATAGTTGCTGGTTGTCTTTTGTGTATGCTTGTTTATAGTTACGCTATATGCTTATTAGGTATCAATTGCAGTAATTGGCATAAATGTTAAGAATCTGCTGCCACTTCTTCTATTAAAGTTAAAGAATGCAGGGAACAGGGGCTAAATACATCAACACGTCGGAAATATTAACACAGTCAAGTCACTACAAAAAAGTAGATTGTAATTTGCTAGCAGACGAAAAAGGTTCTCACCGCTGGAACCAGATAGTTGTCAATGTTATCCATCTATACATATTCCATATCGTTTATTCTTCTTTTATTCTTAATGTAGGTACTCTATGGTTCGTCTGAAACTGCTTATTATAGTTACTCTATGCGTTTTGATTTATGTTTACATTTTTAATAAGATGCTTCTAAATCTATGGCTCATTCTTAGTTGAGTAAATCTCTTTTGTGTAAATGTGTAAAAAGTGAGTTAATGAGTAGCTTTACATAATTATTAATTACATACTTTTATATTAGTTTCTTTATATATTTTTAATTTATACATGTATGTAATAGCAATCTTGATAACTTTATATTCCTACAATAAAGAACTCCTTACGGAAATATATTCTCAATTATTGTAGGTAAATCAAATTATATTTGTTGGATATACATACTTTAGGATATAGGACAACGGAATATTATTCAAGTTTCAATTTAAAAGGTCATACTTAACACCTATAAAAATGAAATTATTTTAGAACATTGACTTGCGGAAAAATTTGCTTTGATTTATCTCCCCCATAAGTTTTCCCCTCTAACCTTGTGGGTAAAGGTGTACACCCAGTTATGCACTATCTTGTTGTTTGTATTACACCCCCTAAAGTTTCCGCAACCACCTTCGCAAAACCCTTTGCACGCCAATTTGTGACCACATTGTCTTATCCCAATATCCCTGGATATCAAATTATTAGTTTTGTGTGGCTATATTGTTTGTTTAATAAGATAAATATATATTATACATGGTAGCAGTCATACACTGTATATTTTAGAAATAATTATCAAAAATACCTTTATGGCAAAGAAACCAAATCCTGTAATAGTTATTTCTCGCATCGTATTATAAACGGCTCTCCGCGGATATAGAAAGTACAATTATGAGATTAAAACTAGTTTTTTTAACCCCGAGGTGCCGAAGGCACCGGCTAAAAAACTGGTTTTAATCTTATGATTGTACATTTCTATATTCGTAGAAAGCTGGATATAATACGATGCTAGACATAGTTTTTTCGTATGGATGAGAACCGGTTCCTATCCACCGGATTCGAATGAATACGAGAAAATTTCCTATCCTATCTTAGATTATTTCATGGGATTTAACTGTAAGTATATCTACATTGACTTTTAATGACTTTAAAACTGTTAAAATGTAAGTAAAGTAAATATCTAATTTTTAAAACATTTTGAGTACGTACCTGGGAGGGGGATGTAGTTCAAAATGATCCATTAAAGTGTTCAGTCCTAATAGCTTTAAAACAAATTACTATCCACTGCACTGGATTAGAACCGGCTCTAAGCCATACAGAAAAATCATGTATCGTGTAGTTTTACAGAAAATATTATCGATTATTAAAATAAAAATCATAATACTAACACAAGTTATAAATAACAATTCCCTAACTAGTAACTAAATACAGCATGCAAAGATGTTGGAGCCTTCTTGTAGATTCTGTAAATAAATGTTAACAAACTCATTAATTATTTTAAATGTTCTACATTTCAAAACAAGGATGACTCAAATTAAAGTAGCATATTCCAAAAATGATAAAATAAAAAGATAGAGCAACCTCAATCAACCTTGTGGCTCATAGAATTCATTCCAATATTTTCAATTAACAATAATCTCAAACGCAGCCACTAAATTTTTATTCAGCCGTCCCCGTCAGCTGAGCAGCTTATAAAGCTAGCCAATAATGACCGCCAGACAGCTTCTGAGTCTTTCAGTCTCACGGTGTTGCAGCTATATTTATCAATGCAGATTTCCCCCTTTATGTCTCAGACGGACGGACGGACGGGCAGACGGACGGACATTTCGAAGTATAGAGTAACTTCGCTACTAAAAATGTTCTGAAAAGTAAGATTAAAGATTTAATTAATCACAATTTGTTTATTTCATCTTGTTCCGCCGTCTATAAAAATCTCAAATTTTATGGCGTACTTTTAAAAATACACTTTTTTGATGTTTTTAGAAGCGCAGCTTCTCTATGACTATGGCATACCAGTACGTCCAACAAGAAAATTGAATGTAACTTTTAAAATTGAAATTAAAAGAAGAAACTTAAATGAGTTTTCTCATTTTTTTCTACCCTTAACAAACAATTTTATAAATTCGTTAGAAGTTCTTACTTTATGAAACGTATTTCTCACCATAAAAATGTTATTGATGTACTATTTATGGACATAATCATCCTAGTTTATTATTTTACCATCAAAATAGTGTAAGAGGTCTAAAAAGGTTATTTTTTGAAAAACTATTATTAGTCTACAAAATTGTTTGCAAATATGGAATAAGAATAGCATGATAAACAAAAAGTAAACCATAACAGAGTAAGGTGTATACTACAAGAACAAACATTAACCCCTTCTGTTATATCAGTACTAGCGGCTACGCCCCTAGAAGCCTCTAGGAGCACTCATCGCTCGACCTCGACCTCATCTCATTTTAAATTTGATTTACAAAAGAATAAAATAATAATTTTTTGGGGGGGGTGGGTGAAGACACCCTTCCCAAAAATAGACCTATAAGAAGCTTCAATGTAGAGGATAACAATATCGGTTCAGCGGTTAGCGAGTTCCTTCGGGACAGACAAAAAACGCTTACTACTTTATATAATAGGATAAGTAGAAAAGTTTGGACACTGAAGATTTGTACATCCAAATCAATATTGGGAGATCGTGTTTAAAGATCAAACTAATTTACAGCACATTGTCTCTCTCCTATTATATATGTATAATAATATATTTTTGTATTATGGTTGCCTTTTTTGATGGAATTTAAACAAAACTTAGATACCAAAGGTTTTTTTTGATCATAATTTTACCAGTTGGTGTCTTTTAATTAATTATTTTTCCCAATATTTTTATTACCTGAGGAAAGTATATAGTTATATTTGTTCCCTACTGCATTAAAAAATCCTCAAATGATTTACAAAGTTTAGCTATTATATTTACAATTACCAAATATATGTTTTGATATAAATAGACTAGCCAAACAAGGACAGTTTTATCCATTGCGAGTCCATCTGACATAGAAAAGAAATTTAAATACAGGAGACAGCAGAGATTTTCATACGTTTAATATAATGTTACTAGCGACTGTACACCTAGCATCTAGGGACCCTTTATTGAAATTTCTAAGAAAGGGCAAAAAATAGCCTAAAACCTGATCCCGGAACCTATATGAATTTTTCCTATAATTGAGACAAAAGCAGTTTATTAGCTTTCGACATCTTACGCAACAGACAAAAAAATTACTGCTTTAGAGTCTTTGCTCTTTATTTTACGAATTGTGAGGTGATGCGTAGACTCGAATTAAAATATATCTACTTACTTAAATTTTGAATAATCCCTGAAGAATAGAATCAAATCGGTTCAGTGGTTACTGAGATCTTAAGACGGACAGACAGCATGCTACTTTGTATTATACTAGCGGCTTCGCCCCTAGCCTCTAGGGGCTTTGCCCCAAGAGGTATAATTACATCTTTATTACCTGGAGATCCCCCACTCCACCACTATTTTAAATAATTAAAAAAAATGGCGGAGGGATTTTTTTTTTTTTGGGGGGGGGGTTGGGGGTGTACCACCCCCCAAGAAAATAGCCTATAACCACCACAGGACCAGTAGGTATATTCCCTGAAGAGTAGAATCAAATCAGTTCAGTGGTTTACCGTGATCTTAAGGGACAGACGGACAGACATCATTCTACTTTGTATCATAGATATGTATGTAAAACTTTATAATGAATACGTTAACGTTACATACGTCTCAAGTACTATTATCTACGGATGAACATACAAGTTCTAATTATAGATAATCTACGCTTGCAAATACTTTAATTCTTGTGAGTGCGTCATTTAGACAAATTGTTGACTATTAATATAAGATTGGCAGGGGAATTTACCCTATTTTTTTTTGATCAAGTAAAACGTTTGATTGTTGTTTTTTGTTAAAACAAGGATGACTGCGTTTATAAGCGTGAAACTCTAAATTAAGACGTTAGGACAAACGAACATTAACATTTTTAGAGTGTCTTAACTTAATTGGTAAGCAGAATATTAATTTTATGTTGTATAAAATAAATCAATAATACACGTTAAAGGACATACTTACATGTTTAGGAGTTGAATATAAAGAGACTTTGCATAAAATATTGTACCTTTTTGTCCTAGTAATCACTGTTTCAAAAGTCAAATAAATAAGATGATTATATCACATCAAAAATTGTTGTAAAAAAATAAAATTAGCATTCATTAAATAGACGTAAAGACTTTATGACAACGATTATAGTGTTGCTACGTTTTCTAATCGTACAAAAATGGCGCGACAATTCTAAATTTGCTAAATTAATAATAAGAGCTAATTGTTACGTAAGAACCGACCCTTATTACAGAAAAGCTTCGATTTTAAAACACTTTCATTTCAGATAAAACACATTTTTTCAAGCATTCATTAAAAATAAAAAAACGTTCTTATACAATAAAATTTAAAATTTATGTCATACATTGGGTTCAAACCCTGTCGAACCTGATGATTCTAAAACTACATACTTAGTTGATATACTAACGAAGCAATTTTTAACATAAAATAATTAGGTAACCTCAACCCATTATATTTCTTTACTACTTTCTGCCAAATATTTGTAGGACAAAAAGAGTTGTGAGATAAGCATAGAAGATCTAATAGGGATAAAAAAGTAATCGGAGCAAGGTTAAACTTTATCTGTATCTGTATATATTAAGATATATAAGTTTTCCGGAATTTTAATGTTAGGGGGAGATTTGAAATCTGCATCAAATTTTGAGGATTTTTTTTATAAAATTCGTTTTTTGTATAATTCTTTATCTAAAAGCGGAAATGCATTTTAAGTTAATTAATTTTGACTAATAGGATAGGTGGATTTTAAACTACCTGCGCTATAATTGGTTGAAAGATGTACGCCATCCAATCAGAGCGCAGATTTTTTAAATCCACCAATCACAGATGCCAAAATTAATTAACTTAAATTGCATTTCCGCTTTTAGATAAAGAATTATAGAAAAAACGAATTTTATGAAAAATCCTCAAAATTTAATGCAGATTTCAAATCTCCCCCTAACTTTAAAATTCCGGAAAACTTATATATCTTAGTATATATGGCAGAAGCTGCCGTTAAGTGTTTATATTTCTCAAGATGAAATTTGACTTATCTATAATACAAAGTAGAACGATGTCTGTCCGTCTGTCTGTCCGTCTGTCCGTCTGTCCGTCTGAAGCTTAAGATCTCGGTAACCGCTGAACCGAATGGGCTCTACTCTTCAGGGAATATACCTACTGGTCCTGTGGTGGTTTTAAGCTATTTTCTTGGGGGGTGGGACACCCCCAACCCCCCCAAAAATGAAAATTTACCCCCCCCCAAAAAATACTCCTGGTGCTGCTGGTGCAGCTGCTGGTGCAGGTGCAGGTGGTGCAGCTGGTGCTGCTGGTGCAGAAAATTATTTTTTTTCTAGGGGCAAAGCCCCTAGAGGCTAGGGGCGAAGCCGCTAGTGTATTAAATAGAGTAAGTCATATTTATTTCTACTTTTAATATTAATTATTATGCCATTTCCCATAAAACATCTTTTTTTAAAGGAGCTTAAACTAATAATAATCTGTAATACAAAGTAGCTTGATGTCTGTCCGTCTGTCCCTTAAGATCTCGGTAATCACTGAACCGATTGGATTCTACTCTTCAGGGAATATACCTATTGGTCCTGAGGTGGTTTTTTGGCTATTTTCTTGGGGGGTAGGACACTTCCAACCCCGCCCCCCCCCAAAAAAAAACAAAAAAATCCCCCTCAACTAAAAAAAATTAATTTGATATCAGTGGTGGCAGCACCAGAGGTACTTATTTTTTTTTTTAATTTCCTCTTGGGGCAAAGCCCCTAAAGGCTAGGGGCGAATCCGCTATTATATTCATAAAATGATAACACCAAAATTACCTTTTCATGTGAATGTTATTCTTATGTAATTTTTTCCTAAATATATTGTACTATCACTAATGCTTATGTCGTATGGGTGAGTTGCACCTGGACTGAACAGTCAACTTGTCAACTCAAGGCCAGACTCTTGGTCCTTCACCTCATACCCGTGGTACAGTACATTACAGACAACCAACTCTCTGTGATGCACGACCTTTGTCTGAGAAGTCCTAACTGTGCATGGTAACGAGTTGCGCCTGTTTTGGGCCAAGGCATTCCCCCCCACCCTAACTATTTACGTCGCGCATCTGACATAGTAGCAGTGGGAACCATTTTTAACGTCTTTAGTTATGACGCGGTGTCGGACCGAGATTCGAACCTAACACCTTCCCGACGACGAGCGGATGCGCTACGTGTTGAGCCACGGTCGCGGGTTGTACTATCACTAACCCAATGATCAAATATTACACGTACCGGCATCTTAATATAAATGTTACTACCTGAAAAAGTAAGATTGATTTCTAGTAAAAAAGTGACCCATAAATAAGTACAAAATCTGAACAGTTTTTGCAGAATGGCTACGTAACCGATTAATATCCGCTGGATTAGAACCGGTTCTCAGCTATGATAAATCATGTATAGCATCGTATTGCTGACCATTTTCTACGAATATTAAAATGAAAAATCATAAAACTAATACCAGTTTTTTAGCTCGAGCTTTTAGCCCCTCAGGGCTAACAAAACTGGTTTTAAGCTTAATATTTTTACTCTAATATCCGCGGAAAGCTGTCTATGATTCGATGCAATAAATAAGAGCAAATATATTATAAAATTAGGACTACTTCTTCGGTTTGTTCGCCTTTTGTATTTCAATATCAATCGTTATGAATCACAACTCTATAAATCAGACATAATTAAAAGAATGAAGCTTAGTACATATTTTCCAATCATCTTATTTGCTTTTATGGTAAGTTGTCATTCCTAATTTATAAAATGATTCAGATTAAAATTAGATGCCTTAATGTAAATTTTATACTAAAATGCATTTCAAGAATTTTATCATTTGCATTCTTATTTGGCAATTATCATTCAATATCTAAGTAAAAACTAAAAAAAATTTGGGCTGGCAATTTCGTGATAAAAATATTATGATAAAAAGAAACAAAGTATGCTGTTTCAAATAAGTGCAGCTACTAGATAAAACTTTATTGAAAAGTATTATATATTGTTTAATAAAAAAGTATAATGTTATTTTTCTAGCGAATCTCAGCCTCTCAGGTGTTTTAATTATATCCACATAAGACTGTGGTTTCCTAAAAGTGCTTATTCGAGCACAGAACCTTTCAACCTCTTGCCCTTATTTTACAAAAATTGTTAATAAGAGGGGGGTTAGTTTTTGGTTTATTTTTTCATTACTTTATGTAAGGTTCGGTTATATTGGGTGATGGATAGCCTGCAGGATTAGCTCTTATAACAGCATACATAATTTGTTGTCATTTTTTACCGCTTGCAAAAATGACAAAACAATGTAAAAGTATGTCAATGAAAATGCTCCCAGCTTCACAGGATTGTTTCGTGTAACTGATTAATTTGCTGGTTATTTTTACTGCAAGAAAACCAGAGGAGTTGGTTCAGCAGATTTAGAAGAAAACGTGCTAAAAATTTGCATGCAATTTTTTTGCAAAGATATCTTTTGAATTTTTGTTGTTGTGCATTGAGTGGGTGCATGATTTCATAGTCAACATATAAATTGTGGCACTTTGCTCACAGAAAAATCCCCCCAAATTATAGTAAAGTTATTTTGCAATTCGGATATTGCACCTTGATGTAAAGGTTTTCTTGTCTTTTTTAATGTAGTCTGTTTGTAGTCCGTCTGTATAAAATTTTGTTTACTTTATTAAAAAAATTATTTAACTTTAACTATCCAAATTTGATGTCCTGTAATTATTTGAGGTTTGCACATCTTTATACATGGAAGGACAGTTAAACTTTTCATTTCAGGACATGAGTTTTAATGACTGTTCTAGTTTTTATTAAAAATTATTTGATTGGGGCTTAAAGAAATGCACTTTATGTTTGGAAGGGAGAGGGCGTGCACCCTTGATTTATCAAGGAGAGGGGGTGCACTCTTGATTTAGCAAGGAGAGGGGGAGCACCCTTGATTTATCAAGGAGAAGGGGTGCACTCTTCATTTATCAAGAAGAGGGGGTGCACTCAATTTTTTAAAAGTACAAATTTACCTTTGTAAATGCAAGAGTACAAAGCAATGATAAAGTCAATGCAGTTTTAACTTGGAAAGATAGGACAATTGCAGAAAAATTTATCTACAACCTTTATATTGAAAATTCAGGGTAAATTTACACACATGCTCGGCAGCTGCGCGCCAGCTGCGTATAAGCCTCAGTGAAACATTAATTTTATAACATTAAAATTTAACTGAATACCTAAATATCTGAACATCGGGTTTGGATTTAAAGCATATGCGCGGCTGGGGCGTGGCTGCCGAGCCCTGTATAAAAAGTGGTATTGAGGAGGTGGCAGATTTATACTCCATTGTCGTATCCTTAAATTTCTGCTTCAAATTAAGTTTTGCTTATCGATTTATCATTTCATAGATGTTGCCCCAGATTTTTATGTACTCTTATAAAGAGATGCTCGCAGCTTGCTAGAATAACAATACCTCCAATCCACCCCATTTATCCCATCCTATCTCCTCCCTTCTTACCGGATGAACGATCTGACTAATAAAAGAGGTTCATATTAGCAAGGAAAATGATGACAAACTGTCCCTGTCAATATATCCAACTATATCATACATCCATTTTTATACTCTTTAATTAAACTTACTTCGGGTTGCAGTACCCCTTCATTTTTAAAAATTCAATGTTAATTTTTAAAAAAAATTTTACCTTATTATTAAAACAAATAATAATTTTAAATTTTGGAAAATGAATGAGAAAGAAAATATTTTATTTGATAATTTTTAATTACTGATAATCTGATGTTAAATAATATTTACATATAATACAGGGATAAAGCAAAAATAAATTGTTTTTTTTATAAAATTTTTTAAAATCTTGGCTGTGTTTATATTTCCGACGCTATTGGCTGATATTCAAAGACTTAGGTCGACACAGGGTCCCCACTACGTGGATAGAGTTGCTTTTAGCTCTTGCCCCCTTTATTCTTATACTTTAATATGTCGACCAACCACTTTACATTTTAGGCGATTTCTCTTAGGAAGGTACATGTACCCTACCCCAAATAGTATAAAACCATGCTCACTTGACTTGCTGCAAAGGCGAACTATATCGGTCCAGCGGTTAGCAAGATTTTAAGCTACAGACACACAGAAAGACATCCTGTCATTTTTATATTTTAAGAAAATTTGAGGGAGTCATAATTTATTATTCACTGTCCTATTCTTGTATCCCTGAATATAATCTGTCACTATATCAGTAATGTCCTATTCTTGTATCCCTGAATATAATCTGTCAATATGTCAGTAATGTCCTATTCCTGTATCCCTGAATATAATCTGTCAATATGTCAGTAATGTCCTATTCTTATATCCCTGAATATAATCTGTCAATATGTCAGTAATGTCCTATTCTTGTATCCCTGAATATAATCTGTCAATATGTCAGTAATGTCTTATTCTTTTATTCCTGAATATAATCTGTCAATATGTCAGTAATGTCCTATTCTTGTATCCCTGAATATAATCTGTCAATATGTCAGTAATGTCCTATTCTTATATCCCTGAATATAATCTGTCAATATGTCAGTAATGTCTTATTCTTGTATCCCTGAATATAATCTGTCAATATGTCAGTAATGTCCTATTCTTATATCCCTGAATATAATCTGTCAATATGTCAGTAATGTCCTATTCTTGTATCCCTGAATATAATCTGTCAATATGTCAGTAATGTCTTATTCTTGTATTCCTGAATATAATCTGTCAATATGTCAGTAATGTCCTATTCTTGTATCCCTGAATATAATCTGTCAATATGTCAGTAATGTCCTATTCTTATATCCCTGAATATAATCTGTCAATATGTCAGTAATGTCTTATTCTTGTATCCCTGAATATAATCTGTCAATATGTCAGTAATGTCCTATTCTTATATCCCTGAATATAATCTGTCAATATGTCAGTAATGTCCTATTCTTGTAACCCTGAATATAATCTGTCAATATGTCAGTAATGTCTTATTCTTGTATCCCTGAATATAATCTGTCAATATGTCAGTAATGTCCTATTCTTATATCCCTGAATATAATCTGTCAATATGTCAGTAATGTCCTATTCTTGTATCCCTGAATATAATCTGTCAATATGTCAGTAATGTCCTATTCCTGTATCCCTGAATATAATCTGTCAATATGTCAGTAATGTCCTATTCTTATATCCCTGAATATAATCTGTCAATATGTCAGTAATGTCCTATTCTTGTATCCCTGAATATAATCTGTCAATATGTCAGTAATGTCTTATTCTTGTATCCCTGAATATAATCTGTCAATATGTCAGTAATGTCCTATTCTTGTATCCCTGAATATAATCTGTCAATATGTCAGTAATGTCCTATTCTTATATCCCTGAATATAATCTGTCAATATGTCAGTAATGTCCTATTCTTGTATCCCTGAATATAATCTGTCAATATGTCAGTAATGTCTTATTCTTGTATCCCTGAATATAATCTGTCACTATATCAGTAATGTCTTATTCTTATATCCCTGAATATAATCTGTCAATATGTCAGTAATGTCCTATTCTTGTATCCCTGAATATAATCTGTCAATATGTCAGTAATTTCTTATTCTTGTATCTCTGAATATAATCTGTCAATATGTCAGTAATGTCCTATTCTTGTATCCCTGAATATAATCTGTCAATATGTCAGTAATTTCTTATTCTTGTATCTCTGAATATAATCTGTCAATATGTCAGTAATGTCTTATTCTTATATCCCTGAATATAATCTGTCAATATGTCAGTAATGTCTTATTCTTATATCCCTGAATATAATCTGTCAATATTTCAGTAATGTCTTATTCTTGTATCCCTGAATATAATCTGTCAATATGTCAGTAATGTCTTATTCTTGTATCCCTGAATATAATCTGTCAATATGTCAGTAATGTCCTATTCTTGTATCCCTGAATATAATCTGTCAATATGTCAGTAATGTCCTATTCTTATATCCCTGAATATAATCTGTCAATCTGTCAGTAATGTCCTATTATTATATCCCTGAATATAATCTGTCAATATGTCAGTAATGTCCTATTCTTGTATCCCTGAATATAATCTGTCAATATGTCAGTAATGTCTTATTCTTGTATCCCTGAATATAATCTGTCAATATGTCAGTAATGTCCTATTCTTGTATCCCTGAATATAATCTGTCAATATGTCAGTAATGTCTTATTCTTGTATCCCTGAATATAATCTGTCAATATGTCAGTAATGTCTTATTCTTGTATCCCTGAATATAATCTGTCAATATGTCAGTAATGTCCTATTCTTATATCCCTGAATATAATCTGTCAATATGTCAGTAATGTCCTATTCTTGTATCCCTGAATATAATCTGTCAATATGTCAGTAATGTCTTATTCTTGTATCCCTGAATATAATCTGTCAATATGTCAGTAATGTCTTATTCTTGTATCCCTGAATATAATCTGTCAATATGTCAGTAATGTCCTATTCTTATATCCCTGAATATAATCTGTCAATATGTCAGTAATGTCCTATTCTTGTATCCCTGAATATAATCTGTCAATATGTCAGTAATGTCCTATTCTTATATCCCTGAATATAATCTGTCAATATGTCAGTAATGTTCTATTCTTGTATCTCTGAATATAATCTGTCAATATGTCAGTAATGTCCTATTCTTGTATCCCTGAATATAATCCGTCAATATGTCAGTAATGTCTTATTCTTGTATCCCTGAATATAATCTGTCACTATATCAGTAATGTCCTATTCTTGTATCCCTGAATATAATCTGTCAATATGTCAGTAATGTCTTATTCTTGTATCCCTGAATATAATCTGTCAATATGTCAGTAATGTCCTATTCTTATATCCCTGAATATAATCTGTCAATATGTCAGTAATGTCCTATTCTTGTATCCCTGAATATAATCTGTCAATATGTCAGTAATGTCTTATTCTTGTATCCCTGAATATAATATGTCAATATGTCAGTAATGTCTTATTCTTGTATCCCTGAATATAATCTGTCAATATGTCAGTAATGTCTTATTCTTGTATCCCTGAATACAATCTGTCAATATGTCAGTAATGTCCTATTCTTGTATCCCTGAATATAATCTGTCAATATGTCAGTAATGTCCTATTCTTATATCCCTGAATATAATCTGTCAATATGTCAGTAATGTCCTATTCTTGTATCCCTGAATATAATCTGTCAATATGTCAGTAATGTCTTATTCTTGTATCCCTGAATATAATCTGTCACTATATCAGTAATGTCCTATTCTTGTATCCCTGAATATAATCTGTCAATATGTCAGTAATGTCTTATTCTTGTATCCCTGAATATAATCTGTCAATATGTCAGTAATGTCCTATTCTTATATCCCTGAATATAATCTGTCAATATGTCAGTAATGTCCTATTCTTGTATCCCTGAATATAATCTGTCAATATGTCAGTAATGTCTTATTCTTGTATCCCTGAATATAATCTGTCAATATGGTCAATATGTCAGTAATGTCCTATTCTTGTATCCCTGAATATAATCTGTCAATATGTCAGTAATGTCTTATTCTTGTATTCCTGAATATAATCTGTCAATATGTCAGTAATGTCCTATTCTTATATCCCTGAATATAATCTGTCAATATGTCAGTAATGTCCTATTCTTGTATCCCTGAATATAATCTGTCAATATGTCAGTAATGTCTTATTCTTGTATCCCTGAATATAATCTGTCAATATGTCAGTAATGTCTTATTCTTGTATCCCTGAATATAATCTGTCAATATGTCAGTAATGTCCTATTCTTATATCCCTGAATATAATCTGTCAATATGTCAGTAATGTCCTATTCTTGTATCCCTGAATATAATCTGTCAATATGTCAGTAATGTCCTATTCTTGTATCCCTGAATATAATCTGTCAATTTGTCAGTAATGTCCTATTCTTGTATCCCTGAATATAATCTGTCAATATGTCAGTAATGTTCTATTCTTGTATCTCTGAATATAATCTGTCAATATGTCAGTAATGTCCTATTCTTGTATCCCTGAATATAATCTGTCAATATGTCAGTAATGTCTTATTCTTGTATCCCTGAATATAATCTGTCACTATATCAGTAATGTCCTATTCTTGTATCCCTGAATATAATCTGTCAATATGTCAGTAATGTCCTATTCTTATATCCCTGAATATAATCTGTCAATATGTCAGTAATGTCCTATTCTTGTATCCCTGAATATAATCTGTCAATATGTCAGTAATGTCCTATTCCTGTATCCCTGAATATAATCTGTCAATATGTCAGTAATGTCCTATTCTTATATCCCTGAATATAATCTGTCAATATGTCAGTAATGTCCTATTCTTGTATCCCTGAATATAATCTGTCAATATGTCAGTAATGTCTTATTCTTGTATCCCTGAATATAATCTGTCAATATGTCAGTAATGTCCTATTCTTGTATCCCTGAATATAATCTGTCAATATGTCAGTAATGTCCTATTCTTATATCCCTGAATATAATCTGTCAATATGTCAGTAATGTCCTATTCTTGTATCCCTGAATATAATCTGTCAATATGTCAGTAATGTCTTATTCTTGTATCCCTGAATATAATCTGTCACTATATCAGTAATGTCTTATTCTTATATCCCTGAATATAATCTGTCAATATGTCAGTAATGTCCTATTCTTGTATCCCTGAATATAATCTGTCAATATGTCAGTAATTTCTTATTCTTGTATCTCTGAATATAATCTGTCAATATGTCAGTAATGTCCTATTCTTGTATCCCTGAATATAATCTGTCAATATGTCAGTAATTTCTTATTCTTGTATCTCTGAATATAATCTGTCAATATGTCAGTAATGTCTTATTCTTATATCCCTGAATATAATCTGTCAATATGTCAGTAATGTCTTATTCTTATATCCCTGAATATAATCTGTCAATATTTCAGTAATGTCTTATTCTTGTATCCCTGAATATAATCTGTCAATATGTCAGTAATGTCTTATTCTTGTATCCCTGAATATAATCTGTCAATATGTCAGTAATGTCCTATTCTTGTATCCCTGAATATAATCTGTCAATATGTCAGTAATGTCCTATTCTTATATCCCTGAATATAATCTGTCAATCTGTCAGTAATGTCCTATTATTATATCCCTGAATATAATCTGTCAATATGTCAGTAATGTCCTATTCTTGTATCCCTGAATATAATCTGTCAATATGTCAGTAATGTCTTATTCTTGTATCCCTGAATATAATCTGTCAATATGTCAGTAATGTCCTATTCTTGTATCCCTGAATATAATCTGTCAATATGTCAGTAATGTCTTATTCTTGTATCCCTGAATATAATCTGTCAATATGTCAGTAATGTCTTATTCTTGTATCCCTGAATATAATCTGTCAATATGTCAGTAATGTCCTATTCTTATATCCCTGAATATAATCTGTCAATATGTCAGTAATGTCCTATTCTTGTATCCCTGAATATAATCTGTCAATATGTCAGTAATGTCTTATTCTTGTATCCCTGAATATAATCTGTCAATATGTCAGTAATGTCTTATTCTTGTATCCCTGAATATAATCTGTCAATATGTCAGTAATGTCCTATTCTTATATCCCTGAATATAATCTGTCAATATGTCAGTAATGTTCTATTCTTGTATCCCTGAATATAATCTGTCAATATGTCAGTAATGTCCTATTCTTATATCCCTGAATATAATCTGTCAATATGTCAGTAATGTTCTATTCTTGTATCTCTGAATATAATCTGTCAATATGTCAGTAATGTCCTATTCTTGTATCCCTGAATATAATCCGTCAATATGTCAGTAATGTCTTATTCTTGTATCCCTGAATATAATCTGTCACTATATCAGTAATGTCCTATTCTTGTATCCCTGAATATAATCTGTCAATATGTCAGTAATGTCTTATTCTTGTATCCCTGAATATAATCTGTCAATATGTCAGTAATGTCCTATTCTTATATCCCTGAATATAATCTGTCAATATGTCAGTAATGTCCTATTCTTGTATCCCTGAATATAATCTGTCAATATGTCAGTAATGTCTTATTCTTGTATCCCTGAATATAATCTGTCAATATGTCAGTAATGTCTTATTCTTGTATCCCTGAATATAATCTGTCAATATGTCAGTAATGTCTTATTCTTGTATCCCTGAATACAATCTGTCAATATGTCAGTAATGTCCTATTCTTGTATCCCTGAATATAATCTGTCAATATGTCAGTAATGTCCTATTCTTATATCCCTGAATATAATCTGTCAATATGTCAGTAATGTCCTATTCTTGTATCCCTGAATATAATCTGTCAATATGTCAGTAATGTCTTATTCTTGTATCCCTGAATATAATCTGTCACTATATCAGTAATGTCCTATTCTTGTATCCCTGAATATAATCTGTCAATATGTCAGTAATGTCTTATTCTTGTATCCCTGAATATAATCTGTCAATATGTCAGTAATGTCCTATTCTTATATCCCTGAATATAATCTGTCAATATGTCAGTAATGTCCTATTCTTGTATCCCTGAATATAATCTGTCAATATGTCAGTAATGTCTTATTCTTGTATCCCTGAATATAATCTGTCAATATGGTCAATATGTCAGTAATGTCCTATTCTTGTATCCCTGAATATAATCTGTCAATATGTCAGTAATGTCTTATTCTTGTATTCCTGAATATAATCTGTCAATATGTCAGTAATGTCCTATTCTTATATCCCTGAATATAATCTGTCAATATGTCAGTAATGTCCTATTCTTGTATCCCTGAATATAATCTGTCAATATGTCAGTAATGTCTTATTCTTGTATCCCTGAATATAATCTGTCAATATGTCAGTAATGTCTTATTCTTGTATCCCTGAATATAATCTGTCAATATGTCAGTAATGTCCTATTCTTATATCCCTGAATATAATCTGTCAATATGTCAGTAATGTCCTATTCTTGTATCCCTGAATATAATCTGTCAATATGTCAGTAATGTCCTATTCTTGTATCCCTGAATATAATCTGTCAATTTGTCAGTAATGTCCTATTCTTGTATCCCTGAATATAATCTGTCAATATGTCAGTAATGTTCTATTCTTGTATCTCTGAATATAATCTGTCAATATGTCAGTAATGTCCTATTCTTGTATCCCTGAATATAATCTGTCAATATGTCAGTAATGTCTTATTCTTGTATCCCTGAATATAATCTGTCACTATATCAGTAATGTCCTATTCTTGTATCCCTGAATATAATCTGTCAATATGTCAGTAATGTTCTATTCTTGTATCTCTGAATATAATCTGTCAATATGTCAGTAATGTCCTATTCTTGTATCCCTGAATATAATCTGTCAATATGTCAGTAATGTCCTATTCTTGTATCTCTGAATATAATCTGTCAATATGTCAGTAATGTCCTATTCTTGTATCCCTGAATATAATCTGTCAATATGTCAGTAATGTCCTATTCTTGTATCCCTGAGTATAATCTGTCAATATGTCAGTAATGATAAACAAGCACAAAACGCGTTTTCTTAAAACAAAGTTCCCCAAAATAACACATTTTTAAAAAGTGGATTGTATAAGAAATTTTTTTCTTAATTGGCAAAGGGTTTTCTTATTCATACGTTAAAAAAACCTTATAGCTGAAAAAAACGACAGGAAGTTAAATATTCTTTGCTAATAACAAATTAATTTTAATTTAAAAAGAATACATGAAATTATTTGTTTATAATATCCATAAATCTTTTTGTCATTCATTTAGTGTCTAAATTTAAACTTTATGTAGCGCAGCTGTTCTATTACCAGGATATGTCAGTACGTCTATCCGTATACTGTTACTTTATTGCTGTCTATAGACTGATCTTAAAATCTTAAGTTTCTTAATGTTAAATTCTTTAAAGTGGATTTCTGCAATATTAACCAGAAATCGAGTCAGTAAATGTAATCTTGTTATTGCTGCGCTTATTGTGGACATAATAGTCCTTGTTTACTTGTCATTCAGTAGCACCCCATAAATTATATCAAATTATTGCCAACAAATATATTTCAACAGATCATGTGTGTGTAGGTGTGTGTGTGTGTGTGTGTGTGTGTCCGTGCAGGTTTGTTTGTGTGTAGGTGTGTGTATGTTTGTGTGTGTGTGTGAGTTTGTGTGTTTAAGTGTTTGCATGTGTGTGTCTAAGTGTGTGTGTGTGAGTTTGTTTATGTTTGTGACTTAGTGCATTTATGTGCTTTTGTGTGTGTTTTGTTTATTTTTAAAAATCATATGTGTTCATAACCTCTCTTGAAGATAGTATTAAAATGTTTCAGCAATCAAAATGAAAAGGTTTTTTAGAATAATTTTTTGGCTTAGATTAATATTTGATAATATTGTTTTGAAATCTATGGACCTATAAAAAAAATCTGAACTGGATAACTTTATTGTTCAACCTTTCTCTGTATGTCTCTTATGAGCACGCTTTTGTAAGATCACTTTTAACTTATTTTAACTCATATGCCATGGGTTACTAGCAGACAAGATGTGAATTACTCTTATAGATTAGCTTTGCTCCTAAATTCCTATTTAGAGCAATGTCGCATATAAAATTTTGTGAACTTTTCCAGTCTACGCAATTGCAGTGCCCTAAAATAAATTTGTACCAAATATGACAACATTCAAAACATCAAAACTTATCCTTATAATAAAGTAACAGGATGTTTGTGTGTCTATGTGTCTGTGTGTTTGTGTGTTTGTACCGAAGGATCTCGCTAACCGCTGAACCGATCGGGTACTCCTTAACAGGGTAGATTCACATATGTCCCGGGAAGGTTTATAACTATTTTGGGGGAGGGTACCACCACCCTCCCTAGAGAAATTATTTTTTTTTTAAATTTCTTAATTTTAGAAAGAGAGTTCAACGAAAAACAAACATCAAACGTAAATTTTTTTTACTTTTTCTTTTAAAATCTAAAATAAGAAATTGAATTATTAAATTTGACTCTCTCCTCCTCAAGTGCCCCTAGAGGCCTCTAGTGGCGTAGCCGCTAGTATATTAAGAAAGTAATAAAGGAATTATTAAACTTTGTGCTATCTTTTTCATATCTTTACAAGCCATCTTAAACGCCTTAAAATAACGGAGATTTCCCTTAAAGTAAATAGAAACTATTCTCCTTATTTTGAAATAAATTGAAAATAGTTTTTCATTTTTGTTTATTACTTTAGGTCAGGTTATGTGATGTAATTTGGATAAAGGGAAGCCAGGCAGGGTATGGGCTCTCCTCATCTGATTAACTCATAAATCAGCTGATTATTATTTCATTCCTAAAATTACATTTGACTATAACAGACAGTGACGTACAGACTCTGTAAATTTAAAAGCTTCGCTTCTATAAATCTTTATGAAAACTAAATCAAGGCTAGAAAGATTTTCTGTCCTTCGGGATAAAATATTTTTTTCCTTGAATGTTAACAAGGATGACTTTTATTTTTTTTCTTTAAGCAATCCTATACTAAAACTACACTATGAAGCCTTTGTATGACTTTAAGCTTGTTTTTGGATCTGGTTATGTTAGCTGGTTTTGCTATTAGCGGAAGGTTTGGTCGAATCACAAGGCATTTATTTCAATACAAATTAGTTGCCGCAAAATAGATGATATTTACCTAACAAAGGAATACAAAATTATAAATAGTTGTATGAACCTTTTTAACAATAGGAATAATAAAATAATCTGAGTTAATGTGCTTAATGGTAGTTATCCACCTATTTCTTTACAGGAACTTCTATGTATATATATATATGCATTCTTACAGATTTTGTTAATGCTGTTAGATAGAAGGAAATTTTAATTTTGAGTCTTCTTTTTATGTTTTTTTTTTATCCTTGTAAATTTGAAACACACTTTCTTAATACGATTTACCTCAGAAGTCATTACCAAGGATATGCTTATAGAGATGTAGTCTTCCTTGTTTATTCTGATTTAAAATTTATATTAAAATATATTTGTAAACATTTATGCAACTATACCTATGTAATACTATACTGTATTTCTAGCTATCAAATAAAAAAGTGTTGCTAATAATTTGAATACGTAATAGTCTGAATTAGGTTTGCTTTCTATCCTATTATATAATATTTTTAGAGTATTCGAAATTGCATACAAACTGTTTCAAATATTTTTATTCGTGTAATGTTTGTGTTTTTATCTATATTACTCCTATTACGCATTATTGCAATTTTTTGTCTGCAGCTTAACATTTAGAGAATTGCTTGACCTCCAACGCCTTCCCAAAAAAGGTTAATATGATATAATTTACTATCGAAAACGCCCCAAGTAGACTCTAGGGGCCTTTAAAGTTGTGGGGGGGTTGGGGGGAGGTCAAACCCCCAATTTCAATTTAAGTTTAAGAAAAGAAAAAGGATACCATCCCCCAAAATAGTTAAAAACCTTCATCGGACCTATAATAGGCGTTACTGTAAAGGAGAAACATATCGGTGGATGGATCCTTTGCTACAGACAAAAAGCTTAATACTTAAATTAATAGGATTAAAGCCAGTAAATGTAAGTAATTAGTATGGAAAATAACAACAGGAAAGTTATGTTGCATCACTTTAAAATTCTATTTTCCGAAGAAAAAAAAAACAAGGATGATAACATCAGTTTTAACGAAGCTAAATAAAGCAGAAAAAGAGCAGCAAAAATACCAAAGCTTTCAGTGTGTAAGAAATGTTCCTAAAAATTTGACGTTTATCTTTTGAATGTTTATAAAAAGGCTTAAGCTTTTTAAAAACGGATTCGCAAACTCCTGATCTAGTCGTTTGGTAGAAAATACCTAAACATTACAGGAATCTACTTACAAATTTTGAAACTAGTAGGACAACTTAATATAACATGCGTGTATATTTTCTCAGAAACATGTGTCCATTGCAATATTCGGAAAAACTATAAATATAGAGTGGTTGCGATACTAAAAGTTCTTCCGACATTACGGAACATTAGTCAAATATATATATATTGTATAACAGCTGACCGTTTTTTGAGGCAAAATGCATTACTAATGACTTTAAACATTCGGGGTTTGTCAGGAGTTCTTTGATAATTTTTATAGAATGCCTTAATGAAAAGCGAAGACATAATAATTAATATTTGCTGAATATTTGATGATAATACAAGAAATCTTGATTAGGATATGATTTTAATCCTTATTAAAAATCTCGGAAAGGAAAGAAACATAAGTCCCCAACGTTTTATGATAACGTTTTCTAATTTGTTGGCTCAACAACTTTGGGGACTATTATTAAATTATGATTAGTTGGTTCATCAAGTTGATTGTCCAGTCGTTTCAACCACTAATTGTAATCTACAGACGGGTAAATTTTGTGTATCTTCATTGGGGATGTACAAAAATTTATCGGCGATTGTCTTATCACTTTCAATCCCTGAAAAATCTACTGCGCATGGCATTGAAAATAGTTCATATAAAATACATTAGTTGCCTAGTCCTACTTATCCTCCCCCTCCTCACTATAATAAAATTTAAGCTCAAATGAAATCAAATATTATTTTTTCAGGGCCCATTGCGAGTTTATTCACCAACCGCTACGGATGCCGGATAGTGACGATAGCCGGAGCAATTTTGGCGGCTGCCGGTCTGGCCGCTTCCGCCCTGGCCACCAATATTACATATCTTTACTTCACTATTGGAGTCTGTACAGGTGAGATGTTTTTAATTTTTGTTTTGCTGCTAATCTTCTCTGTTTTGCAATTGAAATGTGAGAAAATAGAAATAAAATATGTTTTCTTGAGGTAAAATATAGCGAATCTTTGATGTTTTTTTTATGCGTAAAATAAATATTTTACGTTTTAAAATGAATTGCTCTATTACTATCTATGCTAACTTATTTCTAAGATAAGATCTAGATACTAAAAAATCCTGGCATGGTCCCATATTTCTCAAGAAAATCATTAATAATTCCCCCCAACTCCCAGCATTATAAAACGATCTAATGCTTACTGTAGGTTTGGTTAATTAAAGGTTATAAAAGCTCTGTAGAGAAGTACCCTTCAGGGATAGGGTCCCGCAGGGTTAGATCCCCCGCAACACGTTTCATCAATCTAATTAGGGTGATGGGTTGAAGGGTTTGTTCAATAAAAAATGTTGAAAGTAGTAAATATTTGATGGAGTTTAGGTTATTAGGCCCCTACATGTAAATTCAAACATCCTTTTATCGTCTAAATTGTCTGAAATGTCTAAATTAAAGAAGGAGGGTAGAGGGATAATTGTTATTGAAAAATTTGAGAATTACCCCTTCATGTCATTTGATACATCATTTCGCATTTAATGATAGCAAATTGATACTTTAAGATTACGAAATCATTTTCTTAAATTAATTTTCTTTAAGTACAAGTTGTATAATTTTTTGTTCCGAATGCACTTTCATTACTCAAATATTAAATTTGTATGTTTCTTTTGATAAGTAATACTAGCGGCTACGAAAACCCAAAGTGCAATCAGAAACATCCAGTTACTTTTAATTATACTAGCGGCTTCGCCCCTAGCCTCTAGGGGCTTTGCCCCAAGAGGTTTGATCAAACCAATTTTTCGTAATTAAGATTTTTAAAAATAAATATAAAAAAAATTTCTTCGGGGGGGGGAATTTTTTTATGGGGGGGGGGGGGTAGTCGACCCCACTATTTTAATTTTAGTTTTAAAAAGAAAAAGAAAAAAAATTTTTTTGGGGGGGGTATTTTTAATTTTTTTGGGGGGTTGGGGGTGTCCCACCCCCCAAGAAAATAGTTATAAACCTTCCCGGGACCTATGAGAAGCTACCCTGTAAAGGAGAACCCGATCGGTTCAGCGGTTAGCGAGATCCTTCGCTACAAACAAACAGACACACAGACAAACAGACACACAGACAAACAGACACACAGACAAACAGACACACAGACAAACAGACACACAGACAAACAGACACACAGACAAACAGACACACAGACAAACAGACAAGCAAACAGACAGACATCGTTCTACTTTGTATTATAGATAAGGGATTATAAGGATTTATCAATTTTCGTCCCCTTCTTAATTCCTCGATTAGTGTTTGAGTATGTGTATTTTTATTACTCTATAACATAACAAATGCAAATTATTTTAGCTGTCATTTTTGGGTTTACTTTTTATCATTTTCAGAGTTGAAATTTCAATATTACTACCATAATATAACCCGTCTCTAATAATATAATTTGTTTGCTCTGAATACCTTTTCTCTGGGCTCTGAGTCACTTTTCTTTGGCACGGCTAGACAAATAAAGAGTAATTTCTTATAAACAGGGGACATTATAGAAATAAATACATTATTACAAATTGAAACTAAATTTTTGCTTATGAACTAATTAAGCTTAGGTTTTTAAAATGATTAAGATAAGTTTTTTCCCGGTTTTAAACCAACTACATATATGTAAGACGTCCAAGGTGAGGGGTAATGGGATGTTCCCTCCGACGAAGCCCAATCTGTCCCACTTTTGAGCAAGACGATTCCCTTTTCTCCCATCTCTTTTGAAGAGATTTTCTTCCCCCCCCCCCTTCCTTTTTTCTTTTCCCTTTATATGACGTCATATAGGAATCGTCTTGCTCAAAAATGGGACAGATTGGGCTTCGTCTTCCCTCCTTTAAAGTTTGAAACCCTTCATTTCACCCCCCTCAAAATAAAATGCTTGGACGTCCCTGCAAACCATTATATTGGTATTCATGAAATTCTTTCCTCAAAAGGAACAAAATGTCACATTTTAGCTTCCATAAAACCCTAAATCAAAGGTTTAAATTGGTTAATTGTTACCATATCTGCCCTTTGTTATGCTAAATAAAAATGTTATCCTTAAAATTAAATATGAATTATTCGAAAAGATTATAAGAATAATTTTACTGTTATAGTTTTAAAGGCAGAATAGTTTTTTTCTGTAAGTTCCATATCTCTCTCTTCCTACTCTACTAAGAATTACTCTGCTAACATAAATCGTTCTCGTTGAGAATTATTTAGAATAGTTCTTCTATCATAGTTTTAAAGACAGAATAGTTTTTTCTCTCTCTTCCTACTCTAATTAGAATGACTCTGCTAAATGAAAATGTTCTCCTTGAGAGTAAAGATGAATTATCTTATGAAAAGCTCACACCTCAGAGCAGAGAACAGGGATAGTGCATCTCAACAAAAACATTCTTAACCTTTTTCTTTATTATAATTTCATACAAGAAAAGAAAATAATTCTGGTGAAATTTTCAAGCCATAAAATTAATTTTAGAATGAAATATTCCTATTTCATTAAATTTCATTTGTTGCCAATTTTTTAAGCAGTTAAACTAATTCTTTTTAGAAAAACAATTACACGTAAAACTAACCCCTCCCTTATTTTTAATCTAATTTAAAACAAGGGCTGGGGGTTTCTGAGCTCCTCAAACCACTTTTAGGTAATCCGCCGAATTATCATTTCAAAATGTGTACTGTTAAAAATCTTTATAATTCTTTAGAGGATTTTCTTGGCTGACTAAGATGTTTAGTATTTAAGGTCCTACAAACACCATTTTTCAGGTTCATTCTAGAAATTCTTGTATTTTTTAACCCCTAGTCACATTTAAAACAACAGCCAAATACTTAGCTTCTTAGGGAGATGCGTTACTAACCCCTAACTCCACACCCCCCCCCCCAAAAAAAAAAAAATCTTCAACAATCTTGCAAAAAAATAAAAGGCCTTTACATTATTTGTTTATTTGTATCACCTTTCAGTGTTGGTGCCAAAGAAAAGTACTTATATATGTTCTAATTAATCTCTTCTATCCCAAATAGACCAGGGAAATTACAATGGCAAAAATTTGATAAACAATAAAATTTCCCCTCTTAATATCTTAAAGCTATCAAAAGCAGAATTTTTGAGTAGGGTAATTTTTCTTCCATGTTATTATTCTTTATTCCTGATTTTCTATTCATTGAAAGGAAAGGTACAGAAGTAGAAATATTTTTTTGCTGTTATTATATTAACATAAGACTTAAATTTTTAGAAAATAAATTTGCCAAATGATTTAATTTTGCCAGAATCTTATGCAAATTATCATCAAACCAACTAACGATTTTTTTTACTTAAACCCTTTTCTTAATACAACCCCCTCCCTATTTAAATTTTTGATGAAACTTATTTATATCCCTGCGTTGGGTCTCTATCCCTACGGGTTTCTAACCCTGCGGGGCTCTTCTAACTTTTACCTAAAATCTAAATTAAGCATAAAAAATGTTAATGTTACATAAATAGAATATAAGTGAAACAACTAACCGATTCCAACTAGGTTAATAATATCAATCTTTAATTGTATCCATTATATAGGGATCTAAAGAGATAAGACATTAGCCAATAAATTGATGTACATTAATAATGGTGATAAACATTAAATTATTCCTTCAGTAGATTAAAAAGTAGTGGCTGAAACGTTTAAACACTCAACTTAATGATTCAACCAATCAAAATTCACGATAGTCTCCAAAGTTGTTAAGCCAACGAATAAGAAAACTTTGGGAACTAGTGTAATAAAAAGCCCATTGTCCTCTCTCTCTCTCTCTGATCCATTATATCTATGGTATACATGTTTTGATTTGCCCTAAGCACAAAATAGTTTGCAGCCATTAGGAATGTGCATTAATTTCCTCATATTTAGCATTCTATAGAATTAACAGAATTGCAAATTATTACAATAGAGCAAAATTTCTTTTATCTTTTTTATTTTTAAATTTTTAAAAGCATTCCAGCTCCTCTCTTCCCCAATATTATATTTGCAAATGTGTTTTAGCGAAATCTCGATGCAGAAGTTATTATATACGGAAGTGAATGTACAATCAGCTGTATAAGTTAAACATCGTATCATATGAATGAGAGACACTTTCCACGTAACAGTAATTTGTTAATCCAAAAAATCTCCTCAAATTTCTACAATGAAGCATTTTGCTAGAAGAAAATAAAAAGTGTATGTTCAGTAAATAAAACTTTATTTTATTCAGCATAAATGCAAGAAACCTATTCATACCATGTGCCAAGGTACGTGCACAGAGATCTATCGGGGGTGGGTTCCATTCTCAGGGGGGCTTTCCCTGTTTATGTAATGTAATTCTAATTTTAATAATACGACAATCTTTCAATTTATAAAAGCAGTCTCAAAGTTCATTTTAATATGTTTTTAAGATAGGGGTGTATATTAAAGGAGCAACTCAAGCTTTATGAGATTTGAAAAATGAACTATCACAAGTCGGATGCAGTTACTTTTGCCCCTAGCAATTTATTAGTAGTATCATTTATTTTCATATATACACCAAAATGCAAATAAGATACAAGATATTTTTAAGCTGGGATAGAACAAGGAAAGATACTATCCCTAGCAAAATTGGATGTATTGTATCGCCATGTTAATATGTTATCTATTTGGTAATCAATTTAAAGTTATCATTGCTGATATTATAGACTTTATATTTAGCAAATTAATCAAAGGCAGCCACAGACTTAAGCATTAGGAATGGGGGGGGGGGGTAATTATAAAGAAGTGGAGAAATAGGAAATTACTCTTCCCCAATTTAAATTTTAAGAGGGTATATTGACAAGTTAGACAGTGTAAAAACAAAAATGCCCACAAATGTTATTAAAGATTTTTCTCTTTAATGGTTTCAATCATCCATTCGTTTGTCTGTTCATATTGTAGAAAATTTTATATATTTATGAGCTTCGCTACTTTTGAATATTATGAATCTTAAAAAGAAAAGGTATAACAATATATATACAAGAATAGAATCATTTGTTCATATGGAGATGACAGATTCCATTATGTGCTAAAGAGGTTTTTATCCAGGCATAATATTCTACATAAAATGTTTAATAAAATCTATATTTAAGTGTTTTAAGAACTAATTGAATGTGTTTGTCGTTAAAATGTGTAATGGATAGGCCAAAATGAAATTTTGTTTTCTTACATACACATTATAGAAGATGAAAAATCTGATAAGATTGTTCCTGTCCAATATTTATGTCCAGAATTTTCTTTATTTAAAACTAGGAGCTACATCTCTTGAGGCCTAAAGAGGCCTTTGGGGCTGGGGGGGGGGGGGAGGGGGAGAGTCGACCCCTCTCACTTATAATTGTAGTTTTAAAAAGAAAAAGATAAAGCAAATTGTTTTTATGTTTTATGTTTATTATTTTTTTCTAAGAGCGATTTGGAGGGTGGTAGTACCCTCCCACAAAATAGTTACTAACCTTCCTAGGACCTATGAGAAGCTACCCTGTAAAAGAGAACCATATTTGTACAGTAATTAGCGAGATCCTTCAAACACAGACACTCAGATACGCAGACGGAGATCATTTTACTTTATTATAATGATTGTTGATATTTTAGGTCTCGGATTCGGCCTGATCTACCTGCCTGCCATTGTGAGCGTGTCCATGTACTTTGAGAAGAAGAGAGCCTTCGCCACGGGTATAGCCGTCTGCGGATCAGGCTTTGGCACATTCATCTTTGCTCCGGTGTCAGTTGGGTAGGTTAATCTCCATAATTATGATCTGTAAATACGCGACAGTGACATAAAATAAAGCAAATCTTCGCCTTGGTTGGACCTGAAACGCGTTTAAACTAAAGAAAATAAGAAGATGCGTTATCAAGGACGTTCAAGAGGTGGGGAGGGTGTTTACCCCCATGTAAATTAACCTCCTATCCAAATCCCCCCCCCCAAAAAAAAAAATCTTGGATGTCTTTAGAAAATTAGGATTGTGGGAAATAGATATTTTTCAAAGTAAGCAACCCTTCCTTTGTATATATACAGATATAAAGAAGATTATTTTTTTATATTATAAAAAAGGTTTTGTATCAAATTTTTTTTTTGTAAAGCGGAAATTAACATTTAGGTTAGCATAAAAGAAAACTAAAATAATCTCTTTTCTTAA
This sequence comes from Acartia tonsa, assembly GCF_053477335.1. NCBI lineage: Eukaryota > Metazoa > Arthropoda > Copepoda > Calanoida > Acartiidae > Acartia > Acartia tonsa. The sequence goes on along the minus strand of NC_137261.1, from coordinate 2,912,358 downwards.
AAAAAAATACACTTAAACATTTTATTCTCATGCGGGTTTAAATTTATGAATTAAACTGTAAGATTTTCATGTACTCTTAAAAGTAATACTCGCAGCTGGTTAAACTAATGATACCCCAATCCATCCCCTTATACCCCATCCCCTCCCCGCTTACTGGATGAACGAACTGTATACTAATAAAAATTGCATCTTTCTATTTTAGATTGATAAAGGCTGTAGGATGGAAGTATGCCTTGTTAGTAACTGCCTGCATTGTTCTTCTTAACATATTCTTCGGAGCATTGTTCAGGCCACCTAGACCTGTTAACAGCAAAGTTAAGGTAACAAATATTTTTTAGTAAAGCTACTTTATATATTTTTTAAAAAATCTTCTCAGTGTTTTCACTTAAATCTATTTTAGATCACCAAACCCCCACCCACCTTATTTGTAATTAAAAAAATTATTTAAGCTCCTGAAAGAAAAAAGAATTCAGTTAGTTGACAGCATATACAGTCTATACGGGTGAAACCACCAACTACTCTATTTATCACTTTTGTCTGTCGGCCCCTCCATAATGCCCAAAGTGACGTATGATTTATTTAGGGAATACATAATTTATCAGCTTCTGAAAAATAATTCTTATAATCTTATCTTATGAACGAAATGAAAATATCTTCGTTTTTCCAGCTGTATATAAGGATATATATTACCATCTCTATGATTAAAATGTTAAAATTTTATGTATTTAGTTAAGTTTGAGTACTCAGAGTGAAGATAAGGTTCTGATAGAAAGAAATGGAAATCTCAAGTCTCCCACAAATACGATTACTCCAGTAAGTATCATAACTTCAATAGCTCAACTACTTTATATTAACTTATTATTTGTTCGTATGTCATTCATGGTGAATTAGAATTTAATTGGTAAATCTTTACATAAAGGATCACGCTAACCGATGAACTGATAAGATTCTCCTTAATGATAAGCCTGCACTACTTCATAACAAAACAGTTATTTATAGTTTTTGTTATGGACATAATTTTCCTGTTTTCTGTTGTCTTCATGTTGATTGGCTAGCCCAGTCTTTTTGTCATTATTTCATAGCAAGTTTAGCAAGAACCATTGTTCTATAAATTATCATTAAATTTCAATAATTTTCGATTGCACTAGTAATGCGATAATATAACAAATCAAAAAAACAAAAAAGTATTTACTAAAATGTTAAAACTCACCTTCTTAGGAAATACTAAATAGCTATATTTATATAGGAACCAAATAATGCAAATTAATTGAAAAACACGTATTATCAAAAAAAAAGTTGTTTGCATTTAAGTAAAACCTAACAGTCTCGTGAAGACATACATAACTACACTAATTTGAGAAAGCTTTGCTTAATTAAATGATTGTGAAACATTAGAGCACACATGCCAAGTTTTAAATATTCTCGGCTACACCCTTCTTTATTACCAATTTAAATTTTGGATAGATCTCATCTAAAATATCCTTATTGGCCCACCCCTAATTAAAAACACCCTTGGAAAAAGAAACTAAAACACGCCACATAAACTTAATCTTTTGTTTTTATATTAATTAGTTTAAAATGCGTAGCTTTCCTACAACTGTGGCCTTTGTGTCTATAAAAGGATAGGCAACATATTTATTTGTTTATGGTCATGAGAACCTTTACAAGGAAAAATTTAAGCTATTTAAAACATAGTTACACATTAGATACAAAAGTTACAGCTTCAAAATTTTAAAAATTAGCTTCTGGTACTTTACTTCAATAGAAACTTTGTATCTTCGGTCATTTTTGTCATTGTCAATTCTTTGACATCCTTCTTTATTGGAACAATAATGACAATCCGACCTAATTACTGGTTAGAAAGTGTCAACAGATGGGCACAAAAGGGTAGTTTTTAATCTCCCCCGTGTAAAAAGTTATAATAATTATATCATCCAACAAAACCTTCGTCTTTTTTAGTTGGACAGATTTATGTACCTGATTGGACATCTTGGGGGATAACTCTATTGTTAAGGATGGTTAAAAACATCAAAAGAGCATATATTTACTATGAAAAGGCAACTTTATTTTTTAATTAGATAGAAAGAAGGGCTCGGCGAATATTATTCGCTCCTTTGGCAGAAGAACCTGCTGAAATTAATCAAATGGTTCAAGAAACTCAAAGTCTACAAGTAAAAACAACTAAATAAAGCAGATTTTTAGATTTAGATTTTTTGTGATATTTATATGAGTAAGAGTGTCCCTTTTCTAGTTTTTATGTTATAGATTAGGCTTATTTCAATAATAAAAGTAATATATTAAAAAGTTTACTGAATTTTGATTTTTAAATGATATTTTATAATAAAGAGTTTCCCTTTTAAAAAGCTAGTCAGTTTTAGAGAATAGATTAGAAACAACAATTTGAATCATTTTTAATGAGAAATAGATATCTTAACTGGTTTTCGCTCAGAAATAGCATTTTTACATATTACAGTGGTATTCTGTAGGTTAACAGAAGCAGCTATTAACATGACCATACCCTATAGTTTTAGAGTTGCTTTTCTATTTAAATTATTAGAAATTAACAAATCGAATAGAAATAGCTTTAGAGATTAAAATATTTGATTCAAACGTTTCGCATCCTTTGATCCCATATTAAAAAAAACGCATATTCTTTTTTTTAGTTATCAAAAGTAAAGATTATAATTTTGTGGTAGTTTCTTCCGTCCGTCCGTCTGTTACGGATAGCTTTCATCGTACATAGAGGAAAATTTAACTATCTTATCGATTTCAAACTTGAGAGGATGGTTCCTGTTACAGTTTGGTACAATTTAGAAAGCGTAGCAACTCTGTAATTATTAAACATTAAAAAACACACAATATTTAAAATGATTTATGGTATGACATCTTTTAATATAAAGTACTAGTTTTAAATAAAGAAAGTTCTGGACAGAAATATTGGACAGGACCAATCTAATCAGATTTTTCATATTTATGTAAGAAAACAAAATTTCATTTTGGCCTATCCATTAGACTATAAAAGTTTTAAAGATTTTTAATCAATATAATAGATTTGAAATCTGCATAAAATTTTAAGGATTTTTTATAAAATTCGTTTTTTATATAATTCTTTATTTAAAGGCGCAAATACGATTTAGGTTAATAAATTTTGACCAATAGGATAGCTGGATTGGAAACTACCTACGCTCTAATTGGTTGAATGATGTACGTCACTTAAGCTTCTCCAATCAGAGCGCAGATAGTTTTCAATCCACCAATCACAGATCTCAAAATTATTTAACTTAATTTGCATTTGCGCCTTTAAATAAAGAATTATATAAAAAACTAATTTTATAAAAAATCCTTAAAATTTTATGCAGATTTCAAATCTATTATATTGATTAAAAATCTTTAAAACTTTTATAGTCTACTATCCATTACATATTTTAACGACAAACACATTCAATTGGTTCTTAAAACACTTAAATATAGATTTTATTAAACATTTTATGTAGAACATTATGCCTGGATAAAAACCTCTTTAGCACATAATGGAATCTGTCATCTCCATATGAACAAATGATTCTATTCTTGTATATATATTGTTATACCTTTTCTTTTCTTATCAAGGTTAAAAATGTTCAACAGTAGCTAAGCTCATTTAATTCTATGACTTAAAAACAGATTATCTAATGGATAAATCGAAACCCTTGCAGAGATTTAATTCAAAATCATTTACATTGGATCGATCGCCCTGTCTAACTTGTCAACATCGTCTCTTAAAATCTAAATTAGGGAAGAGTTTCTTCCCTTTTCTCCACCTACTCAATCTCCCCTCCCCCCCCCCCCACCCATACTTAACTCGGTCCATGCCTTTGATCAAATTACTAAAATATAAATTTTATTCAATTATTTCAATTAATTACCACATAGATAACATATAAAGCATTAAAACATGACAATACAATATACATCCAATTTTGCTAGGGATAGTTTCTTTCCTTGTTCTATCCCTGCTTAAAAATAACTTGTATCTTATTTGCATTTTGGTGTATATATGAAAACTAGAGTTGGCTCGATATAACTATCTCCCTATTTGCTAGTTTTCTATATGCATACATATTTCTCAATAAATCTATATTTTTTTCTTTACATTACCATCACCAAAGGGTTTATTATATGATTACAATTTTAGTTCAATATTTGAACACACAAAGTGTCGCCACAATTGAATTCTTTTAAAACAGAGTTTTCTTAAATTTATTATATCATAAATTTAAATTTTCTTTTTTATGATTAGAAATTAAATACTTCATAATAATGTAAATAGCAACATGAAATGAAAAAAATGAATTTGTTTTTAATAAAGTATAATAATGGGTCTTATCGTTCTGGGCAATGAGAGTTTATTATGGATTATTGGAGCACTATGAGTTTCCAACGAATAGTCCTTGGAAAACTTGAGCTCGTTTATAGACATTTATTTCCTATATAGATCTGACATGGATCTTGAAGCAATTAAGCAGGCCGTTTTGTACAGGTTAAAAATTGGAAGATTTCATTAAATAAAAGTTAACGCAAATATACTTAGTAAATAATGATATAAGCAAATTCATCTGTCTGACTTTCTGTTTGGTTAAGCTTCGCTTTTATGGATGTTATCATCCTTGTTTAAAAAAAAAATATTTTGTTATTGTTTATGTTTATTGCTTGTATAATGTGTCAAATGCATAATATGAGAAAAAGGACAAACTTAAAACAACAAGGACAAAAATTTTACAGAAAGTAAGCTTGACATAGGTCAATGGATAGTTTTACGCTATTTTTGTTAATGTTGAAATTTAAGTCATGGGATGGTTTAGGCTGTAGTTCTGCACCCTTGAGACTTTAGAATACGATGTTAGGGGCGCAGCTGCTAGAGTTTACATAAACAGTAAGACCCACGAAAAAGTATCTTTTAGGTTTTACAGCCTATATTTCCTAATATATTATCAAAAGTTGTATATATTCTTCTTCTCTATACATTTCCACATAAGACTATATAAAAATTGAAAGTTTACCTCCATTAACAGCGGAAATTTCTAAAGCTAAAGTTTTGAAAAAAATTCTATTTCTCGGGAGCTTTTTACAAACTTTTACAATATCTCTGTTGATATATTCTTAAAATTATTTTTTCCTCTTTGACTTGTGTAAAATTGTAAAGAGAACAAGAACACATGCTGCTTTTGATGATACATTAAGAAATAAAGGCTGTACACCTCAAAAACACTTTTTCGTGGGTTATACTGTAGTATTACTACATGTTCGTATTTCAGCATACTGTAATACATGTTTGTATTAAGAATCTGTTTAAAATTCTACTAAGAGACTAACTCTATTTGATAATATATTGGTATGTTTTTAATTTCACCTTTGCCTCAAAATCAAAAAGAATGCATTCATCACTTTTTCACTTGCCCTAGTTTTCCATGCAATTGTCAAATCCCTGTGCACACAACTTATAAAACAAGTTGAGTTAGAGAAGCTAAGCAGTCAAGAAATGTTCCGCAATTATAAAACTATTTCCCAGAAAACAATAACAATGTCTCAATAGTTAACAAGGATGACATCATTCAGAAGCAGCGAAATAAAGAATTTAATCAAAATTGTATGGAAATATTTAGAACTATGAAACAGATGGATTAATTGATTTATATTTGATTGTTAATGGTGAGAAAAATAAATTTAAAAATTAATAGACAAATTTCATTTAGTGGAACTCCCTCAGTTTTTGATTATCTAACTTCTCGGGGCCCCTTTTAACAAATAACTTAGTAGGAGAACTATTTCAACATAAAGACGAGCAGAAAAACGAACAAACAGACGGAAGACATTGAGTCAAAAAGAAGCCTTGCCCTCTAAAAGACACACATACATACATGATGCAGCAGTGATATCGGGTTTTGGCTAGAAAATGTCTTACTTTAGAAAGTATGCTTACATAATAGGGTGGGTCGATTTTGGACATTTTTTTTCTGAGGCCAAAGCGGGGATCTGCACTCAATTTATATAGATATAATACACCTCTGGATGATTTAAAATTTATCCTAAGTCTTAAAACCGCTGACGACCAGACATTCAATTGTATAGCTATTTGTAAATGGGAGTCAAAAATTTATTGAATCAGAACTATGGCTTCATGGTGCTCCCTGGAAATGCCTTGAGGAGCTGAGTCAGGAACTTTTGTCCGTTTCAAAAAATCTCGTTCCTAGCTTGAGAAAATCTAAAAAACCTCTACAAATTGGACAATTCTCAATAAACCTTAAAATTTTTTGGTTTTTTAGTGATTTCTAAGGCTAGGAACGAGATATTTTGAAACGGACAAAAGTTCCTGATTCAGCTCCTCAAGGCCTTTCCAGGGAGCACCATGAAGCCATAGTTCTGATTCAAAAATTTTTTTGAATGTCGTCTTTGCATACTAATGAGTAATGAATTATATTTTTAAGTGGTCGTGTTCTAAAACTCAATTTTTTTAAATTCTTTTTTGGTCAGAAATGTTTTTAAGGTTAATTTTATCTGTTGCACATCCCCGCTTTGTCTAATTCCGATATGAACCCACCCTATTACATAAGCAACAATAGATAAATACTTTTCATAGCAAAGATATTCCAATGTTAGGTTGATCAGTCGGTAATATACATCTAATGATAATTTAGCTGTTATTAATGAATTGTTTAGATTTCTCTAACAATAAAATAATATCTAGCAGCTCTGGTGATACTTGTATCAAATATAATGACTAATAAAAATACATATATTTTAATTGTGTTTTACAGTTATCTGTTTTGTTGGCTTTATAAAAGTTAGTTCGCTTATATTTTTCCTCAGATTGGAAAAAAATATTCCTTGTTTCTCTAAGGCTGTTACATGAATATTAAAACAATTGGGTATAGTCCCTTTCGTAACATCGCACCTTATGGGGCGATTCTTCGTATTTTTTTCTACAGTAGCTTTTCTCCTATTTCTAGCCCCTGCGGGGGGCTCTAACCCTGCGGGGCTAATTACCTAACCCTGTGGGGCAATCACCTAACCCAATATAACCTAAAATAACCTAAAAAAAAGCCATTTTAAAAATACGACGAATCGCCCCTTATGGGGCGATGTTACGAAAGGGACTACTCCCAAACAATTGTGTCCTTAGTTAGCGCAGCATTAACAACATTTAGAGAAAAGCTAACAGCAAAGAAATTAAATATTAAATAGCACTTACTGATAACACGCTTTAAATTGATGTTCTGAAACTGAAAACGAATGTACTACTAGTTAAAGATTAGCTGCGCTACTAGCAAGAGATTGAAAGTTTGTCCATAAATATTTTTCTCAACATCTGTTAAGACTTTTGCAACATAAAAAGTTTCTTTCAAGTAGGAATAATATTTTATGGAGGGAAGCTTTTTATAGTGCCTATAAAGAATGACGTCATTCTGGCCTATCAATGGTCAATTAAAGTGTATACTCGACTGCCATTGGTAAATTAGTCTGTGTATTGGCCAATCATTGGTCAATTGTATTGTATGAAGTCATTTTTTATAGGCACAATAAAAAGCTTCTTTATAAGGGCTCTGCATCCAGCCTCAAAGGTTATAATATAGGGAGGATGCGATTGTTCTTGCGATCTTAAAGAGCATAAACACTCATCAGGTGAAAAATTATATTATATAAACAACCTAAAGATTCTTCTCAGAAAAATCTATTTCTTAGTGATCAACTCATTCCAATGTTTTCTTGTCATTTTGTCTCCATAACTCGAAAACTATCGAGGTTTTTTTTTTGTCTGATGCTTAAAATCTCAATAACTACTGAACAAATTTTTAGGTAATCTTCAAATAGGTCCTGTGATGGTTTTAGGCAATTTTACTTTCAGATTTAAGTATTGGGATGATTTTAAGCTATTTTCTAACCTCTCTCTTCCCCCTTAAAATACAGAGCCACTAGTGGAATAGTTATATAAAAAGAAATATGTATTGTCAGAAGTCATTAAAAGTACACTTGACACATTTAGTTCTGGAATTTTTTTTTATAAATGAATTTAGGTCATATCCGCATTTTAGACAATATTCGTAATCAATGATTTTTTATTTAAGAGTATTTAGAAAGCTAAAAATAAATTTCTTGTTACTAAAAAATATTAAGTTTTTTATAACAGTTGATCAAAGTGCCATGAAAAAATATATTACGAGATCTGTGCATAAAGTCCCCCCTTTATTTTGTTACCACCCTTAACAAATGAATGAATCTATATAAATCTTATTATGACATTTATGACTCTTTTTAGAAAGCGAAGCTTTTCTATATTTAGACTGTTAACATGTTAGAATGTCCGTAGCGTATTGTAGCGTAGAACATTCAATAGACATCAAACCTAGCCAGATGATTCTGGTAACGATAAGATATAATTTCGAAAACATAGCAACTTTAAAATCATTACTATAAAGTGGTTACTTTTAAATATTAATAAAAGTATGCTCCCATTATCTTCTTTGGCAGCCTGTCGGATATTTAAGCTTCGCTCTTATGGATATTATCCTTGTTTAAAACACTAACAGCATGATGTTTCAATATAAATAAATATATCATAAATAAGAACATTCCCATAACATGTAAATTATTAGATACATTAGCAGGGAAGTGAAATCATAGTTATTTCTTTCATCGTATTATAAACCGCTTTCCGCGGATATAGAATGTACAGTTATAAGATTAAAACCGTTTTTTTAGCCCCGAGGTGCCGAAGGCACGGGCTAAAAAAACTAGTTTTAATCTTATGATTGTACATTTTATATCCGTAGAAAGCTGGATATAATACGATGCTAGACATAGTTTTTTCGTATGGATGAGAACCGGTTCCTATCCACCGGATTCGAATGAATACGAGAAAATAAATTCACAACGAAAGATATTAAAACGGGTTCCTACTGCTGCTATGTCAGTTCTCTGACGTCAATACTAAGGGTGAAAGAATTGCCTTGCCCATAAACAAGTGTAAATATAAATATAATCAGTTAGGACTTCTGGACAAATGTTCCAGATACACAAATATACAACATGTAGTGTTCCTGTCATTCAGAGTTTAAAAATTACCTTCTTGGAGCAAATAAAATTGATTTAATGGGAATATTCCCACATCCCTAATTCTACTAAATTTTATGGATTTATTTAAATTAAAAGTATTTAATTTAAAGAATAGTTATCCTCGCCCCACAGCGTGATAAGTTGTTTAAATAACAGTAATGTATTTTTTATCAGCGAAGCTACTCTGAACATAATTTGTTCTGGTTGTAATTTTTAGATGATATCAAAGACAGACGGCAAAATTCCACACAATAATAGTTATTTCTTTCATCGTATTATAAACGGCTTTCCGCGGATATAGAATGTACAATTATAAGATTAAAACCAGTTTTTTAGCCCCGAGGTGCCGAAGGCACGGGCTAAAAAACTGGTTTTAATCATATGATTGTACATTTTGATATTCGTAGAAAGCTGGATATTATACGATGCTAGACATAGTTTATTCGTATGGATGAGAGCCGGTTCCTATCCACCGGATTCGAATGAATACGAGAAATCCTATTATTTACCAATTAGCATCTACTTTATAACTCAATTTGTCCTTATAGCGGTCTTTAACTTCTTTGGACATGAAATTTCATCAGGAAAATGTCATATATTCAACTGCTATATCAGATATGCTTCTGAAATGTCGTCTGGCTATTTTAGGATTTAAAGTTACATATCATTTGCTACCAATGGATTTATGTTATCCTTGTTTTAATGTTGATACTGTCCTGAATAACTGATGATTGTTTTAACACATGTTTTATTTCTTAGATATTATTTATGTTATTTCAAATTTGACATTTTTATGAGAAAAACAATTATGTAAAAAATAATTTAAAAGAGCGCAGCAAACATAAATTTATAATAGTTATTTCTCGCATCGTATAATAAACCGCTTTCCGCGGATATAGAATGTACAATTACAAAATTAAAACCAATTTTTGTAGCCCCGAGGTGCCGAGGGCACCGGCTAAAAAAATTAGTTTTAATCTTATGAATGTACATTTTTATATTCGTAGAAAGCTGGATATAATACGATGCTAGACATAGTTTTTTCGTATGGATGAGAACCGGTTCCTATCCACCGGATTCGAATGAATACGAGAAAGTAATTTTTACTGCTGAAACTTGTATAATGGTTAGTGAAATAAAAACAAAAATTTAAGTAAATGTCCTTAACATAATATGAGATACTTACATTCAGTGGCGTGCACAGGGTTCTGTCAGACGGGTTGTATTTTTAAGGGGATGAAAAATAGGGAAGGTAGGCCTTCCTAATTTTAAGACAAACCACCTTTAGATTGCTAATGACAAAATTACACCCTTCGACCTTTAAAATGAGTTTTACAGGGGTGTATTGTACATTTTCCAACCTTGTTTAATTTTCCCCCGCCTCTCTCTATTTCTTTCCCCAATTTATATAGTAAGATACTGATTATTTCCTTATTTTAAAATTTGTATGGGGGGTGGGGGTGAGAATTATCCCTCAGTTTTGTTCAATATGCATTCATGTTTTTGCAAAGCTAGACAGAAATATTACACTTCTTACAGATAATAATTCTATCAAATTATAGATCAACATAAAATTAGAATCAGTTAGTTTTAAAGCGCTGCCACTTTTTCATTATGCCTCGTTCGTACGTCTGTCCTTGTTCGGGAAACAATTTAATTCATGGATAATTTTGTAAACTTATGTTCATAATGTTTCTTCAGATATTGTCATATTTTTCGATTCATTGACAAAAATATCTAGTTTCATTTCAAATTTTAGATATTTGTTATTTCAAAGACAGACATATTTATATAGATATTTTTTAAAACCTCAAAGACTAATATCGATTTAGTTTTGATATAGATAAGTTTTCAGACGATTTCTTTTAATGAAAATACTTTGAACGATTTTTTAAAATGTTAAATATGTTAACAGATGTGTGACAATATTCGTAAATGTAAAGAAAATCGAAGGTTTAGTTTGTTGTGAAGTAACAGTTCTATATACTTAAAAATAAGATTGTTTCCAATACATGGATCTAAAAGGAATAAGACAATGGCTAATAATTGATGATACACAAAACTACCCATACTGTAGATTACAAATAGTGGTTGAAATGTTTGTACACTTAATTTAGTGAATCTACCAATCAAAATTTAATTAAAATCCACAAAGTTGTTAAAACATTGATAATGTAAATAAAATATTTATATTTTTTAGGAGTTACAGGTTAATGGAGAGGCCGTTACAGCCATCCGTCCTTTCGCCGAGCAGATGGGTATGAACGGGAAGTACAATGACATGGCCCGCATGGCGATGTCGCACCCGGCCTTCCTGAACGAGGCAGACACCAGACCAAAGATCCACTTTGGCAGCCATGCACAGTTCCAGGTATAACTTTTTACCAGGGTTGATGAACAGGGATCTTAAGGGATAAGACAAGGGAAGATAAAGTTATTTGATAAAAAAAACTACCCCTATTGTATATTGAAATTATTTGTTGAAAAGTTTGGATAGACGCTGCGAGTTTGGAACCAACGTATCAAAATAAAAAATAAAAAAAGCTTTTGAGCCAACAAATTTTTATGTGATCTAATCATCGGATTGATCTGATTTTTGGTATATTGATTCCTGGGACAACAAAGTTTAATGTAATAAGCGAAGCAACTCTATAATCAAGTCCTAAAATGTAAGTATGTCCATAAAAATTATCCTGTATCAAGCAGTTTTTCAACAAATTTACTTACAATTTTGCTTTGACTCTTATAAATTTATATTATGATAATTAAGTTCTAACACTATAGAAGTGTTAAATTTTGTTTGTCCTACCGTTTCAGTGCTTCACTTTTATGGATGTTGTTATCCTTGTTAATTAGATGTTTTAGTATTTTCAAATTAGAAAATTAACACAGTTTTGTATCTCAAATAACAATTAAATATGATACCTACCTATTGTTTGTAAAAAAAATTGTAGAATTCTTAGAATCATTGGTCATTTGAAACTTCTTTTGTGCTTTCCCTCAAATCAATTCTTGATCCCTGAAAACACCCCTCCTTATTTTTTAAATAACTTTAAATTAAGGTAGTGTTGGAGGGGGGAATTATTTTGTAAAGATTAAAAGAATTAACGGGAAAGGTAAGTGGGTTGCTTTCTTTACCCCCTTTACGAAAATTTTAAGTAAGATAATACAAGTTTTCATGGTTGTTAGGAGGGGAGGGGGGGATGTCAACTATCCCTTCCAATTTAAAATTTTCTTTGTAAAAAGAAAAAAAAAGATTTGTTGGGGAAGTCATTTTTTTCTAGGGAAGATTTCTCTTGCAGAGTAGTGATACCCACCCCTAAAATAATCATATACTTTCCTTGGACCTATGAGAACCTACATTTTAAAGTAGAAACATATCTGCTTATGTAAGTTAAAAGAAAATTCACCTATTTTGTTTTTAAATTAAAATGTCATATTTCAATTTCAAAACTTCAAATACAACAACAAATTTTTAAAAAATCTTCATATAACTGTGCATAAAAACAAAACAAAGTCAATTTTGATCAAAGGTAGCACAGCAACAACAAACTTACAACAGTTTGGAGAAAATTCAGTTTTACTTGAGATTTTTGGTGAATCATATAAGTAGATTCATTTTAGGTACCTAGATATTTTCATTAAATTTTAGAAAAAAAGTATAATTACGCGGAAAAACGTTATTTTGGTGTAATACATATAAACATTAAAAGATTATAGAGCAGCTTTTCACTAAAATTTATTTAATTGCTCTAAAAGTTTCACTTGTACTTTTAGAAATATTGCAAAAAACACATAAACTATAATTGAAAATGTCAAAACATTTATTCATCTTTTGTATGCTTTTTATGCGGGTAACGAATATTTATATTATAACTTTTTTTTACAGGAGGGTGGTGGCATGCAGTTTTTTTGTCAACATTTCTTTACTCCATTAAATATTTTCTTGTTTTTAATATTATTATTTTAGGATCAACCCCCCCCCCCCCCCCCCCCCGATATTTAGTTATATAATGTTGTATAACTCATTTTCGTTATGAATAAATATAAAATAAATAAAACATAGTTGTTTTAAATCGGGCACTCTTAAGATTATAATATTATTAGCTTAGTTAGATAATAAATAAATCTTTATTAGAACATATCAAGTTTCACTTACATTAGACAATTGTTTCATAATAAAAGTACAGATCTTATAAAAGCTCTGATTTTTGAATGCTACATTAACAACTTTGTTTGAAAAGTATGGACTGCTAGAGATCTTAAAAGATAAGACAATAGACGATGAATTTATGTACAATCATCCCCAATGAAATGACTAAAAACAAAGTTCTTTCGATTAAATTATTGGCCGGAATGTTTTATCTTAAGCTTCATTGAAAAGGCCTAACCTTTTGATTAAGCCGTTTAAGAGATCATTTGTTTCATATAATTAATTTTTTTGTAGGCCATCAAGAGGAAGAGTGAGGTGAATTTGGACGGTACAGGTGTGATGAACAGAAAAGATATTCTGTATGGAGGCTCTCTCCTCAATATACCTGAATACAAGTAAGTATTCTGTATGGAGGCTCTCTCCTCAATATACCTGAATACAAGTAAGTATTCTGTATGGAGGCTCTCTCCTCAATATACCTGAATACAAGTAAGTATTCTGTATGGAGGCTCTCTCCTCAATATACCAGAATACAAGTAAGTATTCTGTATGGAGACTCTCTCCTTAATATACCTGAATACAAGTAAGTATTCTGTATGGAGGCTCTCTCCTCAATATACCTGAATACAAGTAGGTATTCTGTATGGAGGCTCTCTCCTCAATATACCTGAATACAAGTAAGTATTCTGTATGGAGGCTCTCTCCTCAATATACCTGAATACAAGTAAGTATTCTGTATGGAGGCTCTCTCCTCAATATACCTGAATACAAGTAAGTATTCTGTATGGAGGCTCTCTTCTCAATATACCTGTATACAAGTAAGTATTCTTTATGGAGGCTCTCTCCTCAATATACCTGAATACAAGTAAGTATTCTGTATGGAGACTCTCTCCTCAATATACCTGAATACAAGTAAGTATTCTGTATGGAGGCTCTCTCCTCAATATACCTGTATACAAGTAAGTATTCTGTATGGAGACTCTCTCCTCAATATACCTGAATACAAGTAAGTATTCTGTAAGGAGACTCTCTCCTCAATATACCTGAATACAAGTAAGTATTCTGTATGGAGGCTCTCTCCTCAATATACCTGTATACAAGTAAGTATTCTGTATGGAGACTCTCTCCTCAATATACCTGAATACAAGTAAGTATTCTGTATGGAGGCTCTCTCCTCAATTTACCTGAATACAAGTAAGAATTTTACAATTGGCTATATTCAATCTGAAAAAAAACTTATACTCCACTATAAGTCTAATAAAACTTTATCTGGCAGAAGCTTAGGCAGAGGCGTAAAGAAGGGGGGTGTATCCACCTCCCAGGCAAAATTCATATAAATTCCCTACACCCCTCTATACCCCCCTTGATTAGGGTTTTAACCCCCTGATAAACCCCCCTAATGCACCCAAACACAAATTGGAAATAATCTTTAATTTTTATTTTTTCTAGCAGAAAGCTGTATAAAAAACAATAAATAACTATTATTCGATTACTTCATCAAATGCTCTACTAAGTTCAAAACTACATTGGGTTTGTCAAAAAGTGTATAACCGATTTTCCTTTTGAATAAACGAATGCATTCTTACACAAGTTTAATAAAATGTTTGCGCTAAAAAAACTTTATAATCATTAAAACTACTGTTCTCCTAGCTAGGTGCATAAAATTAGTTGTCTCGAACTTTTGTGACATTTACACATTTGCATTTTTAATTTTTCTGGCAATTATGGCTTTCCACTTTTGCCAACAGTTTCAGAGCGTTTTCTATTTTTTTGTCTCTCACATTTTATGTTCATAAAATAGTTTTTTGTTTTTTAATTTAATTTTTTTTTCTTATTTCAATCATGAAAATGTTACCTAATTAATTTTTTCAGCCATTGAAGTTAAAAATTTGTCAATAATCCAAAAAGTTATAGCAATTTTTAAAGTCCAGATGGGCGCTCGGTCGTGTTATACCCAAAATATGGTGCTCAAATAATAATGGAATATGCAATGTGGTAGTAGATAGCAGAATTTGTGGTTTTATGCCATTTTACAATTAACTAACCTGCCCTCCTAACCCATTTGCAATAAAATGAATAATTCTTGAAGAACACAGTAATAGTGTCTGACTGATTATGAAATAACAAAAAAAAATAGCCAATGAGAGGCCGTTATTGACCATTGGTAAAATTTATAGTGGCCTCTCATTGGCTAATTTATTTTTGTTACGTCATAATCAGTCAGACACTATTACTGTGTTCATTCTTGAAAAATACTTCTTATTTATGATGTTTTATTCAGTCCTTTGTTTTAAACACTCATATAGTTTAAAAGGTATAATTTATATTAAATGTTTCTAAATCCATCAGGGAGCTGAAGGATTCAACGACAGTTTATTAATTTACCGCCCATTTTCTCTCCCAAAAAATATACCAGCCAGCAATGGCATTATGATATCCAAATATTTTTTTTTATAAAATGATAAATTACCGTTAATTGTGTCATCCATAAATTTCTATGTCAGACTATTTATGTTAATAATTTAGTATGGTCTTCAAATAAAAGTACACTCAAATTCACAACAAGCTTATTATTTAAAGAAAATATGATAAGATATTATAATAATTTGACTGACAAACATAAGATCAAAACAAAACAAATGATATTTTAGATAATAGAGGCCTCTTGGGACACTTGAGGGGGAGGGGGGAGGTTGATCCCCACTTTCAATTTTTGTTCTAAAGAAAAAGTAAAAATTTTTTAAAGGGGCAATTTTTCTAGGGGGGTGGTACCTTCCCCCATCTAGTTATAAACCTTCCCAGGACCTATGAGAAGCTACATTTTGAAGAAAAACCATACCGGTTCAGCGGTTAGCGAGATCCTTCGTTATAAATACACACACACACACAAACACAGATCCTATTATTTTTATACAAGGATACATGCAAAAAGAACTGATAAAGATATGACCTTATAGAACACAAGTTGCATGTTAATATCAGGTTAATTAGCACAGGTGTCATTATTTCCTGATTGTTGTACTATTTAATTAATTTACCAATATAACAAGGACAGTTAAATTCATGATAAAAATAGAAATACAAATTTTGGCAAGAATAATACAAAAATTTTCCATTTTTTGTTTTTAAAGCAAACCAATTTTTTAGTTCATCTTTATGTTTCTTTATTGAAAACAATTTTGACAACATCCATAAATAGGGAAGCCCAAAAAACATGGATTGACCAAGGGACAGAGTGAGTTTTATAGAGAAGATTCTTTACTGATTTTAATTTACATTCAAGAGCTTTGCTATTTGTAGATATCATTATCCTTGTTTGTAAACAGACTAAATTACTTGTTTTACATTATATAAGTTTACTCTTTTATGATTCAACGCAATAAAATCTTTTTTTGGGTGGCGAATTTCATTCTGTTTTTGTTTTTGCATTGAAATTCAGTTTACAATTTTCTGCAAAATAAAAAAACAACAAGAACTACAAATTTACTAATAACAAAGCTCATCAAAAAGACGGAAGACCATGAAATAGAAAAGCTAAATTTTTTTTTGATAGAAACAGAATATTCTTTAAAAGTAAACCAATAATTAACTATTTACTATTTAAGATTACTAAAATACAAGATACTTAATTATGAAATACTTAAAAATATGTTAAGTTGAGTAATTACTTTGCTTAAAATAACTTGCTGAATTGATCTATGAATCGAATTAACAGGATTATTCTAGAAAAATAAAGTCAAATTATCATTTTTAGACGTTAGCTTTGATTCATAAATTTATTGAAAATCCTAATATATGAATCTTTATTCAGTGCATTAAATCATTCATTAAAGCATTCCTAAATTTATTTTTCCTATATGTAGAAAAGCTTTGCTATAAAACAAGGATGACAACATCCATAAAAGCGAAGCACTGAAACGGTAGGGCAAACGGACATTAACACTTGTATAGTGTCTGAACTAAATAATCAGAATATAAAAGTATCGAAAGAGTCGAAGCAAAATTGTAAGTAAATTTGTTGAAGAACTGCTTGATACAGGATAATGTTTATGGACATACTTACATTTTTCGGACTTGATTATAGAGTTGCTTCGCTTATACTATTGTTCTTTGTTGTCCCAGGAATTGATAGACCAAAAATCTGATCAAACGGATAATTAGATCACATAAAAATTTGTTATTAAAAAAGTAGAAAAATCAACATGTTTAAAGTGGACGTACGGACATTCTGGTAATAGAGTTGCTACGCTTTCTAAATCGTACCTAACTACTACAGGAATCATCATGCAAAGTTTGAAATCGATAGGACAATTCTAACATGCCTAAATTAACGAATAAATGGTATCTATCTCGGACGGACGTACGGACGGACGGACGTACGGACCGACCCTAATTATAGAAAAGCTTTGCTATAAAAAAAAACTTTTGCCACTGACTTTCAGATTTTGTGTAAATATCAAGTTTAACGTGTGTGTGTGGTCGTTTCAAATGCAACATTTAAATGTTTTTGGGCGATTTTTTTAGCTTCATAGCCTAACATTTCCTTACACCAGAACAAATTTTATGTTTGTTTTAACTTATCTGATGAAACTTATATAAAATTAGTTGAATGTTACAAAATTTTTATGTTGAAACTTCTGGTCCTATGTAAATTGGTGAAGCTTTGTATTTTTTTTATATTAAATTATAAATTCAACTTGAAATATACACTGAAAATCTTTAAGAATATAAATTTAATTGTTTGTCAGTGATGAAATACCTCAATTTTTTTCCAGCTTTGAAATTCGCAGTCTGTAGACATATTTAACATTTGTACTATGCATTATTTCAGTTTATTTTTCCTGGTTTTATCAGGGATAGTTAAATTTACTTTACACTTCCTCTGTTCAGGGTCTATAATGATTAAAGCTAAAATAAATAAACAAGGAAGCTGCATATTAAAATAGTTTTCATTTTTGTTTCATAAAAAACTTTTTTTTTCAAAATTAGGTTCTTTAAATGCTATAGATATTAGACCTAAATAAATATAAGAGTTGCTTCTTTCTAAACTTACTGTCGATTTGTTTTATCCAGGGATCGGCAGCCGCGCGTAGCCTCGGTGAAATCGTCATTCCCATATAAACAACCCCTTAAATAGTGGATGTAAATATTCATTTATTTCCCGGAGGTAGTCAATTTTAGAAGATTTTTAATTTTTTTTTGGAAGATTTTAGAATTTTTATTAATTATTAAAAGAAACTTGATATCAGGGATATAAATGATCATAGCCGGGAAATAAATGAAAATTAAAAACCAAAATTAAACCACATGTTAGCCTAAATAAATGAGTTTTTGTTTAAATGAGAATGATATTCCTGTCCAGTTTTTTGTTCCCGAGGGAATAAATGATGGACCGATAGGTCATCATTTATTCACGAGGGTAAGAAATATTCATTCCTAAACAAAAAACTGGACAGGAATACCCCATTCTATCACTATAAAATTCAGCTGGATGTATAAAACTGCTCTTTAGCAGACAATCCTTATTTCTGAAATTTCTTTTTCTGCTCACAAGCAGGTTTAAAACTGAGGCTTATGCGCGGCTGCCGAACCTGGTATATCAATACATACTAAACCCTTTGCCAATTCTTTAAATTGAAAATAGAATTTTAAAAATGATTTGCAGGTTGATTAAGAAAACTTAACTTTAAATAAACTTGTTTTAATTATGTCTTAAAAACTAACAAAAAAGAAAACTTTTTTGAAGACAAACAAAAACTGTTATTTTACTACGCAATTTCGCAAGAATTTTAATAGATAAAATTAATTAATATATTTTTAACGAAAATTAATCTATTTTTGATAACATGGTAGGTTAAAGAGCACAAAGTTTTATAAGACATGTTCTAGGGGTTATCCATCCGTAATTGTCTGTTAATTTTCATGGAAAATTTTTAAAGAAGTCTAACTTATTTCAATTCCTTATCCTTATATGACTCAGGTCAAAGTGAAATATAGAGAAATTGCTTTTTAAAAATATCTCAAATATCACTCTTACCTTAAAAATATTCCGACGTGCAAACATTTGTTATTATGAAGTATCTTTGCTATCAAATTTATGTATACTTCATTTTAGAGAAGGGTCAATGAACCCTCATTATGAACCCTCTTTATTACAAACAAAATTACCACTTTAAAGCTGATTAAAATTATTGGTTAAAAAGTTTGGACACCTTTACTTTGCACAGCCCAACCTAGTTAACCCCAAAGTGAAACTTTGTAAAAACTAACGGATGTCAAAATGAGGTTATAAGTTTTGTGGGTGAGTATAATTATACGTTAATTTCCCCTCCCACCTGAATATATCCATTTTCAAAGTTTGTTAAAGTTTGAGTGACAAGATAATGAAACAGATTTTCCTCCGTTTACCAGGAATATACTTTTAATTACTTTACTCCAAGTTTCAAAACAAATTTTCATAAGTTTTTCAAAAAGGGTTAAATTGGGAAAAGTTTGCAGATAAAAAAAGGCTGTAGATTATCTTTGATACAAAAATACAATTTAAAAGTCAATGATAATACTTTAATAATATATTCGAAATGGAAGAACTTGTGGAGGGAAGTGAAGCTCATATATGCAATGAAATGATTATGAGCTCTTTCTTAAAACACAACCACTTTGGGTCGATACCGTAAAAAGAAATAGCTGGAAAATAAAAAAAATTACTTTCATTAACCCTTAACGGTCGGGGGGGGGGGGGGGGGCGTTGAACGCCCCCCCATCCTGTTTTTGTCTATCTCATTTTCTGTGTGTGAAAGATAAAGAGCCCAAACTGCGTGACTTTTTAAGTTTGGGTATGATACATAACTGAGAGTTGGAATTTTTTGAATATCTCCATCCTGGCGGGCACAGGATGCCAGCAAACCTGGCAGGGTCATCCAGGTAAAGAGCAAAAATATTTTTTTGACTAAAACAAAGCATTTTTAATACCAAAATACTAAAAAATACCCCTCTAGCTCTAATAGGAACTGAGATAATAAGGGGGGGCGTTGAACGCCCCCCCCCCCCGACCGATTAAGGTGCGGCAAGGGGCCCGACTGTAAGGGGTTAATAGACACAATATTTATTTTAATGTAGTTTAGATATTTACAAAGCATTTGATCGTTATTATTGTTCTATTAAGTTTATATAAAAAAAGTAAGTATATAGATTGACAGGTTAAACAAAACCTGAGTGAAATAAGTAGTAATAAATATCCCTGTTAAAAACAAAAAAAAATGGTTAAATTGGATATTTACAATAGGGCCTAGTAGTACCTCTTTCATAGAATCTATATATAGACTTGCCTCATAGTTGTTTAAGTTATAAATCTCATAGAATCTATATATAGACTTGCCTCATAGTTGTTTAAGTTATAAATCTCATAGAATCTATATATAGACTTGCTTCATAGTTGTTTAAGTTATAAATCTCATAGAATCTATATATAGACTTGCTTCATAGTTGTTTAAGTTATTAATCCCCTTTACTTTTACATTTTTTTTCTCGAAAAATCTATTTAATATTTTTAATTGATTTTTCATTTTAGGCAAGACCCACAGGGATACAGAAAGAGTATGAACGTGTTGATGGACCCTGCAGGGGGTGAGGAGGGATTACAGAGTAGCTCCGACAACAAGATCTGTTGCTTCCCGGCGAGTCCCAAGCAGGCCAAGGCCTTCAGACAAATGTTGGACCTCTCCTTGCTCAAGTATGTTCATTTTTAAAAGCGAAGCTTTTCTATAATTAGGGTCGGTCCGTCCGTACGTCCATAACGGATAGCTTTTTCCGTTAATTTAGGCATGTTAGAATTGTCCTATCGATTTCAAATTTTGCATGGTGATTCCTTTAGTAGTTAGGTACGATTTAGAAAGCGTAGCAACTCTATAATCATTACCAAAATGTCCGTACGTCCATTTTAAACATGTTGATTTTTATACTTTTTTAACAACAAATTTTTATATGATCAAATCATCGGATTGATCTAATTTTTGGTATATTGATTCCTGGGACAACAAAGTATAATGTAATAAGCGAAGCAACTCTATAATCAAGTCCTAAAAATGTAAGTATGTCCATAAAAATTATCCTGTATCAAGCAGTTTTACAACAAGTTTACTTACAATTTTGCTTTGACTCTTATAAATTTATATTTTGATAATTATTAAGTTCTAACACTATACAAGTGTTAATGTCCGTTTGTCCTACCGTTTCAGTGCTTCGCTTTTATGGATGTTGTCATCCTTGTTTAACAAGGTTTATTTAGCACCGAACAATATTTAGATGAAAGAATAACAGTAAACTGTAAAACAGTTGCAATAGAAACAATCAAATAAAATGTCCAGTAAATTAATGGAAAATTTGTCAATTTTATTTAGATTTTGAAGTATCCTTCTACAAGCGTGTGTACATGTACAGAAAGTGTCTAATTATACAGATTCCGTATAAACAAAAAATAAATTTAGTTTAAAAATTTAAAAAAAAAGTTAGAAAAGTTTATATATATTCTAATGTAGTTTAGATATTTACAAAGCCTATGATAGGATTATCGTAGCTTCTTCATTCTAAAATTTTTAGTAAAATAGAAAATTTTGCAAGCATTGACACCTGTAAATAATCATACAAAGTATTTTTGTCAAAAGCACAGTTGCTATATAACTTAGTTCGTATAGTAATAGTTCGTATATGATTTTTTTGTGAAGATAACTCTTACCAAACGTAGCATATCTCAGTTATTTTGGTTTTCATATCAACTTTATTGTAGTTGATATAAAATAAATAAAAGTAATAAAGGCTAGACTACAGACCAATACAAGGGTGTAGAAGGTCTTGCCAGATGGGTGCAACGAGTGCACCCGAAAATTTTGACACAAACAACATCGTGGGGGTTGTTACCCTTTAGGGGGCTGTATTACAGACAACAAGGGAGTGTGATTTTAGTGTCAGACGGGTGGGGATAACCCACTAGGTGCCCATCCATTTACACGAAATTCAAACAAGCGTAATTGGTAATTTGACGCACAAAACACAGAAAAATTTTAACACTCCCCCCCCTTAAAGTTAAAAGGGGGGTGACTTTTTTTTACCTTAACACACCATTTGGCTGTTTAAAGTTGAAATTTAGTGTACACCTAGGGGGGGGGGGGGAGTAAATACTCCCCCAACCTCCACTTTTGCACGCCACTGCTTCAGACAGTTAAGGGAAAATGCACTTAGTTTTTTATATTTATCCATATTTACAAATGGAACCATCACGTAATTGTTTCATAAACAAGGATGACGACATCCATAAAAGCAAAGCACTGAAATGGTAGGACAAACGGACATTAACACTTATATAGTGTCAGAACTGAATAATCAGAAGAAAAAATATATAAGAGTCGAAGCAAAATTGTAAACAAATTTCATGAAATACTGCTTGATACAGGATAATGTTATGGACATACTTACATTTTTAGGACTTGATTATAGAGTTGCTTCGCTTATAACATTATACTTTGTTGTCCCAGGAATCAATATACCAAAAATCAGATCAATCGGATGATTAAATCTCATAAAAATTTGTTGTTAAAAAAGAAAAAAAATCAACATGTTTACAATGGACTTACGGACATTTTGGTAATTATTATAGAGTTGCTACGCTTTCTAAATCGTACCTAACTACTAAAGGAATCACCAAGCAAAATTTGAAATCGATAGGACAATTCTAACATGTCTAAATTAACGAAAAAAGCTATCCGTGACGGACGGACGGACGGACGGACGTACGGACGGACGGACGTACGGACGGACGGACGTACGGACGGACCTACCCTAATTATAGAAAAGCTTCGCTTTTAAAAATAGGATGTGATGTTTTGTTCATCAACCTAATATATTTACTAAATATAGGAAAAAGAAGAGATCCAATGGTTAATGAAACTCAGATAGATAGACATGTATATTATATCATTTACTGCAGTAAACATCTGTTGGTTCTGTTCTTGTCCTAAAAACTAATTTAACATTTTTAAATCTTTTCATAGGAAAAAACATTTTTGAAATAGTATAAGTAAAGTAGGTAATAATTTACTTTTTTTGATAATAAATATTTTGTGGTTTATATTCTTTAGGTTTATTGTTAATTTTTAAAAAGTTGGAATAAACAATTAAAACAAAAATCCTCTTTTTTAAAAAGTTGTAATAAACAAAAAAAACAAAAATCCTCTATTATTGTGTTTCAGTACATTAAGAGTTTCAACTTTTCCTATATAATAGGATTGACAGACTGGAAAGTTATAGAGTTGCTAAACTTTCCCCAAACCTATTAACTGCTACTGAAGTTTTCCTGAATCAACAAGAGTTTACCAATATTTTCAAATATAGGAACAGCTGTTCTGAGGAATGATTAGTCAGTCGATATTTTAGTATGAGAAGTTAAGTTTAGAGAATAACATTATTAGGGTATAGTCCCTTTCGTAACATCGCACCTTATGGGGCGATTCTTCATATTTTTCACAGTAACTTTTCTCCTATTTCTAGCCCCTGCGGGGGGGCTCTAACCCTGCGGGGCCGATTACCTAACCCTGTGGGGCAATCACCTAACCCAATATAACCTAAAATAACTTATAAAAAGCCATTTTAAAAATACAACGAATCGCCCCATATGGGGCGATGTCACGAAAAGGACTATTCCCCATTATTATCTTTTATGAATGTGAAATTTCACTGAGGTTTCGGCAAACTCAGCTTAAGCTGCAACTAAAAAATTCAATTCAGCCACCTTTATCCACTACACCTCGAAGCCTAATTTGTCTTAACCACGCGACGTTATGTAGGTTAAAGCAGCTGTAAGAAGGCTTTCTGAAAGAATCAATCATCCACTCTAAGCCACAGCAATTCTTAGCTGCAGCCACCAAATTTTCATTCAGCAACCCATATACTCACAGTCCAAACTCACACTAAGCCCTATATTGACCTTTTAATTGTTAACTCAGGATAAGTATGATTAATAAAATATCTCTGGCCTGAGCATAGGAAGTATCTTGAGGAATGAAAAACTGTCCCAATTTTGTATAACTTTAGCGGAACAAGTTCCAATTACGTCATATTTTTCTTTCCCGAAAAAGGGAGGGGGGGAAGAAAATCTCTTCAAAAGAGATGGGGAAAACCCCCTTTTCTCCCATCTCTTTTTTCTTCCCCCCTTCCCTTTTTTTTCTTTCCCCCTTCTCTTTTTCGGGAAAGAAAAATATGACGTAATTGGAACTTGTTCCGCTAAAGTTATACAAAATTGGGACAGTTTCTCATTCCTCGCTGATGCTAAATAGCTTAGCATATCAAACTTTCCCCATTATCTGGTCAATATTGGACTTGAGATGTTTTATAACAGATGCTTATAAAAATGCAAAATCTTGAATTTAGTCAATATATCCAAAAATCGAAAATGATAATAGTTATTTCTCGTATCGTATTATAAACGGCTTTCCGCGGATATAGAATGTACAATTATAAGATTAAAACTAGTTTTTTTAGCCCCGTGGTGCCGAAGGCACCGGCTAAAAAAACTAGTTTTAATCTTATGATTGTACATTTCTATATTCGTAGAAAACTGGATATAATACGATGCTAGACATAGTTTTTTCGTATTCATGAGAACCGGTTCCTATCCACCGGATTCAAATAAATACGAGAAAAGTCATTCCACAGATTATGATGTCATAATCTGTGGAGGGACTTTAATCATCTTCCAAAAATTGAGAAAGGGCAAAATAAGAAAACAAATGTATTTTTTCAGGCTCTACATAATAGTATTATTTATTTCAGTATTTCTTTATAAACGGTATTTAAAAAGAAACCATTAACCGTCGGGGTTTTAAAAAGCGAAGATTTAAATAAAAATTTCATTTTTTATTGGAAACATTTTTGTTCAGGGATCCGATCTTTATGATGTATGCAGCCAGTAACTTCCTCACCAGCATTGGATTTAATGTTCCTTATGTGTTTACACCGGTTAGTAATCTTTTCTTACATCTAGCGGATTCGTCCCACCCAAGGGGCACTTGAGGTAAGGGAGGGGAAGAAAGTTGACTGCACTTTCAATTTTTTTTTAAATTGGTTATATCTCCTGGAAGGGCGGAGGTAACCTTCTCTAAACACAAATCGGTTCAGCGGTGAATGAGGTCCTTTGCTACATAGACATCCTTTTACTTTTTTTAAAGGATAATACGTAAAAGATTAATTTTAGTTTTAAAAGGGATGGGTAAATTTATCTTAGGGGTTAAAGACCAAATGCACCCTTGAATAAATAATGTATAAGTCTTTCCCTGGCCTATAAGAAGCTTTACAGGAGAACCATATCTGTTAAGCGGGTAAAAGAAATCCTTCGCTTCACACACAGACACAGACTTCCTTTTAATCTTAAAGATAAAAAAGAGTCTCTAAAATAATTTCTGCTATTTAGGATAGAGCAAGATTATGGGGTATCTCAGAGGAGGAGGCCTCATATTTATTGTCAGTTATCGGTATCGCCAATACTGTCGGCAGAATTATTCTGGGCTGGCTCAGTGATCGTCCTTGGATCAACAGGTACAATATTATAACCAAATCAATATAAAAATCTTTTTTTTTTTTTACATTACTAGGCTTCATTTTTTGTGGGGGGGGGGGTGTAAATCCCATCACAGGATCATTTCGTAAGTAAGGGTACTGAAACCCATTACAGGATTATAGTAGGTATATTCCCTAAAACGCAAGCTAATTAATTCAGTAGTTAGCTAGATCTTAAGGGCGTATAAATCTGCATTGATTTACTTTATTTTTATAATTTTCAGAATTACTCAAGTATCAATATTGTAGACTAAAATTTTTACCTCTTTTCATAATTATTGTAAGGTTTTTATGATAGCAAATGGCAAAATGTGTTTATACACTAATTAACCTAACCTAATATTATTATTAAGGTTGTATATGTATAACACATGTCTGGTTGTATGTGGTGTATCAATGGCCCTCAGTACTATTATAAACTCTAATTAACCTAACCTAATATTATAATTAAGGTTGTATATGTATAACACATGTCTGGTTGTGTGTGGTGTATCAATGGCCCTCAGTACTTTCATGAACACATACGCTCTACAGGTAAGCATATTCTTTTGAATCAAAGCTATTCAATAAGTTGCTAGCGTCGGTCTGTCTGAACGTTAAGCTAAATCCTTATATTTCCATTAACTTTGTCGTAAATTATTTTGTTGACTAATAAATCATGCGATCAAAAAGATTTTAAAGGTTTCTATGAATATTTTGACATAAAGATTATTGCGTTTCTTTTCAATTACGATGTTTTCATCTTTAATCTTTACTTTCAAGTGTTAGTTTTCCCTCTGTCAGGTTTTAAGAATCGTTGATGTAAGTACAGCGTTAATTAAACAATAGATTCATCAAGTGTTAATTGAACAAAATGTTTGATATAGTCGCTTTTATCACCATTAAACTAACATCCCCCCTTCCCTCCGAATATTTTCATTAAAACAAGGATGACTGTACATCCATATGAAATAAAACACAAAAAAAATTATGGATGAACCAACGGACAACGTGAGTTATATAGCAAATGTATAGTTGTTTTTAAACAAGGATGACAACATCCATAAAAGCGAAGCACGGTAGGACAAACGGACTATAACACTTGTATAGTTTCAGAACTGAATAATCCTAATATAAATGTATAAGAGTCAAAGCAAAATTGTGAGTAAATTTGTTAAAAAACTGCTTGATACAGGATAATGTTTATGGACATACTTACATTTTTAGGACTTGATTATAGAGTTGCTTCGTTTATTACATTATACTTTGTTGTCCCAGGAATCAATATACCAAAAATCAGACCAATCGGATAATTAGATCACATAAAAATTTGATGTTAAAAAAGTAAAAAAATCATCATGTTTAAAATGGACGTACGGACATTTTGGTAATGATTATAGAGTTTCTACGCTTTCTAAATCGTACCTAACTGAAAAGGAATCACCATGCAAATTTTGAAATCGATAAGACAATTCTAACATGCCTAAATTAACGAAAAAAGCTATCCGTTACGGACGGACGGACGGACCGACCCTAATTATAGAAAAGCTTCGCTTTTAAAAAGTATAAGAATGATCGAAGGGAGTTGAAGGTGATCACTATTGTTTAATAAGGGATTTTCATCTATTTTCTCTTCAAAATGCATTTCCAATTATATAAACACAAGTTTTTTTGTTTACCACGACAAAAAGTTTATGTCTATTTTTAGTGCCTTAGCTTACTTTCTCTTTAAGTATTAATTTAAGTTAACTTCGAATTTAGAAGACGGTTATTTTTTAAATAAAAAAATCATAATGACTAGATTTTCAAAAATATAATATAAATTTGCTATAAGACTTTTATAAAGACAAGTCTTTTGACTTGACACAATTAAAAACTATTAAAATCCTCAGAAATTGTTTTAACTTTAACTTATCATTTAATAGCTTTATTGACATCAAATGAAGTTGGAGCTCACAAATCATTAAGTTATAATTTGGAAAAACATTTAGAATAACTCCAAAGCTAGGACGATAATGAATGACAACATCCTTGTTATTGAAGTTATCAATTTTCACCTGTCAATCTGTGGGTAAACCGATCATAACAAACTTTGAGAAGATGATTTATTATTTATTTTTTATATCAAAGTGTTGCAAAGTATTCTTTATATTTTACTATTTTATTAATCTTTAATATTATAAAATATTGCAAATATATTAGTCTAAGTGTTGAATGTTCTAGCTTTCCAAAGGATGTTTTCAAAAAATGATAAGGATATAAAAAATTTTACTATAAAATTTTGACCCATCACTAACCCCAGAGATTCATTAAGAAAATCCAGTCAAAAAAATTCTTAAGATTAGATAAATATATTTTTAATTAAGGCTAACTCAGATGCCTTTTAACTTGCTATTTAATTACTAGTATTCAAACTTTTCAAAAAAATATTGCAATAAAATGTTTGTTTTAAAAAAGTGTTCTAATAAAGTTATGCAGATATATTCAAATTAATCCAGACGACATGACGCAGTAAATACGATAAAAAATTCCTAGAATTCTTAATTTTTTGTACATTGTTAAGGGCTTTAATCAGAATGGCAATGTGATACACAAATAGAGAATAAATAGTTGGTTTGACTTTAACAAAGCATTTAATTACAGTTTTTCCTTAAAGTTTGTAGCAAATCGAAAATAAAATAAAATATTTACTTCAGGTTGTATACTGTGCCATATTTGGAGTGACTAGCGGAGCCTATGTGGGACTCACAAGTGTCGTCCTTGTTGACCTGCTGGGCCTGGACAAACTGACCAACGCCTTCGGTCTGCTGCTCATGTTCCAGGGTATTGCTTCAGTGCTTGGTCCCCCTATTGTTGGTAAGATTAATATTTATTCTAGTAGTATTTGATATTCAACGTCTCGTATCTAACTTCGACAATATCTCTTTTTTGGATATAGAAGGAAAATTTAATAAGCAAGCAAATTCTATAACCTGTTTAGGACAAATTTTTTTGACCCAGATCATTCAATTCCTTTCGAAAGTGAAAGTAATTTTGAGTAAATAAAATTTAAATCAGTTTCTCAATCAAGATGTGGTCACAAATGTTAAGTATCTGATCTGATTCTGCATTAGAACTATTTCTACTTTAGGTGCTTTGTACGATTCTTTCCAAAACTATGATGCAGGATTCTACATGGCTGGGTTTATGATCTTCCTATCAGGTAATTGCTGATCTTTGTTAGTATGGCTATTAATAAAGAATGTAAAACATTAATGAAAAGGAATATGCTTTCCAGTATTGCTTCGAAACCGATTATTATCCGCTTGATTAGAAACGGTTCCCAGCCATACTGAAAAAATATGTATAGCATCGTATCATAATCAGTTTTGTTCGAATACAAAATGTACAATCATAAGAAAAAAACTGGTTTTAATCATATAAGGGGGGGGGGGAAGTTCTGACACATTTGCGTAAACGGTGAGTATAGGCTTTATCTTTGGACTGAGAGGATAGGTTATTAGGGATAAAATCATTCTTATATGATAAATTTCCCCAAGATTTAAGATTTTTTGGATAGGCCTCCAGGTTCCGGAGCTCCAGGCCTCCAGGTGGTCTCTGTACAGGTAAAAATGAAAAATAATTTTTTTTTTTAAGTTACAGGTCAACTTATAAAACAAAATATGCATCTTTTTTAATATTATTCACATATTTGAAGAAAAATATGCATATTTTGTTTTATAAGTTGATTTTTAACTTTGAAAAAATTTTATTTTTTTATTTTTACCTGTACAGAGACCACCTGGAAGCCTGGAGCTCCGGAACCTGGAGGCATATCCAAAAATCTTAAATCTGGGGGAAATTCATCATATAAGAATGATTTTATCCCTAATAACCTATCCTCTCAGTCCAAAGATAAAGCCTATACTCACCGTTTACGCAAATGTGTCAGAACTTCCCCCCCCCCCCTTATACATTTTTATATCTGCGGAAAGCTGTTTACAATACGATGCGATAAATAACTATTCTAAAATGTTGAATGTTTAAAAGCAATGTTTCTTTGGGTTTGTGTCACTTTCCTAAGTTTGAATCAAAGCTACAGGGTGAGGCAAATAAGACCGGACAAATTCTAACTTCTAAACAAATGAACATAAAATCGTCAATTTTAAAGATTTTATTAAATTTTAAAAGCTGGCAAGCAAAATAGGTATATGACTATTAGATTATTCAATAGAATTGCCGCCAGCCCTAATCACCGACTCTACCCGCCTTCTCAACCACCGGCAGGTCCAGGTCAAAATGTACCTGTCCAAGCTGGCGTAGTTCTCCTTGATAGTGGCAATGAGGGAGGTCTTTGTGGTATGGGCACGTCAATTGGTGCATGCTTCAAAGTAGCCCCAGGCCCAAAAGTCCATTGAATTAAGATCGGGCTGCTGGGAGGCCACATTTTCCTTAGGAACGTGACTAACCGCAGGATCCAAATTCGCCCAACTTTCAAGCTACCCTTATACACGGAGGCTCTTATTTGGACCACAGTTGAGCTAGAACGACGTTCTTTACTTTTTCGGAAATGGCAAAAAGTTTCAGCTAGGGTTGTCAGCGCAACCCATAGTCTAAAATGAGTTTTAAAGTTCAATAGGGGTTCCTGAAATCAAGAACCGAGAAATTTTCACGAATTTTCTCGGTTTTGTGAAGTTTTTAACATCTCAAAATCTGCCCCGTTTCACTTTGCTGGAGTACTACGGCCAAGCCATTTCAGATAGAGAGCTCTAGTCTTTTCTAGTGTCTTATTTATGTATTTAACAGTATCTCCAGCAAGTTGCATAACTCTACCTCAACTACAGAAGGGCTGAGGTCAGATTTAGTGGGCCCTAGTCGAGAATCCAGATTAAACCACCGGTGCATTTGGAATTTGCCTTGTTGAACATATGCGCGGCCAGCTCGTTATACACGTCCATCTTCGTCCAAAAATTTTTTTGTGCTAAAAGGTCATTACCTAAGCTTTTTATAGTGTGGTCAAACGTCCTGATTGGTCAAGTAGTTTTGGCGCTATGGCCGTTTAAAGTTTGTCCGGTCTTATTTGCCCCACCCTGTATACACAAAAAATAATTTTCCATGCATTCGTTTTAACCATTTTTTTGTTTCGTAGGTGCCATGTTATTCGCCATCCCCTGGATCCAGCGCAGACGCCAAACCAAACCCAAATTCAAAATTGTTCAGAGTAAATCCCAGGATGATATTACAAAGGATGACAGTTAAACCTGGACTAGCCTATAATGATAATATATTATGATATAGTTATAATTATATACTGTTATTGCTGAACTATTTAGGGACTTAATTGATATATATCATTTATAGACATGACAATTTATGATATTCAAATATCTAATTTCAATCTTTTTATGTAAGAAAACAATGATAAAAAAAGGAAATATAACATATCTTAAATTAATAAAAGCCAAAAAGTGCTGTTAAAATCTAGTTTGCCACTAATGAAAAAATGTTGGACTTTTGTAGCATCGTTTGATAGTCTGTTCTTGGCGCACAAAAGTATCAGGGAATAATTCATAGATGTTTTTATATCTTTTTTTTGTAGAAAATTGCCTATTGTGCGATACGATAAATGTATTTCAGCATGGCTCAGAACCGATATTAATCCAGAGAAAGTCGATTGGATTCTGAAAACATAATTACGTAAATATATTGAATTTAAAAAATCAACTTTGAAGCAATATTTTTAATTAATCAACTAATAAAATTCTGAAGAAATATTTTCTTATTATTCTAATTATATTATAATATTAAATTAGATATTAAAATCTCAAATTTTCGACTAAAAGTTCTGAAAAATGGTTGTGTTATTACAACTGAAAACCAATTATTTCATAAAATCTGCCTTAAAAATTAAAGAATAGCTGAGAATGGATTACTATGTTTTGGTTAGCTGTTCATTGTTATTGAAAATTCATAATAGTTACACTATATTCAGCATAAGAACTAAAAAATTCAGACAGGTCTAATATCTGTAATAC
The DNA here is from genome assembly GCF_053477335.1 of Acartia tonsa. Classification (NCBI taxonomy): domain Eukaryota; kingdom Metazoa; phylum Arthropoda; class Copepoda; order Calanoida; family Acartiidae; genus Acartia; species Acartia tonsa. The sequence goes on along the minus strand of NC_137261.1, from coordinate 2,880,519 downwards.
TAGAAGAGCGATACCATTACACAGTAAGCCATTTATGTACTTAACTTTAGAACTATAGTTACAGTAAAAAATGTTTTGTAAAAGTCTTTTTATCTAAAACCTAGTTAGTGTATTTGTGCCAAAAAATTTTATTTACGTTTCTATAGACAAATTAACACAGTGCGAAATATGGGTTTTCTTCACGGTTTTCAAGCTAATTTAAATTCACCAAGGAAATTATATCTAAGCTTTTGTTGGTAAAATTAGTGCCATTATTATGTTTAATAAATATTTAAATCATTATTTGAGTTGTAAAAAAAACATTATGTGCCATTCTATATCATATGAAAAGTGCTAAATAATTAAATAAATAATAATTGAAATTCAAGATGAATTTGTATTCATCTTTCGATAATTTTATTCAAATTTATAATTTAAATAGAATTTTTGGTGACAAGTTTCAAATTTTTTCAATTGATTTTTAATTTCAATTTACCTAATTGATCTTTTAATCGTAATAAAATGAAATTTCTGAATTATCAAACTGAATATTTAATATTATGTAAAAACCTAACTTATTAATGCTATTATGTAAATATTGTAAATTATTTTTGTACAAAACCTAAACTGATTATACTGAGTAAATTATTGTGATAACTGCATATTGTAAGTGTGTACAACCGTGACTTTGTTTGTACACGTTCTTGTTTCTAGCATTTCTTATTAATAATATCACTTTAGTGAATATATGAGCAGTTTTTCAATAGATTTTATACATGAATAGGTTTTTTTCTATCTAGACTTAGATTACAGGACGACCATGTTCAATAGTAGCGTAACAACAACAAACTAACAAAATATTAGCATGTTTCGTTGTACTTTCAAAGTAGCTTTTTTCCTATTTCTAGCCCATACGAGGCCAATTTCCTAACCCTGCGGGGCAATGATTAACATTTACCCAGGGTTTCGGATCCGCGGATCCGGATCCTCAAAATTTGGTCAGTGCGGATACGGATCCGGATCCTTGACAATAAAAATAAAATCACCAAACCTTTCAAAAAATATGTTTTTTTTTAATTCGAAGTCAAAAATACTTTTAATTTTCAAGTCTGACCCTAAACCTTAAAGATTGGCTCTCATCAAGAGAATGTCTGAGATTGTATATAAATTTAGGTAGATTTTTCCATTTTTTCCGCATTTTTTTGAGTCCAAGGATCCGGATCCTTGGACTCGAAAATATGCGGATCCTTGCGGATCCAGATCCGGATCCGAAACCCTGCATTTACCTAACCTAAAATAATCTATCCAAAGCTATTAGAAAATACGACAAAACCCGCTACTTCGTTTTCTTTCCAAAATCCCAATATTTTAGTAATTGTGTAAACTGTCAATAAAAGTAAGAGGTACAAACGTGGGAGGAAAACATTTGAGTGGAAACCTAAAGTTGAATAAAAATATTAAGACCACCAACGAAAGACAGGTAAACACGCATGAAATGCAGGGAAGCATCGCTGTTTTACAGATAGAAAATAGCACATAACAGCAGTCATGATGTTGGGCATTATTTTGTGGTTATTCAAATTTCCGCTAAATATAGGTATGCAAGGTGCTTAGCATTACTTGCCCTCGTTTGCGCTTAGTCCCCTCTCATTAAACAAATTAAGCCTATGCTATTTCTTTTGTTTATTAAAAAAATACAATAGATACAGAATAGATGATACTTTATATAGAAAATACTAGAATTTTAGTAATAGTATAATTAAAACAAAATATCTTGGTTTTTATCTTATTCAAAATTGGCGAAAAAAATTCTGAAACTAGCTTCTCGCACAATGGGTTGTAGAAAGAATTTAATTTTCAGTAAAAAATACATATATTAGCATTTAAAAAATAACATATAATAAATCAAATGTATTTTATCTACACCTTTTAAATTGAAGTTCTTATGCTTTGCAATCTTCTTTTTGGTAGAACCTAAAAGTGTTTAGAATTATGATTAAGAGGTTTGGAAACATTCAGCATAATTTACACAAAGATTAAACTTTCGAGGGTTTAAAATCTATCCACTTTTAAATGTCTCGTTCACAAAAAAAGCTTTGGTTTTGTTAGAATTCAATATCACAACAGGTTTCAGTATGATTACTGTGTACATTTCTACTGTGTTTTTTTTATTAAAAAAATTTAGCTTGTCAAAACTGCGCTATATGTGCATAAAATTATTGTAATTGAAATCAAAATTAATTAACCTTTTCAGATGCTTCAACATTACTGTCACAGTTTTTGCTGGGTATATCTTCTGGCGGTTCTTTGGCAGCTGCTTTTGGAGCAGGATCTTCGGCGGGGATAGTCGGTGTGTCTACTGGAATGGCGGGTGACAACCCAAGGTATCTGAGTGCTACTTCTCTCAATCTAATTATATTTTGAAACTTTCTATTCATTTTATCAAATTTTCAACGAGTTTAATGGTTGGAATAAAGTTGAGTTTTTTTTGACGAAATCGAATTAAAATACATACAAACCTTTGATAAAAGCATATTTAAAATATTAAAAACTAAAAGTAAAAATCAGCAAATTACAAAATGAAGTGTTCCATACCTATATTTTTTTTTATAAAAAAAATATTTTCTTCCATTAAAGACTGAATTTTCATGTTAAATTACTCTTGTTCTATGTATTATTTCTAACCTGGCAAGTTTGCTTGGAGTTTCAATTTGAACTGTGTTATCAACAGGACTTTTGTCAGCCTCGTTTAGTGGATCAGAAGTGCTTAAAAATTGGTATATTGTTATATTTGTCATTGTTACAATAAAATTTACAAATGGTACGTGTTTAATACAATTTTTAATTGTTTGCAATATAACTATAACTTTTGAGACAACTGGATTCAATGTTTAAACAAGAACAAAAAACTGTAATGTAACGGAAATTCAATTTATTATTATGAAAGAAACAATAAATCATTGTATAAGTAATAAGTATAATGTATCTCCAAACAACTACCTTCCCCAAATCTAAGGACCCAAGAAATTGCATAATGTATTTGAACTTTGTTAAAAAGTAGCTTCGCTCTGATTTCAACATTTAAATGAAGATTGCTTTAACATAAGTCTTGAACTAACCTTTGTTTGCTTGGTGTCTGTACAGCTTTGTCAACGGAACATGTATCAGCCTCTGCAACTTGTTTAGTCATAATACTGAATAAAAGAATATTGATTATATCAGTTTGTAATGAAAGACTATGAACTAAGTAGGCCACTAAGTCACAGTTTTTATTTCTTGTCTTTAGTCACAAAAAATAAAAGCATTGATAATTTTCTAAAAATTATTACCATTATACTATTTTTAACTGACAAGAAAGTCAAGTTTATTTCTTATATTTCTAATAGGTATATTCTGTACCTAGGTATTTAATCGTTTGACTGAATTTATTCAAAAGACATTTTTCATAACAAATATCATTTAAAAAGTCTTGGCGTCTTTAAGGAATTTTGAATAGGCATAAAAGGGCTAAACCTCAATATTTTGCAAGAAACCAAAGATAGAAAGTTTAAAAATCATTGGGAGGAAGATTAATTTTAGGTGCATGTAATATGTCCGAGTTAATTCGATATACAACAAACCTGAGTTGCTTCCTTGGTGTAGCCATCTCAGGAACATCTGACTTCTTTTCAATGTTGGACCTACGCTTCACCAAACTAAAATTACATTAATTTTGTTTTAAAGAAAATCAGATACTCCTTTTTTTAAAGTTAATTGTTAAATATTAAGGGCGAGGGGGGAGGGGGGATTATAAGGAAGTCAACCATAGATGGCGGCTGCGTCGTACCTGCTGGTGGGTAATAAATCAAAAGCATTAATACCAATTGTATTACCTCCTAGTGGTAGTAACTGTATCATAAGATGTTGCCGAGGGAACAAATACGCTCTCATCATCTGAACATTGTATTAATTCACTTACTTCTAATTTTTAGACTTTTTCAAAATGCTTAATATGTTTAATAATAAACCAAAGTATTTTATTTTTTAACATCATTCAATCCTGATTCAGATATCTCTATGGGTATATATATAATGGTGCATTATTTGCCAAATGTACCACTTTTCTGCACTACCTCTCCGATTTTGTTAATACTCTATATTTTGGTCCGTTGGGTCATTCAAGGATGCTGGATGGCCAAAAAAAAGTTTCAGAGTCCCTGGATGTCTAGATATCTAGCTATCTATGAAGGTAGGTAACAAAAATGTAAAAAACACCCATTTTTTCACAATTTTAAAAATTAATTTTTTCATCAATCTTAAATCCAATCTATACATTTTATACACCAAAATGATCGTTTATTCATGTAAAAAGCGCACATAATGCTATTTTGGCCAAAACTCTAATTTTACAGGGTGTCCAACAAAAAGTGTATTTTGGATATCTAGCGTAATACCCAAAATACCTGTCCGAAAAAAATCATTTTTTTTGGCTTAAATCCTGTGTTTTGTCTGTGTGCATATGTGGTATATAACGGTTCGGACCACCCGGGACTATAAGGTTGTCAAATTTCACTTTGGGACACCCTGTAAATGTGATTTTTGCGTCTGTAGAGCTAAAACTTGGTCCAAATTGGCTATTTTTTTCAAATTACTCTAATATGTGTCTTAGTATGTTTGGCCATAGTGTTTTGTTGACCAGATCAATAATTTCATATTTTTTGGACACCCTGTATTTTCAAAAAAAGAGAAAAAAAATTTTTGTTTTTTTTTAAATTTTTTTTCTATTTTTAAGTTACTTAAAACTGTCATATAGATACAGATTTTGACTAATAACAATAATATTTGCCTATTTTACAATTTTTTACACTTTTGGGACACCCTGTGCATGTTTTTGAAAAATGATGGTTTTTGCCCATTTTTGGGGGAAAGGAGTCGTTTTAGGGCCATAGACTATTTCTTCATATTTGTAGAACTTTTCAAGACAAATCATTTGTTATTTATGCAAAAACCGCAAAAACCGAACCGTTTTGCCGTTATTCACCGCTAAAGGCAGATTTTTTACGTTTTTTGCCGTTCCCGAGGTTCTAATGGGCATTTGTGGTAAGAAGACGTTGATTTATCAAGATAACTGTGAAATACTTTTATTTAGGCATTTTAATTTACTAAATTTCATGTGAAGTAAATTTTTTTGTATATCCAACTGATTTTTGTCAAAAGGAATTTCAAATGCACATGATTTATGTTTCTTTTATCACTTATGTTATAGCAATTATTTATGTTATATTCACTTAATTTTCTTGTTTTAACAATTGAAATCCATCTTGATGAAAAACGGTTAGCTGCACAAAAAATTTTACTTAATATGAAATTTAGTGAATTAAATTACCTAAATAAAAGTATTTAAGAGGGATCTTAATAAATCACTTTTTCTTACCACAAATGCCCATTACAACCTCCGGAACGGCAAAAACGTAAAAAAATTCCGCCTTTGGCGGTGAATAACGGCAAAACGGTTCGGTTTTTGCGGTTTTTGCATAAATAACAAATGATTTGTCTTGAAAAGTTCTACAAAAATGAAGAAATAGTCTATGGCCCTAAAACGACTCCTTCCCCCCAAAAATGGGCAAAAACCATCATTTTTCAAAAACATGCACAGGGTGTCCCAAAAGTGTAAAAAATTGTAAAATAGGCAAATATTATTGTTATTAGTCAAAATCTGTATCTATATGACAGTTTTAAGTAACTTAAAAATAGAAAAAAAATTTAAAAAAAAACAAAAATTTTTTTTCTCTTTTTTTGAAAATACAGGGTGTCCAAAAAATATGAAATTATTGATCTGGTCAGAAAACACTATGGCCAAACATACTAAGACACATATTAGAGTAATTTGAAAAAAATAGCCAATTTGGACCAAGTTTTAGCTCTACAGACGCAAAAATCACATTTACAGGGTGTCCCAAAGTGAAATTTGACAACCTTATAGTCCCGGGTGGTCCGAACCGTTATATACCACATATGCACACAGACAAAACACAGGATTTAAGCCAAAAAAAATGATTTTTTTTCGGACAGGTATTTTGGGTATTACGCTAGATATTCAAAATACACTTTTTGTTGGACACCCTGTAAAATTAGAGTTTTGGCCAAAATAGCATTATGTGCGCTTTTTACATGAATAAACGATCATTTTGGTGTATAAAATGTATAGATTGGATGTAAGATTGATGAAAAAATTAATTTTTAAAATTGTGAAAAAATGGGTGTTTTTTACATTTTTGTTACCTACCTTCATAGATAGCTAGATATCTAGACATCCAGGGACTCTGAAACTTTTTTTTGGCCATCCAGCATCCTTGAATGACCCAACGGACCAAAATATAGAGTATTAACAAAATCGGAGAGGTAGTGCAGAAAAGTGGTACATTTGGCAAATAATGCACCATATATAAAAAACTTGGAGGTAAATATTTACATATAAAATAATACTTTTGTAAACCTTATGCATTCCCTTATTCATGTTCTAAAAAGATTTGTTTTATACATTTCTTACTGAAGAAAAAATACCTTTACCTGTATTTTCTTTTTGGTTCTTTTCATCACCTCCCTAAAAATAAAAAAAAAGTCTTTAAATGTTCTTATGTTCCTCTTAAGTGAAAAAAAACTTCGGATCATGGAAAGAAAACGAAGTAGCGGGTTTAGTCGTATTTTCGCAGTAGCTTGCAATAGGTTATTGTAGGTTATGTAAACAATTGACTCGCAGGGTTAGAAATAAAAGAAAAGCTACTGTAAAAATACGACGAAATCAGCTACTTCGTTTTCTTTCCATTAACTAAAACTTCAAATAGCAAAGGGGAAGTACAACTACACAATCAAAGAAAACGGCAAAATTTTTATCCAGGCTTAAAATGACAAAATGTTACTTGCACGACCGAGAATTATTTTTGTTAATTATCGTTAAATAAATAAGAAAAAAATCATTGTTATTATATAAAATTATCTTTGGACCAACGCTACCAGGTCATATAATAATTTGCACTTATATATTATGACAAGAAGAAATACCTGGTTTTGGGGATGTAATATAATGGACTCGTCCAAACTGTTTACAGAACGCTTATCATCTCCGTAAATATTACTGTTTGAAAAATACTTTAATTTTAACTTGTAGCTGTGATATCTTTCGCACAACCAAAAATAATTTGTTTGGGAGACATTTATTGCCATAGTACACCGCAGACTGTATGAGAAACTTCCCGGAAAAGAACACTTAATCAGTTAAGCCATTTTAGAGATATTTTGTTTCAGACAAAAATAAACTTCCTACTTAATACAAGAATACAGGATAGTCCAATAAAATAATTCTTTCTTTATATCCCAAAATACTTGGGGCAGATTAATTTTTTACGCCATTGTCCTCTCCATCCCTGAAATAAAGCACTAAGGCCAAGATGGAGAAAATTTAAGCTGCGTTAAAGTTAAGTAAGAAAGTAAAAAGAGTTTCTACCTCAGGGAAGATTAGAATTTGGACAATATCGTTAGCCTTAAAACACTAGGAGCTGTTATCAAATATTTATGCTGTAGAACAGGTGTCCAAACTCGTAAACCAATAAAATTAATCAACAAAAGGGATATTTTTGTTTATTATAATTCATTTAGTTATTTGATTCATATTTTCGTTCAAAATCTTATCACTTAAGATCCTTGGTAAAATTAAAGTATTCCTGGTTCCAATTTCAATAGTGTCGACATCTTGAGGTGGCAAACTCTTATTTCTACGTATTATGGCCAAAGTAGTACACCAACTTATTAAGTTTTTCGTGTTTAAGATTTTTAAGAAAATTAAAAAAAAAATTTGAGGGGGGGGATAATCGACCCCACTATTTTAATTTTAGTTTTGAAAAGAAATTTTTTTTTGGTGGGGGGTATTTTTCATTTTTTGAGGGGGTTAGGGGTGTCCCAACCCCCAAGAAAAAAGTTATAAACCTTCCCGTGAACTATGAGAAGCTACCCTGTAAAGGAGAACCCGATCGGTTCAGCGGTTAGCGAATTCCTTCGCTACAAACAAACAAACAAACAAACAAACAGACAGACAGACAGACAGACAGACATCGTTCTACTTTGTATTTTAGATTAGGTGTTATCAGTTGAATAGGTAACCATATGGGTATCATGTTGTCCTAAGTCAAAAAAAGGAGAATAAAACATTCTTTCACTGAGTTTAAGTAAAAGGAGTTGAGTAATGCTATTGTGAGTTACCCAAAAATAGCTGGGAAGCAAACTTTAGGTTAAAGCTATTATAAACCAACAATACTTTAAGAAATTACGCCATTAACCCTAACCCGGAGGGGGGGGGGGGGGGAGATGGTTAACTCAAATAACCGGTAGATATAAAGGAGGCAAAGATTTAGGTTTAAGCTATTGCAGGGCAAAGATTTAGGTTTAAGCTATTGCAGGGCAAAGATTTAGGTTTAAGCTATTGCAGGGCAAAGATTTAGGTTTAAGCTATTGCAGGCCCAAAATTACTAATGGGTTCAAGTTGCTGAAATACTTTAGCTCTCCTGAATATTTGTTTGTTTAGACTAGAATCCCCATGAATAGACACTGTACAGGCTAGCTTGGCTGTTGTTGGTGTGCTCGTAGCTGTCATTCGTCTTTTCCTCTTAAACTTAAAATATTAGTGATGGCAATCCGTCGAATTTTTGGGCCGGATTCGGATTCCGGATTCTTAGAGAATCCGTCAAAAAAAAGTGGCGGATTCCAGATTCTAGCAATATTTTAAAAGGATTTTTAAATATTTTTAAAAATTAATTGCTACGTATGTCCTAAAAATCAATGTTCTTAGTAGGGTTGGGCCGGATACTTTTTTGGCCGGATACCGGATACCGGATATCCGGCTGATTTCAAATGCCGGATATCCGGCCAACGCCGGATATCCGGCAAATATCCGGTTATCCGGCCAAATTACCGGATATCCGGCCAAATTACCAGATATTAAAGTAGTAAAAAAAAATTTCATCAGAAATCTTATATAAATTTACATAAAGTTAAACTTATTCAGAAAAAATGTTCTTCTAGCTTCAATAATAAGAAAATTATAGCCATTTAAGATTTTAAAAAGCAGAGATTTTTGGTGTAAAGTATAAAAAATTATAGAGCCGGATATCCGGCCACACCGGGTATCCGGCCCAACCCTAGTTCTTAGTGTTCTCTATAATACACTTCTGAGAATCGAACCAAATTTTAAAAGATATTGTATATAATGATGAAAATCTTTGCCTTCAAAGAGGAGGAGTTGAAAGAAAAAACTCAAGAAACTAATTTTAGCCTACCAAATAAGAATCCGGAATCCGCTATTAAAAAACGGATTCCGGATCCGGATTCGGATTCCAAAATTGGCCAAAAATTGAGCGGATTCCGGGTCCGGATTGCCATCCCTATAAAATATATTTTTAAAAATCATTTTATAAAAATAACCAAAATCTTTGTAAGTATTCAGCGACTTCGCGGACGAATCAAAAATGAAAGAACCTTTGCTAAAGCAAAGTTACGATTTTTTTTTGCTAACTGACAGACATGCGTACATACGAATGACAGATGCGGACTTTCGTATTGTTCTATATGCATTTTGGCAGAATATATAATTTGCAGATTACTTAATGAGAGTCTTACCTTATTTTTAGTTGGTTCAACAACTATGGGACTGAGGCAATCATCTTCAAATTGACTAAAATAGAACAGATTTTTTTCTATTCATAATTTGAATAATAGGAATATGATCCTTGGGACTAAACTTACGTATACTACCTACACTTTACATAGCATAATAGATAACATATGGAAAAAGGTAGGTTAACATATTTTTTAAAAATTTTTGATGAATGAAAGTTTACCTTAAACTAGACTTTGATTCCTTATTTTCAACCTGAAATTTTATATGAAAATGACTTCAGAGGTATAATTCATTGTAGTAAATATGTTGTTTAATACTTAAAATATCATCAATGTAATTCTATTTCATTTAACTAAGAAAATACATAGGTTCCAGAAAGCCAACAAAACTGATAATAACTCATATATAATATTACATATGTAAAAGGGCTCTATAGACTGTAACCGACAGTAAAATAAATTGTAGAGTAGCTCAAAATAACTCTTTCTTTTCTACCTTTCTTTTCAATTCATATTTCTTTTTCTCGTCTGATTGTTTCGTCTTCTCAGAGATTTCTGAATTATTATATTAAAATCATAAATAAAAGTATGAACTAGGCAAATTGTAAGTTATGGATGTAATCGATAAAAATATCGTTGCTTTCCCCCAAAGTTCCTGTTAATACCCCCTCCCCTCCCACCAATTTAAAAATTAATTTTTCAATAAAAAACGGACAACCAACATGAACTAGGTTGATTTATCAAACCTTATCTTACAAAATCGATTTTGCGATTTTTGTTAAATGTTGCTAAAAAGGTAACATTTTTTTTATAACTAACCTGAATTGTCTAATGCTTCGTTAGAAACATCCCCATCATAATCTTTTAATGGTGATTCTTCATGATTTAGAACCTGCATTTCTTCATAAAAGTCCCAAGCTGATGTAAGATCAAGAAATAGCTTGTCAACATTAAGCTCGTGATAATATAGAACCTTTCCGTCTAAAGACACAGAATGGAAACTAGGTGGCAGTTTTGTCCGTATTATTTTCAGAGGAGGCTCATCTTCAACATTTCCAGCATCTATTCAGGCATAGGAAAATAATTTTACAATACAATTATCCTATATTTCAAGTACTAAGGTTTTTTGGTCTGTAGCTTATGATATAAATAAATACCGAACCAAATGGGCTCTTCCTTTCCGGGAAGCTAGATATGTTATGGGATGGTTTTAGGCTATTTAATTTTTACATTTCCCTACTGTTTTGAATATAGAGCACCTATATGATAGGGCGCAATCGCTAGTATCCTTATACTAAAGTAACAGGATGTCTGTGTGTTTGTACCGAAGGATCTCGCTTACCGCTGAACCGATCGGGTTCTCCTTAACAGGGTAGCTTCTCATAAGTCCCGGGAAGGTTTATAACTATTTTGGGGGAGGGTACCACCACCCTCTCAGGAGAAATCGCCCCTAGAAAAAAATTACCCCTCCCGAAAAAGAGACTTGAACGAAACATAAACCAGTTATTTCTGTAATTAGATATTTTAAATAAAAAAAAACATTCAAAGTGCCACTAGAGGCCTCTAGGGGCGTAGCCGCTAGTTATATAAAATAGCAACATGGTAATTAAAGCTTTTATCAGATTATCTTTACTTTCAGCGTTTGTGTGTGTACGGAATATATGATAAAGTACAATTATTTAGTTCAAAGAATTTAGACAGACTATTGTCATACAAAAATCAAGTTTGTTCATTAACAGTTCAATATTAACAAAAAAACTTTTTCATTGTTTTTACTTAATAAACTTCTTCCTTCCTGTATCCAAAGTAGTAATGCTTGCTTTATCACTAAATTCAACTTCTTCGCTTGGAGCTGTGGTGTAATCACTTGTAGCTTCAGCATTTGTTTCAGCTAGGTTTCTTGTATCATCCGTTTGGTTACCTGTTTCACTTTGGGAAGAAGTGATACTAATTTCAGGGACTGTATTATTATTTCCTATCTCACTAGTTTCTGTAATAAGTTGTTCAGGAGCAATTTCATCATCCTCTAGTGAAAGGATAAGATCTTCAGTATCACTCATGTTTTCAACTTTATTTGATGCATCTTCATTAGCATTGTTGATGCAAGTGTTAGTGTCTTCATATACATCACTGCTACTGGATTCAATGTCTTTATCAATTACATCTCTATCAAAATCTCCCTTTTTCTGATCTGACTCAACAAAAGAATAACTGCTGCTACTGGTATCTTCATTCTTGTTTTTAACCGGCACATCCACATCATGATTTATTTCATCCTCTGAATCACTTGAATCGCTGCTTCTGGCATTTAGATCCTTGTTCTTTACAGCCAGACCAACATGATTACCTTTGTCTGGGGAATCATTTGAATCGCTGCTACTGGTTGATTTTCTCTTATTTTTCATGGTAAAATCAACACAATAGTTTGCATTATCTGAGGAATCGCTAGATTCACTGCTTTGTGCATCTTGTTCCTTGTTTTTGACCGTTAGATCAACAAAATCGCTGCTCTTGTCATCGCTGCCGCTAGTGGTTGTTGAACGTACTTTTTTACAGTATCCCAGATTTTTTGCGGATCTTACATAAATTAACCGATACTTTTGTTTGACATTTCCATCTTTGCTTCCATCTGAGTCAGAGCTAGAACTATCCGAACTAGAGATTTTGTTTTGATTAATTTTTGGCGCACCCCTTGGTTTTATTCTTTCTTGTTGGTCGTCAGATGAGCTACTAATATCTGAAGAGCTTGAACTTGAGTTACTGACATGATACCTCATCTTTCTCTTCACATAAATCATGTTCTTAAACAGGGATGATATTAGTATTAGTGAAAATAAGAAGATTATTAATTACCTAGGTACATAAGTAAATAAATAAAGTATTTGTCTCTAAACATAGGTATAAAGTTGGCAATTAAAAGTTGAAACTTTAGAAGCGTATTCCCTTAAAGTGACGGTTGAGCAATGAACATCCTTCCTGCCCTTTTTTTAAAAATAAATTGAATATAGGGGGAAGAAATTTTTTTCTCCAAAGGGGACTATTCATGAACAAGAGCAAGGGATTCTAAGCACCAGTATTGATCCATAGTATTATTTTAGTGAATAACTAGGTTTATGTTTAATAGGTATTTGCTTTATCGACTAAAAATTTAGGTTTCACCATGGTTTTATATGAAAAAAACTTTTAAATATTAAGCATTGTTTGGTGCAATATCATCAAATGTTTTGATGAGTTCAAACTGTTGTTTAAAATCTTTGGCACAAAAGTATATTATTGTGATTTCAAATATACAAATTGACCCACAAAAAAGTGTTTTTTTAGGGTGTACACCCTTTATTTCTTAATGTATCATCAAAAGCAGCATATGTTCTTGTTTCAGGGGTGTATATTCTGCATGGGATCCCCGGCTCAGGGGGGGGGGGGGGGGAAATAAAAAATAAGTGGTTGGAGGGAAAAAAAATGTAAAAATTAAGAAAACTGAAAACATTTTTTCCATTTCGCCCCCCTCCTTGGTTAAAAAAACTAAAAAAATGTGTGGTAGGAGGGATAAAATAAATAAAATATAGAGTTCTTTAAATATTTTTCAATTTCCCCCCCTACTTTTTAAGAAAAATCTAGGGGGGGAAAAAAATAAAAAATTTTGTAGCAGGAGAGAAAAAAATAAATCTTGTGCATAATATACACCCCTGTCTTGTTTTCTATACAATTTTACACAAGACAAAGAAAAATTTAATTTTAAGAATATATCAACAGAAATTTTTAAGGCCAAAGTTTCTAAAAAGCTCTTAAGAGAATTTTTTTTTGTTTTTCATACTTTTTATTGGATTTCTGTTAACTGAAAAATAATATTCAAAGAAAAACAAGTTTACTTTTTATTTCTTTTTTATTCCACAAAAAATATAAATTTTTCATGGCAAAAAATACAATATATTGAAGCGGTTATTTGCGAATTTCAGGCTGTTTTTATCTTGTTTCTCAACATTTCATCTTATAAATCAATTAGAGGGATTAATTATGACAGTTACTCCTCCCACTTTTATATCGTCAATCATTTGGGAAATGGCTTATTATGCTTTTTGAAATAGAAAAATCATTATTGGGTATTTAATTTTAGTGATAACTTTTTTGTTTTTAGAGTTAGGATTATGAAACAAAAACAATTTTCTTGCTTTTTTCCTACTTATTTAATTGGTTATTTTATCTAATATAATTTTGCTTGAAAAGTAAGTTTTTCAAAATATCATTAACCTAAAAAGACTCCAAAAATATGTGAAAAAAAATACGTTGAACTTCAAACCTAAATTTTTTATTACACTATTGTATAAAGTTCCTCTTGGTAACAAAAATAAAGGTATTTTTACATTTAATTTATCTAAAAAAAAAAGTTTTACTTTTTGCTCATTCATTTTTTCAAAACTTTAGCTCTAACAAGGATGACAACATCCATAAAAGCGAAGCACTGAAACGGTAGGACAAACAGACATTAACACTTGTATAGTGTCAGAACTGAATAATCATAATCACGGGTAGGCTAAAAAAATTTCAGGTTTTTGAAAATACCCATTTAAGCGGATTGCACAGCCTTAAAGTCACATGTCTTGGTATACTAGAAAAGGTAAAAATCAAATTTTCTATTGGGGGCTTTTTGAGAAAATCCGCAAAATATTTTTTTTTTCATTTTCACCTAAAATCCTCTAAAAATAAGGTAAAAAATGTTAGGGTAGCCTTTTTAAAACTGTTATTGCTCAGCCCATAATTATCCTAAAAAAATGTTAGACATACCAATGGAAAGCTTATTTCCTCTAGTTTTCAAAATGACAAACATTTTTAACGTGCATTGTATAGTTTTGTATCTATGTTGCTAAATGTAAAAAGTATCATCAAACACATTAACATGTACATGTGCATGGTTTGATTGTGTCCCCCCCCCCCATTCCTCTAGCTAAAAACCTTGGGTACCAGAATAAAAAACCTTGGGTTCCAAGATGAAAAACTTTGGGTACCAGAATAAAAAATCTTTAGTACCAGAGTGAATATTGCTTACCAACCTCCATCCTTCCCTGACTGGTCTAAATTGATTGAAAGGCCAAGACTCCATGGATCTAAAGGGATGAGACAATGCCCTAAAAATTGATGTACATCTCCAATGATGATTACCTATTATGTAAATTAAATTAATATTAGTGGTTGAAATGTTTGGACTCTCAACTTAATCTAACAAAAAAACCTTATTTTATAAAGATTTGGAGACTATAATGTACCCCCCACCTCCCCTCCAAAACTCAGAGACATCGTACATTAAATTACACTGGTACACAATGTTTTATAACCACTTTATCTTACTCATAGGCTTAAAAACTTTGGGTCTTTTAATTGAATTTTGATTGGTTGGTTACAAACTGTCAGCGTTAAATGTTTTCTATTATAACTTTAATCTACAGAGGGGGTAATTTTGGGGATTTACGTTAATCTAAATTTTTATTGTCTTATCCCTTAAGATCACTGATAAGTCCTAACTGTGCATGAAAATGAGTTGCGCCTGTTTACGGACCAATGCATTCCCCCTATACTTTTGCTATTATTGTCAAGCGCCAGACATAGTAGCAGTGGTAATTATGACAAGGGAAAATTTGTTTAGGTATTTTTGCAAAGGTTAGGTTATATGTTAAGAATATACAAATAAGCCCCCCGGAAGGGTTGTTTATTCAAAAAACCTTTAAGATGGTTTAAATGGGCTATGTTAGGTTAATAAAGGGATAATAAAATAAGACCCCAGCAGGGGTTAGGCATTTGGATAACCTAAAAGATATTTCTAAATAGGTTAGGTTAGGAATATAATATACTAATAAGCCCCCCATGGGGGTTAGGCATTTGATAGGGTATTTCTACTTGGTTGGATACAGTGGCTGCGTATAATAAGAACTTCGCTCTGATCGTAAAGTAACCAAAACAAAAATCTTTTTTTTTCTTACTTTTTTTATGACATCTGCTATTTAACTCACTTTGTCCGTTTGTCCCTCCATTATTTTCATGTTTCGCCTTTACAGATGTTTTCATCCTAGTCTTTATTTAAAAATCACATAGGTGTTTTTCATTGACCTTTCTAGTCAATTTTCTGAAAAGACCCTAGTAGATGCGCACACTTCTTGCTAACTGTTGAACAGATCAGGTTCTCCTTTAGCGGGTAGCTTCTCATAGGTACTAGGAAGGTTTTTAACTATTTTGGAGGAGGGTACCACCACCCCCCAAGAGAAATTGCCCCTAGAAAAAATACCCCTCCTGTCATAATATCCACTGCTACTATGTCTGGCGCTTGACAATAATAGCAATAGTATAGGGGGAATGCCTTGGTCCATAAACAGGCGCAAGTCATTTTAAAGCACAATCAGGGCTTTTCAGTGATCTTAAGGGATAAGACAATGAAATTTAGATTGATGTAAATCCCCTAAATTACCCCCTCTGTAGATTAAAGTTATGTGTAGAAAAATTTTAACACTGATAGTTTGGAACCAACCAATCAAAATTCAATTAAAAGACCCATTTAAGCCTATGATTAAGATAAAGTGGTTATAAAACATTGTGTACCAGTATAATTTAATGTACAATGTCTCTGAGTTTTGGAGGGGGGGGGGGGTAATATGAGATGTTTATTACACTAGTCCACAAATTTTTATATAATAAATAAGGTTTTTTATTTGTTAGATTTAGTTGAGTGTCCAGATGTTTGAACCACTATTGTCCATATGCATAAGAGGTATTCATTATTGGAGTTGTACATCAATTTAGCGACCATTGTCTTATCCCTTTAGATCCCTGGAGTTTTGGCCTTTCAATCAATTTAGACCAGTCAGGGAGGGATGGAGGTTGTGTATTTTGCTGTAGGATGGCGAAGGGTAAACAATATTAACTGTGGTACCCAAGATTTTTTATTCTGGTACCCAAGGTTTTTCATCCTAGTACCCAAGGTTTTTTTATTCCTGTACCCAAGGTTTTTATTCAGCTTGCAATATTTAGATAGATGAATGTACATTTAGATGTGTTTAATGATACTTTTTACATTTAGCAACATAGATACAAATTTATAGAATGAACGTTAAAAATGTTTGTCATTTTGAAAACTAGAGGAAATAAGCTTTCCATTGGTATGTTTAACATTTTTTTAGGATAACTATGGGCTGAGCAATAACAGTTTTAAAAAGCCTACCCTAACATTTTTTACCTTATTTTTAGAGGATTTTAGGTGAAAATGAAAAAAAAAATATTTTGCGGATTTTCTCAAAAAGCCCCCAATAGAAAATTTGATTTTTACCTTTTCTAGTATACCAAGACATGTGACTTTAAGGCTGTGCAATCCGCTTAAATGGGTATTTTCAAAAACCTGGAATTTTTTTAGCCTACCCGTGTAATATAAATGTATAAGAGTCAAAGCAAAATTGTAAGTAAATTTGTTGTAAAACTGCTTGATTTAGGATAATGTTTATGGACAAACTTACATTTTTAGGACTTGATTATAGAGTTGCTTCGCTTATTACATTATACTTTGTTGTCCCAGGAATCAATATACCAAAAATCAGATCAATCGGATGATTAGATCACATAAAAATTTGTTGTTAAAAAAGTAAAAAAATCAACATGTTTAAAATGGACGTACGGACATTTTGGTGATGATTATAGAGTTGCTACGCTTTCTAAATCGTGCCTAACTATTAAAGGAATCACCATACAAAATTTGAAATCGATATGACAATTCTAACATGCCTAAATTAACGAAAAAAGCTATCCGTTACGGACGTACGGACGTACGGACGGACGGACGGACCGACCCTAATTATAGAAAAGCTTCGCTTTTAAAAATCTCCGTTGGTAATGTAGGTAAACTTTCAATTTTTATATAGTCTTATGTGGAAATGTATAAGAGAAGAATATATATAACTTTTGATAATATATTAGGAAATATTGGCTGTACAACCTAAAAAATACTTTTTCGTGGGTCTTACTCTATATATAGAAATAAGGTTAATGTACTTATGCAATTTACAACATTTGATGCTTTTCTGCCGTGTTATTTTATTTTGTCCTTCGAACTCAACAAAGCATTTGATGATATTGCTTTGAAAAATGCTTTACATTTCAAAGTTTTTTTCATATAAAACCATGGTGAAACCTAACTTTTAAGTCGATAAACCAAATATCAAACATAATCCTAGTATATTCACTAAAAAATACTATGGATCAATGCTGGAAGGTGCTTAGAATCACTTGCTATTGTTCGTGGATAGTCCCCTTTGAAAATTTTTATAACCCCCTCCCCCGGCTAAGTTTTTACAATTTTTAGGTTTTAAGTTGGGTTAGGTTATAAGGCTAGGAGCCGAGCACCCGTAACTAGGCAGGCTTGGGGGCCGAGTGCTTCGGATATGGGTGCCTAGCGCTGCAGCCATTATCATTATTTTGTAGGTAGACGGGATTGTATAAAATTAAAATTTTGAAAAAAAATTCCTAAGGGTATTATATCACTTTGTATAAATAGCTGCATAATCATATCTGTCCCTGTTCCTGATTCTTGATTGATTCATCTTCACTACTACTTGAGCTAGAACTGTCAATCATTTCAACAGATTGTCTGTCTTTCTTGCTCATTTTCATTAGAATTGGACAATCATCAGAGTCGCTGCTAGATGAGCTTTCATTATTTGAGGCTTTAACACAATCAACGTTATCCCTGATATCATCATTTTCAGAACTACTACTGCTATCAGATCTTAAATCCTGGTAAAAAAATGTAGTTATAGTTGCTATGAAGGGAGTGTCAGAACTTCAAAACCTGCAAATCAATTTATAAGTCTAAACAAAATTGTATATTATGTTGCAAAATCACTAAAGAATATAAAAACCTTGTTTTCCTAGGAATCATTAATACAAAAAAAGTGATGAATAGTTTTAGTATGATTATCTCATAAAATTTTTTTGTCAAAAATTATAAAATTGGCTTGTTTTAAATGGACTTTCTGGCAACTATTAGGCTTGCTTCGCCTAATCGTAATCGTAGTTAACTGTTACAGGAATTACCATACCAAACTTAAAGATAGGAAATATTCGTTACAAAAAGACAAGGTGACTATAATCATAGAAAAGCTTCGCTCTTAAAAGTGAAGAAGGTTTGCTCCCAATAAATACTAGGAAAAAAGAAGAAGGTACTACACAAAACAGAAAAGAAAACTATGTTTTTTTTTCCTGTGGAGATAATGTACAAGGAATCAAATCTTTAATGGATGCATTATGCCTTGCGTTTTTAACAATCACTTTGTTAGGCGTGGTGCTTTTGTTTTTTCTTGTGCTTGGCTCCTTAGGAATATCAAAATCTTCGTCACTTGAGCTGTAATCATTTTCTAAATCAGGTTTGTTTTGCGCAGCTAACAATGCATTGCGGCTTCTTGTTGGCTCTTGAATTGCTAACGACTCCTGGCGGTTTATATTAGTATTCTTTTCAACAGATAACAACTCCTTTTGGTTCATTGTAGATTCAATTTGAGCGGCTGACAGCTTGTTTGTGATGTTACCCTTCAATTTTCTGGCAGTTACTTTGATGGGATTGGTGGCTGATGCGCTTTCATTGTCTCCAATATTTGCCTGCGATGATTTTGGTAGCAAAATATTGCTGCTGTACTCTGATCTATTTATCAATAAACTATTTCTTGTTGACTCATTTTAATATTGTTTAAATTTTAAAGATGAGAAAAACCATAAGACACCTTTTCCTATTCCTGACTGGTGGTATATCCATGTTCCCATGTTCTACTTTTATTTACCATGATAATTTAAATCTAACAATACTGGAAAGTAGGTTATCTTTAGGTGAATGTAGAAAAAAATGTATATTAGATTAGTTGTTATCTACTGAATCAAATATCATTGACTAACATAGGTGATTTGTATAGAAAGCATTTAAAAATGATTAAGTTCAGGAAGTACAAAGATTTTCAAAAAGTTTATGATACAAAAAAATAGTTCATTCCTGTTTGATGCCGAGTCTTGAGATTTGTCGACACAAGCTATATTATTATAAGCCTCCCAGCATGAAGGTATATTAAAAAATTTCATGTTAGCTTCATTAATATAGTATTTCTTTCCTGATGGTCGGGTAATTGCCTTAAAACCTGGAGGCAATTTTCCTTTGGCTGATATAGCACATTTCTTATTGAAATCATCCCAGCATGAGGCTACATTGGTAAATCTCAAGTTGTTTTCATTAAGATAATATTTCTTTCCGGATTTTTGAGTCTTGGTATGAAATCCAGATGGCAATTTTCCTTTGGATTTTTCCCCAGCAACAAATGCTTCTTGGGCTTCCCTAAAGGTGTTAAACTTGTTGCCTTTACTCTCAAAATAATGCTTCCTACCTGAGGGAATTAATTCACATATGAAACCAGGTAATAACTCAACGTTAGAAACTTGATATTCTGCCATATTTGGATTTTGGTTCTCCTTGTTGGTCGAATCCTTCTTTGATTTCTTAATATTAGTTTTGTCGTTGCTATCTATGCCTAAATGGTAAGAAGTTAAGAGAAAGATGATATTCTTTTTTTTTAGCAATGTAATAAAGAATCTGTGTTGCTTTCTGAACATTTTAAATGTACCTAAGCTTCAGAAATATTAAATAATCATCTGCAAAATCAGGTGGCCAATAAACATAAAAATAGGTAGTTGTCTGGATAATGCATCTATAAAAAAATGCCTATGTTAATTGAATAACAATGTTAAAAAAAATTCTTTTAAAATTTATTTATTATCTCCCTGTACTACGAAATAAACACAGATTAGGGGGAAAGGTGCAAAATTAACAAAAATTATGATTAATAACTCACCAACTAAGTCTTGTTGCGTTTCTTGTAGCTCGCTAGCATCAACAATCTCATTATTTGGTTGAATATCTTGACAAATATTATTATCATTGTTATTGCTTGAACAAGGATCACCAGAGTCGTTAGAATCCTGTAGTTAGAGTCATGAATGGACTATTATTGTATATACAGATAACTACTCCCTCCCCCCTTTTCAAATAAAATTTTTCGTCTGCTAGCAAATTATATTCTGCTACTTTGCTGTGTTAATATTCCCGACACTTTTGGTTGATTTTAAAGACCCAATTGAGAATCGGCCACGGTCATTCATTACGATAGGGAAATACAATATCAAAAAAACAACGTATCATACATAGGTGGATATACTTTTACATCTTATCACATCCACATCGTGTTTCATAACCGCCTAATGAAAGAATAATACATAAAATAAATTTGCAAAACAAAACTTTAAAAGATACCCCTGTATTACATTCATGTATCAACTATCCTGATTGGTTTGAGTAGTAGTTATATTTGTGTCTTGGGAATTGGATTTACCCAATCTATCACATGTTTGGTTGATTCGTTTGCTTGCATTTCTAGTTAGTCTTGGTGCAACATTCAACTAAAGAATAAACAACTTAACATGAAATATCATCAAATGTTTGCAGAGTTCAAACTGTTGTTTCAACAAAAAATTATCATTTCGATGAAAAATGTATTTTTGAAAAAAAAAGTGGTAGCTTGTAATAATTAATTAACTGTGGCAATTTAGAGCATTTGATGATTTTTGTCGTATTATTTTGTTTTGTCTTTTAAACTTAACAAAAAAAATTGATGATATTGCGCCAAAATTTTATATAAAAAATTATTAACATTTGAATTTTTTATATAAAATCACGATGAAGCATAATTTTTTAAAGTAGATATAACTATATAAAGTGCCCCTTGAGGCCTCTAGGGGCACTTGAGGAAAAGAGAGTAGAATTTAATAATTCAATTTCTTATTTAAGATTTTAAAAGAAAAAGTAAAAAAAAATTTGGGGGGGGGGGGGGCGAAATTTTTTTTTTTTGGGGGGGGGGATTTATCATTTTTTGGGGGGGGGGGTTGGGGGTGTCCCACCCCCCAAGAAAATAGTTATAAACCTTCCCGGGACCTATGAGAACCTACCCTGTTAAGGAGAACCCGATCGGTTCAGCGGTTAGCGAGATCCTTCGGTACAAACATACAAACACACAAACATCCTGTTACTTTATTATAAGGATAACCTAGTAGGTATATCCACTAAAAAAATATTCAGGTTCACAGCTGGAAGGTGCTTAAAATCCTTTGCTCTAGTTCGTGTATAGTCCCCTTTCATAACATTGTGCCA
This sequence comes from Acartia tonsa, assembly GCF_053477335.1. Lineage (NCBI taxonomy): Eukaryota > Metazoa > Arthropoda > Copepoda > Calanoida > Acartiidae > Acartia > Acartia tonsa. The sequence continues at coordinate 2,858,678 of NC_137261.1, read as the reverse complement.
TAATAAATACAGCTAGACTTTCACGGACGGTCGGACAGACATTTCTAGTCATACGAGTATCTACGCTTTTCAAGGATTTTAAGGTTTACCAATGGACGATAAATCGACGTACACCCTCATATGTGATGTTAAATTTCTCATCTTATCATTAAGATCAAAATTATTGATAGTTAGTTCTAAATGTTTTTAACTTAACTAATGAGTGAAAGTGTTTAAGGATCAGTATAATTTTAACTCAACTAAAGAGTGAGTGTTTAATGATCAGTATAATTTTAAGTCTAATATACCTCCCTCCCTGAGGTTTTAAAACATTTAATTTACCTCTACATCAGGATTCTGTACTTCTTTGTAAAATTCTCCAATAATCAAAGATGAAAAATCATCTCTGAAATATAAAAAAGAAACATGAAATAGAGACAGTAAGTCCAAAAGCATCTATAAAATATTTTAAAAGTTTGTAGGCAATTTCACTCAAAGTGCCTTGTTTACAACTGAACCCCCTTCCCCAACAATCCTTAGTTTTAAAAATAAAACTAGAATATGCAGAGGGTTTGTTTTTTTTCGGTCAGGTGTGTTGGATAATGGATAGCACCGCAGGTAAAGGCACCGCAGAGGTTAGGTATAGGAAAAAAGAACCTGAGACCCCCACCCCTTATTTCCATTGTTTAAAAAAAGAGGGAGTTTTATAGACCCCAGTTTTTATTCTTAGTTAAGATTTTTGTCAAGAAATATTTAAGAATACTGATTAAAATTATGAATATTTACATACCCGGATGCAGGATAACACACTTTGTTGATTTTTACTAAAATATCTCTACCAACCTAAATAATTTAAGTTTAATACTGGACTGTTTTAAATATAGAACATCTATTCTTTTTGTTACATCCTGAAATCTTTTGATTTTTTAATAAAATCAGTCAGTAAAGACATTTGTTGTCATCAATATTTCACTAACTACGTAGGACAGACGGAGAACACGCCTATAAACGTATGTATTATGAACAGGCTTGCTGTAGAAAATATAAACCATACAAAAAATTGATGACAGAGTGCGGAAACAATAAATGGCAAAGAAAAAAGGTAGGGTTAATAGGAGAAAAAAAGGTGAAGAAACTTGAAGATCAAATATGCCGTCAAAAGTAACTTGTAGAGTAGCTTTGGGGCAAAAAGGGGGTCATTTCCTGTAAAATTGTGAGTTAGTGTTTCTAGTCAAATGCACTCATTAATTGAATGCACTTATTAATTTTGACCATTTCCTAAATATATAATTGTTCAAAATGAACAGTTTGACTTAATAAGCACATTTGACTACAGGCTTAAAACATTACGTAAAATACGCAAAAAATGACCCTCTTTTTATTACGACTAACCTGTAGATTTGATATCACTTGTGAAGCTATATCTTGCACTACAATTTTGTACTTGTGTCTAATAATTGTTAAAAAATCATATATATTTGTCTGGATACTGAAATAGGGAGATGCGCGGAAAGTTTTTTGCAGGAAATAAAGGCTTTTTATAATTCAGTGACCTCTGAGATGCAAACTTTGGGATTAAACTTAAAAGTATAATCCCAAGTTTTGCTTCATGTACCTATCTCTAGTGGTTACTGGGTAACACACATTACTATTAATTTTGATATAAATAAGTTATTAATCGAAAAGTAGACCCTTCAGTTGGGATGGGAGACCAGGTACGTGCACGCCGTTCAATCCTGCACCGTGCATCAATGACCCTGGGAGCTACACCAGAAGAGTCCTACTGTGCTGGAAAGGTCCTAGGGTAGATGCCAGACTGAATTCTGGTCACTTCCCCCAATCTAGGGGGTTTGGGTGGGGCTAACAATCCTTCCCTAGAAAAAACCTGCTTATGTTCAACCCGCACAAAGTAATGACCAATTTAACTTTGGGCACGGGAACGAAGTAGAGGTTGGAAACAACAATATGATGTTTGGCTGGGAAACCACTAACGGACCAGTCAGGCGGATGATTCTGAATTCCCGCAGACCAGCAAAAATTTGCACCTGGAATGTTCGGACAATGTTTCAGTCAGGCCAGACAGAAAACATTTGCAGAGAAATGCTAAAAGCCAAGGTTGACATCCTGGCTATCACCGAATCAAGGTGGACAAACAATGGAGAGTTTAAACACCATTCTGGCTTGAAAATACTATACTCAGGTCATATGAATGAGGATCTAGGCCATAATCAAGGGGTGGCTCTTATGCTGACCAAGCAAGCAGAGCAGGCCATGATCAGTTGGCAACCCCATGGTCCTAGAATTATGGAGGCTTATTTCAAATCCTCAGTTAAAAACATCAAACTGAGAAATAGAATTATAGTAGCATATGCTTCTACAGAACAAGCAGATACAGAGGTCAAAAACGAATTTTATGACCAGCTTGACTCTGTATTTAAAAATGGTCATAAAGAAAAGGATCTGACCATGCTCCTAGGAGATTTCAATGCTCAAGTGGGAAGTAATAATGAGAATTTAGAAGAAGTCATGGGCAGATATGGCCTAGGCTTAAATAATGGCAAGGAAAATGACAATGGTGATAGACTTGTAAGTTTTTGTACTGAAAACAAACTTGTCATTGGTGGAACCATCTTTAAACACAAAAAGATTCATACTGCCACCTGGAGATCACCAGATCAAAGAACCTTTAACCAGATAGACCACATATGTATATCTAGACGCTTTAAAGGTTCTCTCCTTGATGTCAGGGTTGAAAGAGGACCTGATGTTAATTCAGACCATTATCTTCTATCTTCTAAAGTTCGGCTTAGATTTAAAAAGCAGGACACAAAGCCTAACCCCAGGAAGAAATATAATTTAACAACCCTCCAAAACTCTGAAAAGTTACAAGAGTTTAAGCTCACTCTAAAGAATAGATTTGAGTTGCTGACTCTTCAAGAGGAAGATGGAGTGGAAGATGTTTGGCAAGGTATCAAAAAGTTTATAATGGTACTAGCCAAGAAAAATTAGGTTTCAAAAAGGCTAACCAAAAGCCGTGGATCACTCAAAGATCCATTGATCTCATGGATCAAAGAAGAGAGGTAAGACAAAAGACACTCTCTAGAAACTCTCCAGAAGATAAAGACCTGTATAAGAGGCTCAGCAGGGAAATCCAAAAAAGTGTCAGAATTGACAAAAAAGAACACTTGGAAAACCTTGCCTTGCAAGCAGAAAATGCTGCTAATCAAAATAGAATGAAAGATGTCTATGAGATTACTAAGAGCATTGCAGGTAAAGTACACAAATCAGGATCACACATCAGGGACAAGGATGGTTCACTCCTTAAAACTGATGAGGATATTCTTAATAGATGGGCAGAGCATTTCACTGAACTGCTTAATTTTCCAGTTCCAGAGGAAGAAACTGAGATTCCACCCTCAGATGCACTTGACATTGACTGTCGAGCGCCAAATCTATTGGAAATCAAAGAGGCCATTAAAAGTTTGAAAAATAACAAGGCCGCTGGACCTGATAACATCCCAGCTGAGGTCATGAAAGCAGACCTAGACACATCTGCTGAGGCATTCCTACCTTTGATCACTAAGATATGGGATGATGAGTTATGCCCAGAGGACTGGAAAAATGGACATATCTCAATTATGGCCAAAAAAGGAGACTTGACCCAATGTGGAAACTACAGAGGGATAATGCTTCTTTCAGTACCTGGCCGTATCCTTAGTAAGATTCTTCTTAATAGAATAAAAAAGAAGGTTAATGAAAAGCTAAGACCTAATCAGGCTGGATTTAGACCAAACCGTTTCACTATTGATCAGATAACCTCTCTAAGAATCATCATAGAGCAATCCAAGGAATGGAACTCTGAGCTTTTTGTAAACTTTATTGACTACAAAAAAGCATTTGATTCTTTAGACAGGAAATCTCTCTGGAAAATCTGCTGACACTATGGCATTCCAGAAAAGATAATCAATATCATTAAAGCTATCTATCATAAAGGAGGTGGAAATGTTATGTATAAAGGTAAACTATCAACCTTTTTTGAGATTGTAACAGGTGTCAGACAAGGATGCCTTCTCTCTCCCTTCCTTTTCCTCCTTGCCATTGACTGGATCATGAAGAACTGTGAAAGCAATGATGGCATTCGCTGGCAGTTATTTGGCAATCCAAAATATTTGGGAGATCTGGACTTTGCTGATGATATTGCTTTGTTAACAAGCAATAGAAGTCAAATGCAAAGAAGGACTAACATGATAGCTGAAACTTCCAAGAAAGTTGGACTTGAAATAAATGTTCCAAAAACTAAAATACTCAGATTAAATGCAAACTCCCAAGAACCAATAACTATTGGAAACCAAATTCTTGAGGATGTTAACTGCTTTGAGTATCTTGGAAGTAAAATTGATGAAGCTGGAGGCACTTTGACAGACGTTAAAGCTATAATTAACAAATCTAGAACAGCCTTTGCCAGCTTGAACAAAATTTGGAATTCTAACAACATCTCCATAAAGACCAAGTTAAGACTTTTCAAGTCAAATGTTCTCTCTGTTTTGCTGTATGGGGCCGAAACTTGGTTCCTAAACACAGCAGTGATCTCCAAGCTACAGACATGTGTCAACAAATGTCTTAGGAGAATCCACAAGATCTTTTGGCCAAACAAGATCACAAATGCTGAGCTCTTAGAGCGCAGTGATATGTCAGACATCAAACTGACAATAAAACAGAGAAAATGGAGATGGTTGGGGCACACTCTAAGGAAAGGGCATGATGATTTAACCAATCAAGCCTTGACTTGGGACCCCTTCACAGGAAATAGGAAACCAGGCAGACCAAAAACAACCTGGAGGAGGGAATTCCTTGAGGAACTGAGAAAGAAGAATTTTTCATCTTTCAGTGAAGCCTCTACTGAGGCCCAATTCAAAGATAAATGGAGAACCATTGTGCGTGGCCTATGCTCTGGAAAGTAGAGATAAATGGCGATGATGATGAGACCTTTCAGTCAGATAAGCATAACTGAAATAAAAAAAATAATATAAAGAGAAACAAACCTGTCTTGACAAAATACTCCATCATTATAAATGTTTAATACTTCCGTTTTTAGAATTCTTCCTTCTTTTAAATCTAGAACCTAAAGAAAAAGAGAGATAGGATTAATATGGATATACAGTAATCCTCTAGAACTTTCAATATAAATAAATTATTTACTAAAAAAAACAGTTATAAAGAAGCTCAAATAATCCTATATATTAGAGTTACAGGATGTCTTTTTGTATGTATGCAATGATGCATGTCCGCTAAGGTTTGGTAAACGGCTATAACGATCGTTTCACAACTTTCAGGAAAGTTTTACATTAATCCAAGGAAGATTTTAAATATTATCGAAGATATAAACCCCCCCCCCCAAAAAAAAAAATAAGATGCGAAGCTTCTATTATCAAACTAAATAGCTACGGTTAAAATAATAAGGGAGTAAAAACATCAATTCTATAATATTAATCACATTTCCTTTTAAAGCTTTCCGAGGAGCTTGTTGAAAACTGCTATTATTACGTTTTTACCTGAAAATCGCCTGTTATTTTAATCAATCTGTTCACGTTGGGATATTTATTGACCACACTGTCATCAGACTAAAATACAAATATAAATACAAGCAGTAGCGTGCAGTAAGTAATATTAGTTACCAAAAATATCCACTCTCCCTTTAATAAGTCTCCAAATACAAATAATGTAACACGCGTTAATAAAACTTTGGACCACCATAATATACGGTAAAATATCCCCGTCTTCTTAGTGTATTAATATAATGACTAGACACAGTGGGTTAAACGCTTTGTTTAGTTCAAACTGCTGATTTTTTTCTGATTGCACAGCCAAAATTATTTCAAGTTTTTTTTTTATAAATCTGAGTCATTGATTGTTTTATGAAACTAAAGTGATATTGAGACTTAATTTGTTCTAAGAATACATTCAATTTATATGCCCAGTGCAGTGTCCCATACATTAAGATCCCTGAGCTCATGGGAGATATATCTTAAACATGTACTTGCTGCGACGTGTTTCCATACCTGAATCTTGTCATAATGTATCAAAATACCACCAAGTTCTGCCACATGATTTCCGCTTTTCTATACAAGATTAATGATTAATTATCTCTCACATCGTGTTATAGACAGCTTTCAACGGACAGTAAAGTAAGCAGTTTTAAGAATAATTCCAATTTAGTTAGCAATGTTTTTATATTTTATTTTATTCTCAGTAGAAACATTTTCTATAACGCTAGGTATTTCTCAGTACAGCTCAGAACTGGTTATAATCCAGCGAATATTTATCTGTTTCGAAGCCATGCTTGGAATATCATAACAATTGAATTAATAAAATTAGTAATAGAATTAAGCTGAAAATTAAGAGTATTAAAAGATATTAACTTTTTCAACAAAATATAGGAGGAAAGAAAAAAGGAATAGAGTACCTAGTAATAGTGTCTAACTTTTTATCTTTGTGACGTAACAAAAATCGAAGGATGAGAGGGGAGGTGGGAAAGGAAACCCCTAAAAGAGATGGATTTTTGTTACTTCACAAAGATAAAAAGTTAGACACTATTACTAGGTTCAGGAATAGAGATAGTAGATTAGGAGAGAGATTACCTTAAGTTTTCTTAGATAGTTTTCAACAACCTCTGAAACTGGCAAATTTTGATTGTTACTAAATATAGTGAATTCGCATCTCTTCCATCTAAACAGGTTTAAAATACAAATATATCTACAGTGTTTAGTGTCCTATGATTATTAATGATAGTTATGTTTTCCTCAGCTCCCATAGAAGCTTAAACTATAACGATTAACCCAGGACTGAGGAGACATGTCATCTTTAAATCATAGAACTGACATATAACTCTGTTTCGTTATTTGGGGATGATCTTTGCAATTGCTCAAATTATAGGATTTTTTTATGTGGCGCTTTCTCTCAAGTGCCTAGTCGAGCACAGAAACGCTTCCTCCCTCTTACTTTGAAACAAATTGAAGATCAGGGGGGTTGATGGTAAATATCGTTTTCTTTTAGGTTTTAGGCCCTGCGGATATTAGAAATAGGAAAAAACACCCCACCTCTAGGTATGTTATTTTAAAAAAAAAGGGGTTGGGTATTTTCATTGTTCAATCGGCACTAAGGAAACACTTCAGGTTATAAGATCTTGTGTTACATTCTCAAGAAATGGGGAAATACAAACGTCTGTGTTGAAGTTATGTTAAAATTGTCATAGAATTGGACAGACACCTTACACCAATTAAAAAAATAGATTTACTGTTCAAGCTTCCCTGAACAATGGATGTAGAATAAACGTGGATATTTTGACAGGGGAAAAATTGTAGAACGTAAGGGGAGGATCATTATTTTAACCCGCTGAATGTGTCACCCCTTATTAGAGAACATGAAAATTACGATCGAAGTAATATTATATCTATTCCCTGAGCAGTGATACCATCAACATACATGCTATCACTGCGAAACCTCAACACAAGGACAATAGGCTAAAACGGTACACCGACAAACGTCCTACTACGACAAAAGTCCTAATGCGACATCTCTTAAGTAAAACCTCCTAAAAACTTTTTCACGTGATATCACATTTATTAAATGTGAGGTAAGGGTCGATTTTTGTAATACAAGGTTGTGTCGGGTTCGAAACCATGCCATTGGGTAGCCAACACCGATTTTGTGAGACCTGTCGGACGGATTTTTAAATTTCACCCTGTGGACAAAGTTATTCAAGAAATAAATTTTCGGTTTTGAATTTCGTTTCTGTGTGTTTTATCGCTATATTGGATTGGATATTTACATTATTTCACTGTTAGTACATAATGTTTGGAAGAATTTTTGATAAATTTTGGAAGATTTAAAAATTAAGATTTTTTTAGGAGGTTTTACATAAGATATGTCGCATTAGTAGGTTTGTCCCTTTAGGAGTTTTAGGACATTTGTCCATTTAGGAAGTTTGTCGGTGTACCATCCATTACCGCTAAAACTAATATTAACTCTAGTTCCGGTTTGTATAAAGCTCCCTTTGGTAGTTGTAGAATATTGGAGAGAATAGGTTTAGAAGATTTACTTACGTGATACAATTTTCTTCCTCTTCTTTTTCCTTCATTATTTACAGATTACAATATTCTGAAATTAATCTTTTACCCAACTTACCAGGAAAAAAACCTATAATCCATTGAATTATTACCTAATACATGTTTTAGACGAAAATGTGAATTATGCCCGTCTTTTATTCTACTTTAAATAATCTTCCAGTGTCTATACTTTTATTCAGTATTCTCGTGCAAAGGGATTTAACAAGGGGGGGGGGGTGAAATAGGGATCCGGTATTTTGTAATTTCTTTATTTTAGAATTGCCGACAGAACCTTCCCGCATGTCCCTATACTAGTGTTGGTAAGAATATTACTGCTGGAATTTGGTACACAATAGGTACATATGATATGGATATAGAATATGCGTAAATATTTAGACAGGGGTAAATTGTCGTCAATTTAGGTTGCTTATACGGACATTTAGTATTGGTTAGTTCTTTCATCCAGTAGGATGGAAAGGGGTGAGGGAAAGGGCGAATGGCAGAGGGGTTCGTTATTTTAGCCAGCTACACGTTTCACTTTATTAGAGTATATAATAATCTAGTGCAAGATCCAAATAATGATAAAATAAATAATGGAAATAATACAATGAACTATAATGATTTACTAAAATAAAGAACAGATGAACAGATAATTTATTTTTTTAATTCCGATTACATAAAAACATGAACAATATAATATTTATGCTGTACAAGAAACTACTGTCACTAATTCAGGTACAATAGGTTGACTGTAGAAATTAAATATTAATCTAGGGATAAATCTATGTTGGCTGTTGAGTGTTAAATGACTTTGAACACTAGGCTAACTACCCATTAAAAATCAATAGGAAAATATTTGTTAGTCTTTAAATTTTTTAGAGATATAAAAATTGTCGAAACTCAATAATTGAAAAAGAGTAGGTAGTTGTTTTTCACATCGTTATTATAAACAGCTTTCCGCAGATAATAAATGAAAAATTAAGAGTTAAACCAGCCTTGATAGCCCCGGAGGCCTTGGTTCGGAGCCATACTGGAAAAGATGATAATTACCTAATTTTCTAAAAGTAAAATAAAGAAAAAGAACATTGTATCTGAAGAAAGCCATTTACAGCCAAATTAAAATTACACAGATCACTTGTAAATTCTTAGGTAATTTAAAATTACTTGGTGCAATTGCACAATAAGATTAAGAAATATTCAATGGTGGAAAATTGAAGAAAAAAAATTTCATTGGGCGCCAAATTCTTGTTGTTAAATCGAACAAATTGAGTTGATAATTTTAATCAAATAAACATTTATAACAATTTCTTTTTCTTGGTGTTATAATCTTGTCTCTTGCTTATTGTTCGTTGAAATCACTAATCGCTGCCTTGTAATTACTTGATCTTGATTAACTTGGCATAATATTTACAGCACATTTTTGGTACTAAGTCATGGGCCTCTGACTGTTTCATTAATCCCATATCATCATTCTTAAACCTAAATCAAAATAACATATCATCATTTTAAATAAAAAAAATTTAAAAAAATGACTATATGCATTATAAAACAAGGTTGACAACGTCAATAAGTAGCTAAGGTATTAAGGGAGGGGGCGGATGTGACACTTTTAGAAATCAAAACTAAGTCAAGGAAGAGGTACAATGTGGTGTTGAAGAAACGGCGCTCGAACCGCAACTCTCAACTGGGACATATTTTCTCTCTCTCTAATATTACCCTTATATTTGGCACATGTCAAGTGAAAATATTACCTTGAGAAATTATATTGAAAAAAAGTTTATCTCAGAGGATTCAAATTTGTCTAATTTGGCGAGAAAGGGCAAAAAATCGGCGGAAAACGGCGGTTTTCGGCAAGCAGTGGTTTCCACTTCGTTTCTTCGCAATTACATCCTCTACCGCAGCAATGTAAAAACAAATGAACTTACTTGACGACAAAATGCAAATCTCCGGGTTCATTGGTCATCCCCAAAATTCTGGCTGGTAGTTCCTAAAAAATATCAATGTATTTAGTTTCGATGGTATTTCACTCTTTTTTTGGAGGAGGGGGGGGGGGGGGGTGGAATTACTTATTCAAATACCTTTTCTATAATAAAAGTAGTAGAATTAAAAACAAATATGAAGAAAGGGAAAGTGTAAAAAAGAGAGGGGGGGGGACATTCTGCAAAAGGTTTAATTTAGTTTATCATAATCGGGTATGTACATAAAGGGAGGTGTAGGTTGCGCTAAAAATCCGTAAAGGTTGTAAGTTTTAAGTTAAAAACAGTAGAACGATAAAAATTTAAGTTAACTTCAAAAAAAAAATGTCTAGTTCTTTTCAATAAGAAATACACTTATTTAGTAAATATTACCGTTCTACTATTTTTTTTAAGCCTTAAAACTCACACCTGACCTTTATGGATTTTTAGCGCAACCTAATGGTAAAATCAAAAATAAAAACTTAAAAAGGCAATTTATTTTAAATTAACTATGAATGATTTTTTTATATAAAATTTACGCTTTTATAGATACCTACCTTGTATTTTACCTGGTTCATTGTTAATAAAATTACATATTAATCTTACCCTGGCAATTTTCTTTTTAAATTCTGGTTTTCTAGATACTGTAGAATCCTCTTTTCTTTCAGGTCTATCTTCTTTTCTTTCTTTTTTCTTCTCAACTTTAAACAGAGATCTCTCATCTTTGTGTTTTTTCTTTTTCAATTCTTCTCTTTTCTTATCCTTAAATTATAATTTTTAAATTAATATAATTTCTCAATGCCTTATAGATACATTTTAAAGAGTATAATGAATACCAAGACGCATGTAGATAAAAGACAAGACATGTAACCTCCCTGTTGTCTCTAAAAATCACATTTCTAATCATAGGAAACCTCTTAGTCTTTATCTACCTACTATAATAGTTGTCCTACTTTTATAAGCATTAAAAATTAAACAAAACAATTGTTAACAAATATTAGTTTATTTACCTTAAAGCTAGATTCCTTTTTAACATCCGTGGAGTCCCTTCTTTCAGATGTAGAACCCTTCCTACTGTCCCCAGAGTCTCTTCTCTCACTACTAACAATAGATTTAGGCTTATCTTCTTTCTTTCTACTTTCAGATGAGTTTTTGTCTTCTTTCTTTCTACTATCTGTTGAGTCTCGCCTCTCTTTGTCCCGTTTCTTCATGACGTCATGGTGTTTCTTTTTCCTGTGTCTGTCTGAAGATTCATTATCACTGGAATCAGAGCTGCTGCTTGGTAGCCGCTTCTTTTCAGATTTTTCTTCTCTGAAAAAAATCAATATAAAATTAGAAGAATTTATAGAATGAAATATATTTGTATTTAAAGTCTGGTTACAAAAAAAGCACCCCCACCCCTTACCTTTGAAGTACTGATTACCTACTGATTTTATCTTTTATAGCATACCCTCTCAGTCCAAAGATAAAGCCTATAAGTATAGATACACTATACACTGCACTGCACTGTTTACATTAATGTGACAAAAATTTCCCCCTCTTGAATATGATATTGTAATAAATATCTCCTACATAAATAAATATGCCATAGGACTAAAATAACATTGACTTGGCAACAAGCGCAAAATTTAAGTTTATTATTTTTTGAAAATACAACTAACCTTCTTTTATCTCGTTCAGCCATCATCTTTAACTTTTTCTCAAATCTTTCTTTTTTCCGTCTTTTTTCTTCATCTTGGTCCCTTTTCCACTTTTTCTCAAAGTCATACAGTTTTTCCTTAAAAGAAAAAAATCAAATAGGTAATTTAAAAACCTAGGAGTAGGCACGTACCTATTCGTTTTTTGATGTCTGATTAAAAATTAATGACTTACTTCCCCTTACGTTCGTTTATCTATAATACATAAAGTAGTAAGCGTTTTTTGTTTGTCCCGAAGGATCTCGCTAACCGCTGAACTGATATTGTTCTCCTTTACAGTGAAGCTTCTCATAGGTCCTGGAAAGGTTTTAAACTATTTTTGGGGAGGGTGTCTTCAACCCCCTCCCCCCCCACAAAAAAAAAATATTTTTTTTATTCTTTTAAACTCAAATTTAAAATAAGATGAGCTCGACTTTTACCCCTCCTACATTAAGTGTCCCTAGAGGCTTCTAGGGGCGTAGTCGCTAGTCTATAATACAAAGTAGAACGATGTCTGTCCGTCTGAAGCTTAAGATCTCGGTAACCGCTGGACCGAATGGGCTCTACTCTTCAGGGAATATATCTACTGGTCCTGTGGTGGTTTTAAGATATTTTCTTGGGGGGTGGGACACCCCCAACCCCCCAAAAAACAAAAAAAATCTCCCCCCCCCCCATTTTTTTATTGCAGAAGATTTCCTTGGTTTCTTTTTTTTGCAGGAGATTTCCTTGGTCCTTTTTCGAATTTCACCTTAATTTTTTTTTATCACCTCTTGGGGCAAAGCCCATAGAGGCTAGGGGCGAAGCCGCTAGTCATAAATATAATCAGTCCTTAAATAGCAGTTACAGGATATCTATCTGTCTGTATGTTTGTATCGCAGGACCGATATGTTCCTCTTTTTAAAGCGAAGCTTTTTATGGGTCCTAGGAAAAAAATTACCCCCACCAAAACACTTTTTAAAGTTTTACTTATTAAACCTAAAACTAAAAGTGGATGGGGGTCGATTAGTAGGAATTCATTTAGATGTCAATATATTACAAGTGAAATTTTTCTTTTTCTAACGCAAAAATACTTTACTTAAGGATTTAGAAACCACATCAACATTCCTAAAATATGCCTTGGCATTACCCAGGTTAAAGGTCTACCTAATTTTCAGAAAACATACCCTTTTAAAACGACAATAATACCCAACACTTTCCTAACACGAGAAGATGCGCTACAATTACCTTACAATCTTCCAAATGCTCCTTAGGTTCCCAGGTATTAGTGTCAGAGTCCCAGCCCTTCCATTTGATCAGATAGACCCATTGTCCGTCCTGGTACTGTTTATCGCGGATAGCCTCCACCTCGTATTCACCCTCCTCTTCGGATCCAGAGCCAGAGCCGGCTGACCGACTACGGCTTCTAAAAATGAACAATGCGTTAAATATCAACAAACCTTATATTGATAATACAGTTATGAAATAATTGCGAGAAAAGTAACTTAACTTTATATTTCTAATTTGTAAAAAATATTTGCGTTAACTCCACTAGGTACCTATGCATTTTTCAAGTTCAAATCAATGGACTATTGCGTATTTGTGCACGTCAAATAAATTACAGATAGATTAACAGATTAAGTACATAAGAACAATTAAAGATTTGCCTTGGTTATAAACGCGCGTTATCATCCACGAAAAACAATCGAAACGAGTATCCTTTAAAGTTGTAATTCATTTGAGGAAAAAGTTAGCTTAAACATTTTTTAAATTCTATGAGACTTCTCATCTGCTTAGAATTAAACAAATTAGGTATCGTATCAAACTTTCCGAAGTGGTAAAATATATATATAAATAAAATTTAATTTCTCTCTATTTTATTAGGTATATGTAGGTACCTAGATGAAAACGATGTTAAAAATAAACGTCGATAAATTTTTTTGTTGAAAATACTCAGTGGCCCTAGCGTATCTTTGGCTTAAAAATCTTGACCTTAATAGTTGAAACTGTCATAACTTTTTTATTTTTAGGAGTTATGACTAAATTTTTTCCTTTTTTTGAAATGGGATTGCATGTATTTTAATAGGAAAATTTAAAAATATAATTTATTTCATCAATTCTACTGTTGTTTTACCAAGATATGCAAATTTTTGATGAAAAAATCGTATTGTTTTACTCAACGCAGGGAGGGAGAAATTCAGACACATTGTTCAAAAATTTGAAAATTTGAAGTGCAAGTAATACTTGAGTTACAATAAATACCTATAAAATATGTTTTGGAAAGGTCTTAAAAATGTCTTAAACATTTGGTTTAAATTTTAAAAATATTGCCCACCCCCAAGCCGCCCGGGGGGAAAAACCGAAACGGTAAGAAAAAGTATGCCTCATACGGGGTGAAATGGGGTGAACTTCCCACGGATAAAATGTAATGAAATTTTGCACACTCATTATTAAGCATGTCTTGTTGCCGCGTTTTGCTGCGTATAATGGTACTGGTAGCACTATTTTTGGTCTAATAGTAACCGCTCAAAAATATCCTATATTTAGAGACTTCCGAATGCCCTAAAAAAAATTAAATATTAATTTTTTTCATTAAAAAAAAAAGAAATGAGGCCATTATTAAATTATTTATGCAAAAAAATTATTAATTTATCTTAAATAAGACCAAAGATATGATGTTTTTAACACCTACTAAAAGGATTAATTTTGTCGGGATTTGGGCAAAATATCGCATTGACTAAAGTTGTTTACAAAAGATACACTACACTACGCTGCAGGGCCGCAGTGAATAAGCTTAAATTTATTATTCATAAAATGCAACTTTTAAGTAGAGAATAAAGGACTTGCACTATAAGTCAATAAATTGAAATAGACAATCCTAAATCCTAAGAACTAATGAGTTTTAAATATACCTGGACTTTGACTTGGGTCTTCTTTTAATTTCATCCTCTGAACTTGACATTTTATAGCTATAGATCGATATAAAATATCTGAAACATACAAATTTAGGTAATTAATACAATTAAGAAAATGCACTCTACACATTAAGTTAGATTCTACTCTATATATAGTTTGACATATAAATTATTATATATATCTGCATTTAATTTAAAGTCAAATTCTTGTAAATTGGGAAAATATTTGATCTTAAAAACGATTGACAATATGTTTGATACATGTAAAGGTGCTTTTTTATCATAATAAACTCCATAAAACGCCAAAATTAAGCGTCTAACCGGCGTTTTACAACTTTTGGCGGGTTCGCCGATAAATTAAAACTCCGCGTGTATTTCTGTTCTAACTAGTTATGTTGATTTTTTTCTTAGCCGTTTCTATGAAACTTAAAAAATGTTATAAATACAATAAGTTTCTGCTATAATATCCTATTTGTACAATTCCAAATTATAAATAAGTTTTCTTTATATTTTTTCCATCCATTTTACGAAATCAAAATAAACATGAATTTGTCAGTGGTTGTACACAATATTTCTCCGTGCTTAATTTCCCAACTTTTAATCCGACTGTATGTTTTAAAAATTTAAGAATATATGTAAATAAAGAAATTTGAGGATAATTCTTGATATATTGAACTAACAAATATAGTAAAAACATATATTTTATCTTTACAGTGTTGTAACTTATCTTTTACAACATAATGGGAAACTTTTCAAACAAAGTTTTTGTCCCCATATATGCTCAGGGCAAAGACGACATTGCTGCATTGCTGCAGCATATGACTTTAATGATAAGGTTTCAAGGAAAAGTTTTCTAAAATTGCAAAATAGATCTAAGATAACTTGCCTAAACGTAAAGCAGCTTAATTACAATAAGAAATAATCAACGCAAGATAAATCAATTATCCAATAATTAAAAAATGTTTAAAGACATCAGCCAGAAACGTCGTAAGGAAAATCGTAAGGAGATATTTACTATATTGTAGCAAAAATCGAATTTGTCGTAAAAATCGTGACTATCGTATGTATCTCGCATTTTATGTTTGTCAACACACACAATCTTTCTGTTTTCAAACAAAATAAATTAAAAACTGGTATAACATAATATCAAAATGTGTTAATGGTCTTTTATTGAAAAAAATTTTTTTTTTAATCATTTTCATTTCAAACCACAGCAAGTGTACAAAAATGTCTAAATGGCAATTAAAATAAGATAAAGGGGGAGGTCATTTTCTAGCAAATTCCGTAAAGGTGTGTGTGTTATAAGGCCTAAAAATAGTAGTAGAACGATAAGGTGCTCTATATATTTGTATTCCCTATTGAATAGAACAATAGGGAGCACCTTATCGTTCTACTACTATTTTTAGGCCTTATAACACACACACCTTTACACACTTTTACGGAATTTACTAGAAAATGACCTCCCCCTTTAGTAAAAATTTCTAAGTTCCTCACGATTTATAATTAAAATGGAAACAGATTTAAAATCACCCTTATAATTTCAGAGGAAACACAGAGATACACCCTCTCTTTCTCTCTCTCTCTCTCTCTCTTTCTGTATGGAAAGTACAATTAGATTATGTTATGAATATTATTGTTTTACGTAACCATTTCCTTACCTAAAACTACACGATGTTAAATAAATTTTTTAATGTACTTTTTATTTACGATTTTGGTACGATATCGCGCGCGATACTTACGATATCACTTACGAGTTCGTAGGTGTATCGCGCAGCTCTAAGTACCTTTTCGACCATTTATCGTAACATATCGTCGATGTGCATTGGACGACTATTTAGCGATATCGTAAGAACTCGTGCTCGATTGCTACACGATATCGTGCGCTATAGTAGCGCGATAGTGACGCTACTTTCTGGCTGGGATATATGAACAGTATATTAATATTTCTAATTTTTTTTCTAGGATAATTTACTGAGGAATTAAGATTCTTCTGGACCGTGTGAAGAGATCTGAGGTGAGTTCTTTAAGAAACTTTCTTAAGAACCCACCTCCAGAAACTTGTATTATAAAACGAAGCTTTATGTTATTATAAGGTCAGTCTTGTGATTAACGTTTGAACATTCAACTTAATGAATAAACCAATCAAATTCACTAAAGCCCCTAATGTTGCAGAGTCCAATGTAATATGGAATAGATTTACATGGAATCTTTGTAGATATCATTGAATTTTCAATAAATTATTTTAGAGCCTAGTTAA
Source organism: Acartia tonsa (assembly GCF_053477335.1). NCBI lineage: Eukaryota > Metazoa > Arthropoda > Copepoda > Calanoida > Acartiidae > Acartia > Acartia tonsa. Next base: position 2,841,815 of record NC_137261.1, on the reverse strand, counting down.
AAAAAGAACAATCTGTATTTTAGTGTTTCTAGAAAATAGTATTTCCAAATGCTTTGCCCAGGAGTTGGATGGTGTTGATGGTTTCCCTCCTTCCTAATGTCTCAGGGAGGTTACTTTATTACCCCCTCCCCCCCCCCTGGAAACACTTTTTGGAATGAAAATTTTTGGTGGCCCAACATAACCTTTGTTTTGGAGTGTTCTTAGCGGTCACAGAGATTATAACCCCCCCCCCTTCTTCCCTTGTTTTCGTCAAAATATTGTGACGTAATATCCAATTACTAGAGTTGGCTCGATATAATCTCCCTATTGGCTAGTTTTCTATATGCATATCTATTTCTCAATAAATCTATTTTCCTCACCCGGCATTACTATCTAAAAGAAAGTAAATATTTAATAATCTAAATGATTTTAAAAAGATTTTTTAAATTATATTTTTTTCTTTACATTACCATCACCAAAGGGTTAATGATGATGATTACAATTTTAGTTTAATATTTGAACACACAAAGTGTCGCCACAATCGAATTCTTTTAAAATAGAGTTTTCTTAAATTTATTATATTATAAATCTAAATTTTCTTTTTTATGATTAGAAATTAAATACATTGATATAAGGTAAATAGCAACATGAAATTAAAAAAAGGAATTTATCTTTAATAAAGTAAAATAATGGGTCTTATCGTTCTGGGCAATGAGAGTTTATTATGGATTATTGGAGCACTATGAGTTTTAAACAAATATTCCTTGGAAAACTTGAGCTCGTTTATAGACATTTATTTCCTATATAGATCTGACATGGATCTTGAAGCAATTAAGCAGGCCGTTTTGTACATGTTAAAAATTGGAAGATTTCATTAAATAAAAGTTATCGCAAATATACTTAGTAAATAAGAGTTTTGGTTTTAAAATAGATTTCTAAAGAATATTTGATATCATTGTTTATTGATTGAACCCCTTTCCCTCTTATCATATTGACTCCAAAATCTATGGAAATTTCCATCCAACTCTGTCGAATGCTCAGAGAGACAGGACACGAGCCAAAATTATCATCTCCCCTTTCACCACCCCCCAATAATTTATTTACCCAATCATAAATCACTTGCACCCCAATTCAAATGCTCTATGAAAACAACAAATATCTCTTCTTCAAAATAATGTGATTTTTCTTACCCTCGGGTTAAACAATAACATGTATTTGTTACCCTAGTGATTAGAAAAAAAATAAACAACAGTCATTTTGATTGAATGTTTAAAAAACTAGTATCCTTATAATAAAGTAACAGGATGTCTGTTTGTCTTTTTGTTTGTAACGAAGGATCTCGCTCACAGCTGAACTGATATGGTTCTCCTTTACATGGTTTCTTCTCATAGATTCTGGGAAGGTTATAACTATTTTGAGGGAGGGTACTACCACCCTCCCAAGAGATCGCCCCTATAAAAAAATTACCCCCTCTAACTTTTTAGATTTCTTTTAAAACTAGAATTAAAAATGGGGGAGGGGTATTTGATCCCTTCTTTACCCCCCCCCCCCACCATAATGTTTGTTTTACTTTTATTTTTAAATAAAAAACTCTTAATTTCTTGTTAGTATCATCTATAAATGAATTCATTATTTAGATAAAAAAAAAGTAAATAATGTAGTAATTAAATGTTGACACGTATCAATTGACGCAATAAACATTAAACATCCAATAGGGGAGAGGGTAAAGGGTTGTTTTTTACCCTACCTCAAAATTTCAAAATGATAAGATGGCTATATATAGAGGCCTCTAGGGGCACTTGAGGAGGAAAGAGTCGAATTTAATAATTCAATTTCTTATTTTAGATTATAAAAGAAAAAGTTAAAAAAAATTTACGTTTGGCGTTTGTTTTTCGTTGAACTCTCTTTCTAAAATTGGTAAATTTTTAAAAAATTTAATTTCTCTAGGGAGGGTGGTGGTACACTCCCCCAAAATAGTTATAAACCTTCCCGGGACATATGAGAATCTACCCTGTTAAGGAGAACCCAATCGGTTCAGCGGTTAGCGAGATCCTTCGGTACACACAGACAGACAGACACACAGACAGACAAACATCCTGTTACTTTAGTATAAGGATTATACATTGACGCTATTGTAAGTATTTATTTTTGCTACATTGTAAAATATTCATCTAGAAAATTTCCGAATTCTGTAGAAGTATCTACTATAGTATCCACCCTACTCAATTGTTCTATAACCTTCCGTGCCCCCAACCCTCCACCCCTATTTCACAATTTCAACAACAACAATTAGCCTGATTTAGGTGCACTAGCACTTACCATAGAAGCCTAAAGTACTCCTACATTGTAACTGTATTTTCTAAAATCTTATTATTTTCTTTTATTGCGAAAATCTTCTTTAAACAATCCAAAAGTTAACTTTCAAAGCTTTCTTCAATCGAAAATAGCAAATGAAACTTCATCTAGGTATTATGCTTTTTAGAAATTATTGACTCATAAAAAATATGACATACAAAACCATTGCAAAAGTTTTGTTTTAAATATGCTATTTCAAATTTAGCTAGAATGTAAGAACACTTACGTCAATGCGTACGTGAATAAACGCAAGCACGAGAACTTTCGAAACCATAGATATGGAAAATTTTGCGTATTTACATTTTCCTATTTAAGACCAGTCAAAGCGATTTCTAATCAGTTACAAATTTGGGACAAAAAAGATAACATATTACAGATTGTATAAGAATTCTATTTGTGAAAATGAAATTAAAATTAAAACTTGTTGAGATTGTTAACCGTTTACTGTCTGGGTCACAATACGAAGATAAAGATGAAACACAAGAACAAACCTCACAGACAGTGTCGCAGCCGCCAGCAGCTAATTTGCCGGTTTCAGAATCTCAAGCTGTTCTGGTAAATAACCTAACAACGGAACAAGAACAAGAGGAAAGCAATAGTGAGCGACAACAATGGGATAGTCCAGTGGAGTTTCTGTTATCCTGTATTTCCATGTCTGTTGGCCTAGGAAACGTTTGGCGCTTCCCGTTTACAGCCTATGAAAACGGCGGTGGAGCTTTCCTGATACCCTATCTGATTGTCCTTGTTTTAATTGGAAGGTATGTCTTTTAATAGCAGCGTGACTACTCTATTTATTTTTTATTATATTTGAAAATATACATACATTGAAAAAGGTAGGATTATTCTAAAGTTAAGCATAGCTATCTATTAAAATATGTTAATCTTTGAAGTTCTTTATAATGGCATGCTTATGTTTGAGATATGGATTCCCTCATATTTTTTAAATGCCAATTGCTATTATTTTATATTCAAACTTATTGACTTTACATTAATGTTTTTAACAAATTCTAAGCAGAATTTAACTTGATATATTTATATTTTTCAGACCCTTATATTTGTTGGAGCTTAGCATTGGACAATTCTCCAGCAGTGGATGTGTCAAAATCTGGGACCTAGCTCCAGGTTTCAGAGGTATCGGATATGGACAAAGCCTGGCCACTTTCATTGTGTGTTGCTACTACTGTGCACTCATTGGTATATCATGTTACTACCTGTTTGCCTCCATGCAGGCTGTTCTACCCTGGACTGTTTGCCATCTGGAGTTGGCGGAGGCCGGAATACTTTGCCTTCCATCAAATAGCAACAGGTATTTTTTTTTACTTTTATAAAAAAAAATAAGTCTATTAAAAATCGATGTTATCTTATTATTTTGACCTCTAAGACTTTTATAAGAAATGTAACTTTTTTTGCTTTTCCCTGAATTTCTACATCTAATTAGAAAAGATTCTAAACTTTAATTCTGATATATAAAAAATTCAAATGAAATGAATTATCTATATTAATTTTAGATCTGAACTGAATATGACATTACATGGAGAAAATTTAACCTTGGTGGCTTCATCTGAACAATATTTTCAAAAAGGCGTTTTGAAGGTACTAATCATTTTTGTTATAATGCATTACTGTTAAATCTTAAGGAAATAAGTTACAGAAATATATGTCTTAGTAGTCAATTCAACCCGATTAGGTTTCTGACAAATTTTACTAGACAGATTCCTATGTTAGAAATAAGTGGACATCCAGATTGATTTTAAACTTAATAAAACTTCTTTTTCTCTAGAGTTTTTAGTTTGAATATACACGGCTAAATCAAACTAGCCCTTTTATTTTTTTTTAGCAATGAAATTTATACAATTAAATTTAGATTAAAGTCTAATTGTATGTAATGTTTAGGGTATTTCTGACATTTCTGATGGAATTGGTCTACCTGATCCCGCCCTTGCAGGCTGTCTAGTGCTTTGCTGGTTCATCATCTACCTAACACTGCGCAAGGGGGTTGCCAGCTCGGGCAAAGTGGCCTACTTCACCGCCATCTTCCCCTACATGGTTATGTTGACTATGCTGGTCCGTGGCCTAATGCTGCCTGGTGCTATGGAGGGAATTAAATTTCTGTTTGTGCCCCAATGGGAGAAGTTGTACGAGCCCAGAGTATGGTACGCAGCTGTTACACAATCATTTTTCTCCATGGGAGTTGGCTTTGGCAGTATCATAACCTTCAGCTCTTATAACAAGTTCAACCATAACATCTACAAGGACGCCACCATAATTGCTTTTGCAGACACCTTCACATCAACCCTGGCAGGTGTTATTACATTTTCCATTCTGGGACACCTGGCTTATGAGTTGGACAGTCCTATCAGTGATGTCATCAAATCTGGAACTGGACTGGCGTTTATCAGCTATCCAGAGGTGGTAGCTAAATTTGAGATGGCCCCGCAATTGTTTGCTGTCCTGTTTTTCCTCATGTTGATCACTCTGGGCCTTGGATCTGCAGTTGGTATGATTAATGTTGTCATTACAGTTCTGAATGATGCCTCCCCTGGACTATCCAAGTCGGTCGCAGCCGGTCTGGTCTGCCTTGCTGGTGCTGTTGTGGGCATTGTATTTACCACTCCGGGCGGCCAACCTCTTCTGGAGCTTGTTGACTATTATGGCGGCAGTATGCTGATCTTGGTCATGGCTCTGCTGGAGGTTATGGTGCTTACCTGGGTTTATGGTAGAGGCAAGCTCATCAAGGATATGAACTTTATGATGGACCGTCAGCTAGGCGTCTACTGGAAGTTTTGCTGGTTCTACTTTATACCTGTCACTCTATCCTGTATTCTGGCCTATACTCTAGTATGCTACAAACCTGTTGAATATGCCCATGCTCCTCTGCCTCTGGCCGCTCAAATTTCTGGATGGTTAATATTCCTCTTTGGAGTAATGGTCGTCTTTGCCTTTATGATCAAACAATTTAGAAAACAACATTCAGCCATCTCAGAAAATGGCCAAACCTGGTTAAAAACAATCTGGAGTGCCGCAGGTAGCATGCTCAAGCCCTTGGACACCTATGGACCTGCCATAATGGGACACAGAATAAAGTGGCTGATGCTAGACGACCAAGAAAATGCGGGAAACATAAATTTTGCCATTGAGAAAGAGTCTCCGATGCTGGAAATTCATACAATATCAAAAACTGTAGAAATGTAATTTTTTGTTGACTTACAATTTATATTTTTGTACCTGATTATTTGTTATAGTTGTAAAGTATAACTCACATTTCTGTGATAACAAATGTTATATTAACATTTGTATAATTATATTTAAATTGTATATTTTATTGATTTTTTTAATTTATTTGCAATAAAAGTTGAAAAAAAACATATACTTTTTTTTATTACTTAGTAATATTATAATTGTTATCTTCTTATACTGACAATGCATGCACTCCTTAATTGCACCCTGTTTGTCACTAAGTCCTTACTTCTTATTGTAAAGGAATGCACCTGTTGGTAATCGTTGGCATTTATCTTACTTTAAAGGGACTGTGAACGTAAATTTTTCTCATCTTAATATCAAATCTTAACATTATCTCATTCATAATATCTCACAGATAGAGCAAAACGCGCTTTTGTTTGCTTAAAAAACGGCTTTTTCCGACGATTTTTATAAGGTACAGGGAAAGGAAGAAATTTTCCGTATTATATAAAATGTCCATTAAATTGATTTTTTCTCCCATTATAGCTAAAATTAAACTTTTTCACTTAGTTCTAGATTTTTCCTAACAGTTAAGCTGACTTTTAACATAATCATTGCTTTAAACCAATGTATAGTTACTTAGAAATTGATAAAATAAGCAATATTTTTTATTGAAAACCAAATACAATAACAAAGCCAGAAACAGGTTTTTTTTATTATTATCCAATTAACTTTAGATGGCCCATCTCTCGCCCACCTTTAATTACAAATTTGTAAATAATAAAGACGCAATATTTCTTTATAAACAGTCTGATAAAAGTGTAAACTGATTCTCCAAAGTGGGTTATTTATTGTCCAACACAATAAAAAGGATATTATTATCTTAAATAACCTATGAGATTCAACCCTTTGTAGACAGTGAGGTAATTTTTTGTCAATAATACGAATTTAAAATATGTCTTTATTACCTAATTACTACGTTATAAAAAAACTAATTGGCAATTTTATAGCATAAAATAAATCCTTAACAGTAAGTAAATTGTTTCAACTATATATGACAAGTTAAATATCCCTACAAACAATATAAGAATCAAAAACGTTCAGATTTTCCCTGTTTTTTCCTTTTTCCCTCTCAAAATACCATAAAATCAAGACATTATTCCTGGATATTTTTGTTAATAGGACGTTTTTGGTTGATCAGTGTAGTGAAATATGCTTAGTAAATGTTAAGATTTGATAATCAGATGAGAAATTTTTACGTTCACACTCCCTTTAATACTGTCACCCATCTTACATACTAATAAGACTACCACAGTTATTTATCGCATCGTGTTATAGACAGCTTTCAGCAGATATTAAAATTAAAAATTATAAGCTCCGATGGACCGAAGGTTCCGGGCTAACAAAACTGGTATTAATTTTATTATATTTATCTTAATATTCGTGGAAAATTGCCTGTAATACGATGCTATACAAGGTTTTTTTTCTGTATGGCTAAGGACCAGTTCTAATCCAGTGGATATTAATCTGCTTTGAAGCCATATTGGAATAGTTATTTCTCGCATCGTATTATAAACAGCTTTCCGCGGATATAGAATGTACTATTATAAGATCAAAACCAGTTTTTTTAGCCCCGAGGTGCCGAAAGCACGGGCTAAAAAAACTGGTAATAATCTTATGATTGTACATTTTTATATTCGTAGAAAGTTGAATATAATACGATGCTAGACATAGTTTTTTCGTATATATGAGAACCGGTTCCTATCCATCGGATTCGAATGAATGCTTTAGTTACCATTTAGTGTTTAATTACATTCACGTCAAGCACACAAAAGAACAATACCGCGAAAATCACATTAGCATTCTCATATATTTTTGCAAAAATACAATATCATAAATGATTGAGCATGTGTATGGATTTTTCATACTTCATGATAGACTTTTCCCAGGACGGAATTAATACCATAAAAAAACCTAGTTTTTACCACTTTTACGGTAAAATTTTACCAGCCTATACGATTTAAAAGGTGGTAAAATTTTACCGTAATCGTGGTAAAAACACTTTTAGTGGTACTTTCTCACGCTTTTTACCATCGATTTTTACCACAATTATCGGTAAAATTTTACCAGATTTCCGGTAAAATATTACCATTTTAGGACGCAAATTTATACCAGATTTTGACCAATTTTTACCACTTTTTTGGTAAAATTTACCAGAAATTTGCGGTAAATTTTACCAAAAAAGTGGTAAAACTGTTCAACACCTGGTAATATTTTTGCCCTAAACTGGTAAAATTTTACCAGAAATAGGGTAAATATGGTAAAAATTTACCAATAATTGTGGTAAAAACGGGTGGTAAAAATCACGAGAAAGTGGTAAAAAACGACCTTAATTATCGAAAAACCTCGCTTGTACAAAACGCAAAAATAAAAAAAAAATTGTTTTCATTATTAACTTTATTGATTGAAACACTTTTTTTACATAATGATTTACATAGGTACGATAGCGCGATACTATATAGGTATATATTCACAGAAATTTTCTTAATTAGTCTATAATTCTAGACGTGGTTTAAATGACCAAATATTACATAGTTTTACAGATAATACAACTGCATGTTTAATCGGTTTAAGCTGAGAAATTAACACAAATATACATAGGTTTTAATTGCTGAGATCTGGATTCTAATTGTACTTTATACTAGAACATTTTTATACAAGAAAAATATATCACGAAGTTACTTTCCATTATTAAATTTTCAAAAATTTTGCTATATAGGAATAGCGGTTTCAAATATAATATTATATGAATATTTTCATCGTCAGAACAAAACTGTCAAACTGTCAAGATTAATGTACGTACAAATTAAAGGTGGTTAAACATATTTTTTGACTCAAGATATCTTGATATATATCACTTTTTTATCACAAATAGTTTATATATGATCTGACGGGATGGAAGGACTATTATACATCAGCTTACTTTTGTCCTTCTTTTCTTTGTTTTTGCCTCTTGTGAAAGAAGACGCGGCAGTCTGGGCACATATAGGTGCATTCGATGAGTCTCGTGTCCAATGGCAGCTCGCTTCGGGGACTGCGTCCATGGGCGCATGTCTTGATTTTCCCCGGTGTTGCACTTCTTTTGCGCCTACTCAGTTTTGATGCTGGCCGGATTGTAGGAGGGGGTGGTTCAAACATCTCCTGCTCATCATCTGACACCCCATACACTGAAATTAAAATATTTTTTAAAATTACTTTTTTTTACAAAAAAATACTTCAATTTTACAATAGTTTTTTTTCTAGCCTAACCTAACCTAGTGTATTAATAGAAAGAGTAATATTTCTAGTTTTAACCTAGCCTAGCCTAGCCTAGCCTAGCCTATTCTAACCTAACCTAACCTAACCTAACCTAACCTAACCTAGTGTAATAATACAATGTAGTACAGAAATGTTTCACTATATGCTTTGGGCACAGTCGCTAGTATAAATATTGTACTATACCTGGGCTTTTTGGTCCTGGATTCTTTATGTTCTCATAAATTATATCAAAATCCGGTTGGTCTTTCATCCTGAAATTAAACAATCTATACTACAAAGTAAAACGATTTTTGTTTGTATGTAGCGAAGGATCTTGTTAACCGCTGAACCGATCGGGTTCTTCTCATAGGTACCGGCAAGGGAAGGGAGTGGCAAAAGAAACTTTAAGGATATACTTCATATTAGAGGGTTTAGCGTACAGAAAAATCATTTACAACACAGTCGTCAGGATAAAGTAGTAATTTTAAAAAATCTTACTTTGCTGGTGTTTCCATAACAGTGACTTCCTTAACCTCGTTCTCATCCGAATTTTCTGGAGAGCCAGCTGCAGCTGTTTTGTTCCTGAATTAAACAATATATATATAATAATCTATTTAAATTAAGTAGTAAACTTTTTGGTTCCACATTTACCCCTTCCACCTTACCCAGCTAGAGGCGTACTTGCTAGTACTCGCTTTTAATAAATAAAGGAACACGTTGAATTTGTCTTTACAGAAAAATCATTTACAACACTGTCGCCCGGATAAAGTATGAAAAAATAATATTAAAAGAAATATCTTACTTTGCTTCTCCTTCCATAACAGAGGCTTCTCCGACCTTCTGGTCATCCTTTTGTGCCGCCGGACATTTCTCGGATTGCTCCCTGAATTAAGCAATCATATTATTATTAAATAGTAAACTTTTTATGGTCCACATTTACCACTCCCACCTTACCCCTAGAGGCATACTTGCTATAGTTTTGTAATATATAAAGGTGAATTTGTCTGTACCGAAAAATCATTTACAACACAGTCGCCCGGATAAAGTATGAAAAAAGATTATTAAAAGAAACTAGTGGCTACGCCCCTAGAAACCTCTAGGGGCACTTAAGGTTGGAAGGGGAAAAATCAACATCTTCCCATTTTCAATTTCAGTTTCAGAAGAGTACAAATATTTTTTGGGGGAGGGGGTGAAGACACCCTGCACAAAAATAGTTTCAAACCTTTCCAGGACCTATAAGAAGCTTCACTTTAAAGGAGAACAATATCGGTTTAGCGGTTATCCTTCGGGACAGACAAAAAACGCTTACTACTTTATATAATAGGATATCTTACTTTGCTTCTCCTTCCATAACAGAGGCTTGTCCGACATTCTGATCATCATTTTGTGCCGCCGGACATTTCTCGGATTGCTCCCTGAATTAAGCAATTATATTATTATTAAATAGTAAACTTTTTATGGTCCACATTTACCACTCCCACCTTACCCCTAGAGGCATACTTGCTATAGTTTTGTAATATATAAAGGTGAATTTGTCTGTACCGAAAAATCATTTACAACACAGTCGCCCGGATAAAGTATGAAAAAAGATTATTAAAAGAAACTAGTGGCTACGCCCCTAGAAACCTCTAGGGGCACTTAAGGTTGGAAGGGGAAAAATCAACATCTTCCCATTTTCAATTTCAGTTTCAGAAGAGTAAAAATATTTTTTGGGGAAGGGGGTGAAGACACCCTGCACAAAAATAGTTTAAAACCTTTCCAGGACCTATAAGAAGCTTCACTTTAAAGGAGAACAATATCGGTTTAGCGGTTATCCTTCGGGACAGACAAAAAACGCTTACTACTTTATATAACAGGATATCTTACTTTGCTTCTCCTTCCATAACAGAGGCTTGTCCGACCTTCTGATCATCATTTTGTGCCGCCGGACATTTCTCGGATTGCTCCCTGAATTAAGCAATCATATTATTATTAAATAGTAAACTTTTTATGGTCCACATTTACCACTCCCACCTTACCCCTAGAGGCATACTTGCTATAGTTTTGTAATATATAAAGGTGAATTTGTCTGTACCGAAAAATCATTTACAACACAGTCGCCCGGATAAAGTATGAAAAAAGATTATTAAAAGAAACTAGTGGCTACGCCCCTAGAAACCTCTAGGGGCACTTAAGGTTGGAAGGGGAAAAATCAACATCTTCCCATTTTCAATTTCAGTTTCAGAAGAGTAAAAATATTTTTTGGGGGAGGGGGTGAAGACACCCTGCACAAAAATAGTTTCAAACCTTTCCAGGACCTATAAGAAGCTTCACTTTAAAGGAGAACAATATCGGTTTAGCGGTTATCCTTCGGGACAGACAAAAAACGCTTACTACTTTATATAATAGGATATCTTACTTTGCTTCTCCTTCCATAACAGAGGCTTGTCCGACCTTCTGATCATCATTTTGTGCCGCCGGACATTTCTCGGATTGCTCCCTGAATTAAGCAATCATATTATTATTAAATAGTAAACTTTTTATGGTCCACATTTACCACTCCCACCTTACCCCTAGAGGCATACTTGCTATAGTTTTGTAATATATAAAGGTGAATTTGTCTGTACCGAAAAATCATTTACAACACAGTCGCCCGGATAAAGTATGAAAAAAGATTATTAAAAGAAACTAGTGGCTACGCCCTTAGAAACCTCTAGGGGCACTTAAGGTTGGAAGGGGAAAAATCAACATCTTCCCATTTTCAATTTCAGTTTCAGAAGAGTACAAATATTTTTTGGGGAAGGGGGTGAAGACACCCTGCACAAAAATAGTTTAAAACCTTTCCAGGACCTATAAGAAGCTTCACTTTAAAGGAGAACAATATCGGTTTAGCGGTTATCCTTCGGGACAAACAAAAAACGCTTACTACTTTATATAATAGGATATCTTACTTTGCTTCTCCTTCCATAACAGAGGCTTGTCCGACCTTCTGGTCATCCTTTTGTGCCGCCGGACATCTCTTGGATTGCTCCCTGAATTAAGCAATCATATTATAATTAAATAGTAAACTTTTTTTTTGGTCCACATTTACCCCTCCCACCTTACCCCTAGAGGCATACTTGCTAGTTTTGTAATATATAAAGGTGAATTTGTCTGTACCGAAAAATCATTTACAACACAGTCGCCCGGATTAAATACCAAAAAAAGAAGTGAAAAAAATTTCTTACTTTGTTTGTGTTTCCAAACAAGCGATCTCCTCTTCCAAAGAAGCAATTTTTTGCTTTGCTGCCCTAAGGTCTTGTTTTATTTTCTGCATTGTCTCCCATCCATCGTCGTCCCTGAAAAATAAAAAAAAATAATACTAAAGTAACAGGATGTCCGTGTTTATGTACCGAAGGATCTCGATAACCACTGAACAGATCGGGTATATCCTATATGGGATCCCCTGTTCAGGTGGTGGGGGGAAAATAACTAAAATATGTGTGGTAGGACCAAAAATTTTAGTTCTTTCAATATTTCTCCATTTCCGTCCCTACTTGGTGAGATAAAAATAGGTGGGAAAAAAATACAAAATTTTGTACCACGGGAACAAAATAAATCTTGTGCGTAATGTACACCCCTGAATGAAACTATAATTATTCGCCATAACAATAATGTTTATCCTACTCTTTTCAATCCGGCTACTACCACCTTCCGAACAGAAATAGAATGGTAACAAAAATAAATAAACTTACGTAGTGCAATCCAAAGTTAGGTTCAAATCTTCTGTATCAGACGATTTAGGAGGGGTATCAGTCAGGTCATCCAGCTTAGCAGGCAGCTCAGGCTCAGACACACTCATTTCGTTCTTCTGTTTTTCGCTATCACTGAAATATATAAATATATATTATATATCCCAGGTAATCGGACCTTTGCCCAAAGAAGTAATTACCAAAAAATATGTAATATGTATTTATGTAATTATGTTGTGATGGATTGTCGAATCCGATTCGATGAATGGTTACCAAAATATAGCTAGGGACGGACGGACGGACAGACAGACAGACAGACATCATTCTACTTCGTTTTATACATATTAAAATATTACTCACCCACTTGTGGTTTCCGGCTTCTGTTCTTCGTGCTGTTCGTCTCTCTCTAAGTCGGCTGCTGCTGTGGCTGTCATGTCGGACATTCTATATTAAATTTGAAAAGAAACAAATTCTCACTGGTAATTAAATTTTCATTAATAAATGTCCAAAAAACTGACGTAGGGAATTTTAATATAATACGGTGGCCAGCAAGATCACATATTGGTAAACAAGTATATAGACAAATTTAACATTTACAAAAAGTTTATACAAATTTGAAACGTTCTCTTTTTTAATACAGCACATAAACATTACGCATTTTACCATGGAAATCTACCACCGTATTAATTAAAACATTCCCTACGATAACTGTCATATATATAATATTTTTCTACAAAATTAAAGAAATATATAATATTAACAAAAGCTAGTTCTGAATACTTTTTTCCTTAGTTTAGGGGGTAAACTACAACTGCTATATACTGAATTACAAAAAATGCGACAGATTATACAACAAAAAATTTTCAGTTTAAGCTCTTAACTTTAAGCTCATTAAACTTAATTGGTGGAAAGGGGTAGTTTCACAAAATGCATTTGAACTTAATTTTGTGAATTGCATATTTTTCTTTGTTAAGATGGTAAAAGTACGTGGTAGAAAATTTAACTTTCTTCAAATTTATGCCATATAAATAGAGTTTAAACACATTTAAACAGGTTCAAATATACGGTTCACTAAATTAACTTCAAATGCATTTTGGGAAAAGACTCCTTTCTAGATATTATAAAAAAAAATTGAAGATGAAACTTATGACATCAAAAAAAATTACATATAAATATATATATACGTAAAGTCCTGGAATTATTGGGATTGACTGCGACCTATAATCAGGTCTTCGTCTTGTTCTTCGTCTTGTTCTTCGTCTTGTTCTTCGTCTTGTTCTTCGTTTTCAGACGAAGGTTCCGACGGATAATACTTGTCTCCATTCTGCCAGGGATGTATATTCTACATGGTTCGGATGTGTAATATTTTTTCCAAGAATGCTCAGGGATGTATATTAGATTTCATTAAATATAAATAGATGGAGGTAAGAAAAAAGGTAATAATTAAGAAAACTGAAAACATTTGTAAATTTTAAAAATTTTTAGCCGTGGACAAACAATATTTCTTGTGCAGAATATACACCCCTTTCCCGAATCAGCTGTAATGTAGCTGCCAAAGATACCGTAATTGTTTATGTTTTGAGAACATTGTTGAGAACTTGCTCTCTGTGGTGGTCTGGAGGTTGATCTTTTCTTCTTCTCTAACTCATCATCTTCAGGCCTGTGTCCCTGTTCCCACAATCTTTGCTTCTTCATGTTGTCCTTTACTCGTTTGTTGGCATCTCTTCTTGTCCGAGCCTCACCACGCTGGCCGAAATCGGGCAAATGTGTATTTGTTCTGTTCAACATTTGCTGCAGCTTAATTTGGTTAGGTTGCTCACTGAGTTGACTATTACTACAACCTGGCTCTGGACTATAACTACAACCTGGTTCTGTGTTTACGTCTTCATCAGGATTTGATGTGCCTGCGCTTTCAGCATATTCCCGGCTTGAATTAATTTGTGCTGTGCTCGTGCTTGCTCTGCTCTGGTTTCTGTACAACACCGCATTAATTTGATTCGTTGATGGAAATGTTGTTTGTTTTCTGGGACGTTTAGGACCTTCTTTGGTAGGCTTTGGCTTTTGGGCCACTTTTGCTTTTGGCCTGCGTTCTTCTTCTTCTTCTTCACTACTACTACTACTGCCAGTTCCAGTGTCTGGGTCTGATTGATGACCTTCATCTGTATCATCACTCTCTGGTGCTTCTTCTTTGATGTCAGAAGGTAATTCACCTTCTTCTCCATCTTTTTTCCACTTTGCTTTTTCTCCTACAAAGAAATAAAAAATGTTAAAGCAAATGTACATAATTGTAGCTTCAATATTATTTCCATACCTATATGAACATTAGTTACTATTAATCAGATTCAAATGAAAACAAGCAATATTTTTTACCCTATATTAATATGCCAATCAAAGATAAAAGGGGGAATTTTGCATTGGCAGTTGCTTTATAGGGGTACAATATGGAACTGTGAAGAAACGGCGTCGCCACCGCCGATAACCGCCAATAAAAGCCCCAAAAAAGTGTCACTTTCGCCCCCCCCCCCCCCCATTTATTACATTAAGACCTGTAACTTACCGTCAATGTTGATGAGTTCTAAAATTTCCATTTGGTTGTATATAGAAACATTTGAGCCTACTGCAACAACCTCATAATGACCCGTGTGGTTGTGAATTATAATGGCAAGTTTGGGTAATATTATTCCACATGGATGTATCCGAATTTCCTTACTTGCATTGCCGTCATTCTTGCCCTCATTGTCCTCAACCTCCACAATTTCGTCACTCTGGTTTCCGTCATCTTCGTTATCCACCTCGAATGATGGTTCATTGTCCAGCTGTAAACTTTTCTTGGTTTTTGCTTCGGCTTCCAATGCGGTTTGCCTTCGCTCCCGGTTCTTTGGAATGATCGCCACATCATCTAAATAATTATTATAGTCATTATTTCAAATAGTATAAATGTTACCCAACCCCCCCCCCCCCCCCCCCTCCAAGGAAATAGCTTAAAATCACCGCAGGACCAATACACAGAAGAGTAGAATCCGATCTCCAGGATACAATTAATACCATAAAAAACCTAGTTTTTACCACTTTTATGGTAAAATTTTAAAATATTAATAAACTTAAATTTAGGTGATACAGTTCCTACGTTTTTCAAACTATAAATAACAATACCTTCGGCATCCTCATCATTCTCATCACTGCTGCTTTCCTCCACGACTCTTGTTGCCTTTCCAGTCACCTGTCTCTCGTTACTGTTGCCTGTAAATAATTAATTTATACATTAATTTTATACGTTTCCAAACAAAAAGCAAGTACTGAAAACATTTTTCCACCCCCCCACCCCCCCTACTTGGTTGAAAAAAAAATTTTAAAAGGAAATGTGTTGTAGGAGGGATAGAATAAATAAATCATAGAGTTCTTTAAATATTTTTCAATTTTCCCCCTACTTGGTGAAAAAAAACTAGGGGGGGGGGAAGAAAAATTTAAAAAAAAATTAGTAGCAGAGGAAAAAAAATCTTGTGCAGTATATACACAATACGAGGAAAGATAAAACTTATAAATAATAATTAATGTTCAACAAATATGTACCTGTGATTGAATTATTTCGTCCATAAAATTCTTTCTGTCTTTGCAGTGGTGGAAAGTTTGGTGGTTGTTCATCATCTTGCATTGGGACTGTATCATCAAGATTTCCCACATTTTGGCCCTCATCGTCTGTTTCAGAAATAATTATCTTCTTCGACTTCGACTTCGAGCCCTTTCCATGCTTCTTCCTTTTGGAGCTTGTGATGTTTTTAAATACATTTACTTTGGGTTTATTATTGGACTGGCTGTTGACAATTGGATCTTCATATAACCTACGTGGCTTTACTGGGTGCTTTACTGGTTCTGGAGTTACTGCTGGATTCTCCGCGGGTAAGTCATTCCCAATCTGATCATCATTTGAATTCATTTCAACGTCGTCGGCTCCGTCATCAATTACAAGCTCCTCACCATTGTTGCTTTCTTCATCAGCAATGTTTTCCATACCATTTTCTTCAACAGCATTGCCTTCAGCTTCATTGTCTTCAACAGCATTGCCTCCCCCCTCATTGTCTTCACCATCAGTGGATACATCAGCAGTGGAATCATCAGCAGTGGAATCATCAGCAGTGCAATCATCAGCAGTGGATTCATCAGCAGCATTCATCTTTCTATTTCTTGAAATTCTAGTTGCTTTCTCACTGGCATTGTGAATCTTTGTCTGTTCTTCACTCATTTCTGGTTTCAAATTGGTTGTGGCGTACGAATAATACATTACAGCTCTTTGTATAACCTTCTTATTACTATGGACTGTCTTGAAAAATTGCTTGGGGTTCTTTGCCATGTCTGCATAATCTTTGATCTGAAATGAATTTCTCGACCTGTCATTGTTTATTCTCAAGTAAATCGGGTTCTTTCCTTGAACTTCGTGGGGTAAGCAACCCATTGAGTGGGCACCTAACATGTGGTAAAATTTCCTGTCTTCGGCTGTAACACCTGGTGTTGAAGTTGTGATTGTCTTCGGTTTAATACGCCGCTTAATTCTTTGTATCTCTGCAGGGGCCAGATAAAATTCACACATCTGTAAGGCTGATCGTTTCTGTGCCTTTTCCTTCTTGTCTTTCTTGTCTTTCTTGTCTTTCTTGTCTTTCTTGCCTTTCTTATTGCTTGTCTCCTTCCTTGGCTTGATTTCAAAAACCTGTTCATACGTGTAGTTTGGGGTTGACAATGCGCGTTCTTGTTTTCGCGTTACCAGCCCTCGAAATAGCCTCCAGCAGACAGGATCCTCATTAGCAAGCATATAATCTTGGGCCCTCTTCTTATTTTCACAAAAACCAGTCGCGTCCTCTTTAAAAGTGTGTTCGAAATTGCGCAAGAACCTAGATAAAAAAAGGGTTTATATCAAAACAGTCTCAATATATAACATATAACATATATCAAGAAAAGATGAACTAAAAGTCTTGCCACATAAAAAAATACATGGTACAAAATTGAAATTCTTTGAAACATATGCCATAGAAATGTAGTTTAACAATTTAACAAGAATACAATATGCAGTTAACATTTCGTGAAACTACTTTTTTAACTAAAGAACATTGAAATGCATTTTGTAAAACTACCACTTTCACATTGAATAGACGCGGAATAGATGCGATAAATAATTGAATTACCTACAAGCTTGTATGTGGTTCCTCACTAGAAAAAGGTCGCTTGAAGACACATAGGTTCCTGTTCTCCACAAATTTGGTGGGATAGCTTCATCTAGGTACGTCTCGTTAAGCACTAACTTACAATGATCCAAGAAACGATCCACTGAAATAATAATGAAATTTTCAATTAACTCTGCATAGGTACATGTTTATTATTGTACCAGGGGTGTATATTCTGCACAAGATTTATTTTCACAAATAAAATATATATATAAAAAGATTATTGTACATGGTCACCTGCTAGCAAGAATAGGAATGCCCCTTTTATTCGGTTTATTTCCCTTGCCCCCACCTCCCTTCTCCCTGTTTTAAACGTTTTCTCATCATGTCAAATTTACAAAATAATATTTACTTACCAGTTTCGTCATCAATAACTTCCGGAGCAGTCCAAAAGGCAGCTGTGATGCGGGCGTCAAAGGTGAACTGCTCGAACACGACATACAGGAAGGTTATGATGTCGCGGCATACTTTCAGTAAGGTTTGCCAGCCTATATCCACTTTCAGTGAGTCTTCGAAATTTTGGATGAAAAAGATAATTTCTTCTCTTCTCATATAACCATCTTTTTCCAAGGGGTCCTGGTTCTTTATTCTTTCTCTGTAAAAATCTGGTGAGAAAATCTGGTCCACGACAACATCCTGATTCTCACTAGGCCCTTTATTCGCCTCCTCCTCATCAAGCTCATCCACATTGGTCAGTCTTCTTAGATCAGTCACCAAGGTTTCCACAATTTGGCCGGTTTTCTTCATTTCTGTTTTCAGGGTTTTAGTATTTTCAGCCATATCTCTTGATACACTGTCTTGCAGGTCTTTGATTTCATTCTTCACTAACTCATGGTTTGTGGACGTTTTGTTTACCAAGTTTCTGATGGACGCATTAATGGGCTCTAATTGATTTTTCATTTGTGAGGTCAAGAAAGTACGTAGCTGCTGAAATTGGTTCTGAATTTGGTTCATAACGGCCCCGGTGAACAAATCCTTAAAATGAAACATATTAAACCACATATTTTCAAGTCTTGGTATTTTAAAAACTATGTGGTAGAAAAGAAGACTATCCACAAACAAGAGCAAGTGATCCTAAGCATCTTCCATCATTTTTGGACTTTGACAAACAAAAAAACTTGGTAAAATTTGACCAACTTTTTGGTAAAAATTGACAAGGTAAATTTTTAGGCTAAGTCCAGATTTTTGGACTTTGACCAAAAAATCAACTTGGTAAAATTTGACCAACTTGTTTGTAAAAATTTACAAGGTAAATTTTTATTGGTCAATGTTTACCAAAAATTTAGTCAAATCTTACAAGTTATTTTTTCCAGGCTAAGTCGATATATATCCTAAATAATTGTAATTTGTATCCTCTGGATGACAAAATGAAATAAAAATAATACCTCGCTTTCTTCCATCTCACCAGAAGGGCCAGATGATCCCTGGGGTCGTGATGACTGGGACTGGGATCGTGATGATGTTGCAGGAGGAACTACAGCTCTCGCGGTCCGTTGACTCGCGGAGTGGTGCCGTGCCCGTGGAGATGGAGGTGGGGTAATATTTATTGGCCTCATTGGAGATGTTGTGGTTCTATTTGTGTTCTAAAAATAATATAGATAATTATTGTAAAGCATTACTTACCGAGGATTATAGTTTTAAACAACACCGGCATTATCCTAATTTTTTTCTTCTATTTTTTAAAACTTTACCCTCCCCCCCCCCCTCTCCCGACAAAATGACTGTGTTAGGTTAGGCTAGGTTAAGTTATATGGTTAGAGGGACCCAATTTGTTCAACGGTTAACGAGATTTGTTGGTACAAACCCACAAACAGACATCATGTTAGTAAGTTTAGTTTAACAACAAAACACCAACAAACCAAAAACCGATAACAATAAAACTTAAAATCCTACCTTTGCTGTTGTACCTTTGCCACCTCCAGTAGATTTGTTGCTTCCAGTTTTGGCACTTGGAGCTTTGGCACTTCCACCTCTGGCACTTAAATTAGGTTTGCCACCTCCAGTAGGCTTGTTGTTCTAAAACAAGAAATAATTGTTGTATTTACAATGCATAAAAAGATATTAGATAGCAGTGGCTACGCCCCTAGAATTTTAATTACTAATATCAAATGTTAAACACACTGTGGAAAATTAATAAATAATTATACTTGGTCAATAATCTTTTGTGGTCTGTTAAGCATGAACCGATAAGGTTTTCCTTTCGATCCGGTAACATGCGAATTTATAAGTTTTAAGAGCGAAGGGTAGCAGCAATTTGTACAATAGTAAATTAGGCCTTAAATATAATTTTTACCTTTACAGAACTAGCACTCTTTCCAGTCCTCGTCATTTTGGGATCTAGCTTGATCAATTGCCAGTCGAAGTTACGCTGTTGGATCCAGGTCGTTGGCATGGGCAATTTGCATAGTTTTAAATCTGAAATGTGTAGACAGAAATTAAAATTTTATGTAAAATTAAATTAAATTGCAAACATGTACTCTTTCAAATTACAGACTAGACTTATAACACTTTAACTTCATACCCATCGATGGCCAAAAAGGTAGGGTTTTGCTAAATTTAGTTGAAATGCCTTTTTTAAAATTAGCTATAAAAAATAATTTTAATGAAAAAAATATTTTAAAGTACATTTCACATAAATTCCAAATAAAGAGGGAAGGAAGGGCCTTCAGTTGAATTTTACAACATTTTACATACATATTATAACAAAAGGGGGGGGGGGGGGGGAAGTGACACTTTTTGAAACCAAAACTAAAAGTCAAAGGAACTGAACTAAAGAAACAGTTACAGATCTGTAATTTTGCATGGCAGTTGTTTTATAAGGGTACAATATGGAACTTTTAGTTTTGGTTTCAAAAAGTGTCATTTCCCCCCCCCCCCCTTTCTCTGCTTTCAATGTACAAAATTAAATTCCGATAGGAATTACGATGGAGACATCTTGATGCAACAGGTGTACGGAGATATGTGCTACTCTGTACTTCAGTAGGTTGGAGGCTAGTTCTGTTGGAGGATGGCTATAGTCTTCGGGATCGTCAGTCTTGCCTACTCCTAATACCAGGGGTGTATATTTTCAGTGTTTAAAACCATAAAACTTAATTCATATTTCCTAGACCCCCCCTCCCCCCTTTACCACACTCTCCTCCTGGCATGATAAAGAATTACAAATAAATTGTGGTAGGTTAAAAAGGAATTAGATGAAATGTATAGTTCATGAAATATTTCTATACAACAATTAATCATGTGCAAAATATACACCCCTACCTATTATTCTGGAATCTTCAGGAAAGGTGTATGCCGGAAAAAATGTCCTCACTTTGTGGACCAACCATACTGTTTTATCACGACGGCAGTCTGGGACAAAGTAGAGGTCTTGGCAGTCTGTATAGAATTGATTTCTTTCGAACTTTCGTTTGTTGGCATTCCTTTTTCCCCTGACAGCCAGCTTTTCATTTATGTACGGTTTCACTGTGTGAAATATCAACAATCTAAATATGTCATTTATGTCATTAATGGCTGTTAAACGGAAAGGTATGTTGCTGGTGAAATCGTTATAGCTTAAGTGTTTGATCAGCAATACACGGAAAGAAAGTTATGTTACATTTTTAAAAATTACATTAAAATTTGTAAAGAGTGGGGGGGGGGGGGGAGAAGTGACACTTCTTGAAACCAAAACTAAAAGTCAAAGGAACTCAACTAAAAAAAAATAGTATTACCTGTTTGAAACCTCTTTAAGGCCAAAATTATATCCTCGGATGTAAGTTGCAATCACATGATTGGCACTTTCGAAAGCATAACAACTGAACGCCATGGATGGTCCAAATCGGCGGACATGTTCCGGCATATGGTAAAGCATGTGAGTATTGTAACTCAAGCACGATTCGCCGTACATCTCCGCCAATTTTGAGTTCAGGACCATTATCATGGTCTTGAGCTCAGCCACACGTTCAGTTGTTATATGCTCTTCGAGACAGCGCAATATGTGGAATAAAAACTTGCATATCAGACGTTGTTCATCTTTAAGATTTGCCAACTGGAAAAAAAAACATCGTAATAATTTAAGGGAAAACTAGCTCTTTCGCCCCTAGCCTCTAGGGGCTTCGCCCTATATACTTATTGGAAGTCCACCCTCCTCAATAGAAATATATATATAATATAGCACACGTGCGCAAATTTAAAAAGAATGTTATTGCTATACAATATAATGAAACTGAAATAAGCTTTAAATTCTAAAAAGATTATAATATGGTAAAAACCTACCTCTGCATAAAATATCATATGGTAAAAGCCCAGTACTTTGAATTCAGAACTTTTCAAATTGAGGGCTAGCTTCTTCTCTGTCAGGCGCATGATGGACGTACGGGGAACGCGATCAAAATCGCCAACAAGCTTCAATTGATCGTTGATTTCATCTATAATTGGAGTTACTGCAGTTCATGGTAAAATATGGGTGATAAGGAGAAAATTTTCAAAATTTAAGTTCTTTAAACTTTTCAAACTAACACTCTTTTAAGCGGCATAACAAGGCGTACAAATAATGTGTAATAGACATAAATCTAAAAATGCAGAATTTTATCGCAGTGCCGAGAAATGCGCGAAGAAAACACCTATTTTACGCGTCATTTCTTTAGTCAAATGCAGTACATCCCTGTAATTCTCTCCATTTGAACTAAGTCTTCTTCTTCCAATTCTGGATAACTATTACGTCCTTTCTTCAGGTACGTCATCACTTTCTTTACATAGCCCAGGTGCAACGCGTGCATCGGATCACTGGGGGTATCTTGTATTAAATCCAAGCTCGGGTCAAGCTCAGAAAAACTGGTTTTCATGTTCTGATTATTTTCCTCTAACTTGCGGAATTTCTCGTCAGACCTCGGCGTACCCATATTTTGACTGTCACTGGGGTAAAATACATTCATTGATTCGAACAATACCAAGTTCTTTTGACGGAGATAAGTCTGTGAAAAAGCCATCCCTGGAAGGTCACAGTGTGGGCATCCATTTTTTGATCCATGGCCAAGAATGCCGAATACATCGGCTCTCGCAACGGCATCGTGGATGATGGTTCTACATTGAAAGGTATGTCCAGGTAAACCTTCTTGAATTAGTTTGTTGATGAATCGGGTAACATTATCCAGAAAGTTGTAACTGTAGGGACGCCTCCTCGTCTTCTCAAATATGCTGACTGGCAATATAACACTGAAATCCTTGTTGAAGAATAACCTGAAATAATAAAGAAGAATTAATAATAATAGCATTTAATAACTTAGACTTAAAATTGTAGTTACTGATTTATAAAACGTAAAGGCTGGTAAAATTTTACCGTAAAAGTGGTAAAAACTAGGTTTACTTATGGTATTAATTAAGTCCTGGTATACAGTAAGACAGATTTTTATATATGTATGCAATAGAAAAAAGTATCAATTGTAAACTTAGTTTTCTTTTTTATTTCTTTATTGAATGGTTTCCTAAACTTTGGCTTTAAAAATCTGGGCTGTCAATTGATGTAAAACAAATATTTTGATATCCTTTGAAATATAGGGTGCCATTCCTAAAAAATATTTTTTCGAGGGTCATGCTGTATATGAAAAGAACTTTATCCCAACCCAACCCTTTCAAATCCACAATATATTAATTACTTACCTAATCCAGACAGTATAATAGGAGATATGAGATCCCTGAGCTGCTTTCACTCCGTCGCCCGAGATGTCAAAAGTTATATGATCATCAACGGCCTGTTGTCCATTCAACCGTTTAAAGTCTGTGATGGCGTCTTGGAGGATCTCATAGGTAGGGAATCTGGAAAAAGAAATATATTTTTAACTAATAATAGCTTATAATATTGTTCTCAAGTTGTCGCAGGAAGCAATATACCAAAGAATGATCAAACTGATAATTAGAACACTTGAAAGTTTGTTGTTAAAAAAGGAGAAAAATCGACATGTTTAAAATGGACGTACGGAAATTCTGGTAATGATTATAGAAATGCTACGCTTTCTAAATCGTATATAAACATACCTGCACTCAATCAGTGAACCAGGAGCATTTGTAGGATTATATTTGTTTTCTTTGATTTCAACTTTGTATTTGGGTTTGAATAATGTATTATATGACGGAAATTTGAAAATACACGAGCGTTTCAGAATTGCCAGGATGATTCTCACTTTGTTGTGAGAGATGGGGTTGTCTAGAACACAAACGCTTCTGAAATCATTAACAATTTCTTTCTCAAGTTCTGTAAGATGTTTGAAGGGATCCCCGTCATGATCGCCATCAGGTTCGCCATCAGGTTCGCCATCAGGTTCGTCATCAGGGTCATCGTCATCATCTGGGTCAAAATCATCTTCAGGTATATCAAACAATTCGACGTGTTCCCAGTCCTCGGCATCTTGAATGCTGTCATTGTCTGCATCATTATTATCGTTGGTATTATTGTTGTTAATATTGTCTACAACAATATTAATGTAGTTTGTTTCTTCAGGATTGTTATTTAATCGCTCCAAAACTTGGTTTGCGTAGCATTGATAACATATACTTTCGGTTTCCTTTGTGAAGTTGGTATTGCAGCCTGTACAAACTTTACCTAAAAAAATACGATGTTAAACATGGTGTTTTATAGTTATAAACCTTCCCGGGACCTATGTGAAGGTACCCTGTAAAGGAGAACCCAATCGGTTCAGCGGTTAGCAAGATCCTTTTGAACAGACACACAGACATCCTGTTACTTTAGTATAAGGATAATGCCGTAAAGAAAAACTAGTCAAATTAGAAAGTTAAAAAATTAAAAATTCCAGAAAAAGTAGATAAATGTAGAGAGTGGGTGAAGGTGGGTTAGGTTAAGGGATCCCATGTAGAATATACACCCCTGGAACAAGGATATCTTGAGACAAACTTAACTAACGTTTGATCAAACCAATTGTTTGAAATTTAGATTGAAAGGAAAATAAAAAACAAAAATTGGGAGACAATGTTTGTGGGAATTTGGACAAACAAACAACAAACAGACAGACCGACATCGTTCTACTTTATATTACAGATATTGTAGGTTACCTTTTGACGATGCAGTTTCGTTCTCATATTCCACATCCATCAAATCCTCCTGCTGTTCTTCTTCTAGTAATGGCTGACTGTCTTCACTTTGTTGATGTTTCTTGCGCCAGTATTTACTTCTGGCTCTCGTTGCATTACAGAAGAGTTTTCTTATGGACCTCAGTTTATGCTGCAACTGGAAAAAGATTACATAATTAGTGAATTACTTATTTAAAATAATATAGGGGAGTTGTTATGGATCGTTATTTGGGCAAGCTACACGTGTCAATTGATTACAGTAAATATGACTATACTGGTGTAAGAGCAAGCATGTTTATAGTGCGCTGACTGCAAGTGAAAAATAGAAATTAAAGTCGAGCATAGATTATACTTTAAGTACAGTAATGAAAAGTAAGGTCTCATCTTAAATATGTAGAAATAATTAGTTGTAAAAAGTCACCTGTACATTTTTCGTCTTATCTCCACTTCTTATACGCTTCAGTAGAGCTTTAGAGAGTGTACCAATCAAATTGTCTCCCATTGCAATAACGTCTAACAGGGGTGTATAGGTAACTCCTGAAATAAGAAGTATATGTTATAATCAGGGATGTATATTCTGCATGGGATCCCCTGCTCAGGGGGGGGGGGGGGGGGTGGAAATAAAAAATAAGTGGTTGGAGGAAAAAAAAATGTAAAAATTAAGAAAACTGAAAACATTTTTTCCATTTCCCCCCCCCCCCCCTCCTTGGTGAAAAAAAACTAAAGAAATGTGTGGTAGGAGGGATAAAATAAATGAAGTATAGAGTTCTTTAAATATTTTTCTATTTCCCCCCCTACTTTTTCAGAAAAATCTAGGGGGGAAAAAAAATAAAAAAATTTGTAGCAGGGGAAAAAAAATAAATCTTGTGCAGAATATACACCCCTGGTTATAATAATAAGGTTATTACTTGTTTACATATAACGAAAGAAGGAGAAAGTAAAAAAGGGGGGGGGGGGGGGGAGTGACACTTTTTGAAACCAAAATTAAATGTCAAAGGAACTCACAAAATAAAGAGTTAGAGTTACAAACAAGAAAATACCCTTATTTATTCTTTGATTGTCTATAAAATTAATTAAACTTACCTATCAAAATTGTGATCCAATTATACATACGTCATCCAGCGTTGGTCTGACATTTTTTTACTTTGAAAAAAATAACTATATACAATATATACATAAAATTTTGTTTGTTCCAGTCCTGACCTGGATAATACCTATATAAATTTCCTGCCTTCCCTGAAAAGCCGACGAACGCATATATAATTGAGCCCCACTGGTCGTGACTTTTGCAGAATTCTGCAGTTGCATGGAGTTTTATTATAACAACAATGTTGAACCCAGAAAATTTGTTAATTTGCTATAAAATAAATAATAATAAATAATAAAAAACAACATAACAAAAAAAACAAAAAACAAAAACAAAAAATAAAACATATCAATTAAGATCTCCTAGAGAGCTATAGCCAGAAGCTTAAAAAACTGTACACGTGCATACGTAATCGTCGGCTTTAGGGGTAAATAATGTTTATTAATGTTTATATGCAGGAAATTATATATCTGCACGACCAGTGGGGCTCGATCACTGTCACCATGGGTACTTAATTATAAAATATATGGGCGCTGCAATCAAAGAGAGGTTAACGTAAATGTTCTGAAAGAACAAATTGATGTTATCCTCTTAGGAAATACCCCCCCCCCCTAGAAAAACGGCCCCTGGCCTCTACCTAGCCGTATAACTTAACCTAGCCTAACCTAACCCAGCAATTTAGTTTGGGGGGGGGGGGGATGGGGAGTTAAATAATACAAACAAAATTTTCTAAGAGGATAACGCCACAAATTACAATTAAAATTCGCTTTCAGCATGGATATCCGGAGGCTGGATGAAATCGCCGGCGGCGAGCTCGGCTTCTCCTAGCTTCTCCTTTCTCTTCCCTGAAAGGAAAGAACATTGAATTAAAAATGAGAAAACTAAAGCGTTTTTTAATGAAGAAACTCAAAGAATTCTGAAACATTTTTTGGTTAAAAACAATTTTTTCCCCTGCTAAAAAAGACAACTAGCCATGAACAAGAGCATGTGATTTGAAGCAACTTCCATCATTGATCCACTTATTTCTTTTTTCCCCCTCCCCTCCCCCCCCCCCCCGGAGCAGAATATACACCCCTGCAATAATTTCGTAGTTTTTACCTTGTTACTCTGGGTTTTATTTAGAAAAAAGGGCTGACGTTGGTGAGGAAAGGTGCACAGTCGGCTTCATGGTCAATGACACGTCTCTCGGTATCATCCAGGCGGGGTCTCTCGTTCTCGTAGAGATTCTCGGGCATAGGTTCAATCTTCTTTAAGTGTGTCTCTACCCAACCGTGATGGTATAAGAGTTTTACTATTTCAACAGCGTCATCAATGCCACATGATTCTTCTTGAACTCGAATATTTAGCTTGGAGAAGAGTCTCAACATCCTAACCATGAGGGCGTCCCATCTGTCATGCAGCTCGTGGTATTGGTATGGATCCATCCTAATTTGAGGAATGATTATTTTGTTTGTCTTGTTTATTTTTGGGAGGGGTGTGATTAATGTTTTTTAACTTTCCGGTATTTTATTTGTCCTTAAACAAGGGGGGGGGGGGGGAGAAGGCCTGGAGCTCCGGAACCTGGAGGCCTATCCAAAAAATATTAAAACTTGGGAAAATTCATCATATAAGAATGATTTTATCCCTAATAACCTATACTCTCAGTCCAAAGATAAAGCCTATACTCCCTGTTTACGCAAATGTGTCAAAACTTCCCCCCCCCCCCCCTATTTATTTAGAACAAATTTTGTAGCAGGAGAAAAAAAATAAATCTTATACAGCTAATATACACCCATACCTGTTATTATGATGTACGCGTACCCAGGTGATTAACTTGAATAGCCTGTTATTCAGAACTATCTGAAAAGGTAGAATATTTAAGAAATAAAAAATTACAAAATAAAAATAGCTCGTATTCATTCGAATCCGGTGGATAGGAACAGGTGTTCTCATTCATACGCCAAAAAACTAGGTAACTAGCATATCGTATTATATGCATGGTTTTCTACGAATATAAAAATCTAAAAGCATAAGATTAAAAACAGTTATTTTTAGCCAGTGCCTCCGGCACCTCTGGGCCAAAAAAGTAGTTTCATTCTTATAATTGTACTCCTATATTTGCGACAATCCGTTTATACTACGGTGCAAGACATATATTTATTAATTTTACATTTAAAAAAGTCCTGTATATTACGTAAGCTAAAAAGAGTCCCAAAAATGGGAGAAAAAACGAATACGAAGAATATTTAGAAAGAATTTTCAATAATTAATGATAAAATTTGAATTATAAAACAGAATGATACATATTAACGTCTTAATTCACTGTAATTTCACTAAAAATGATTACTAAAATACAAAAATGCACCGTAGTCATATAGTCCAGTTGAATTATTGCGCCGATGGAAAGTTACGGTTGCCAACATACAGATTGAATAGGTGGCAAAACACTTTGCAAGACAGTTATATTTTTAATCGTAAAATTGCAACGAATAATAACATTTCATGAATTATATAAGTTATGCAGTTTTAATTGATTAACCGGTAAAATATTAAAATGATATTATATACATAAGGTGTTTTTTAAAGTTTGGCAACTTTGTCCAGCACGTTGATTTTATCATCTGAAAACAGGGTTACGAAAGTTAAATAAATGTAAATTTTTTTTAATGTGAATGTAATATATTTTTGGCAATGACTTAAATGAAATATCATCGATAAAATATAAAAAAATATATTGCAATGGATATAAAAGAAATATTTTTCAATATAAAGTTGTATACCTGTACAGAGCATGTGCATGAATGCCGCTATACCGATTGAAAACTATTGTAAACAATGAGTGTTATAGTTCAAGTCTCTTAGAGAAAATACGTGTTATATCCAAGTATGATTGACAGGAGATGGTCCATGTCACAAGATTTATATGAATGTCAGTTAAGAACTCCTAGAGAGCTATATATTCAGAAGTTTAAAAAAGTACCTTGCTATACTGGCATGATACTTGATGTTATGTCTACCAGTCTTGGCTGTTAGTGTTGATATATGGACCCTGCAATCAAAGAGATGATAGTCAGATGTTTAAAAAAGTACGTGTCCACCTTCAGTCTTGGCTGTTAGTATATGGACCCTGCAATCAAAGAGTGGTTTGCGTAAAAGTAAGTGTTTAAATAATTTTAATATAAAAACATTAATAATATAGGACCTTGAGCGTACGGTTTTAGGCTGCCTTCGATTAACGGTTTAAGTTTTACTAGCGGCTATGCCCCTTAGAAGCCTCTAGGGGCACTTAAAGTAGGAAGAGAAAAGTCGAGGCCTCATCCTATTTTTAATTTGAGTTTCAGCTATAGATTAAAATAAATAAAAAGCTTCGTTGTAAAAGAGAACAATATTAATATATATAATAGGATAATTGTTTTAAGCCTTTTTTAAACCTTTTTGATTTGATCTAAGAAACACTTTTTATACTATTCTTAATATTAAATAATCCGGGTTTAATATATATGAATGTAAGAAATATTAATAAATTATATTTAAATTGAATATTGTTTTTCAGGTTCAGCAACACTGATTCATCAGAAATAACTATTTGGGCGCTGCAATTAAAGAAGGGCTCACTTAGTAGTAAGTTTTAAATAATGTAATAAAAAAATCAATATAATTTAGGACCTTACGCATGGTTTTAAGCTACTTCGATAAACTGTTTGTTTTATAATTTTTTAAACCTTTTTGATATATGATATAAGAACGACTTTTTATCCTATTCTTAATATTTAAAGTATTCTACTATTAATATATATAAATAATAATAGAAATATTAACAAATTATATTTCAATTAATATTGTTTTTCAGACTTAACCAGGAATCAGATTCGTGAGAAAATATATGGGCGCTGCAATTAGTGAATGGTTTACATAGAAGTAAGTGTTAAAATAATTTTACTAAGAACATGGATATTTTAGGCCATGTTATTAAGACTATCCTTTAACGAAACCTTTTTAATTCAACCTTGCTACGAAGCCTTGTGTGATACCGGTAGAGTGTTTGAGTTCTTAGGGAACCACACTAATTACATAATATTATCTTGAGTTAGACAGGTTTTATAAGCTGTAAACAGACTAATACAATTAGCTATATGTCATTATCTTTAAATTATTTATTATAATTTATATAATAGCACCTTTGAAATAAGCTCATATTATATCCAACCTATATTCGCCCTTTAAGGTTTATGATTGTTTTAAGCGTAACGAAGTTTTATACCCTTAATAGAAAGATATTATAAGATGTGTTTTATGTAAAATAATATTAAAAATATATATAAATTATATTTCAATTAATATTCTTTTTCAGGTTTAGCTTCGCACACAGCTGGGTGTATTCTCTGATTATAAGCTGACCGCAATTCGACCGTGGAACATTTCTTAAGCACCAACATGAAGCTGTTGCCATCAGAAATTCATCCGTTAAAAGTAAGTGTTTAATTATTTGTAATAAAAGATAGTTGGAATAATCCTACACGCAACTACGGCAACACCTCGGCGCCAAAAGGTAGTTTCCATGTATACAAGCATAACAAATATGAAGTTAATATACACAGACACACATCGAACTACCTTTATGAAACTGTATACTAAATTATATTAACAATTAAGCTATTATTAAATTTATTAGATAGATATTAAACTGGTTAGACAAAAGTTAATACATAAAAATAATGTACTAGATAGGTAGCTATTTAAAATTAGATTTTACTACTTTATATTATTGAAACAGTACATTCAGGATATTATTAAAATCTAAACAGCATTACATTCATCCTCGTGCATGTTTACTTCGTGAAGAACAGCTGCCAGTTCGGCAGCCTGGGCAGCGGCGGGCAGCAGAGGGGAAGGACGGCAGCGATTAAGATGTGTAGTAATCCATCCATGTTGATATAACCTCTTACAAACCTCCCTCTGGATCTCGACATTGTCAGTTCTGGCTCTAATCTCTAGACTCTCTCTTAGTACTAACATACGACTATTTAATTCATACCATAACTCCAAATTCCCGTTATAAGACATTCTTAGTTTCTCTCAGTCTGGTTATGTATTGATAACTGAATTAAACTTTCTCTAATAAGCAGGCACATACACAAGCTGTATCTACTTTCTCCATGAAATTTTCCCAAAACCGTTAACTTTCCTTTTTGTAAGGCCTTTTTGATTTGTTAATCCTTTAATTGCTTAATTTAAAAATGAATATTCTTTTTCAGGATTTTGGAGTTGAACCAGTTTTGAAGTACGTGGAGCTTTGCAGTTCCATGGAGAACAACGAGAGTTCCATCTCAACATGTAACAGTCACAGATTATACAAAAAATTTCATTATATTTATTATAACGACAATGTTGAACCGAGAAAATATGTTAAAATATGTTAGTCAGTTAAAATTAACAAATAATTTACAGAACGATACTAATAAGTTTTATTATGACGATCAATGTTGAACAGAGAATATTCTGTTAGTCAGTTAAAATTAACTTAAATAAAGCGTATTGATTACAATCAGTGTTTATTATGACGACAATGTTGACACCTAACATTCCACAGCTAAAATTCTAAAAAATATTGACTTTAACATATAAAGCGTATTGATTACAATCCGCCCAATCGGTGTTTATTAATTAAGTTCTACTCGAGAGCTCCAAACATTCCACAAGCTAAAATTCTAAAAAATGTTATTTACAGAAACGATACTAGTAAGTTTTGTAGTTTCAGTATTGACCTGGATAATATCTATATAACCTGTTATGTTATAATATGAAATAAATTCTAAATAAAATCATTATCATCATTATATTTTATTTGCGATTTTTATCATTAAGTAGAAGGATGTTTGTTTGGAAAAATCTGGACTTAGCCTAAAAATTTACCTAAAAATATTGACAAGAATTTAATTAACAAGTAAGAATGGAAAAACCTACCTTAAATACTGGAGATCTTGAGGCAAGTATAAACTTGTGCACTTTTAATTTGGATGTACTAGTTTCTATCAAACAATCAGTAAACTCTGGATCCTCAAAACAATTCTCCAGGTCACCAGAGAGACAGGATACTGCACTTTCAGGTCCAGGTTTTATAACTTCCAGCCAAATAGTCAGAGTACCTCCAGGTAGGAGACTTGCCTGATTGTTCTTCAGTACATTAATCTCCATAAAAGCAGCATTACAATTTACCTCTCCAGGTGGCACTGTTATCAATCGACATTTAGGCATCAGTAGTAGACTGTTGTTATCTTGGATGCCAATCTTTTGTAGTTTCAGTATTGACCTAGGGATAATATCTATATGACCTGTTATGTTATAATATGAAATAAATTCTAAATAAAATCATTATCATCATATTTTATTAATTTCATATTCGATATAACGAAAGCAAATAGTGCTGAGTAAAAGGATGCTTTGTTTGGAAAGTATTAGGTCTGAATATTTCCTCATTATATTTTATTTGCGATGTTTATCATTAAGTAGAAGGATGTTTGTTTGGAAAAATCTGGACTTAGCCAAAAAATTTACCTTGTCAATTTTTACCAAAAAGTTGGTCAAATTTTACCAAGTTTTTTTTTTTGGCAGAGTCCAAAAATCTGGACTTAGCCTAAAAATTTACCTTGTCAATTTTTACCAAAAAGTTGGTCAAATTTTACCAAGTTTTTTTTTTTGGCAAAGTCCAAAAATTTGGACTTAGCCTAAAAATTTACCTTGTCAATTTTTACCAAAAAGTTGGTCAAATTTTACCAAGTTTTTTTTTTTGGCAAAGTCCAAAAATTTGGACTTAGCCTAAAAATTTACCTTGTCAATTTTTACCAAAAAGTTGGTCAAATTTTACCAAGTTTTTTTTTTTGGCAAAGTCCAAAAATTTGGACTTAGCCTAAAAATTTACCTTGTCAATTTTTACCAAAAAGTTGGTCAAATTTTACCAAGTTTTTTTTTTTGGCAAAGTCCAAAAATTTGGACTTAGCCTAAAAATTTACCTTGTCAAATTTTACCAACTTTTTGGTAAAAATTGACCAAATTGTGTTTTTTTGTCTAAGTCCGAAAATTCGGACTTAACCTGAAAAATAGAGTTGTAAAATTGACCACATTTTTGGTAAAACTTCCAAAAGTGGTAAAATTGAAAAAAAAAAAAAAAATTTAAATTTAGGCTTCATTGTATAAAAGTCATTATTTTAAAGTACTACAACTGATTATGAAGAGCTGTTTTTTATTTAAAACACAAAAAACGGGTTTTTTTGTTTCG
This sequence comes from Acartia tonsa, assembly GCF_053477335.1. NCBI lineage: Eukaryota > Metazoa > Arthropoda > Copepoda > Calanoida > Acartiidae > Acartia > Acartia tonsa. The sequence goes on along the minus strand of NC_137261.1, from coordinate 2,808,677 downwards.
TCAAATTTTACAAAAAAAATGGTAAAATTTGACTAATTTTTTGGCTAAAATTTTTGCTGGTAAAATTTACCACGAAACTGGTATATTATACCAGGTTGACCAGCTTTACCACTTTTCTGGTAAAACGAGTTTTTTTTCTGGTATTTCGTAGAACCTGGGTTATAATTTGATTCATATGCTAATCTTAGTAGATATATATATAGTTTCGTTAAAGTGATTCTACACCTTCAGAAAGATCCACCTCACGATTCTCACTTCAGGAAATCAGAAAATAAAGTAGTATACATTAGTTTCCATACAATACAGTATACACAATAAGATTTAAAACAGCCAATTTGGAGTCAATTCTCCATTAATACAAATACGAATAAAAAAAACAGGTTTTGAAAAAGTTAGATTAATTATGTTGAGTAGAGTTAAGTTAAGATATATTACCTCAAACTAAAAACCTCTTAGGGTTAAAAGAGCGAAACCTAATCTACTTGGCATCTCTAAAAAAAACAAGAGATTGCTTCTACCTAATAGTATTTAAATGTTGAAGAAAGATTATAAAACTACAACTACTATAAAACTGATTAGATATGAGTTGATTCGCATGACCTCCCAACATTTATACACCCTGGGGGTAGGAAAAAGTTGCCTGAGGCTTTTCCAAAACAGCCCCAAGCTAAAGAGATACAAAATAACATGCGTGACCAATTTACTTAGATCCTTATCTTACTACAATTATCGTGCTTTCAAAACAAGTGTAAATTTCTGCAAAACAGCGCACATTTTATCTTTCAAAAGTTTGATTGCACTTAAAAAATTAAATGTAAATTTATTCAACTCTGCTCCCAGACGCTAGTCTATTGATGCATTCCCTACAATTAAAACCAATCAACTCTTTGATTGCACGACCTTTGTTTTGATGCCTTTTACAATGTAATGAGTTGCATTTACTTATGAACTAATTAATTCCGCTATTTTATTTTTGCTGCATGTGTTTTACATGATAGCTTACAAAATCTCACTTTATGTTCAAAATCAAATCTTCAAAACGATTTTCTTTTTAAATTTCTGTATCTGAGTAAATGAAAGAAAAGCTTTGCTCCTGAGTAAGTGTATTGAATTCCGTATAGCCCTAAAACACACCACTATAATTGGTAGTTTTCACAGCAAGAGTTATGTGAACCAACCCCTAAACTATATAATTGAGTTAATACAATAGAGTCTTCATTTTCAAAGTAAGATATATATGGTGCACCCACATCTATACTAATACTATAGAGTTATGATTTAAATTGCACATAGTTTTTACAGAAAGATATATTTAGTTCACTATTAATCCCCTAATCAACACAATAGAGTTGTTAGAAATCAAATAATTTCCAGGACATTTGATTTTGTTCTTACATTTTATTTGGCCAACCCCAGAACATAAAAAAGCTTCCCTGTGAAGGAGAACTTCATCGGCCAATTTATTAGTGCACCTTTAGGGGGAGATACAGATAAAAATCTTACCATAATTCCATAAGTATTAAAATGCCAATTGGTTTTCTAAACGGAATAAGTCTATTGTCTTCTGCTTTCCTATTTGTTTCTTCGTCAAGGGAAATGATTTTGCTGGTCTGTATTGCTTCAGGCGCAAGGAATATTGCCCACGGCGAGACAAAAGTAAACCACTGTGACGAGAATAACAACCCCAGGTCAAATTCTTTACGGTTGCTTCATGTGAAGCGTGACTACTATATCTTTATATTTTACTTGTAAAATAGTAGGAATATATAATAAGTCCGTAAAAATGTATAGTAAGTCAACATAAAACTAAACCCTTACCTCTTTCCTAATATAAGTATGAATTTTTGAATTTAACAAAACTAAAATGTTGAATAAAAAGAAAGAATAATGACTATATTGTGCTATAAACTTTAATGAATTTCTGTAAATTAAATTATTTTAAAGCGAAAAGAATAAGCAACTGGAAATATTGCAAAAAATAATCGTTTTCTTTTTAATAAGTATTGTCATTTATTTTATAATTTATTAAATCTACCAACCAAAAGCTTCCCTACTGAACAATATAAACAGATTTTCATTTTCTCTCTCTAAATAGTTTGATATGGATCAACAAGTTTCAAGTGTTGCTTCTGGCTAAAGGAATATTGCCTAAAGTTATAAGAAAATTTATCAACTGTGACCATACCATACCAATGAACAGGGGGGGGGGGGGGAGGAGGGCAGTTATAAAGCGATTTTAATCTATTCTAATTCTGTTAAATTTTTGTGCCAATCAAAGAAATATGTATTGATTTACATCAATAGGGGTAACACTTCTAAAACTTGCATCATTTTGTCCAGTGCAATCCCAAATTCCTTAAAGCTGTAAGAAAAAGTATGAATATTGTCTTGGCTGATATCGGCCTACCGATATCGAATGATATTATGACTAATAATAGCTTTACAATTTTTTACATGAAATGATTCAAATTACTTAATAATACTAATAGTCTTCGTTTCTGCAAGTAACAAAAACTTTAATGAGGGTTAAATTCCTTCATTTATCATTTCCGTTTTATATCCTATAATATAAAATAATAAGCTTTTTTTTGTCAGTAGCGAAGGATCTCGCTAACCGCTGAACCGATATGGTTCTTCTTTACAGTGAAGCCTCTTATAGGCTCTGAGAGGGTTTTGGGCTATTTTTTTTTTTTTTTTAAATAAGTCTGGGTATTGTTTTAGGTTATTTTCGTGCCCTCCGAATATAGAGCTCCTAGATGCTAGGGGCGCACCCGCTAGTGTTATTATATTATAGTAAAATAATATAGGGGACACGAGCTATAAGTAAATCTACTTACGGGTTGAGGTCCCCCTGTGCCGATTTTTAATTGGATCTTTGAATATCAGCCAATAGCGTTGTAGATATAAACACTGTCAAGTATCTATAAAAGAGCAGAAAGCAAATTACTAGCAGACAAAAGGTCCCCACCACTTGGCCAGGTAGTTGTCTGGGTTATACATTTATTGTTGTCATAGTAAGGAGGGAGTGAGGGGACATGTATTAATGTTTTCCATTCTTCCCTTAAACTTTAAGGCACATACAACACTCCTTAAAATGGATGTAGGATATAAGTAAATATAATAAAAGCGGAAATTTTGTTAGCTTGCTAATACGCAACTCATTTATTGGTCAGGAGGGTGGAAGATGGGGTAATGGGGGGGGGGAGGTGTAGGGAGATTTCAGCCTGTTGCTATCTGTTGCAACATCCAAATAATAATTGATCAATTCTCTTTAAGGAGATTAATTCAAATCTTTTACCCTAGATTAAAGACGACATCTAAAGCTTTGCTAATCTTGTAGATTTTAAAACTTTATAAAATAAGTAGCTAAAATTGTCTGAAGAATGGAAATAGTACACTATATCCTATTCTGCGGTGGTAACTCATATTTTATACTGCAGCAATTTGATATTGTGGAAAATTTAGAAGGAATAAAAAATCACAAAACCTCATAATCTTGCCTTCATGTATTACACAAATATAAAACGACCAAGCTAATATTGCTTGATTCACTTCTACAAGAGACAAAATGAATTGAAAATGATTGCTAAAATCGAAATATATCTTCATGTCTTAGAATAGTGTATTTTTTTTAAAATAGGTTGAAAAACATACTAACTTTAAAATAAATAAAATAACACATTTATATTAATTACCTAACCCTCTAAAGAGACCTTTGTACAATAGACATTTTTGTCTGTATGTCTGTATCTAATTGAAAGTTCAGCGTAAAAACTTTATAATCATTTTGAAGGTCAGTACGTGCAGTAAAAACATGCCAAGTTCTGCTATTCTTATATGTTAAAACTTAAATTAATTTGTTGATATATTGATTCCGATTTTCACATTTTATTTTGATTATAACTACTTAGTTTCATTGATGTATATGTTGTGATCCTTGTTTTTATGTACGTAGAATTTCAATTTTACCCTTTTTTTTACTTTCACTGATGGTTCCAAGATTAAATTCCACCATGAGAGATTTTTACATGATCATCACGCACACTTTTTATATATGCAGCATAGCTTTTTTCATATTTAGACTTGTTCTTCTGCATGTCTGCTTTGACCACTGCGTTGCTTAGCAATTTAAGTTTGATTAGTCCTTTTGATATAAAACATTGTACGAAGATAACATTGATTTATTTAAGGTATGACCCAGAAAGATCTGCAACTTTATTTGCAGGCCCTTTGGCCGTTTTTGGGGCACCAACCTACACATTCGTCCATGATCCGAAGGTATGTGAGTTAATTTAAAGCAGTGACGTGCACAGGGTTTGGCCAAGGGATTGTATTTCTGGAGGGGGTGCAAAAAGGTTAGGGCAGCCCTTTCCATTATTTTAAGGTGAGTGTTATGTTTCCTTGATCTTGTAAGAAATGTAGATCAATATTGCTTATGGGGGGGGGGGAGGGAGGGGGAGTTTTAGGATTCGGAGGGGGGGGGGGGGTTAGATCATCCTCATTAGACTTTTTGGACTCTTAACTGTTTGTGCCAATATGTATTTTGTTGAGCTTTGCTGTTATGGTTGTATTTAGACTTTTTATATGCATAGTGTTTCTATCTAAGTGATCTTAGTTTTCCAGCACCTTAGAAAGCGTAGCTGCACATACAGTTCAGTCTGCTGTATTTTATTATTGCAACTGGATGTTCGGTTCGGTATTGTTTACAATGATTGTACTGCTTCATTTTGAGATTATTTGGTCCAAGGACCATCTAGAATGATATTGTCGACATTTCCACTAAATTGGAAAAAAACCTTCTAAGGACAAAGCCCATATTATCCTGTTGTGACGTCATAAATTTCGGGAAATTGAAATGAGAACCCCATTTCTCCCGTCTCCTTTGAAGAGATTTTCTTCCCCCCTTCCCTTCTCCTATCCCGAAATGACGTCACAACAGGACAATATTGGCTTTGTCCCTTATAAGGACTTATACATATGTAGCTTCTCTGTAAAGAGGAACCGAAGTGGCAACAAAGAATGTTGATTAATATCTGTGTGTGCATTAAGTTTCGAGAAAGAATACATTGAATAGATTGATTTAATTTTCAAAAATATTTTAAACTAAGAAGCATTTAAATATCATAGAAATTGCTCTTTTTGAGAAACCTGCTTTTAAACTCAGAGGTAGACTTCATTTTGAAATAAGATAGATATGAACCTGCCCTGAAACTTTAAAATGCTTTCCTGAAATGTGAAACTAAACTGGTTTAAGGTTAAATACAAATAAACTCACTACTCCTGCAAGACTCCAAATAAATGTAATCAGACAGCCTGCTTGTTTTTGTTAACTGGAATCAACACAAATAATTAGAATCCCAACCATAAATAGTACTTAAGCTGCGTACTGGGGCCGTATGGAAATGTATTACAAAAACTGGCTCTACTGCAGTTCACGGTAAAATATTGCTGGTAAGCAATATTTCCAAAAATCTATGAATTTTAAAGGCTGCTAGCTGCCAAATAGTCAAGATACAATTATGCACAGGGAAAGCTTCACTATAGAAAAAATGCGTAAAATAGGTATTTTTCGCGCATTTCTCTGCACTGCGAGATAATTATGCATTATTTATTTATGGCTATTCCAGATTCTTTGTAGGCCTTCTTATGCCACTTAAAACAGTGTGCGGGCATGATCTGTACGTTCAGCCGTTTGACAGCTAGCAGCCTTTAAAATTCATAGATTTTTGAAAATATTGCTTGCCAGCAATATTTTGCCGTGAACTGCAGTAGATCCCAAAAACTATTTGCAGAGTAGCTTCGCTACTAAAAATCTTTTTAGAACTCGAACCTGCTTGTTCAGTATTAGTCAGAAATCAGTAGCTTCAAGCAAAATAAAGAAGATTTTATGACATTTACAGATACTCATTTTTTTCAGAAGCCTGGATACTCTTAAACTTGAATGTGTCCGTCCACCGTTGTATTATGTAGGATGATTATAAATGCATTAGTTAACAAAAAACAGACATTTCTCAAGTTAAAAGCAAGAGTACTTTATTTAACTTAAACATGCATACACGCTTACAGCAGATATGAATATGAATAAATATTCAGGGATCTAAAGAGATAAGGCAATCGTTGATATCTTGAAGTATACCCCAAATGATGATACACAAAATTACCCCTTCTTTAGATTAAAATTAGTGGCTGAAACGTTTGAACATTTAACTAAATAACCAACCAATCAAAATTCACTTATATCCCCAAAGTTGTTGGGCCATCGAATAAGAAAACGTTATTATAGAACTTTGTGGACTAGTGTTTTAAACATCCTATTGTCCCCTCTGATAAATATTACAAAGAGGTGACAAAAAATACTAAATTATTAGTTAACATTCTTTTGCATAGCTGTGTAAGTTACAGACATTAATTGTTCTTGTTAATTTTTTTGCTAAATCTACAACAACGAAATTTTGAGTTGTTAGCTTTGTACACTGTCTACTTATCACGATTTACAAATCTATGATTACTAGAAACTAGAACGATTAGGTATGTTTGTTGCGAAGCTTTAAAAAATTAAATTCAAAATTCTCACACGAGTAATAGTTATCTATCGCATCGTATTATAGACAGCTTTCCGTTAACAAAACTGGTATTAATTTAATGCTTTTTATTACAACGATTGGTTTCGCCCCCTAGAAGCCTATAGGGGCACATAAGGTGGGAGGAAGAAACGTCTTGCACCCCCCCCCCCAAATTTCTAAATATCTAAAAACCTTCTATGGACCTATGAGAAGCAACTCTCTTAAGTAGAACTAAATCAATTCAGCGGTTAGTAAACCTTTGCTATAGACAAAAAAAAGCTTACTACTTTATGTAATAGGATATTCGTGGAAAATTGACTGTAATTCGATGCAATATATGAAATTTCAGTATGGCTGAGAACCGAAGCCATACTAAAATATATACCCCCCAAAAAAATAGTTATAAACCTTCCAGGGACCTATGAGAAGCTGTAAAGGAGAACCCGATCGGTTAGCGAGATCCTTCGCTACAAACAAACAGACAGACAGACAAACAAACAGACAGACAAACAAACAGACAGACAGACAGACAAACAAACAGACAGACAAACAAACAGACAGACAAACAAACAGACAGACAGACAAACAAACAGACAGACAAACAAACAGACAGACAAACAAACAGACAAACAGACAGACAGACAGACAAACAAACATACAGACAGACAGACAGACAGACAAACAAACAAACAAACAGACAGACAGACAAACAAACAGACAAACAAACAAACAGACAGACAAACAAACATACAGACAAACAAACAGACAGACAAACAAACAGACATACAAACAGACAGACAAACATACAGACAAGCAGACAGACAAACAGACAGACAAACAGACAGAAAAACAGACAGACAAACAGACAGACTTCGTTCTACTTTGTATTATATATACTAATATTTTATTAAATGGAGAAGGTAAAAATAGCAAATATTTTTGTTTATCCTCTAGGAGAAGCATTAAAAACAAACAGGACAGCACCTACGAATTGTAGAAACACTTCGCTGCCATGAAAAGTTGAAATTTGAAATGGCAGTTGCAAAGTACAAATATTATCAATAATGGACGCTTTGTCTAAAATGGTCTTTCATGCAAATATTTTTTGTTTAAGTGTTGCCTTTCTACTATTTGGATTTAACGTCATAAAAACAGCCATTTTATGCCACATTTATCCGATAAAGAATTATCTGATTTATTTAAAACTTATTTAGCTCTTAGTGGATTGCTAAGCATAATTCTAAGCTGATGACTCAGTTTTAAGGATGTTTATTATATGTTAAATTATGCAATAATCAAAATTACAACTTCTGTAGATCATTTAACTGTTTGTAAAGTTTATATACTAGTTTGTTAAATGTCCCAAAGGTTTTTAAGTCTACAAGAAAACTTTGGGTACCAGTGTAATTTATCAGGGATCTAAAAGGATAAGACAATTGCTGATATATTGATGTACATCCCCAATGATGACACATTAATTACACCTTACACAGATTAAAATTAGTGATTTAAACGTTGAATTGAACACTAAACTTAATAAAAAACAACCAATCAAAATTCAGTAAAAGTCCTCAAAGTTGCTAAGTCAACGAATACGAAAATTTGTTTTTATCCAACTTTGGGTACCGGTGTAATTTATAGAGTAATATCCCTGTCAAAATTAATACGAATAATATATGCAATATAGTAAACATTTTCTTATTAGTGCCTTTTATTTAAAAAACTTTTGATATTTTATTCAATGTTTTTGTTGTTTAATTCAATGTAATTTATGCTATTAAAATAAATTCAAACCCTATTGATCTATTAATACATTTGATAATGCGAAGGTCATACAAGCGTTCATGTTCTTATTTTAAATTCCTCTTCATTAAATTCTGACTGACAGACAGACAAACGTTGTATAATTTGTAGGTGTTTCTTTAAAGGAATAATAACTCAAAAATATTACATGAATATTTATATATAAATTTCATGTGCTACTAATTCCTGATGACAAGATATTATTATTGAAGGCAGAGAAAACAGCCAACCATCCGACAAGAGTTATATGGGTTTGTTGATAAGATTTCTGAAACTGCTAGGGCGATTTGTCATCAAGGGGTTTAGTTGATCACTTATTTCAAAAAATCTCAATTCTAAAATTGAATACTTGCACAAACGAGTAAACACCAAACATAGCCTATTTGATTAAATTAAATATATACAAATATTCAAACAGCAGACGTCACAATTTTATATGCTTTATTTATTTCAAACATTCAATGTATTATAAATATATTCTATGTACTTTGGTAGTATATAGTGGCTTCGCCCTAAATTACAGACTAGCACATTCTAATTGCTATAATAAAGTAAAAGTATCTCTGTCTATCTGTCGGTGTTTACCGAAGGATCTGGCTTACCGCTGAACCGCATGTATTGCTTCTTTCCATTGCAGCATCCATTGGTCCTCGAAAGGTTCATAATTATTTTGGGGTAAATATATGATCATAGAGTGAAAATAAAACATTTAACGTGCCCCAAGAGGCCTCCAGGGAGGCGTATCCCCTAGTTGAAAAAAAGCAAGTGTTTGAAATTTGACGAAAAGTTTTTTTTTTAATTTGCTGCTATTTAAAACAAAAACCTGCCATTAGCCGATTTTTGTACATTGTTTATGATCCTTTATTCTTTTACACACACACACACACACACACATAACTCGACTTATTATTGCTGCACTTTACATAATCAAAATTGTCCTTGTTTATGAATGAAAAATCTTCAAAAAGGCAAATAATGCATATTTTGTAAATATCCTTGAAGATATCCGTGTGTGCTATAATTAAGGTTGATTAGTTGGCACGAGTAGCTGCGCTCCTGGCTCACAGCTGAGCTCAGGCTTTATTCACATCCGCATAATAATCATACCAAGATCTCGAAAGCCACAGCTGTAATCGCGGCCAGGAAGCGCAGCGCTGGAAAGTGTCATGTGTGACGTCATAAAAATACGTCTTCCGCATCAAGCCAGCCATTTTCATCAAGCTTTACTGACATTTTACTGTCGTAGCAGACAGTAAAAAAATAAGTCCAACGATATGCAGCCGTAGCCGCTAAAATGACAGCTAAAAGCTGCCCCAGTCTAATATATTTGTGTATAATCTTTTTTGGACTCCTTAAGGGATAAGACAGTAGAGATAAATTACTTGTAATTGTAATACAAAAATTTACCTTTTCACTACTAGTTTTTACCAACCAATCAGGATTCATTGTCCTCTACCCTCCTGAATATTCTGTCTTTTAAGACAGTGAAATTGATGTTAGTTAATCGTTTTTTCTTATAGCTTTTAAAAATGTAACAAATATGCTTTTTTTAATGTTTTATAATATGCAAATCTATTTGGCAAATGTGTGACAACACCTTTGGCCTTGCTTAGTTTAAATTACAGGACAAACAAAAATTTACAATGTTTGCAATTTTCTTTGGGTTCTTTGTAATGCAACACATTTGGGATTTATCAAGTTGTTTTAATAACTAGCGGCTTCGCCCCTAGCCTCTAGGGGCTTTGCTCCAAGAGGTAATTAAAAGAAAAAATGTAGTACATGTGGTGGATCTTAATCTTCATCATATGCATCATCAAAAAAAAATAAAAATTGAGGATCTTCATCATATACATTATCAAAAAAATGAGGGGTATTTTTATTTTATTTTTTGGGGAGTTGGGGGTGTCTCACGCCTTACGAAAATAGCCTTAAACCACCACAGGAACAGTAGGTATAATCCCTGAAGAGAAGAATCCGATCGGTTCAGTGGTTACCGAGATCTTAAGGAACTGACGGACGGACAGACATCATTCTAATTTGTATTATAGATATGCATGTATTTAGAGCAAGGTATTGTATATCAATTATTATTTATTAAGAATGTATTGAAATAAATCCAGGAATTTTAAAAGAAAAGACAATTGGCGTTTTACCTATGTAATGTCGGCTCCGAAGCTTAATCGCCCCCCGCCGTTTGTCCATCCGTCGATTTCCCTTCTGTGTTTGTCCATTCCGACGTTAGTCACCTCTGCGTTTATCCTAGGATATTTTTTTGGTAGATATGTGTGAAAACAGTTATTTTGTACAACCCAATAAAATTTAGTAATCCAAACGAATAAGAAAATGTGTTTATAATTATTTAAGAATTAGTGAAATCTGCTGTCCGTGGATTCATTCAATTCTTAAATTCCTATTATTAGGTTACTTATATACTAGGTTACGACGTTTGCTAATTTACCGTTAAAGTCTTTTTTTAATTTCATAAAAATTACAAAGTAATCTATATTTGATTTAAAATTAAGTTTTTAATTTCAAATATTTGTTTTACCTGTATGGAAAATAGTGTTATATTGGAATAGTTATTTGTCCTATTTCTTTTATAGACAGTTTTATAAGATTAAAAGAATTTTTTAGCCCGGTTCTAATTCAGCAGATATTGATTGGTTTCGAAGCCATACTGGAAAAAAAACATTTTTTTCATTCCTGAGTTTAAAAAAATGATAACTAAACACCAAGAAATATTATACAATCTATTGAACTAGCTTGAGAAAAATATAAAACAAATAATCTTTTTTTGTTAAACGCACAACAATGGTATTTACTTCCTGCAATAACCAACCCAAAATTAGTCTGAACTATCCTAAACCCCCTGAGTTTGCTGCAGTACATAACCTTTAGAAAACATTAAACATTTTTACTTGTCACAACAAAATTGCATTTACCCATACTTGTTCCGTACTACCTTCCTTGTGCGGTGTCCAATTAACTCCACGAAAAACTTTGACACACAGAAAACTGTCCCGAATTTGTATTAATTTTGAGGAACAAGACTCCAGTGACGTCATATTTTTCTTTCCCGAAAAAGGGAAGTGGGGAAGAAAATCTCTTCAAAAGAGATGGGGAAAACCTCCTTTTCTCCCATCTCTTTTTTCTTCCCCCCTTCCCTTTTTTTTCTTTCCCCCATCCCTTTTTCGGGAAAGAAAAATATGACGTAACTGGAGTCTTGTTCCTCAAAATTAATACAAATTCGGGACAGTTTTCTGTGTGTCAACACTTTATTACATAAAAAAAATTTTTGGAATCCAAACTTCGTTTATAGGTAGATGGAACTTTGCTGAGGTACGTTCAGTCATTGCGCAGTAAAGCTGCAAAAAATGTTTATAAACTATCGCTGATTATCTCTAAATATTTTCAAATACCATTTATACAGAAGCCTTTCTTTTTCAGGATACAACAGTTTTGCGGATGCGATTGAACACCTTTCTTGTTCGCCATTCATTAACTTGCATTTAAAAAGGATACGTTAGCAGCATAGCTTTTCTATAAATGGTCAAAATACGTCCGATAGTTCGATACCTTAATCAACAAATATAACATGCAGGTACATTAAACAACAACACTGCTATACAATTTAAAAAAAAACTATGTAAAAAAAGTTGCTACGTGTCTCAAAATATCTGTTGAGTAAAGAATTCTCTGAGAATATATCATATTTTAATATTTGGACAAGTTTGTTCTTGTTGCTTTTCATTACGTTTTATTTAATTAATGTTGCCATTTTTAAAAGCGAAGCTTTTCTATAATTAGGGCCGGTCCGTCCGTCCGTCCGTAACGGATAGTTTTTTTTGTTAATTTAGGCGTTTTAGAATTGTCCTATTGATTTCAAACTTTGAATGGTGATTCCTCTAGTAGTTAGGTACGATTTAGAAAGCGTAGCAACTCTATAATCATTACGTCCATTTTAAACATGATTTTTTTTTACTTTTTAACAACAAATTTTTATTTAATCTAATAATTCGATTGATCTGATTTTTGATATACTGAACTGATTCCTGGAACAACAAAGTAAAATATTATAAACGAACAACTCTATACTCAAGTCCTAAAAAAGTAAGTATGTCCATAAACATTATTCTGTATCAAGCAGTTTTTTTAACAATTTTACTTACAATTTTGCTTTGACTCTTAAACATTTATATTCTGATTATTCAGTTCTGACACTATGCAAGTGTTAATGTCCGTAATAAAGGTACTAAGAAAGAGAGGGAATGTCTGATTGGGCCAATCGGTACATACATTTAATTTCATTGGTTGAAATTTTTTAAACATCTTGTTACGAATGCATGTTTTTTTTTATTTCATACATAGATAAAAGTTAGCTGTAAACAGTATATTTTCTTAGTAGAAAGCTTTGCAAAATCAGAATTAATTGCCCAAAAATTTCGTTTAAAGAAGGTGTATCAACTTTTTGGCTTTTTATTTAAGATAGCTAGCTGGTTCTTTTAGTAAGTAGTAGATGTAAAATTTTTCATAGAATTCAGATATGCAATCGGTTTTTTTGTAGACCTCTTATTTTTGAAGTAATTTAAGTTTTAAAAAAAAAAATTAAGTCGGTTTTAAGGTACTAAAACGCAACAAAATAAAAGAAGAAAATTGCCAGTATGAACAAAAATAGTAAGATCTTTAATTTGACACCTTACTTTTAAAATTCTGTTGAGTAATTATTGAAAAAATCTATTTTTTTAACTTCGGTTTAATAAACACTTTAAACCTAAATATTTTCTCAAACAGACATAAAAAATATGGGTTCATATATACCTTTAGAATCAGAAAAATATTACGAATCCATTCTAAGCAAAATTGAAAAAAATTATAAAACTATAATAAAAAATATAAGTTTATTTTAAGAATCATAATTTTTGGCATTAAATGGTTGACTTGAACAAAACCTGAACAAAACCTGAACAAAACCTGAACAAAACCTAAACAAATGTACATACACTGTAACAGATATTTTTTAAACACAAGAAACAATAATGCATTTTTAACTGCATTGTTTTGAAGTTTATAAACAGACTGAAGCAAATTTGTTCACACTTTTTCATTCTTTACATGTTATGTAAGTATCACTATTTTTATTGTAGTATCTATTGTATATATTGTATGAACATTATCCTTTTTTTTGTCAATTCTATTGGTTAAGTTTTGAGGTGAAGCTTCATGATTCATCAATTTTTAAGATTTTTGATTGGCTAGTTTAATAGTTAAAATTAAGTGTTGCCTGTAAAAATATAATATTTTTAGGCCATTTTTATTTTTTTAAGTTTTTACTTTTTTTCAATTTTGCTTAGAATGGATTCGTAATATTTTTCTGATTCTAAAGGTATATATGAACCCATATTGTTTTTGTCTTTTTGAGAAAATATTTAGGTTTAGAGTTTTTATTAAACCGAGGTTAAAAAAATAGATATTTTCAATAATTACTCAACAGAATTTTAAAAGTAAGGTGTCAAATTAAAGATCTTACTATTTTTGTTCATACTGGCAATTTTCTTCTTTCATTTTGTTGCGTTTTAGTACCTTAAAACCGACTTAATTATTTTTTTTTAAAAACTTAAATTACTTCAAAAATAAGAGATCTACAAAAAAACGATTGCATATCTGAATTCTATGAAAAATGTTACATCTACTACTTACTAAAAGAACCGGCTAGCTATCTTAAATAAAAAGCCAAAAAGTTGATACACCTTCTTTGAAAGCTTCGAAACGAGGTCGATTCTTAAAAAAAAGTTAGGCTGGCTACTCGCTGGTGAGGCAAAATTATTTTTGTGAAAAATCCTCCAAAATCGAATAAAAAAATTTACAAAAATTAAATAAAATCTTAAAAGGGTTATTAACATGTGATTTTGTTTAATTTTTGTAGATTTTTAATGCGCTATCAAGTAGCGAGTCTATAATTTTTTAAGAATCCACATCAGCTTGAGTCGAAAGTAAACAATACTTTTGTCTGCTAGAAATTTTCCTTCTTAGATTTGACGAAAAAAGGGTTCAGAATATGCTTCTATTCTTCTATTTCTATTATGTCCGTTTGTCCTACCGTTTCAGTGTTTCGCTTTTATGGATGTTGTCATCCTTCTTTAAAGTAGCAATGTCTACTCTACAATTTCAAATGTCCGTCAAATTTATGTCAAAAAAAATAAAAAAAATGAATTTTTTACAGCTTCTATAAGATTTAAAATTGTTTCGAGCATTCAGATGTCAATGTATAACTTTCATTCAAACCTATTTTGGACCACTGAATCCCTCCAGTCCACATACTTCAACACTACCTTTTTTCAATTAAAAAATACACATATTTCTAGCTCTTTCGAGGGAAACCGACAAAATCTCGCTCTGTATGATAAGTATTGTGTGAATGGATATATAATATACGTGGATATTATGACAGCGGAAAAATTGTCGTCAATTTAGGTTGCTAAGGTGTACATCACTTTTTGGTCAGTCAACTCGTTCAGTAGAATGGGAGGGGATTGGGTTAAGGGGATGGAGGGGGATAGAATTGTTATTTTAGCCAGCTTCAAGTTTCACTTTACCAGAGTACATGATAATTTGGTGTAAGATCCAAGTAATAATAAATCTATTATTGTGTATATAATGTTAGAAATGTCACTCAAGAATTTTATCAATCTTGATAAATTTGACGTGAATTTTCTTTTACATTTTTAAACAATAAGATAATATTTATAATTCATTGAATTGTTGTGTAGTTGTACCGTACCTACTCTTGGATTAAGGTATGTCTCTCTACGTACACATGCAATATAAAATAATACAGAATTTGCAAAATTCATCAAATTTTTAGATTAGTTGGTTAGGCATATAAATTCAGGGAGGGTGGAGACATTGGCTGTAAATTAAACTGGTACCCAAAGTTTTATATCTACGTTTTCTTTATTGTTTGTTCAAAAATTTTGGGTACTTTTATTAGATTTTGGCTCAAAACTTAGTGACCAAAATTTTTCAACAAATAATTTAATCTACAGAAAGGGTAATCATATTATACGTTGTTTTGGATGTATATCAATTTATCGTCCACTATCGGCTGCGCACCTAGAAGTTTCCAGTGGCACTTGGATAAAGGGGGAATCCCTCCAATTAAATTCAAAAGGAAAAAGTAAAAGCAAATTTTCATAGGAGGGGAATTTTTCCAGAGGCGATTTATATTTTGAGTGTTAAGGTAACTCCCCCGCCCCCCCCCCCCCCCCCAAAAAAAAAAATAGTTTTAAAACTTTCCAGGACCTGGAGAAGCTTTCCTGTAAAGGAGAACCACATCAGTCCAGCGGTTAGCGAGATCTTTCGGTATACCCAGACATACAGCCTTTTACTTATATAAAAGGAATGACTTATTCCAAAAGATCCCCGTTTATAAAAAAGTGTCTTCCCCATTTAAAAACTATATAATTGTATACGGAAATAGTTTTGATTAACCTGACATTTTAAATCTTCCCATCATTAGTAGATTAGGTCCTGTACCAAGTTTATCAAAATAAACATGGACACTTTTTCCCGTATTCATTCGAAACTGATTAATATCCGGTGGATTAGAACCGGTTCTCATCCATACGAAAAAGCTATGTCTAGCATCGTATTATATTCAGTTTTCTGCTGAACATAAAAATGTACAATCATAAGATTAAAACCAGTTAGCCCCGAGATGCCGAACTATAATTGTACATTTTATATCCGTGGAAAGCTGTTTATAATACGATGCGTTACATAACTATTATCGCATTTAAAACAATAATGTATATATTTATGAAAGAATAGTGCTATAATACTAATTGGACCTTTATTAGGGTAGAAATTTGACCAATATATATCATAACTCCACACAAAAACTACACAAGTTAAATGGATTGAAATTATTGAGTGTTGTTCCCTATTTCTTATGAATATGTGACATACACCATGTAGAGTAGATTAAACTTATCTTTTTATTATCTCATAATTCTATACTTAACTGTCATTTTTGTAAAGCAAAGCTTTTCCATAATTAAAGCAACATCATTCAATATACATATCTACACTACAATTAAAATCAAAGGTGATTATACATCCTTTGTAATCAATTTTGACTCAATGAGTATACAAAGTTTATGTTAAAATTTTTAGTTTGTTGTCATACTATTAGTGAGTTTTTTTTGTGTTAGCATCGCCTTTATGAAAGTTGTTATCCTTGTTCAGAGTATATATAAGAATGTGTATAGTTTGCGGAAACGTTTCTTAAGGGGCGTTTCGTCGTATTTTGACAGTAGCTTTTGGGCCTATTACCTAACCCTGCTGGGCAATTACCTATCCTAACCTAATATACCCTATCAACAGCCAATGTGAAAATAAGACGAAACGCCCCTTAAGAGGCGTTGCCATGAAATGGACTATACCCAAAAGAATTACCATTTCATAAATAGAGTTCTAAAGCTACTCTTTATGTCTTATCTGTAGTTACGTACAACTGTATGTCTTGGCCACTCTTTACGGCAACCAACCAAAGCAAAAGCTGCAGATTTGATTTAAGCCGCACGGCTATAGGCACAGATGCCGATTCCTGGGTATATTCGTAAGTTGCTTATATTGCTGTTAACTTACATTTATTTGTACATAAGATAAAGTAGTAAGTTTTTTTGTCTGAAGCTTAAGAGTTCGGAAATATATAAGCCCAATATATATCTTAGGGTGGTTTTAGGCTATTTTCTTTCCAGTTGTAGGGCCCCTAGTGTGTAGGGGCGTAGCCACCAGTTTGTACATTATGAGCATTTTTGATCATAGCATAATAATTACCTAGTCATCTTTATAGTGATTTATTTTTTCTAAATTATCTTTTTCTTTGTATGACATGGTTCTAATAAAATAACTATATATCTTTTACTTGTTGCACTAATTATGTAAATAATTATTCTAGTTGTTGCACTATAATTTAGCTATGCATAGTTTACAAGCTCATAGCATTGTAAATCATTTGAAAAGTACATTTTGTTATGTTTTCAAGCAAAACATTTTTTTTACAAAGCTGACTGCCAATATGAAATACGACTTTAATTATGAATATTATGTTAAAATGAAATGAAAACTTTTTAATTGTTTATAGTAATTCAAATAAAAGTATACTTAGAAGCGAGACATCTCTATAATCAAATCATAAATTTGCCAGTATGTCCTTTTACTTTATCGACTGTATTTTCAAACAATTTATGAATAATTTACTTAATTAATTAATGTACTGCTTATCAAGTGCAGACACTTATTGTTCGTATGTTCTTTATTCTGCTTTTATAGCTTGGCTTTTATGGATGTTGTCATCTTTGTTTTTATATTACTTTGTTTACCTTTCCTTGTCTGTCTGTATGTAATACTAACGCATTTCTATGTTAATTTGTTAAAATACTCCCTAGTAATCTCAAAATGTGTAAGTAAGCAATTAACATTTTTTTTGGCTTACTTAAATGTGCCATTGTGCCATTTTTGTGGTAAATTACTGATAAGCCATAAAGAATACTAATTGCTTACTTATATCAGCATTCTACAACAATTTGGTCTTACTTGTGAGATAAAAGAGGGTGGAGTAAATAAATACTCAGTCATTTACAGTAAAAGTGGCTTATATAAGTTGAAGTGAAGAAAAAGAAGGCGGAGTAATGATTAATCCCTTCCTTCCTGTAAGCAGTTTATGAAAAAAAGAGAAGATTTGGCTGATATAAGCCAAATAAGCAACAAATGTGATTGATTGCTTATAAGTAATTTATCCAAAAATTGCATGATTTGGTATATAATCTAAATAAGCATTTATTGTGATTGATTGCTTGTAAGTAATTTATCAACAAATTGGGTGATTTGGTATATAAGCCAAATAAGCATTTATTGTGATTGATTGCTTATAAGTAATCTATCAAAAAATTGTATGATTTGGTATATAAGCCAAATAAGCAATAAATGTGATTGATTGCTTATAAGTAATCTATCAAAAAATTGCATGATTTGGTATATAAGCCAAATAAGCATTTATTGTGATTGATTGCTTATAAGTAATCTATCAAAAAATTGCATGATTTGGTATATAAGCCAAATAAGCATTTATTGTGATTGATTGCTTATAAGTAATCTATCAAAAAATTGCATGATTTGGTATGTAAGCCAAATAAGCATTTATTGTGATTGATTGCTTATAAGTAATTTGCATTTTCATTGATTGCTTATAAGTAATATATCAAAAAATTGTATGATTTGGTATATAAGCCAAATAAGCATTTATTATGATTGATTGCTTGTAAGTGATTTATGAAAAAATAGCATGATTTGGTATATAAGCCAAATAAGCATTTATTGTAATTGATTGCTTGTAAGTAATTTTTCAAAAATTGCATGATTAGGTATATAAGCCAAATAAGCACTGAATCATGCAATTTTTTGATAAATTACATATAAGTAATCAATCACAATAAATGCTTATTTGGCTTATATACCAAATCATGCAATTTTTTGATAGATTACTTACAAGCAATCAATGAAAATGATTGCTTATTTGGCTTATATACCAAATCATGCTATTTTTTCATAAATTACTTATAAGCAATCAATGAAAATGATTGCTTATTTGGCTTATATACCATATCATCCAATTTTTTCATAAATTACTTACAAGCAATCAATCACAATAAATGCTTATTTGGCTTATATACCAAATCATGCAAGTTTTTGATAAATTACTTATAAGTAATCAATGAAAATTATTGCTTATTGGCTTAAATACCAAATAATGCAACTTTTTGACAAATTACATATAAGTAATCAATGAAAATTATTTCTTATTTGGCTTATATACCAAATAATGCTATTTTTTAATAAATTGCTTATAAGCAATCAATCACAATAAATGCTTATTTGGCTTATATACCAAACCATACAATTTTTGATAAATTACTTACACGCATCAATGAAAATGATTGCTTATTTGGCTTATATACCAAATCATGCAATTTTTTGATAGATTACTTATAAGCAATCAATCACAATAAATGCTTATTTGGCTTATATACCAAATCATGCAATTTTTTGATAGATTACTTATAAGCAATCAATCACAATAAATGCTTATTTGGCTTATATACCAAATTATGCAATTTTTTGATATATTACATATAATTAATCAATCACATTTATTGCTTATTTGGCTTATATACTCAATCATGCAATTTTTTGATAAATTACTTACAAGCAATCAATGAAAATGATTGCTTATTTGGCTTATATACCAAATCATGCTATTTTTTCATAAATTACTTACAAGCAGTCAATCACAATAAATGCTTATTTTGCTTATATATAAAATCATCTAATTTTTTGATAAATTACTTATAAGTAATCAATCACAATAAATGCTTATTTGGCTTATATACCAAATCATGCAATTTATTGATAGATTACTTATAAGCAATCAATCACAATAAATGCTTATTTGGCTTATATACCAAATCATGTAATTTTTTGGTAGATTACTTAAAAGCAATCAATCACAATAAATGCTTATTTGGCTTATATACTAAATCATACAATTTTTTTGATAAATTACTTACAAGCAATTAATGAAAATGATTGCTTATTTGGCTTATTTACCAAATCATGTAATTTTTGATAAATTGCATATAAGTAATCAATCACAATAAATGCTTATTTGGCTTATATACCAAATCATGCAATTTTTTGATAGATTACTTACAAGCAATCAATGAAAATGATTGCTTATTTGGCTTATATACCAACTCATGCTATTTTTTCATAAATTACTTATAAGCAATCAATAAAAATGATTGCTTATTTGGCTTATATACCAAATCATGCTATTTTTTCATAAATTACTTATAAGCAATCAATGAAAATGATTGCTTATTTGGCTTATATACCAAATCATGCTATTTTTTCATAAATTACTTATAAGCAATCAATAAAAATGATTGCTTATTTGGCTTATATACCAAATCATGTTTTTTTTTTATAAATTACTTATAAGTAATTAATCACAATAAATGCTTATTTGGCTTGTATACCAAATCATGCAATTTATTGATAGATTACTTATAAGCAATCAATCACAATAAATCTTTATTTGGCTTGTATACCAAATCATGCAATTTTTTGATAGATTACTTATAAGCAATCAATCACAATAAATGCTTATTTGGCTTATATACCAAATCATGCAATTTTTTGATAGATTACTTATAAGCAATCAATCACATTTATTGCTTATTTGGCTTATATACCAAATTCTACAATTTTTTGATAGATTACTTATAAGCAATCAATCACAATAAATGCTTATTTGG
Organism: Acartia tonsa; assembly: GCF_053477335.1. Lineage (NCBI taxonomy): Eukaryota > Metazoa > Arthropoda > Copepoda > Calanoida > Acartiidae > Acartia > Acartia tonsa. Next base: position 2,787,934 of record NC_137261.1, on the reverse strand, counting down.
CTTATATACCAAATCATCCAATTTGTTGATAAATTACTTATAAGCAATCAATCACAATAAATGCTTATTTGGCTTATATACCAAATCATGCAATTTTTGGATAAATTACTTATAAGCAACATTTTTTTTTAATCACTTAATATTTATATTTCAGTACTATGACTAACAAACTGATGGTCATAGTAAATTGCTTACTGGATGCTCAAAACAACAGAAAATTTAATTTTGATATTTTTAACTACAAAAATTTTAAAAAACAGACCATAAACACCAAAGATATGAGGAAAAATGTGAAAAATATAAAAATAGCCAAAAACCTGCAAAAAGGCAGCCTGGCCACCATTGATGTTTTCCTGAAACGACAGGAAATTTAATTTTGATATCTATAACTGAAAAATTTCAGAATCATGAACACCAAAGGTATGGAGAAAAATGTAAAAAATACAAAAATAGTATAAAACCTGCTTAAAGGCAGTCTGACTGTTATAGTTTTTTTCTTGAAATGACTGGAAATTTAATTTTGATACTATATCTGAAAAAATTTTGGAAATCAGACCATAAACACTAAAGATATGGAGAAAAATGTGAAAAATACAAAAATAGCCTAACACCTGCTAAAAAGCGTTCTCACCGCCATTAATGTTTTATAGTTAATTGTGCTCCCTAATGATGGGAATGTTGTCAAAAAAATTCAGCCTTTTATCTTTTATAGGAGCCGAGAAAATCATGTTTCCCCCAAACTAAGATAGACAGACAGACATTTCAAATTATAGAGTAGCTACGCTACTATCAAGCAATTATTGTGATTGACTGCTTGTAAGTAATTTATGAAAAAATAGCATGTTTTGGTATATAAGCCAAATAAGCAATAATTTTCATTGATTACTTAAAGGTAATTTATCAAAAAATTGCATGATATGTTGTATAAGCCAAATAAGCATTTTTTGTAGTTGATTGCTTAAAAGTAATTTATTATATATATTGCTTATAAGACAGACATTTCAAATTATAGAGTAGCTTCGCTACTATCAAGCAATTATTGTGATTGACTGCTTGTAAGTAATTTATGAAAAAATAGTATGTTTTGGTATATAAGCCAAATAAGCAATAATTTTCATTGATTACTTTTAGGTAATTTATCAAAAATTGCATGATATGTTGTATAAGCCAAATAAGCATTTTTTGTAGTTGATTGCTTAAAAGTAATTTATTAAAAAATTGCATAATTTGGTATATAAGCCAAATAAGCATTTATTGTGATTTATTGCCTGTAAGTAATTTATCAAAAAATTGCATGATATGTTGTATAAGCCAAATAAGCATTTTTTGTAGTTGATTGCTTATAAGTAATTTATGAAAAAATTGCATTAGTTGGTATATAAGCCAATTAAGCAATAAATGTGATAGATTGCTTATAAGTAATTTATGAAAAAATTGCATGATTTGGTATAAGAGCAAAATAAGCAATATCTGTGATTAATTGCTTATAAGTAGTTTATAAAAAAAATATCATAATTTGGTATATACAGGGTGCGCCATATATAACCGGACTTTTTCTAAATTCTAAACAAATGCACATAAAATCATCAATTTTAAAGATTTTATTAGATTTTTAAAATTGGAAAGCAAACTAGGTACATGACTATTAGATCATTGAATAAAATCGCCACCAGCATCAATCACCGCCTTTACCCGCCTCCTCAACCGCCGGCAGGTCTATTGGTGCATGCTTCAAAGTAGCCCAGGCCCAAAAGTCCATTGAATTAAGATCGGGCTGTTGGAAGGCCCCATTTCCTAAGGAACGTGAGTAACCGCAGGATCCAAATTCACCCAACTTTTAAGCTACCTTTGACAATGAGGCGTTGAATTGGACTACAGTTGAGCTAGAAAAACGTTTTATATCTTTCTAGAAATGGCATTAAGATTCAGATAGAGTTGTAAGTGCAATCCATAGTCTAAAATAAGTTTTTAAGTTCCATATGGGTCTCTAAAGTTGATAACCAAGAAATTTTAACGATTTTTGATGTTTTTGACATCTCTAAATCTGATATGTTTTACTTTGCCAGTGTACTATAGCCAAGCCATTTCAGATAGAGCTCTAGTCTTTTCTAGTGTCTTACTTATGTATCTAACATTATCCCCAGCAAGTTGCATAACTCTACCTCATGAACAGATGGGCTGAGGTCCGATTTATAAGGCCCTAGTTGAGAATCCAGATTATACCACCAGTGCGTCTTGAATCTGCCTTGTTGAACATAAGTGCTGCCAGCTCGGAATAAAAGCCCATCTTCGTCCAATGATTTTTTTTGCTAAAAGGTCATTACCTAAGCTTTTTACGGTGGGGTCAAATGTCCTAATTGGTCAAATAGTTTTGACGCTTTGGCCATTTAAAAACAGTCCGGTTATATGTGGCGCACCCTGTAAGCCAAATAAGCATTTATTGTAATTGATTGCTTATAGGTAGTTTATCAAAAAAAATGCATTATTTGGTATATAAGCCAAATAATCATTAACCCTTAATGGTCGGTTGGGGGGGGGGGGGGGCGCCCTAGATATACCACACTTTTCTGGGATCTTGCCAGATCAAGTATCAACTGTGGGGAATACCAAAGGATGACTCCATGCAAAATTTGTGCCTGATCCGGCCAAAACCGGCTGTGATTTTTTATAAAAAAACGTTTTTTTCCAGTTTTTAGGGGGTATCTGTAAATCGATTCAGCTGGAGCAAAACCGGTTGGAGGTACAAAAATTTTACGTCATATGATATTTAGCCAATGTAATTGCCTACAAAAATGTACTTCATCATCAACTTGATTGGACAACTCTTTCTCCTCCTAAATGTCCATTAAAATCTCGAAAACGGCAAAAATCGCCAAAAATCATGCCTTCGGCGGCGAATAACGGCTAAATGGCAAGTCGGAGGCAAATCAAACATAAGTAAAGAAATGTCCACCTCAAAAAGTTGTTCAACATTTAAGAATGCTTGAAGTCTCTAAAACAACTCCTTCCCCTACTTTAAGGGGAAAAACTGAAAAAGCATGATTTTCAAAAGTATGCCCACTTCGTGACGGGTTCAGTGCCCCCCACACCCCAGGATCACCAAATATAAAGTATAGGCGGCCCACAATGCTAAATTTTCACCAAGTGAAAGTCTTGTGTCATTATCTCTTATGAGAAAAAAGTTATCAATTAATTAAAATTTCAAATTGTGATTTATTGATGGATTTCTTTTTTTAGGCCATTTTTGCGGTTTTTGGCCCGTCATGCCCAAATGGTTTAGGATAATCTCACGGGATCTTTTGCCCAACCTAAGTCTGGTTATTTGTTAGGTCTACTAAAAAAATCAGACTTACGCAAAAGATTATAATAATAATGTTTACACAGAAAAATGGCACAAGGTGAGGGTTTGAGGGGGCAAAATGAGCTGACCAGCTATTTTTGACAGCACGCAGCAACGTTGTGCTTAATCCAATCCGGGATTTTTTTTTCTTAGACCTCACAAATAACCAGACTTAGGTCATACTTTTGAAAATCACGTTTTTTCAGTTTTTCCCCTAAAAGGAGGGGAAGGAGTCGTTTTAGAGACTTCAAGCATCTCTTTGGTGTTGAACAACTTTTTGAGGCGGACATTTCTTTACTTATGTTTAATTTGCCCCCGACTGACCGTTTGTTATTCACTGCCGAAGGCATGATTTTTGGCAATTTTTGCCGTTTTCGAGACTGCGTGACTTATTAAGTTTGGGTATGACACATAACTGAGAGTTGAAATTTTTTTAATATCTCCATCCTGGCAGGCACAGGATGCCAGCAAACCTGGCAGGGTCATCCAGGTAAAAAGCAAAAACATTTTTTTGACACAAACAAAGCATTTTATCTTATCAAAATGCTAAAATGTCCTCTATTAGTACATCCTTATATTGAATACAGGTGTTCAAGTTAATTTAAGGTTCCAGGTTTGATCCTGCAGGTCCTGATCCTCCAGGTCTCCTGAAATCTTTAAAAGCATTTTTTGACTTAAATACTTCAAATTTTAAACTTAATTTTTTCTTACATGTCTGAATAACGTATTTAAATTTCATAAAGATCGACAGCTGTTTTCCCGCCGTCCGCCGATTGCAGCAGCTGGCAGCTGCCAAGTACAGCTGTGGCAGCTGAAATTTATATTTTTAATATAAAATTTAAATAAAAATAAACATTTTCCGTAAAAAAGAATTTTCTTCTAGCTTCAAAAATAAGAAAATTACAGCTGTTTGAAATTTGTAAGTAAAAAAGGACCTAAAAACAAAGGTTGTTAAATAAAAGGGTGAAGGAACCGAAAATTGACTTTGACTTACTTAAGGATGGAAATTATTTATCAAACAGGGGACTTGCACAAAAAAAATTTAGCCCTCTAGCTCTTATAGGAACTGAGATAATAGGGGTGGGCGTTGAATGCCCCGCCCCCTGACCGATTAAGGTGCGGCAAGGGGCCCGACCGTTAAGGGTTAAATGTGATTGATTGCTTGTAATTTAGGGAAAAGTAGGTCTTCGACAATTTCTATTTAACTATATACTGATTGAATACAAGCTTATGCTTGGTTTTTTAAGGGGTTACAGACAGACATTGAGACATACAGGGAAACAGACAGACATCCTGATACATTTATATGAGGAATAGGATAATAGATTTAAAAATAATTGTTTTCATTTAAATAATATAAAACCGCGACCATGGCTCAACAGGTAGTGATCCGCTTGTTGTCAGAAAGTGATCGAATCTCGGTACGACACGACGTCATAACTAGATGTTAAAAATGGCTCCTTTTGCTGCTATGTGAGATGTGCAACGTAAATAGTAAGGGGTATGCCTTGGCCCAAAACAGGCGCAACTCATTATCATGCACAGTTAGGACTTCTCAGACTAAGGTCATGCAATCAAAGGGTTGGTTTTATGGAGAGGACTTGTACCCAAAGCGTAACTAGAAAAAAAATAAGATATGAAAAAAATTTCTATGATATAAAGCAGCCATCTATCTTTTATAGGACCCAAGAAAATCAGGTTTTCCCCAATTTGTTTCTTACGGACAGACAGACGGACATACAGACGGACAAACTGACGGACAGACGGACAGACAGACAGACAGACAGACAGACTGACGGACAGACGGACAGACAGACAGACGGAAAGACGGACACACAGACGGACAGACAGACAAATGGACAGACGAACGGACAGAAAGACGGACAGACATACGGAAAGACAGACGGACAGACAGATGGACAGACAGAAGGACGGACGGACGGACAGACAGACGGACAGACAGACGGACAGACAGACAGACAGACAGACAGACAGACGGACAGACAGATGGACAGACAGATGGACAGACAGATGGACAGACAGATGGACAGACAGATGAACAGACAGATGGACAGACAGACGGACATACAGACAGATAGACAGATAGACGGACAGACGTATAGACGTATAGACAGACAAACGGACTAACAAACAAGACAGATGAACGGAAAAAAGACAGGCGGACAATTGGAAGGACAGACATACGGACATTTGGAATTATGGAATAGCCTCGCTACTAAAAAGTATAAAAAAATCTTTTAAATTCAAATTACCACAAAAAATATGCCTAAAATTGATTTAAATCTAAAGAGATAAGACAATGGCCGATAAATTAATGCACATCCCTAATGATGACACTTTAGATAACCCCTTCTGTAGATTAAAATTAGTGGTTCAAAAGTTTATACACTTAATTTAATCATCCAATCAAAATTCAGTAAAAATCCCGAAGTTCACGAATAAGAAAACGTTATTGTAAAACTTTGGGGACTATTGTAATAAACAGTCAATTGTCTCCACCCTCTCTGTGAACAAATACTAAATAAGAAACTTTTCTGCCTGTCCATCATTCAGTCATTAATTTATATGATTTTCCAATAGGCTTTAGAATTGATTAATATCCGCTGGATTCAGTTCTTAACCATACTGAAGAAACATGTATCATATCGTAATATAGAAATTTTCTTCTAATAGTAAAATTAAAATCATAATATCAACACCAGTTTCGTTGGACTGGGCCTTCTTTTCCACATTCAAATTTTGTTATAGGAATCATTACCTGAAGTTTGAATCTATAAGAATAATATAATATAGAATAATCTAAATGAACAGACGTTACAGAGAAGCTTCACAAGGGATTGGACAATGGGAAATAAAATTCTCTCTGATATTTATACTCTCATTTTCTTATCTTTCTTGTGATATCATAGACACAGGTTTATTACCACTCTTGCTCTTTGGTCCGCTTAAAAACTTTTGGTTATAGCCCCCTACGTGGCAACGCCCCTTAAGGTGCAATGCGTCATATTTATAAAATGGCTTTTGATAGGTTGTTTTATGTTAGATTAGGTTATTGCCCCACAGAGTTAGGCAATTGGCCCCGCAGAATTAAAGCCCCCCGCAGGAGCTAGAAATAGGAGAAAAGCTGCTGTGAAAAAAATGAAGAATCGCCCCTAAAGGTGCGTTGCCTCAAAAGGGACTATACCCAAATTTTTGATACTTTTTTTTAATTTTGATTGATTAATTTATATCTTGTAGTGCCCAAGATTCGACCTGTTATTTTTAATGTACAACAGGGGTAATTTGATTCATCATCATTTTAGATTTATACGTTCATTGTCTTATCCCCTGAGATCCCTGAATTAAAATATGTATCTTAACTACTTTACCTTATTAATTAGCATATAAACTTTTGGTACATTAATTAAAATTTTAACCACCAGGGATAAGGCAATAGTTGATAAATTGTCTTACATCCCCAACGATGATATACAAAAATAACCCCTCTGCAGTTTGCCATTAATGGTTGAAACGTCTGGACACTATAATTAATGAATTAACCAATCAAAACTCCCCAAAGTTGTTAAACCAACGATTAAGAAAACATTATTATAAAACTTTGGGGACCAATGTTATAAACAGCCTAATATCTGGTTTTCAGGTAGGAGTTATCAGTGCTCAACAAGTATTTTTTTTGTGAAAAATATTTCTACAAATAATCATAAAAAAAGACCGAATTTGGTTCCTAAAAATTTGATGTAAAATTTATTTTGTTATTTGTCTTTTCCCTTCCCATACCAAACCTAAAGTTTAGATGCAAATAGTATAAAACGAAATCTGTGTATGGTTGTGTTTCTGTGCGTGTGTATACGTGTGTGTGTGTGTGACTGCCCGCGGACCAATAGGGTCAACGCATAAGCTAACAAAGTCGCGTCAGTATCTCAAAGTTATTCAGGTGAGAACTATGTATGTGTTATAAGTGTGTGCAAAGTATTATTCTACAGTGATAGTTGAATTTGATAATTTATGAAACATTCTCCTAGTGAATCCTAATTCTATTTTAATAATACATTTTCAACATCTAAATTTTCTAAATATTATTATTAAGTAATACTTTAAAGAATATTTAAGTTGTTGGAAATTGTATTGTTAAATAACACTACTCATTCAATCAAATTAAGCCAAACTTTATTGAAAGGATTCTATGCACATCTATTTAAAAGGTTAGTCTATGTATGTATTTATTCTAAACTTTATAAATTGTATCTTTTTACATATTGCGTCCGTTATATATATATTTTTTTATATTTTTTTATTAGCTAAGAATTTTGTTATTAACATTTACTTGTTATAACTTTACAAATATAGGAAATGGGCGGGATTTTATATAGAAATGTTTAGATTAGAAACTTAAACAATGATCAAAACGTTTTTTTCATGTGATGCATATCTTTGAGCATGGGAGGTGTCATTAGACCATAAATTACACTGGTACCCAAAGTTTTAAAACAAATATTGGGGGCGGATAGTGAGATCCTTAGGTACAGACAGACAGAGATACATACAGATCATATTACTTTATTAAAAAAGGATATAGAGCAGGGTTATACATGATCAAATGAATAATTTTTTTTTATAACATCGTATTATAGTCAGCTTTCTGCGGATAAATAATATGTACAATTATTAACACCAATTTACTATTTTTAATCTTTTGATTGTACATTTTATATTCGTAGAAAAATGACTATGATAATTTTTCAGTATGGCTGAGAACCGGATATTAATCGGTTTCGAAGCGAAAATATTTTTCCAGTATGGAACCAAATTCAATTGATTTTAGCGGTGTTAAGTGGGACTAAAATTTAATTTTATCGGCGCCACCAGGGATCTAAAGGGATAAGACAATAGCCGATAAATTGATATACATTCCCAGAATTCCCCTTCTGTAATTTACCATTCATGGTTGAAAAGTTTAGACACTATACTTACTTAATAACCTAACCTATCAAAATTCAGTAAAAGTCCCCAAAGTTCTTAAGTTAACGAATAAGAAAACGTTATTATAAAACTTCGGGAATAAGGGTGGACATTAACAATGGGCTGTTTATTACACTATTCCCCAAAGTTTTACTATAACGTTTTCTTATTCGCTGGCTTAAAAACTTTGGAGACTTTTATTGGATTTTCAATTGTTAGGTTATTATTATAGCAGTGGTCAAACCAACCAAACAAAATTCAGTAAAAGTCCCCAAAGTTCTTAAGTTAACGAATAAGAAAACGTTATTATAAGACTTTGGGAACTAGCAGAGAGAGAGGGGGGACATTTTGCTTTAAAACTTCGGGAATAAGTGTGGACAATGGGCTGTTTATTACACTATTCCCCAAAGTTTTACTATAACGTTTTCTTATCCGCTGGCTTAAAAACTTTGGGAACTTTTATTCGATTTTGAATGGTTAGGTTATTTAGTATAGCAGTGATTAAACCAATCAATCAAAACTCAGTAAAAGTCCCCAAAGTTGTTAAGTTAACGAATAAGAAAACATTATTATAAAACTTTGGGAACTAGCAGAGAGAGAGGGACAATGGGCTGTTTATTACACTAGTCCCCAAAGTTTTACGATAACATTTTCTTATTCGCTGACTTTTTTCAGATTTTGAATGGTTAGGTTATTAAGCAAAGAGAGAGAGGACATTTTGCTGTTTAATACACTAGTCCCCAAAAATTAAAGCGTTTTCTTGTGCTATGGCTGAACAACTTTGGGGACTACAGAAGGGGTAATTTTTTGTTTCATCATTTGGAATGTACATCAATTTATTAGCCATTGTCTAATATTTTGATATAATATCGGTATTTTGATTTGAATAATTGTTTTTTTTTTTCCGTGGTTAACTGTTTATGAATTCAAGGATCTAAAGGGATAAGACAATGAATGATAAATTAATATATATCTTCAATGATAAACTACCCCTCATAAATTGTAATTTTATTGAATGAAATGTTTGCACAATGCAAGTAAATCAATTAACCAATCCAAATTTAATAAAATGACAAATTTTAACACTATCCAATCACGCTCATAAGGGAAAAGACAATGGATAATAATAATTTTTTATACATTCCAAAAAGTAATAGACAAATTATGACATTAAAATTATTGGTTCAAAGTACCCAAAGTTTTTGAGCCATCAAACACAACATTGTGGACCAGAGTAATTTACAGGCAAAGGCCCCCTCCCCTGATAATATTCAATATTTCTTTCTGTGTTACAATTTATTAAAGCTTTGTATAAACAAAGGAGGGAAGGCACATTTGACTGGAAATTATACTTGTCCCAAAAACTAATTTGTTGTTTGTTGGCTTAAAAATTTGTTTGTGTTTTTGGGTTGTAAAACCGAAAGTGTCTTAACCTTTCTACTAAAAAAAGTGTTACCTACAAGAAAAGATTTATTGTAAATGAGGTGCTTACATAAATTTATCATCCATTGTCTTATCACATTAGATTCCTAGAAAATTTAGTCTAAAATGAAAACAAGGATAGTTCAATCCATTAAAGGGAGGGAGGGGACCATGGGCTGTTTTATACACTAGTCTCCATAGTTTTATAATAATTTTTCCTATTCGTTGGCCTAACAACGTTGGGGATTGGTTGATTCATTAAGTTGAGTGTCCAAAAGTTTCAACCACTAATTGTAATGGAAGATTTTTGTTTTATTATTGGGGATGTACATTAATTTATCGGCCTTTGTCTTATCCCTTTAGATCCCTGCATTAAAGCAACAATAAATAAGTGCAATCAAATAATCTTAAGCTACTAAAGAAACAATTTAGTTATTTTAATTTCGTCTATTGTCACATCCCTTCACGATCCATACAATGCTTTACTCTGGTGGGCCTTTACGTCTGCATATTGTCTATTTAATTAAAACATTTTTTTTGCAAATTAGCACAAGAATTTTATAATACAAAGTAGAACGATGTCTGTCTGTCTGTCCGTCTGTCTGTTTGTCTGATGTCCGTCCGTCCGTCCGTCTGTCCGTCTGTCCGTCTGTCCGTCTGTCCGTCTGTCCGTCCGTCCATCCGTCCGTCCGTCCGTCCGTCCGTGCGTCCCTTAAGATCTTGGTAACCACTGAACCGATCGGATTCTACTCTTTAGGGAATAAACCTACTGGTCCTGTGGTGGTTTTAGGCTATTTTCTTGGGGGGTGATACACCCCCAACCCCCCAAAAAACAAAAAATCCCCCCCCATTTTTTTTGTAGGGGATTTCCTTGGTCCATTTACGTATTTCGCCCAAATTTTTTTTTATCACCTCTTGGGGCACAGCCCCTAGAGGCTAGGGGCGAAGCCGCTAGTATATACATATTTGAATAGAATTTTGTTCGATAAAGGTGAATATAAATGGGAAGATTAAGTAACAAACTATGGTTCTGAATATTCTATCATTTTGACGAAGGTGATGATGCACTATCTATAATACAAAGTAGAATCATGTCTGTCCGTCCATCCGTCTGTCCCTTAAGATCTCGGTAACCACTGAACCGATCGGATTCTACTCTTCAGGGTATATACCTATTGGTCCTGTGGTGGTTTTAAGCTATGAAAAAATGAAAATTTTCCCCCCACCAAAAAAAAAATGGTTCTGACCATAAGGCGCACCAGGATTTTTTAAATTTTTTTTAAAAATTACCTCTTGGAGCAAAGGCCCTAGAGGCTAGGGGCGAAGCCGCTAGTCCTATTATATAAAGTAGTAAGCGTTTTTTTTCTGTCCCAAAGGATCTTGCTAACCGCTGAACCAATATAAGTCTCCTTTACCGTGAAGCTTCTTAAAGGTACTGGGAAGGTTTTAAACTATTTTCAACCCCCCCTCAAAAAAAATATTTTTTTACTCTTTTGAAACTCAAATTCAAAATAGGCTGAGGTTGACTTTTCCCCCTCCTACCTTAAGTGCCCCTAGATGCTTCTAGGGGCGTAGCCGCTAGTTAATTATCATTAAGAAAGACGAAATAACCTTTGTTATAAATTTCAAATACTAACATTTAAAAAACTAGCGGCTTCGCCCCTAGCCTTTAGAACTCTGGAGATGCCCCCACAAATTAAAAAAAAAATTGAGGAGGGATTTTTTTCATTTTTGGAGGGTTTGGGGGTGTCCCACCCCCCAAGGAAATAGCCTAAAAACACCACAGGACCAGTAGGTATGTTCCCTGAAGAGTAGAATCCGATCAGTTTAGTGGTTACCGAGATCTTAAGGGACGGACAGACAGACGGACGGACAGACATAATTCTACTTTGTATTATAGATAAGCAAACAAAAATGGTCATTTCATAAGAATCGCAGCAATAAAAAGTAGACTTTCTTAATCAATAATAATAAGATCATAGGTAGGGCAACAATAACAATTTAACCTTTTTTAATCTTTATATTTATTTCATAAGAAGCGCATCAATTACGATCTACACTTTCTTAAACAAGAATGATTAGATTATAAGTAGGGCAACAATTGGATATAGATAGCTGATTACTTTTTAGTAGCGAAGCTACTCTATAATTCTAAATGTCCGTCCGTCCATCCGTCTGTCCATCTGTCCGTCCATCCGTCTGTCCATCTGTCATTCTGTCAGAGAAAAAGTAGGGAAACATGAATTTCTTGGCTCCTATGACAGATAGAAGGCTGAAACTTTATGACAACATTCCCATCACTAAGAACCAGAATTAACTTTCACTGGACTAGCTAAATGTCCATTTGTTTGTATGTTTATCTGTATGTTTGACAATCTGTCTGCATGTGTGTCAGTCTGTATGTCAGACTGTTGTCAGTCTGTCTGTCTGTCTATATGTCCAACAATCTTTCTGTCCATCTGACTATCTGTCTATTTGTTACTCCGTTCATTTGTCTGTCTGTCTATCCATCTGTCTTGAAGTCTTTCTAACTGTCCATCTGTTTGCATATCCATCTCTCTGTCCATCTATCTATTTGTCCATCTGTCTGTCCGTCTATCTATTTGTATTTAATCTGTTTTTCTGTCTGTCTCTTAGTCTTCTGTCGAGATTAATTATTTTTTAAGTAGCACAAAATAACATTCTATACTTTCTTAAACAAGAACAATTATTTTATAAGTAGTGCAGCAATACCAAGCTATACCTTCCAATGCAAGAATAATTAGAATATAAGTAGGGCAACATAACAAGCATACCTTCTTAAACAAGAATATTAACCCTAATAAATTGGGGGTAGGGGGGGGGGGCAGTTTTACTATCTGTTTGAAAGTCTATCTAAATGTCTGTTGATATGTCTATCTATATTTACATCTGTCTGTTTGACTGTCTGTGTAAGGTAAATAAATATTTTTAAAAAAAATTTTGAAGAAAAGGCATCAAGTTTTCAATTCCACCATTTTAAAATATTTTTTCAAAGATTTCTTGTAGTTTTGTCTGGTCTTTGGGATATCTCACAGTTTGTCTGTCTGTTTGTTAGTTTGTTCATTATGTTTATAAGGGTGGGTTCATAATGGCAATTTTTCTGACACCAAAGCAGGAACTTGCACTTGATTTGTATAACTACAATACACCTCTCTGTATGAATTTGATTCATCTTAACCCATTAGTGCTGAACCGGTTTTTAAAACCCGGTTACAGAAAATCGCAAAAATAACCGGTTTCCAGTTTCATAATTGCATCATTCTCAGTATGAATCCCCCCTCTACTACCCTGGTTTTCATTTCCCCCTGGAGCAGGCAGTTTTGCTTACTTCTGTTTGCCGGTATAGCTCAACAAAATTTGAAAACCAAGAAAAATGAGGTGAATTCAAAATACCCCTTCTAACTTTTTTGTTTTTATAGTAAAGTCGCTGATTTTTTTCGTGAAATCTAAAGTTTATTGGCAAGTACAAACATTTGTGAATTCGTTTTATTGAAATTATTATTTTTTATATGATTTTTTAATTGTTTTTTTACGATCTATATACGCCCTGCTCGGCTTGGTTATAAATGCCCGTCGCTGTTATCTACCCGGTTCGGCAATGGTTATTATTAACCGCTTTAACTTTTCAACCATTAGAATTTTTTTATCATGTATTATTCTCTTCAAATGTAAAAATTTCATTATATCCCAATTATAATACAATTGATAGATAGATAAATAAAAGGATAAATAGATAGATAGAAAGATCTATAGGGATAAGACAATGGACGATAAATTGATGCTGGTCCTCAATGATAATACAATAGATAGATAGATAAATTAAAGGATGGATAGATCGATAGATAGATAGACAGATCTATAGGGATAGGACAATGGACGATAAATTGATGTTGGTCCTCAATGATAATACAATAGATAGATAGATAAATAAAAGGATGGATAGATAGATAGATAGACAGATATATAGGGATAAGACAATGGACGATAAATTGATGTTGGTCCTCAATGATAATACAATAGATAGATAGATAGATTAAAGGATGGATAGATAGATAGATAGACAGATCTATAGGCATAAGATAATGGACGATAAATTGATGTTGGTCCTCAATGATAATACAATAGATAGTTAGTTACATTTTTTTATATATTTGTCAATTACTGATAGTATTAGAATAGTTGCTACTCTATAATTCACTTTGGACGTTCAAAAATTACATTATCAATATCCCTCCTATTATTAACCCATTAGATTGTCTCTACTACACTACTCATTATTGTATTATTTAAATAACAATTTATTAGCCCCAATGACCCTTTGTTTGTTTAATTTTTATGTCTCTATGCATCTAATGCATTTTTATCATTTTAATCCTAATGTACCTTACTCTCTTTTAATAAAAATAACAGTTTACGTCATTGGTAAGGGTTTGAGCCACCCTAATAAATATACCCTAGTTATCTCTATATGTGTCACCCAATATTTTTATGCTCTTTTTCTGATATGTATCACCCAATATTTATATGTTCTTTCTTGTAGTTTGTGTGTGTGTGAAGTTTTAAAACTTCGAGAAACGGGCTTTTTTTTAACCGAAAAGGGTGGCACCTATAGCCAAAACACCAAATGTGATATAAATCGTTTCATATATTATTTGTAGCTCTATAGATTACATGAGGTTATGTAGTTTTCAATTATGGATCGTATGTAGTATTAGCTACTGTTCATCTCACTTTGGGCGTTCAAAAATTACATTTTAAATTTTTTGGGCCAAAAAAATGGGTATTTAGAAAAAAACGGGTTTTAATGCCATTAGAAACTGCCCAAAAATGGGTCCCTACGCCCGTTGGGCTTTTATAACCATGCCGAACTGGGTTTTATTGCAACTTTCCTGTGCACACCACTAGAGCAAAAAAAAAAATTGGAATTCCGTTTTTTGACATATTAAAGTTTTTGAAATTTTCAGCTCGATCGGTCCATAAAAGTGGCGCTCGGCACTAATGGGTTAAGTCTAAAAACTGTTGGTTACCATACATTCAATTTTTAAACGTCACTTTTAGCGTATAGCTACTTGTGAATTGGAGTCAAAAATTTATTGTCATAAGCTCTAGTTTTTGGATATGTAAGAACTATTCCTGCGCCAAGTTTAGTATAGGAGCTACATGGTCCACCTTACTTAAAACTTTTCAACCTTTTTCTCACATTTTCAATGTAGCTCCTAAACTACAAATAGCTGAAAAATGTTTACTACTGTTATTACAATCCGCGCAATTATAATTTTAAAAATATGTGCATTTTTTCCATAACCTTTAAATCCATAAATATTTAATTATAAGGCGTTTAGAAAAACTGGTATTTAAGGCACAATAATAATCAAAATGTTTAAAAGTTTCCTTATAAAAGTCCAATCCTAAATTATAATACTTATTAACAAACAGGCATTGGAATATTATTTTTTTCTATATCTGATATATTTTTATTAGTATTTATTGTTATTAAATGTTGATAATAATTCTTGAATATTTAATTGGAAATTGTTAAGAAATATTTTTATGTAATGCTATTTTGTACATTTGATTATATTTTGATTGTCTGTAATTATTTTTCATTAGATTACTTCAGTGAAGAACAGAAACTTATCACCTGAAAAAAATAATAGGGGGCATTTAGAATCACTTTAAAAATAGATTGTATTGTTTTTAATTCAGTCTGTTGTTAGAGTGGTTTTGCTTGAACTCCTATAGACTTCATTTAATCAGAAACATCAAATTAATTTGTATCAACTTGAATAAATCAGAGTCTTTTGTATTATAAATGAATATATAAAATAATTTTTTTAAATGTTTGAGCAAGATTATGTGATGTTTTTATTGATTTTTTAACAGCAATAAGGGGTCTTATAATTCAGTAAGCCATATTTGAGTCAAGATTTTTTTTAAATGTTGACTTTTGCAGCAAAAAGTAGAATTCAAGTTTTAATTAATTTTAAAGCAAAAATCCTAGAATTTTACTAAAAAAGCTTTATTGAGACAAGCATTTTTTATCCCTATTTACTGGCTAAGTTCTGCCCTTTTGCTACAAGCTTCTAATTAAGTAAGCAAATGTTTTGGTTAATTTATTAATTATTTCCTTCATTATTATTATTGAAAACCTTTACCTAATCAAGCAAGTTTTGTGATTCATTTCTTAATAATATCCTCTATCTTTACTATACAATCCTTACTAGCTAGTTCTGTGATTAATTTCTTATATATGTCCTCCAGTTTTGTCATAGAACACTTACATCTACAAGCCCTTTTTGTCATTAGTTTCTAGCTTAATTAAGAAATTAATCACAAAAATTGCTTGTTTAAGTAAGAATTTTGTAGCAAAATTGGATAATATAAGTAGGACATTAATCACAAAAATGGCTTGTTTAAGTAAGGATTTTGTAGCAAAAATGGAAGATATAAGTAGGACATTAATCACAAAAATGGCTTGTTTAAGTAAGGATTTTGTAGCAAAAATGGATGATATAAGTAGGACATTAATCACAAAAATGGCTTGTTTAAGTAAGGATTTTGTAGCAAAATTGGAAGATATAAGTAGGACATTAATCACAAAAATGGCTTGTTTAAGTAAGAATTTTGTAGCAAAAATGAATGATATAAGTAGGACATTAATCACAAAAATGGCTTGTTTAAGTAAGGATTTTGTAGCAAAAATGGAAGATATAAGTAGGACATTAATCACAAAAATGGCTTGTTTAAGTAAGGATTTTGCAGCAAAAATGGAAGATTTAAATAAGCAATCAACCCCAAAAATGGCTTATTTCAGTAAGGTTTTTGCAACAAAAATGGATGATTTAAGTAAGCAATCAACCCTAAAAATGGCTTATTTAAGTAAGGATTTTGCAACCAAAATGGATGATTTAAGTAAGCAATCAACCCCAAAAATGGCTTACTTAAATCATCCATTTTGGTTGCAAAATCCTTACTTAAATAAGCCATTTTTGGGGTTGATTGCTTACTTAAATCATCCATTTTTGCTACAAAATCCTTACTTAAATAAGCCATATTTGGGGTTGATTACTTACTTAAATCATCCATTTTGGTTGCAAAATCCATACTTAAATAAGCCTTTTTTTGGGGTTGATTGCTTACTTAAATCATCCATTTTTGTTGCAAAAACCTTACTTAAATAAGCCATTTTTGGGGTTGATTGCTTACTTAAATCATCCATTTTTGCTACAAAATCCTTACTTAAATAAGCCATTTTTGGGGTTGATTACTTACTTAAATCATCCATTTTGGTTGCAAAATCCTTACTTAAATAAGCCATTTTTGGGGTTGATTGCTTACTTAAATCATCCATTTTTGCTACAAAATCCTTACTTAAATAAGCCATTTTTGGGGTTGATTACTTACTTAAATCATCCATTTTGGTTGCAAAATCCTTACTTAAATAAGCCATTTTTGGGGTTGATTACTTACTTAAATCATCCATTTTTGTTGCAAAAACCTTACTTAAATAAGCCATTTCTGAGGTTGATTACTTACTTAAATCATCCATTTTTGTTGCAAAAACCTTACTTAAATAAGCCATTTTTGGGGTTGATTGCTTACTTAAATCATCCATTATTGCTACAAAATCCCTACTTAAATAAGCCATTTTTGGGGTTGATTACTTACTTAAATCATCCATTTTGGTTGCAAAATCATTACTTAAATAAGTAATCAACCCCAAAAATGGCTTATTTAAGTAAAAATTTTGCAACAAAAATGGATGATTTAAGTAAGTAATCAACCCCAAAAATGGCTTACTTAAGTAAGGGTTTTGCAGCAAAAATGGAGGATTTAAGTAAGCAATCAACCCCAAAAATGGCTTGTTTAAGTAAGGATTTTGTAGCAAAAATGGAAGATATAAATAGGACATTAATCACAAAAATTGCTTGTTTAAGTAAGGATTTTGTAGCAAAAATGGAAGATATAAGTAGGACATTAATCACAAAAATGGCTTGTTTAAGTAAGCAATCAACTACAAATATAGCCTAAATGGCTGAGAAGGGATTAAATTTTGAGGAAAAATAATCCGGATTAAAATCTTAATCTGTAAGACATTTACCTCAAAAGCGTCCGATTTTGCTGATTCTTATCAGCCACCCTTATTTTTGGGTTTTTTTAGGGGTTTATAGGGCAATAATAGTTCTTCAAGTAAGCAATTAACCTACGAAAATGGCTCGTTAGTCCGACATGTCCGATTTAAGTAAGCCACTTTTGTTGTAAAGTGCGGACTTTCCCGATGTGAGCACGTCCTACTTAAATCTGACAAAAATGCTTATATAAGCACAAAAAAGGTAAATTGCTGAGACAGAGATTACTAGGGACTATTATCTTGTTGTTTGTAAGCAAAAGCAAAGACTGTTCTGTTATAAATTTGTAATTTAAGTAGAGTCTAAACTGAAGAACATGCATTCATTTTATTTAATTTTGAAATTCGATGTTTTGTTAAACTTTTAGTTGTTTTTGAGGAACCCCAAAACTTCAAACAGACAATTCGAGTATTCATCAGAGAATTTTACAATTTGACATGCGCGCACATTTTCTTTATACGGACTCTTGTAAATATTTTACGGGGATAAAAAGTTGGGATCACGTCTGTCACATGACTCAGGTATTGTGATTTAACTTTTAAAATGTTCTCAAGGATACTTTTTAATAAGTAGAGAACAACATCTGTAATTTAATTCCTATCCCTGAAATTGAAAAGTAGGCGAAAAATGTTGGACAAAGTTTTGTCTAAGATTTTTCGTATGTCAGAGGCATAAGAGAGCGCAAAATTGCGGCATTTTAGTTTAAAAAAAGTAATACAAAATTTTGGTTGGGTAATTTTTCTAGGAGCGATTTCACTTGGAAGAGTGGTCGTAAAAGTATTTACAAACCTTCTCAAGACCTATAAAAAGCTACACTGTAAAGGTGAACAATTTTGGTGCAGTGGTTAGCGAGATCCTACGGAACAGACAGAAAGTTACAGATCCTGTGGTATGTTTAGTTTCTAAACTCTGTTAGTTTGTCACTCAGATGTAAAAAAAAATCAACAATACTCTGGAATTTTCTTCATTTGAACAAGAATGATACAGCCCATGTATGCATCTTATCAACTAAGTAAAAAGAAAATTATAATGATGACAATCCCCCCCCCCCCCCACTTTAAAACATTACCCGAAAGAAAGGCAAATGTTTCAAGAAAAGTAAGTTCTTTGTACTTAATTTTGTCAAGGGAGGAAGGGGACATTGGGTAATTTTTATTTATACACTTGTCCTCAAAGTTTTATAATAACGTTTTCATATTCGTTGGCTTAACAACTTTGGGGACTTTTATTGAATTTGATTGGCCGGTTCATTAAGTTAAGTGTCATTACGTCTCAACCAAAAATTGTAATATACAAAAGGGGTAATTTTGTGTATCATAATTGGGGATAAACTTAAATTTATCGGCCATCGTCTTATCTCTTTAGATCCCCAAGTTGACGTACACGAAGTCTAAGTCACAAAAAAATTACAAAGAAGCTTTGCAGCTAAAATTGGCACAACCATTAGGATTTGAACATGTAACTTTTTTAGTGTGACATAAGATTTTCTAATGTGATTTACAACTACTTTTACAACGACAGTTTCACACAAACATAACATATATTTTTTTTTATCTCTGCCAGTCTTTCCGTATTTTTAAAGCAAAGATTTTCTACGTTTTTGACGTATCTGTACATTTGGAATCGCTTTATTACATTCAATCTTGCATGACATTCTAAAAACGTTCAGTATGTAAGTCTGCAATCAAATATGTAAGAAGGGAATACATACATTTTTTTGAATATAGATGTCCGTTTGTAAAATTTCCAATTTTTTTCTTTGCTTTTATGGATGTTGTCATTATTGGTTTTTTAGCACCTTACCTACTTTCTAAACCAAGATTTTTCTTTACGTTTAGATTGGTGAAATTAATATATACTAGCGGCTTCGCCCCTAGCCTCTAGGGGCTTTGCCCCAAGAGGTTTTTCAAACTAATTTTTCGTGTTTTAGATTAAAAAAAATAGTTTTTTTAGGGGGGGGGGGGGTATTTTTTTTTTTTGGGGGGTTAGGGGTGTCCAACCCCCCAAGAAAATAGTTATAAACTTTCCCGGGACCTATAAGAAGCTACCCTGTAAAGGAGAACCCGATCGGTTCAGCGGTTAGTGAGATCCTTCGCTACAAACAAACAAACAGACTAACAAACATCGTTCTACTTTGTATTATAGATTTATGATGTAATGCTTGTTCACGATGAATTCAGATCATATAATAGTGCTTTTCGTGGAAGCTTCTTATTAGTCCATATTAGATTTATTGTATATTGCTAGGCCATTTTTAATAACTGGTATCATTTTATTTCAATATATGTGGTATTTATTCAATTTTCGGATCTACTGCAGTTCACGGTAAAATATTGCTGGTAACGAATATTGCCAAAAATCTATGAATTTTCAAGGCTGCTAGCTGCCAAACGGCTGAATGTACAGATCAAGCCCGCACACTGTTTTGAGCGGCATAAGAAGGCCTACAAATAATCTGGAATAGCCATAAATCAATAATGCATAATTATCTCGAAGTGCAGAGAAATGCGCGAAAAAGGCCTATTTTACGCGTTTTTTCTCCAGTGAAGCTTTCCCTGTGCATCATTGGATCTTGGCTATTCCAGATTATTTGTAGGCCTTCTTATACCGCTTAAAATGGTGCGCGGGTATGATCTGTACGTTCAGCCGTTTGACAGCTAGCAGCCGTTAAAATTCATAGATTTTTGGCAATATTCGTTACCAGCAATATTTTACCGTGAACTGCAGTAGATCCAAATTTTCGGTTAGAAAAAAAACAAAAATACGATAATTTAGTAGGAACATCACTGATTTGATTTTAATTTTAAAAATATTATAAAATGGTCTACAACTTCCATAGTCTTTAGTCTCTTCAGTTAGGATTCAGAGGCACATGAAGATTTGAATGAGAACCCTTTTTAATCTATAATACAAAGTAGAACGATGTCTGTCTGTTTGTTTGTAGCGAAGGATCTCGCTAACCGCTGAACCGATCGGGTTCTCCTTTACAGGGTAGCTTCTCATAGTTCCCGGGAAGGTTTATAACTATTTTCTTAGAAGGTTGGACACCCCCAACCCCCCCAAAAATGAAAAATACCCCCCCCCCAAAAAAAAATTCTTTTTAAAACTAAAAATAAAATAGTGGGGTCGACTAACCCCCCCCCCAATTTTTTTTTTTTTTTTTTTAAATCTAAAATACGAAAATTGGTTTGATCAAACCTCTTAGGGCAAAGCCCCTAGAGGCTAGGGGCGAAGCCGCTAGTAAGCAATACAGAATGTAAAGTCGATTGCATACCTATATGTGGGCAAGACACGATTAAACTAAATTGAAACGGTGTTTTCTTTATGCTTAAAAGTATACAACGAACGATTAACTTATTAACATAACTTTTAGGAACATACTGGTTAAAATATCATAGAAATATTTTTAAAAGCGAAGCTTTTCTATAATTAGGGTCGGTCCGTCCGTCCGTAACGGATAGCTTTTTTGTGTTAATTTAGGCATGTTAGAATTGTCCTATCGATTTCAAACTTTGTATGGTGATTTCTGCAGTAGTTAGGTATGATTTAGAAAGCGTAGCAACTCTATAATCATTACCAAAATGTCCGTACGTCCATTTTAAACATGTTGATTTTTTTACTTTTCTAACAAAAAATTTTTAAATGATCTAATTATCCGATTGATCTGATTTTTTGTATACTGATTCCTGGGACAACAAAATACAATATTATAAGCGAAGCAACTCTATAATTAAGTCCTAAAAATGTAAGTATGTCCATAAACATTATTCTGTATCAAGCAGTTTTTCAACAAATTCAATTTTGCATCGACTCTCATACATTTACATTCTGATTATTCAGTTCTGACACTATACAAGTGTTAATGTCCGTTTGTCCTACCGTTTCAGTGCTTCGCTTTTATGGATGTTGTCATCCTTGTTTCAAATAAGAATCTGTTACCTATAACACACTCAGAGCTAACATCGAATTGGCCAGTAAAAGTGCACATTTGATGCATTTTTTGGTAGCGACAATATTCTACAAGTGTTTGGTGATGTTGGTGCGGCTTTATGTAAAGTAGTAGAACTGTATTTACGCTGCATGAATAAGCTGACGTGAAATGAAAAAGGAAAGGGGATAGGAAAAAGATTTTGATCTTCTTTTTATCATACCCTGTTTTTTTTTATGTGTGATGGTTGGCCATACTTCATCTATTTTTAGAATTCTTATTACGCTTCGCCACAGTTATAAGTAATTATCCTTTATTTACCCATCTTTCCTGATTGAATCCAACTTAGACACTTGCAAGCGGAAAGCAATAATGTATATAATATATATGCTTGGAAAGATGCTAAATAATAGTCGGGAAGTTAACATAACACCAATTTATTAGAGCGGCATTATCTTTTATCTATAATACAAAGTACAACGATATCTGTCTGTCTGACCGATGTCTTGTGGTGGTTTTAAGCTATTTTGTTTAGACTACACATGATGAAATGTTTTTATTATACATATAACTTCAAGAACCATTCTATGTGGTGAATGATCTCTTGGGGTGAAGACCCTAGAGGCTATGGGCAGAGGCGCTAGTCATAATATATAGGAAGGATAATTATATGTGTGTTTGTCAGTGCTAGAAACCGGTGCGCCAATTGAACTCCTCAGGGCGTATAGGAAAATATATATTCAAAGGAAAAGGTCCTGGAATATTTTTATTTTATTTTAAGATTAAATAAGAGATCAGGTCCCACCAAACCACTTTTTGGGGCCGTATAGAAAGCCATTTTAGATTGCACTCTATAGTTTTTAGTTTGTAAATTTGTAGTAAATACTAAAGTAAATTATCCACTCTATATTTTATAGATATTTATTTCAAATTCCTCTCTAAAGTTTATAGGTTTTAAAAATGTAGTAAATAATACAGTAAATTAGCCACTCTATTGTAAAGATCTTTATTTCAAATTCCTCTTTCAAAGTTTATAGGTTTTAAAAAGATAGTTAATGATGTTGTGCAATGTGCAACCACTTAGATAAAAGTGCGATTCAGGCCCAGGGTCTGTGATTCAGCAAATTAATTCCATTTGAAATTGCCGAATATTTGTATATTTTTGTGGGGTAATTTTGGCGAAGCCAAAGAGAAGTGGGAAAAAGAAGGAAGTGGGATGTGGGGAAATTTTCACTTAGAATTGTTTGTCAGAATATGGTTCCTTGTCCAATGTCCATTACGCGAATAAAACATCAAAGATAAACAAGAATAACAACAAACATCGTGGATAATTAAATTAAGATTCAAGCAAAGTATAAGATTTAAAAATAATAGATAAAATGCATTTAAGATTTATAAATGAGATAAATTTTATGGTTGTTAGAATATTTAATTCGAACTGTCTTATTTTTATTCTATTGTTGCGCTTAAGCCTTTAATAATGTTGTTAATTATTCTTGTTATTAACCTAGATGCTAAACGTAAACAAGCCATAGTTTTAACAAGCTAGTGTTTTAACTGCACTGTATACGTATCAGATAGATTATTTAGCTTTTACAAGAAACTATTCATAAACTGAAATGTTTAGTTGAGTTTAAGTATATCGTCAAATTAAAATGGAGATTTGACCTCTCTAAGTTTATTCAATTTATTATTATTTCAAATTTTAAAAAGATATCATTTCTAACTTTAGCTATATTGACTATTATCCAATATTTATGCTAAAATTGCTAAGTTAAGTGAAAAATAAAACAGAAAATAGTTATTCTTTGTTTGTTTAGAAGTTTATAATTATGAATCCAGTAAATGATATGCTTAGTTAGGCACGTGCATAGGATTGGATCATGGAAAGAAAACGAAGTAGCGGGTTTCGTCGTATTTTCACAGTAGCTTTTCTCCTATTTATGTCACCTGTGGGAAGCTCAAACCCTGTGGGCAATTATTAACATTTATCTAACCTATCCTATCAAAAGCTACTGTGAAAATACGGCGAAACTCACTACTTCATTTTCTTTCTATGATCCGGAGGTTTTATATTAAATTAAAATGTTATATAAAGTGGTGTACTTTAGGATATATAAGTTGGAAGGAATTTTAATGTTAGGGGGAGATTTGAAATCTGCATCAAACTTTAAGAATTTTTTATAAAATTTTTTTTTTTGTATAATTCTTTATCTAAAAGCGGAAGTACAATTTAAGTTAATTAATTTTGACCAATAGGATAGGTGGATTGGAAACTACCTGCGCTCTAATTGGGTGAATGATTTACGACACAGATTTTTTAAATCCACCAATTACAGATGTCAAAATTAATTAACTTAAATGTATTTCCGCTTTTAGATGAAGAATTATGCAAAAAAAAATTTTTATAAAAACAATCCTTAAAATTTGATGCAGATTTCAAATCTTCCCCTAACATCTAAATTTCTTCCAACTTATATATCCTAGTGTATATTTACAATCAACCTTGGTAATTTTTTTAGTAATTGATGAAGATTGTAAAAAACTAAATACATGCTCCCCTGCACGCCCCTAGATATGCTAGTATTGTCGGCAACATTGTTAATCATCATCACTACACCAGCACCATCTTCTTAATGGTCTTCTTAATTTATATTTTATCAGTAGAATGTTTTGCATTACTGTGTCTTGATAAATTGCCAAGATAATCTTTGTTACCGCACCTTTGTCCAAACAAAAATGAGGATTTCAGTATGGAATTAGTGTTGGAGCGGCTCTACTCTTCAATTCTTATAGCTTGCTCTATCTATATTCCATTTCAGATGTTGCTTTATGCCAAAAGGGAGGGAAAATCATAAACAGAAGTAGTAAACAATCTGAAAGGTTGCTGAAAAAAATGAAAAGACTAATATACTCAAAAATACTGCAATGTGCTGTATGTTCTTCTCGTAACATAATTATTATGTAGCTATCAAATGTTCCATAGCTAACAAGTTAAATATTTTAACTGCTGTCGCTAATATGAAACATTACGATAATTAAACAAAAACTTTATCGCCGCGGAAAACACACAAAACATTTTTAAATTTCATGAAAAGAAGGATAAATGTTTTCAGAGTTCAATAGTAAAAAGAAGGAAACGGTCATAATACGAACAGATCTATAGTATAGATGTATATACAGACAACTACCTCCCTTCATTTTTCAAAGACATCTATCGTCTGCTTCTAAATATTTTTCTGCTACTTAGCTGTGTGATATAGGCGACACCATTGGTTGATTTTCAATGACCCAACAGAAAGGTTGCACAAGACGGTTGCGATGGGGAAATACAGTTATTTAACCCTTTCTCCCTCTAGTGTTTTACTCTAATATAATACGCAAATATTGTATTTAATTTTATATTAAAAAATAGTACAGAGTTTTAAATCAAATTTGTTACACAAATCGAAAGAAGTAAAACATTCAATACATAAATACATAGTTACATACATTGTGAGGAAGATTAAGCTTTAAGAACATGTTTTACAAAATTTTTGAAAAAGTTTTGAAATTATTCTACAAACAAAATAAAACAAATTATCTTTTTTTATTCATAAATCTTGAATCTTGATTCGAGGATTCATTGATTAATGTATATGATGAAGTTTATAATTTGAATTTCTCCATAGGAAGAATAAACAACAACAGTAAATGATTAAGCTGTGTTTTAAATGTTTAAAAGTAATCCAAAAGCTACCCAAAACAAAAAGACTCATACATGTACATAGTTCGTCATAAATTTTAAGTCTAATTTACCTCCGGTGTTATCCATTTCGTAGAAAATTTTAATTTAAATTTTTAAAAGTTTCAATCTCCGAATATTTAATTAATGCAGCTGAAGTAAAATTGTTATGAAATGAATAAAATCCAGGAACCATAATCTGAATTACAGAGTAGCTGCAATGTTGAAAAAAAACCAATAATAGGTCTCAACTACTTCACCCTTTAGCAATGATTCTGGTTAAAATTGCCTATCTCAAGAATAGGAAGCTTTCATGAGCCCTCTAGCCAACCCTAAATCTTTTTTCTACTTATTTTTGCCCAATCCTTAAAAGTAAAAAAAATTAAATAACTAGTGGATATGTATGTAAACAGTCAGGAAAATCTTAAACCATACCCTTCCCTGAAATCCAAATTGATCCAGCAGCGCGACCTAGTAATTTATGTATAATATGATTCAGTTAGTAATTACTTTTCTCGTATTCATTCGAATCCGGTGGACAGGAACCGGTTCTCATCCATACGAAAAAACTATGTCTAGCATCGTATTATATCCAGTTTTCTACGAATATAGAAATGTACAATCATAAGATTAAAACTAGTTTTTTTAGCCCGTGCCTACGGCACCTAGGGGCTAAAAAACTGGTTTTAATCTTATAATTGTACATTCTATATCCGCGGAAAGCCGTTTATAATACGATGCGAGAAATATCTATTCTCGTATTCATTCGAATCCGGTGGATAGGAACCGGTTCTCATGCATACGTAAAAACTATGTCTAGCATCGTATTATATCCAGTTTTCTACGAATATAGAAATATACAATCATAAGATTAAAACCAGTTTTTTTAGCCCCGAGGTGCCGAAAAGCTGTTTATAATACGATGAAAGAAATAACTATTCCATTATTTATATTCTTTTCTAATAATATTGACTTTTAGACACGCAGTAAATGTTCTTTAAAGCTTCGGCAAAAACGTTGAAACGGATCTATAACAGAATTACGACTCTGTCAACGTTCTGTTGCTGTGGGACGTAAACGACAATGACGGCTAATTTGAGTATCGAACTGTATCTATGTACTTGTACAAGTTTATATTTCTTAGTACTGGTGCATTCTAAATATCCCACCTTTAAAAACGATTCTCCGTTTAGTAAAAAAAAACTAATCTACAGGTTTAACCTGTTGTTCTATATGAACAATGTACTTTTTAATATCACATTTTCAAAACGATTGCCCTTTACGATTTTTATTTTATTCTTTAATAGGCTTCATCACTACTTTGTGGACCTACATCTTTGAATTTTTATTTATGAATTTTGAATCTAAAAGTCCGTCTGTCCGTCCGTTTGTAACTAATAAATTAAGGTTTCGTGTTTCTTTTCCTTTGGATGTTGTCATCCTTGTTTTATTTACGAGTAATTAAAAATACTTAGAAAGTGTGTTTAAAAAGTTATTACCAGAGATTCAATTATAGTTCAATGGACGGTAAAAATATCTTTCCTCCGTTTTTGTGTGTGTTTGTACTAGATCTTCAACCTATTGTATAGAATAGCAAGGTTTTGGGTTTATATCTCACTAACCGTGGTGTTGAAAGTTTTTTCTTTTCTAAGTTAAAGTCTTGGTATGATTATAGCCTCAGTTCCCTTTTGAGTGCAAAGCCTCTAAATGCAGATAATTTTTACGCCTGCATACAATTTAAGAAATAATATAAATAATGGTTGATGACAACATGACAATATTTAAAGTTTCTGCCTATTAACCAAATGTTTGGCAAAGCAAAGATGTACACATCAACCGACTCTTTAAATTTAGAATCACGCAACCTTTCTTAATTTAAAGCAAATTCTACGCCTTTAATTAACAGCATTAACAAATTTTTCAATCATCTTAAAATCTATTTAGCTTCTTATCTTTGCTTTTTGCAAAAAAAATTCTTGTTTTGAAATGTTCATAAAATTTTAATCTAATATTCAGGAAATTAATGAAATTGATAGGGGCACGGTCGATCAAAGTTCATACCAGTAACCATTAAACATTATATCATTTTTCACGCATTATATAATAAAATATCTCAATGAATTGTTTACTTAAATTTTTTTCTTCAAATTGTTAAAAAGCAAAGCTTTTCTACAAGTAATGTGTTTTCATTCAAAAATAAATTTTTTTTCTTAACTAGTTATTTTGAGGTGAAGGGGCTCTAGACCGCCATTCTCCACTCTTTCAAAAAAACTACAAGTTATAAGATTTATATAAATCCTGCATAATTTAATTCACAATTATGAAAATAAACTAATTG
The DNA here is from genome assembly GCF_053477335.1 of Acartia tonsa. NCBI lineage: Eukaryota > Metazoa > Arthropoda > Copepoda > Calanoida > Acartiidae > Acartia > Acartia tonsa. The sequence continues at coordinate 2,760,052 of NC_137261.1, read as the reverse complement.
CATATTTAATTAACTTCGTAATTTATTAGTTCAATTGCTGTTTTTCATCCAGCCTTCACTTTTGCTCAGTCCTAGCCAACGCTGCTACTTAATTTTGCCAGTCTGTATATCAGACTGTCATTTACCCGTCATGACAGCAAAGCCCGCCGAGATTGTAGAGTAGCTTCGACTAATGAAAAAGTGAACAAGTTAAATCCAGTTAGAAATGTAACTTTGCTACATATTTATGAATATTCATATTAGGATTATTTTTAAAATAATTGGGTACATTGACCATTGACCACTTGCACATAAAAGCCCCAGAGATCTAAAGGGATATGAAAATGGTCATTAAATTGATGTACATCCCCAATGATGACACGACAAAATTACCCCTTCTGTGGTTTACAAATAGTAGCTGAAACGTTTGGACACTCAACTAAATGAATCAAACAATCAGATGTAGGAAACCAGTTGCGTACACAGGGTTACGCAGTAATTTTTAAAATTTCGATTTTAAGGGGAGTGTTGAATATTGATGCCTCCTTACATCCCTCTTTTGTATAAAAGCTTATACATGTATGACTTCTTGTAATGTAAAATAATGAGTATGGTCGAGAATGCAAAATATCAAAACAACATACTTCAAATTCCTATCATCTTCAGAGCCAATGAAAACAACATGGTATAGATTTTACTTTAACCCTTTACAGTCGGGCCCCTAGCCGCACCTTAATCGGTCGGGGGGGGGGGGGGGGGGGGCGTTCAACGCCCCCCCCCTATTATCTCAGTTCCTATTAGAGCTAGAGGGCTAAATTTTTTTGTGCAAGTCCCCTGTTTGATAATGAATTTCCGATCTTTTATAGGTCTAAGTCAATTTTTGCTTCCTTCACCCTTTTATTTAACAACCTTTGTTTTTAGGTCTTTTTTTACTTAAAAATTTCAAACGGCTGTATTTTTCTTATTTTTGAAGCTAGAAGAAAATTTTTTTTCCAGAAAATGTTTATCTTTATGTAAATTTTACATTAGAAATATCAAAATATAAATTTCAGCGGCCGCAGCTGTACTTGGCAGCTACCAGCCGCCGCAGTCGGCGGTCGGCGGGAAAACGGCGGCGGATCTTCATGAAATTTTAATACGTTATGTAGACATGTAAGAAAAGCTTAAGTTTAAAATTTGAAGTCTCTAGATCAAAAATTGCGGCCACAGGAGCCTTTTAAAGATTTCTGGAGACCTGGAGGATCAGGACCTGCAGGATCATACCTGGAACCTGAAAGTGACTTGAACACCTGTATTTCATATAAGGATGTACTACTAGAGGATTTTTTAGTAATTTGGTATGATAAAATGCTTTGTTTTAGTCAAAAAAATATTTTTGCTCTTTACCTGGATGACCCTGCCAGGTTTGCTGGCATCCTGTGCCCGCCAGGATGGAGATATTCAAAAAATTCCAACTCTCAGTTATGTGTCATACCCATACTTAAAAAGTCAAGCAGTTTGGGCTCTTTATCTTTCACACACAGAAAATGAGATAGAAAAAAACGGAGGGGGGGGGCGTTCAACGCCCCCCCCCCCCGACCGTTAAGGGTTAAATGGCAATAACGAGTGTAAATATATCCATAAGAAGCGCAACAATGATTAGTGCTCTTCATTATTATAATAAAACTTACAAGATAAATTTCAATATTGCATGTATAACAAAATTAATATTAATATCTCTAATAACTAATATTATAATCATGCTGATGCTAATATTGTACTATATAATAGCACTCCTATAATATGTGTTTGTTTGTCCATTAGGATCTCGCTTACCACTAAACAAATGCATTTTATATTAAAAAACTTCCTTAGAAGAAAGTAAAATTCCCATAAAAATTGTGGAATAATCGGTCCAGCCGTTTATAAGATCTCAAAGGACATACAGAAACACTAACAATCCTAGTTACCGTATTATATGGGATGTTATTAGCAATATGAATACAACTCTTTCAGAGTTTACTTAAAACATTAGAGTAAAACACTAGAGGGAGAAAGGGTTAAATAACTGTGTATCTCCCCATCGCAACCGCCTTGTGCAACATTTCTATTGGGTCAATGAAAATCAACCAATGGTGTCGCTTATATAAACACAGCCAAGTAGCAGAAATTTAATTTAGAAGCAGACGAAAGAGGTCTTTGAGAAAGGAAGGGAGTATATACATACATCTATACAATAGATCTGTTCTTAAAACTCTCGTATTTACGATTATTTCATAATTGTCATAGAGTAGTTTTGCTATAAGCATGAAATGAAAGCAAAAAGATTGAATATTTCAAATATTTGATTTATCTTATCTATTATAAAATTCAATTTATCTATTGTTAAAAAAATACATAAAATTTTGTATTATTTTCACGATTTTGATACTAATGCAGGGGTGGGTGGGTCTAATGACTATTAATCCCCTCCCCCTCTCCCTTAAACTAAATATATATTGATCTGTATCATTTGTAAAATGGATGGGGGTGTGGGGGGATAAGGGGTTTTGAAACACCCCCCCCCCCCTTTGGATGTTCTTGGAAGAAATGTGATTTAAATTTTCAATCGATAGTTTCTTTATACCTATATTTGCATGGAGTGATTTACTATAAAGTTTTTTAAAAGCGAAGGTTTTCTATAATTAGGGTCGGTCCATCCGTAACGGATAGCTTTTTTCGTTAATTTAGGCATGTTAGAATTAACCTATCGATTTCAAATTTCGCATGGTGATTCCTTTAATAGTTAGGTACGATTTGTATTTGATCTAATAATCCGATTGATCTGATTTTTGGTATATTGATTCCTGGGACAACAAAGTATAATGTAATAAGCGAAGCAACTCTATAATCAAGTCCTAAAAATGTAAGTATTTCCATAAACATTATCCTGAATCAAGCAGTTTTTCAAAAAATTTACTTACAATTTTGCTTTGACTCTTATACATTTATATTATGATTATTCAGTTCTGACACTATACAAGTGTTAATGCCCGTTTGTCCTACCGTTTCAGTGCTTTGCTTTTATGGATGTTGTCATCCTTGTTTCTATTATTAAATATAGTGAATTTTGAGCTTTGCCACTTTTAAGATTTTTGTTCAACTTGTTTTAATTTTGGTGCAATGTCATTCAGTGTTTATTAAATTTGTTTAAACAAAACGACATACGGAAGAAGCATGAGGTTTTAAGTATGTAATTATTAGTGTACATTATTCGATTATGTATGACATTAGACATTAACAAAGAGCCTGGATCAATTTGGTAAAAATTTGTATGGTTAATATTTGTCTTATTTTATAAAATTACTAGCGGCTTCGCCCCTAGCCTCTAGGGGCTTTTTCCCCAAGAGATGATAAAAAATCTATGGTTAAATTCGTAAAAAAAAAAAAATAAGAAGGACCAAGGAAATCTCCTGAAAAAAAAATAAGGACCTATGATATCTCCTACAAAAAAATGGGGGAGGATTTTTTTTTTTTTGGGGGGGGGGGGGTTGGGGGTGTCCCACTCCCCAAGAAAATAGCCTTAAACCACCACAGGACCAGTAGGTATATTCCCTGAAGAGTAGAGCCCATTCGGTTCAGCGGTTACCGAGATCTTAAGCTTCAGACGGACAAACAGACGGACAGACAGACATCGTTCTACTTTGTATTACAGATGGAATTTACTAGGGACTAAGATATCTGGAACCAATAGCTAAATCAGTTTAGAAGATCAGAATGTACCAATAATATTCTTCATTTTTAAGGCCAAGATAAATAGATTTATATCACAATAATAATTGAAATCTTCCCTTTTGTAGATTTAAATAAATAGTGGAATAGTTATTTCTCGTATCATATTATAAACGGCTTTCCGCGGATATAGAATGTACAATTATAAGATTAAAACTAGTTTTTTTAGCCCAATGGTGCCGAAGTTTTAATCTTAATTTTAATCTTATGATTGTACATTTCTATATTCGTAGAAAACTGGATATAATACGATGCTAGACATAGTTTTTTTCGTATGGATGAGAACCGGTTCCTATCCACCGGATTCGAATGAATACGAGAAAACTTATTATTGATTTTATAAAGTCTTCATATTTTATACGCCAATGAATGAGAGAATAAGTTTATAAAAGGTAGGGTAAACATTGGTGAACAATCCCTTATCCCTGAAAAATTTCGAGTAAGGCTACTGGCAAATGTGACTGTAACATACGCATTACATATGTTTCATATGTTTGCATGTTCAAAGGCAAACATTTAATTATGTAGTAATAACTTTAATTAATGACTTACCAGTACAGACATAAGCTCAAGCTTAAATCAGTATTTAAGCATTTGGTATGCTTGTTATCTGCGAAGTTACTCTATTGCTTAACTAACTTGTACTATAAATACTCAAATTACGTACATTATATTAGCTGCCGAATCAATCTCTTTATGACAACATGACAAGAGGAACTTTACTCATGATCGATTTTAAAAAAATAGTATGCACCGGTGTCCTGGATAGGAAACAGGTTTTTTTTGAGTTACACATGACAAGACCTATATTTCTATGACCGGGCGTGTATGACAGTTCAGCACATAACTTTCATTAAATCACAGCTGATCATTTTTGTGGATTTTTTTTGAAAATTACTTTTTTACCCAAATTTTCATAGTTTTTCCCCCAAAAAATCACAATATTCTCACATTTCTAGCTTAATTATTATAAATTCATGCAAAAAAGTATAATAGATGACAGCTATAACAAGATCAATAACCTCAATTGACTATTCTAAGATTTGTAGGTAAAACATAGATCCTGGATGTGATAAAATAAGCTGTCTACTTATAAAAATGTTAATTCTTGTTTCTGTGTATATTATCCCTAGTAATAAAAGATTAGATAGAAATAGAAGTAAGGTTTAGTTTTATATCCATCATATAATAGATTTACATTCGCCATTAGTACTAATTAGGAACTCATTGTTGGTATAACAAATAAATTTGATATCTAAGTTATTATAAATCACAAAATCGAAACAAAAATTGGTTTAAAGTTTCAAATTATTTTAGTACGTATTTTACCCATTAAATTTCTATTAAAACAATATTTGCTTTTGATTATGAAACAACTACTGAGAAAATTAGAAAATGAGTGTGGTTTTTGAGTGAATAGCCGTTTACTAAAACGAGTAGTGTTAAACTTTTACTGTAAATCCTAAATTTGCTTGGTAATCATTTACCTAATAACCAAAGCAGCATTCAATTCATAATATTTAAACTATGGCTTGGTTTATGAAGAGATTTTAAATAACCGAACAGATATTGCAGATATTTTTGTTTCCATATGCTAACATTTTAACTATTCTGCTTAAGTAAATACAAATCCACTGAATGTCCAGACTAAAAAGAGAAACTCTGCAATAATGATAACCTCATTAGCTTCTAACTAATGTAATTTAAATCCATTTTTGAACTATGTGAACCCAATTCAGAAGTCTGCGGGTGTGGGTTTAAATAAGCTTGAAGATTTTTAGCAGAATTAAATTTTAAAACCAAACCTTTCTTATCATACAAGGAATAAAACTTTATAAAAACAAGGATGACATCATTCATAAAAGCACTGAAACGGGAAGACAAACGAACATTAACACTTATATAGTGTCAGAACTGAATAATCAGAATATAAATGTATAAGAGTCGAAGCAAAATTGTAAGTAACTTTGTTATACTGCTTAATACAGTATAATGTTTATGGACATACTTACATTTTTAGGACTTGATTATAGAGTTGCTTCGCTTTTAATATTGTACTATGTTGTCCCAGGAATCAGTATACAAAAAATCAGATCAATCTGATTATTAGATCACATACAAATTTGTTTTCAAAAAGTAAACAAATCAACATGTTTAAAATGGACGCACGGTCATTCTGGTAATGATTATAGAGTTGCTATTGGATCATGGAAAGTGAACGAATTAGCGGGTTTCGTCGTATTTTCACAGTAGCTTTTATCCTATTTCTTAACCCTGCGGAGCTATCATTAACATTTACCTAACCTAAAATAACAAAAACTGTGAAAATATGACAAAACCCGCTACTTCGGGAAAAATAGTATTTGAATCAGAATTTAAGTACTATTAAGATTACACTATGAAAAGCTTCTTTTATTTTGATAGAATAATCCTATTCATTGTAAAACTATTGAAATGGGGAGTAGGAAAGAAATGTTGTAACTTTATAGAGAAATTTTTGGTTTATCATGTTTTATTATCAGTGTGTTTGAAGATAGTAACTTCTTCAAACTATGGTATGTTTGTCTGTCTGTCTATAGTTCTCTTATTTCTAGTTAAGATAAACAATTTTGCAAAGGATAAAAAAAAATATTTCAAACAGGGGCGTCCAAGCTTTTTCATTTGGGGGGGGGGGGGAGAATTTGAAAATAAAAATTTTGGTAGTGCCTACGGCACCCCCAAGTTCATTTTTTTTTTTTGGGGGGGGGGGGTAATCTTTATGTCATAGAGGGAAGCTTTTTTTTTTGGGGGGGGGGGGGTAAAATTCATTTGGGAGAGTAATCACCCCATTAACCCCCCCCCCCTTGGACGTCTATGATTACAAAAAGAACAGTTTCAGTAAATTATTATAAATATTGCCTTATTGAATTTTTAGAAATTGTAGGCAAGAATTTTACAGTTTTTTAAAATTATTTCTTGTAAAAGGATAAAAAAGTGGTAAAAAGAATAGAGATGCCTCTATCAGGATTTAAGTTCTATGATATTGTATCTCTTCACATAACTCAAAATCTATAATTATATGAATGTTATCATCCTTGTTATATTTATTGTTAGTAAGTGTATAATGCAAAAAAGAAGCCAGAGCATCAAGGGACAGGGACACATTTTAATCTAATTGAATCATGTATTGTTTGTGTCAAATCAAAATGATAAGTATTTAACTTTCGTATTTTGACTAGATAACCGTCACTTTGATTGCAGCACCTTTATTTTCAGTCCTATAAGCGCATAATATGACGGTTTAAAGTGCATGATTAAGTGGCCAAGCATCTCATAGACAAACAACCTTTTGATTTAACGACCTTTGTTTGGAATTCTTATCTCTGCATTAGTTGTGCCTGTTGTGGGCGAGGCCACTCCTCCTTCTTTAATTGTTATTGTCACGCACCTGCCACATCATCCGAAGCAGTGCCCATTTTTAACGTCTTTATTTATGACGCGGTAGTGAGTCGAGATTACAACCTAGCATCTACACAACATGTGTCTAATATCACGGGGGGGGGGGGAGGTATTCCTTTCAAAAAATTTTAGATTTTATAAACCAAAAAAAATGGCCTAAAATCTGTCCCTGTTTACTTCGTGATATGGGAAAGGAAGCTTGAAAAATTGCGACTCACGTTATATACTAACCAACATACTATCAGTTAGGTTCATACGTACATAACAGTGTACTGGAAGAGTTTATAATAATCATTCTTTTACATATTATGCTGATCTTGGTTTTTCTATACTTATCACTCTAATAAAAAGTTATGAAAAAGGTAATGATAATTAAATTTAACAATATATTAATCACTTAACACCTTCACTAAAAACAATTTCTTCTCTGAATATTGCGGATAAAAGTATGTTTAAATAGCTTTAAGAATGTAGAATTAGTTAAGTCGTAGAGGTGGTGGGAGGGGGGGGGGGTGGAGTTTTTGGTAAGCTTTTTTCATTGCCTTACCACTGCGGGGCCTATACCTGCGGTGACCTGAACCTTTACCAGTACTTAATGAAAATTAACCTAAACTGACCTAAGGTAATCAAAAATCAAAAAGATAACCCCCCTTACTTTATTTCAATTTATTTTTTAAAAATATTTTAACATTGATTAATATGGTTAAGTGTTAAAAGTAATATAATTTCATTCTGAATACACAATAATACATTCATATAACTATCTAGAATACTGCGGTGCGCCACTTAAAATAAGTTTGGGTATAATTGATAAAATTTGCACAGTGAAATCTGAAACTTTTTACATACTTACAAATATAAACAATCTTTTAAAATTCCATAAGTTTTTTTTATTATTTAGTACTCCAAATATTGTAAGCAACAATTCTTAAAAGTCTTAGTAACAAAGAAAAATGTTTTTCTTTAGACTTAAAATTGTAATTTAAACCTTTCTTGGTTTCGTTATAGAGTAGCTACGATAAAATAAACGATATCGAGTTTCATTTTGATTAAATATTTTTTTTAAACATAGAATAACCCCTATCTGTTACTGACTCACAAACTATGTGTTTTAGGAAAGCTTCGCTATAAAACAAGGATGACAACATCCATAAAAGCGAAGCACTGAAACGGTAGGACAAACGAACGTTAACACTTGTATAGTTTCAGAACTGAATAATCCTAATATAAATGTATAAGAGTCAAAGCAAAATTGTGAGTAAATTTGTTAAAAAAACTGCTTGATACAGGATAATGTTTATGGACATACTTACATTTTTAGGATTTGATTATAGAGTTGCTTCGTTTATTACATTATACTTTGTTGTTCCAGGAATCAATATACCAAAAATCAGATCAATCGGATAATTAGATCACATAAAAATTTGATGTTAAAAAAGTAAAAAAATCATCATGTTTAAAATGGACGTACGGAATTTTGGTAATGATTATAGAGTTGCTACGCTTTCTAAATCGTACCTAACTGCTAAAGGAATCACCATGCAAAATTTGAAATCGATAGGACAATTCTAACATGCCTAAATAAACGAAAAAAGCTATCCGTTACGGACGGACGGACGGACAGACGGACAGACGGACGGACGGACGGACGGACGGACAGACGGACAGACGGACGGACGGACGGACGGACGGACTGACCCTAATTATAGAAAAGCTTCGCTTTTAAAAAAATGTTTCTGGCAAATGGAATTTATGTTTTTGATGATATCAATAGTGTATCTAAAATACTTGGACATACTTCCTCACAGTGATTTAACATTAGATTATTAAGATAAGACTTTCTACATACACATTCGGGATCATGTCAAAAATACAAAATAAGGCCTAATTCGAAACTCCAAAACGGTTTCACATCATTACAACAATAGATGTAGAAAATAAGTGGATATTATGATATTGGAAAAATTGGTAATATATATAAAATTGGAAAAATTTTCGTCAATTTAGGTTGTTATTTCCTCTGTCAGTTCGTTCATCCAGTAGGAGGAGAAAGGTTGGGGTAAAGGGGTGGGACCTATCGTTATTTTAGCCCACTTCAAGTTTCACTTTATTAAAGTGCATGATAATCTGGAGTAAGATGCAAGTCAAATTCAAATTCAAATATTTATTGGGACAAAACAACATATAAATATAATATCAATATTTATAAATAATAACTGACAAAAAAATCTTACAAAATATCTGAAGTAGCCATGACCCTACAAGGTAACTGAAAAGCACATCAAACGCTCATTAAAATCGAATTAACGCGCATTTTCTAAAAGAATGCGCTCTTTGTGATTCTTGGATATTATTTAAGTCTTGTTAAGTCAGTTCTATTAATGAATAAATGTAGACACTGTTTTCAGCCGTTTGGCCTTTAGCAGTGTTTAAAAAAAACTTGAATTGTATAATTGGTACTTGATCCGACATTCCTATTGTAGCTGAGCTATTGTTGATTTGAAATCTTTATGGAGATTTGATGATATGGTGTCTATAAATACAACTAGGTGTCTAATTAAATCCACAAATGATTTTTTTTGTAAAAAAATGCTCTATCCTAGCTTCTAGAGTTCATTCTAAAAGGGGGCGAGGGGTGGTCCCCGAACACCAGATTTTAGTTTAAGAATGCAATGCTAAAGAAAAAAATAGGGTCAATTTCAGAAGCAGCTCAGATTGCCTAGTGAAAAAATGACGCCATACAATACAAATGCCAATGATATGCCAGTATACATTGCAATTGACCCTTCATAGATGAAGATAATACATTTACTAATGTGATAGTGGCATAATATTATTTTGTGTGGACATGATAGAACACCCTAAATACAACGAAGGTATTTTAGAAACTACATGCAGGGTTTTATTCCATACATTCATCTTTATAGTAGTGAAGCTACGCTATAATTACAAATGTTTACATTTCTTTCTGTAAACGGGATCTACTTGATTCTATTCTTTGGTGAAGACATATATTCTATTTATTATTATTTGGATCTTACACCAGATTTTCAGTGAACGTTGTAGCGGTCTAAAATAACGATCTAAACCATGCCCCCCTACCCCAAACCCCTCCCCTCCTACTGGATGATCGACCCGACCAATAAATGACAGAGGAAATAACAAGCTAAATTGATGTAAATTTTTCCCCTGTCATAATATTTATGTTTATTCTAAATGTGTGTCTGGCCTTTAGATTATTTCATATCTAACTGACTGCGTTAATGAGATTACCAATGAAAAACATGTTTTTCTCGGCTTTTGTTAGACTTGCGATGTTACTTGATTCCCTTGCTCAATGAATGTCGCTTTGCACTTACGTCTGTTATATAGGGGTGAATAAATTTCAATAAAAACTATCGATAATTACACGAAAAAGCATTCTAAAATTTCTTCACGAATAAGGAGCAACTCTTTTATGCCATTTTTTCAAACCGAGCTTTGTCACTAGTGAATGTTGTCATCCTTGTTAAAAGATAAAATAAAACAATAAAACAAGAATTACTTTTTTTCATAGGCAGAATGAATGTATGGACAATTAAGGATTTCTGTTTTGTGTTATATATAGATACATCATATAAAGTAGTACGGGAATTTTCTCTGAGGCTTAAGATCTCAATAACTACTGACATGATTGGGTTATCTATTTCAGGTAAGATTCACAACTTGATGGTTTTAGACAATTTAATTTTTAGATTTAAGTCTTGGGGTGGTTTTAAGCTCTTTTTTCAGCTCCGTTCTTCCCTTTTCAATACATTCCCCCTAGATGATATGTGCACAGCCGCTTGTTTTTAATAAATTGAATGAATGCCATGAAAGTAATATATTTTTTTTCCGGTCATTTAATGTATTAAGTATATTTTGAAGAATTATTTTCGTTAATTACCTTAGAAGCTTAAGATAAAAAGTTTTGGGATGGTTTTAGGCTATTTTTCTGTGATCCCTACCCTTCAAAGTGTAAACGCTAGTGACATATAAAACGCATATATTCTTCATTATCTTCCTTAATCAGTTCACTACAACATACAAAAATGAATATTCATAAAGTTTTTTTTGCAGCTACTCCAGGAATTTTAAATAAGTTTTCAATTTTACAGGGTTTTGTTGTATTGATAAATTCAAAAAACTCACATTTAATATTTCACCCTTTTTCTTACTTTGATTAACTCCCAACAGACAACCACTCTTTGATTGTACTGTCCTTATCTGGAAGTCCTAACTGTGCATGGTAAAGAGGTATTGGTCTAAGGCATTCCCCCTAACAGCGCTTCTAACATAGCAGCAGTATGGACCTTTTTTAACATATTAGGTTATGACGCGGTGTTATGCCGAGACTCGAACCAATCACCTTCCCGACGAAGAGTGGTCGCGTTTTTAAAAATTCTTATGCAATTTGCTTTTTATGTGTAAAATTTACGTCCTTGTACATAAAAGATATATACATATATTATTATTATATGCATTTAAGATGAAGAAAAATAATGATGAAAAATCCATAAAATGGATTCTTCTTTCACAAAATAGAAATACAGTCTAGAGTGATTTTTGGATAGTTTTCTTACTTCTGTCTTTTATACACAGATAATTTTGCTTGTTTGTTTTTTGCTACTTTTACATAATATTTACTTCTAAATAGATAAAAAAAATCTTTTCAGGACCTATGAGAAGCTACACTGTAAAGGAGAACCATATCAGTTCAGCAGTAAGCGAGATCCTACGGTACAGACAGACATACACCCACCCACACACACACACACACAGATCCTGTTACTTTTATATAAGGATATATTCTAATTCACTCTCTTCTACTCCCCCCCCCCCTCCAATCTACGACCCCTCCAATCCCATTGCATGTTTAATAATAAATCTCTTTAATGGTTTTGAAGAAACTAATATCTTAATCATTAATATCCAGATAAACTGTACAATTAAGGCGAAGAATAGACGGACAAACAGATAAAAATTTATCTTTCCAAATCGAAATCTTAAAAATAAAATTGAAAAAATTGAAAAAAAATATTTCTAAGAGGATAACACCATCTATTTTAATATCATGTATAACTCGAAGTGCACCTCTAGTTTCATACATCTATTTTGATATTATGTATAACTTGAAGTGTACCTCTTGTTTTATATATCTATTTTATTATTATGTATAACTCGAAGTGCACCTCTAGTTTTATACATCTATTCTGTGTCCTGATGATTTTTTAGATCATCTATTTAAGTCCAGAAGGCGAAATATTCTATTTTTTAGAGGATAGGCCAAGGTTATCAAAGATCGAAGCTACTCTATTGAGCGTTCATTCCACCAAGCAAACCATTATTAAATTTTCTAAATATTTTATTACATATGTATATAAACTAAAATAAACTTTTATAAAAGTATAATATTCAAGAAAACGATGTCTGTGTATCTAAAGCTAAATATCTCTACTTTTCAGAATAAGAAATGGTTTCAAGCTGTTTTCCTGTGGAGTAGGACAAACAAAATAAATGTATAGTAGTGGAAGAATCTATGGAATTCCCAAATATCCGTTGGGGAGAAGCACCCGAGAAAAAATTACCTCTAAAAATATTTATTTTTTATTCATAACTTAACAAGAAAGTGTGGGAAGAGGGGGGAGGAGCATCAACCACACTCTAGAAGCTAGAGACAAACTCAATATAAGATAAAATAAGTTAATGTATTAATTTTTTTTTATTTTAGATGAACGCCTTAAAAATTTTCTTTCAGCTAGGCATACTTTTGAATTTTAAATAATATTGTGTCTTAATTTAAAAAGGAAACACTTTTTTATACAAATAATACAATTACAAAAGAAGATAAATACAAGATTAACTAAAATCATTAATTTTAATTCGATTAATGTTTAGTAATAAAATTACGCCTCAAGATAGGTAAATTGTTTTTTTTTTCTTTAAAGCAGTGCAGCTATTCATTAATTGGGATGTTTCGTCTGACTGTCTGACGCTAATGACTTGCAATAGTTTTTTTATCTATTTTTTTTTAGGCAGCTTTCAGCGGATCTAATTTTTTTTCCACAAATGATAAATAACAAAATATTAGATTGAAACCAGTTTTGTTAGCCCTGAGGGGCCGAAGGCCTGGAATAACAAAACTAGTTTTGATTTTAAGATTTTTTTTATTTCGAGGAAAATTGTATGTCATACTTTATAAATATTATTCTGATAATCATTTATGTCTTTATTTTTGTATATATTAATTGTAGCTTTCCCCCTAGCCATTAGGGAAGAGAGAGTTAGGTCAGGAAAACGGTCCAAAACCATCCGAGGCCATTTATAAAGCTTTCCGGAAGAGTACAATACATTCGCACCTACAATTTCAGAGATCTTAAGCTTCAGAATAAGAAAACCTTACTACTTTATATTATAGGATAATCTTGTCACAATATTTTGTACAAACTATTCTTTCCTACTTCGAGACCTACTGTCAAAACTATCCTTGTTTCTTTAACAAAATATTATTTTATACTTTTATAATTTTATGAGAGAAAAAACAATTTTTGTTTCTACTCTTTAATTGTTTTTAGTATTGTGTTTTAATTTAATTATTAAGGATGAAAGGTATACATATATGAAAAAAAATATTTAGTTCTAACAATTTTAAAGAAACTAAATGTAAGGACTTTTTATTCAAGGACAAGGGATCATAATTCTGGCAAACAATCGTTTGGGTAGATTTCAAGCAATCAATAAGACCTACTCCTTTTATTTTATACTTCTACTTAGTTTTTATTTATAAAAAAATAGGCTTAACACTTGTGCTTTAAAAAATTTAAATTTTCTAAAACTTTAAATAATATGGCTGAAATTCTTAACTGTGCCTCAGACTAATACAAAGCTTTTCTGAGAGTTCTATAACCCAAAAACTGTCAGTTTGTATATCTTAAGCATACACACAGACAGATACAACTTCAAATTAAAACATCATACCCTAGATTCCTAATCATTAGGACAGGGGGTGAGGGGGGGTTATCAAAACATTTTAAAATCATACACAACATACTTTTAAACCATGAGTAAATATATTTTGTTTGTTTAAAACAAGAAAAATACATTTAAATATTAGCGCATCAATAAAACAATTTTTTAGAATCTTATTATAGTGCCTGTAAAAAATGACTTGATACAATACAAATGACCAATGATAGGCCAATACACAGATAGAATTACAAATTGCAGGCCAATATATTTTAATTGATCAATTGTAGGCAAGTATGACGTCATTTTTATAGGAACTATAAAAAGCTTAACATTTTAATAAAAACAAACAGTTTAAAAGCATATGTCTTTAATGAAGGATGGTACCTACATTATGAATTTTTATTGATGTATCTATGTAATTATTTACATATACTCTATTTATATAGCAGCTTCGCTTTACAAAAATATCTAACTGACCCCTGTCATTACAAAATCAGCGGATAATGCTTCGTAATAATCTATTCTTTAGGAGTATTGTGCTACGAAATACACTAAATAAATTACACTTTCTATATAAGTGTTAAGACAGTTGCGACAGTATCCTAGAGTTTTAACTCTTTCACACAAAGTACCTTGCTGAGCACTGATAAATTTAATATAATGGGGGAGGGGGCTAATTATTTCGTTTGTTAATTACTTTAGGTTGGGTTAGGTTAGGTTATATTAGGTACTTGGTTGCCTCGCCGAATTAATTCTCCCTATAGGGGTTAGATAAAGGAGAGAAATTCCTTGTTTCCAATTTTTTCAACACATAGGGGTTAGGTGTTATCAGTTCTCAATAAGCCCTTCGAGGGAAAGCACCAATATTTGTTTTTATATATTGAAAGCCATTACACTGGTTAAATATCAGAAGGGTTAAATTAAAGGCGAAATAGTTTTATATCAGCTTATTCGTAGCCACACCATGTTTTGTCGTTGTTTTGTGTTTACATCCATTTCTACACACTTCCTTAAACTTACGTCAATTGTGATTTGTTTGTTTTTATTAGTATAAAGGCTATTCTATAATCAATGATGTATGTCCGTTCGTCTGTTCGTCCTTTAGACACGTTATTTTCAAAAATTTCCAGCTGAACTTTACATGGAGATTCTGATGATTTTTAGCATACCACATATTATATGTTGGTCCTTCAGTATTGATTTGGAGCCATTGGATTTCTAGACGGCATGTTTTATTTATTAAGGTGATATGAAAATAATCAACTTTCGACAGATTAGCATCTACTCTCTGAGTCTCTTTGTCCGTCTGTATGTTAATGAGCATATACTCTCTCTGACTCCGTTTGTATGCTGTGGAGATATAATGGATTAATGTATTGTTCCCTGTAGCTGTTTGAATTTAGCTGCTGAAAATCCCGAAGGTTTTACCAATCTATATTTTTTGTACTTTTGACTTTTCCTGATATTTCAAAATTTCTGTGCTTTGCTACTCAAAGATGTTGCCAATTATGCTTTTACTTTTAATACTTTTTTTAAAAGCGAAGCTTTTCTATAATTAGGGTCGGTCCGTCCGTCCGTCCATAACGGATAGCTTTTTTCGCTAATTTAGGCATGTTAGAATTGTCCTATTGATTTCAAACTTTGCATGGTGATTCCTGTAGTAGTTTGGTACGATTTAGAAAGCGTAGCAAATCTATAATCATTACCAGAATGTCCGTGCGTCCATTTTAAACATGTTGATTTTTTTTACTTTTTTAACAACAATTTTTTATGTGATCTAATCATCCGATTGATCTGATTTTTGGTATATTGATTCCTGAGACAACAAAGTATAATGTTATAAGCGAAGCAACTATATAATCAAGTCCTTAATATGTAAGTATGTCCATAAACATTATCCTGTATAAAGCAATTTTTCAACAAATTTACTTACAATTTTGCTTCAACTCTTATACATTTATATTCTGATTATTAAGTTCTGACACGTGTTCATGTCAGTTTGTCCTACCGTTTCAGTGCTTCGCTCTTATGGATGTTGTCATCCTTGTTATATTAGGAATTATTGATTTACAAAGAATATTGGGTTAGACTGCAATTTGTATGCTTAAATTGGTTTCTGAAATATGTTATAGGTATTATTAGGACAAGGTTATTAACCCTTTGATTGCTATTAGTAATAACTTGAAGACTGATACATCAATCAACCATAGAGTAATGCTTAGTAGCGGTTTAAAAATCAAGAAACCTAGTGTGTTTTGTTTATTTTTAGTATTGAAGTAAATACGTGAATATGTAATACTTTGTGGTATTTATACCATGAATTGTCCTCTTTTGTTTGAATTAAAAGCTTCACTTTTTTCTTATTTGAAAGCATTTTCTTTAAAAATATCACTCTGGTGAAAATTAAATGAAATTTCAACTTGACTTGCTTTCTTCCAGGGATCTTAAGGGATAAGTCAATGGCAGATAGTTTATATATATCTCCAGTAAAAAACCTTTTATAATTATTTATCATTGGTTGTTAATTTTGGACAATGTTAGTCTGTACCAATCAAACAAAAATAATTAAAAGTTCTCAAAGCTTTTTAGCCAACCAATAAGATAACGTGTTTATATAGCTTTGGGTACCAGCGTAATTTATAGTCCAATGACCCCTCCCTCCCTGCTTGCTACCCTTTTGTATGAAGGGAGAAAAACTCCTCAATTTGAAATGTTTATGATACACTTTTTTATCTCTATAATGAGGTTAACTAGTGGATTGGTTTAGTGGAGCAAAGATGCTCTACAACTTTTTGTAATATTGTAAAAAAAGCAAAAAAATATTGCTGGTAAAAATCTATGAATTTTAAAGGCTGCTAGCTGCCAAACGGCTGAACGTACAGATCATGCCCGCACACTGTTTTAAGCGGCATAAGAAGGCCTACAAATAATCTGGATTAGCCATAAATCAATAATGCATAATCATCTCGCAGTGCAGAGAAATGCGCGAAAAAGACCTATCTTCAGTGAAGCTTTCCCTGTGCATAATTGGATCTTGGCTATTTCAGATTATTTGTAGGCCTTAATATGCTGCTTAAAATGGTGTGCGGGTATCATCTGTACGTTCAGCCGTTTGGCAGCTAGCAGCCTTTAAAACTCATATATTTTTGGAAATATTGCTTACCAGCAATATTTTACCGTGAACTGCAGTAGATCCATTTTTTCTTATAAAAGTAATATGTTATATCCAAATTATGCAAAGTAAACAAATAAATTATTTCAATCCTGCCTGGAAAACATATAAAAGACAGACGGACGGAAAGACAGACATCGTTCTACTTTGAATTATAGAGAAGGATTTGTCCTTTTTAAGGGAAGTTTTACATTGGTATATGAAGGTTTAAGACTGTTTTATTTTCAAATTTAAGTTTTTTGTTGGTTATAGGTTATTTTACTGCATTATCTCGCTTACATGCTAGGGGTACAGCTGCTAATATAACTATATTAAGTAAGAATCTACATAGCTGAGCTACTCGTGGCCAAGTCTTTTCTTGATAATACTGTATAGAGGGTACCTACATCCTACATAGTAATTTAGGGTAACTCTAATAATTGACAAAGTCGGAGAGAAAGTTTTTAATGGCCAATGTCACAAATCAAGTCAAAATAACGTGTGTTTTAAATGATTTATTCTTCTTATTAGACAAATCATAGACAAATCAAATATGATAATATTACATATTATAAACATATTTATATATATACATGTTAAAACATAATGTTATATTTTGATTTATATTGATTTCATATTACTTTTTTTAAAACAATGGAGATCGGACGTTATCTAACAGCTAAAATACTTTGTATTGTCCTTATATTCTAAAACAAAATCTATAAAACTTAGAAAATATGTATATATTTTAAGATATATTAGATAATCTTAGGGTTTTTATTCGGTAATATGTCAGCCATGGACACTTTTTAAAAGCCATGTTATGTACATAAATACTAGTAAATTAAAATGATGGCAAATAAATTTAATGGGGTGTTTTTGGGTGGTAAGTGAGAGAATAGTTATTTCTCGCATCGTATTATAAACGGCTTTCCGCGGATATAGAATGTACAATAATGATTATTAAATCTAGTTTTTTTAGTCCCGAGGTGCCGAAGGCACCGGCTAAAAAAACTGGTTTAATCTTATAATTTACATTTCTATATTCGTAGAAAGCTGGATATAATACGATGCTAGACATAGTTTTTTTGTATGGATGAGAACCGGTTCCTATCCACCGGATTCGAATGAATACGAGAAAAGTAAAGGCATGGTTCTGCTAACAATAGCAAAACTTAAGAATCATGCAGATGCGATTACATGCCAATCTGGGTTGCGTCCACAAAACAAAAAAAGATATTTTTGATTGAGATACACGAGTTTTTAAATTTCTAAGAAATTTGACAAGCTGTTACATACAGGGTGATCCTTAGAAAAACATAAATTTTCCATTACATTAAATTACAATAACTATTTGACATGAAGGTATTAGTGATTTTTTGTGGCACACATTCTTAAAACCTTTAAGTAGCTTATGAATGAAGTTAAATTTAATCAAGACTAAGGTATAACCAACAAGCGAAATAAATCTAAAATAATATTTTGGGGGGCAAATGGAGAGGTCGTCAATTTTACGATGTGTTGCCCCTCAACGACAACTGAAAAACACATATAGGTTTCGTGATTTTTTCCCGAATTAATTTCGTTATTGGTATAAGCTGAATTTAATAAAATAATTAGAAATACTGTTTTATGTTGATTTTCCAACATAGAAAATTAGATAAGTTTAATGGATGTATTAAAATTACAAGATTAAAAGTGAAATCATTTGCTTGTCACTGTTTAATTGCCATTGCGAAATTGAAATGTATTATTACTTGTATTTTTGGGTGCATGAGATTTTGAGAACTTTGACACACCTATTAACAAGAAATGTATTTTTGGAATGAGGTAATACAAAAATAGTGGACGATTTAGTTTTGATAAGTTAGCTACTCTATAATTCTAATACTCTATAAATGCTTAATGTTTCATAAATATGCTACCGGCTGCGTGACCTAGAAGTCTCTGGGGCACTTAATTTAGGAGGGGAAATTCGACCCCAACCCCCATTTTCGATTTGAGTTTTAAAAAGAAATTTTTTAAGGTATGTCATCTTTTATTGGGCGGGTAAAGATGTACCTATAAGAAGCTATACAGTAAAGGAGAACTTTATGGGTTCACACGTTATCGAGATCCTTCATTACATAAAAAAAACGTACTACTTTGTATAATTGGACATATAAGCTTCGCTCCTCATTGATTTAGTCATCAATGTTAAATATATCTTTTCATTTTGTGCAACAAATGGTCATAACTATACTTGTTGAATTCATAGTAAAGATATGATTTGTTAAAAAGCTATCATGACAATTTTTTAGAATAAAAAAAAAGATAATCTAAATGATAGATCTAATTTATAAAAGCAATTATTTTCTTGTCTATTCGTTTATACGTCCGTGTCGGGTAGACCTAACAGCAAATTTAAGCATATTAGAATCGTCATATCGGTTTTAAACCTTTAAAAAGTTCGTAGGAGCATTCGCCAAAAAACAGTACTCCAATAGCTTTAAAGACGGACTTACGGTCAGAGACAAAGTTAATCGTATATCACAGCGTGGCATTTCAGTAAGTGCTGTGCTCTCATTGGTGGAAAGTTGGCAAACCCCGATCTGGCTCACCACTAAAATGATTTAAAGATCCAGCTCAGCTTAATTAGTAAACATCCTGTTGGATCAGAAAGAAGTTTCTATTTTATTCTTTCTTATATTAATATTTAAGCAATTTTTAATAACATTAACTGACAACAAAACAAAGAATTCAATTAAACTAAATTTTTCAAATTCAAAATTAGTTTTATTTGTAATTCAAGGAAAAAAGGAGATGTCCCTAAACACTTATAATTAAGCACGCACTTTTAATATTTGCTAGTGTTATAGTTACATTATGACATTCAACCCTTTAATTGCACGACCTTGTTATAAAAGTCTTAACTATGTCTAATAATGAGTTGCTCATTCTTGCTTTTGGGTTCAGTAGCAGCAGTAAGTACCATTTTAAACATTATTCAGTCATTGTACCTCCCTTAATTCCTGGATTTAAATGTTCAACTGTTAACATATTTGTGAGTGAATCTAAAAATGGTGATTATAATTAACTGTTAATAATTGATTTAACATCTTTAGGCAATAACATTTCAGGGAGTCATTGTTATGAGAGTCGGCCATGAATTAAATAAACATTTTATGAAGATTTCTGTAATAATCTAGGAAGCACAGCAACTTTATAGTTATTATCAGAGTGTCAGTAAGTAATTTAAAAAGATTATCAACACAGAATTTAATAGGATAAATTACAAATTTATAATTTCTGGTACAATAAGACATAAAAATATTATATCCTATTATATAAAGTAGTAATTTTTTTTCTGTAGCCTAAGATTTCGAGCAATTTGAAATGGATATTTTCTCCCTATTTTAGAGAAGCTTCTCACAGGTCCGGGGATAGTTTTAGGCTATTTTATTTGTAGATGGTTTAAAGCTCCTTTTGAATGCAGAGCCTCTAGATGCTAGTTTATCATGTAGTAATTGTGTGTAGAAAAACTAAACAAAAAATACGATGTTGTTCTAACTTTCGTTAACATCTCTTTAAATAGTTATAAGCAACTGTGTCTCTAGCCTCTAGGGGCTCCTTTAATGAACAAATCGAGTAGATAAAAAACCTGCTTTTTGGGTAAACTTTATATTGATCACTTGCATGATAATAGTTTTTGAAATTCCCATCTCCCTTTTAATATCTAGACAAAGAAACAGAAATATAAATCAAACGGTAGCGTGGAAAAGTAAAAAAAAGAGGTTTAATATTTATCTTTTCAATAAAAAATATAAAAAACGAATTATTTTATAGGCTTTTTTACTTTTAGATACAAATATCTATGATGACTTTGCATTGATTTGATTATTATTGGTTTATTTCTAAGATCGTATTTGATATCATCATATCTTCAATGTTTAATTTCAGAGACATTCAAAGATATTGATTGATTTGAATTATGAATTATGTTTTGCGTTTATAGATTATTTTCTTCATAGAAATTTTCTACAAGTCACTTAAAATTGCTGCTCCTTTTTGATTTTTGAAGCATTTATGAGCTATCTAATGAAACATTATTATTAATGATTTATTGTCACAATCTGCAATAATATCTTTCCATTGCTGCGGTACTAATGGTCAATATTATCCTTGTTTACTGGACTATTCTGATAAAAAAAGATAGCTGTTAGCAAGTTCTTAAATTGGTTGGTCGTGTCTGATATAAACCATTAACACGAGCATAGTATTTTTTTTCGTGGCGTAGTTGATAATTATCATAGGGCATGTCCGTATGTTTCTCCGACATTCGAAACAATTCAATCTTAACACAAGATAAAATCTCTTAGTAGTTTATTTTCATGTACAGTTTTAAAATATTTATTGAAAATTAGGGAAAAAAGTTTAGTTTTTGTTTGTTTATTTATGTCAGGTTAGGCAATATTGAGTTATAAGTAGCCTAGCAGGGGTAGGGCAACGAAGGCAAAGGCCCACAGAGATAAGGCATTTTAGAAAAAACTAACTTGTTTTTGCCTCTATTGATAAGATTGTCCTTGATCTGCATCAATCATACCAAAAGTAAGACCTACCAAAGACCCTTACCCCTCTATATGAACAAATTATTGGTTTCAAATATTTAAATCGTTTATTTGTATATCAAACAAGGATGATAACATCCATTTAAGTTGCGAAGAATAAACATATTTAAAACTTTAACAACAAAATGTAAAAATTGGACCAAAACACCCATAGTAAGTAAACAATCAAAAATAAAGCAAGCCTTTCCATAAATTAGGGTAGGAACAGACAGCTCGTATCGTTAATTTATATATGTATGTTGGAGTAGAATTGTCCTAATAATTTTAAACTTGAAATTTACAATTTAGAAAGCGTAGAAACTGTATAATTACTACCAGGAAGTCTGAAGGTAAATTTAAATCTAAAAAAAAAAATTGGGCCACAATCTTTAAATAATAACAAAAATTATCTTATTCATCTGATTTTTGGAATAATGTTTTCTATGACAATTAGTCGCTATGCTGTAAGCGAAGAATCTCTATACTTAAGTCTTAAAAGTCTCAAGTTTCCTAATGACTTATAGAAACTTAATTTTATAACAAGAGTGGTTTTATGCATTTTTATTTACAGCTCACCTAAAAGCTTGATTTAATAGGTTGATAAAGAAAAATCTTTGTCCTTTAAATTATAATTTCCTAATCTTTTAATTTGTGAAAAAGCGTACATAAAATTCACATAAAGGGCAAAATTTCCAGACTAAATGATGTACATTCAAAGTGTAATTACTAAAGTAATTTTCGGTAAATTGTGAAGGAAAGACAAAAAGCATTTGAAATTTAAGTTATTATGTTTGTAATGTGAGCTGAGTAAAACAGGGATCCAGTGATACGTCAATGGACAATAAAATTATCTTCCTGCCAATTTCTATGTGTTAAATTCTTCATTTACTAACTGTTTGAAGAGATAGGTGTTAATATTATTTTTATCTTTTATTAACTTTTCCATCCCTGACATAAACTTGTAATTCCTAGACCTACATGCTTTTATTAGGGTATAGTTACATTTTGTCTAAGAACAATTTTTATATAGTACAATTGGGTAGGATTATCTTCCCCTTGTATAGTCCCACAAGACTTAACATCCCCCAGTGCACGCCACTTATTAAAAATCTATTAATAGTGGCATACATTTTTAAACGAAATTATTTTCATAGTGGTCGCATTCATCATCAATTTAACAGTTTTCTGGGTATTAATAGAATTTTGACAACGACGGTACGATTATAACATGCATAAAATTAGTTTAAATCTAACTGATTTTTAAAAACTTCTCACCTAAAGATAGAGATTAAGTCTCATGTAAATAGAAATATTGTAGTTCTACATTTGTTTTCATTATTCTATTTGTTTTTGCCGTTCACCTGTAAAACTTGGAACTATTGTGCTGACTAACAATTAATAAAAACAAAATCAATGGCCAATGTGTGTTTCTCGGATGCTATTTAAGATATATTTCCGCTTTTTTTCTCACGTGAGAGATAGAGCATTCATTTAGTATGAAACTCACTTTATCCGTTGGTCTGTAAGTCTATTAATAAATCTATAGAAAGCCATTATCGATATAGTAACAGACCCAACGTTTAACATGGTGGGCGAATAGGCACATGCCACTACTGCCAGTAATTCTAACTTTTGGCTCATTCGACACAAGGACTGTCTTGTTCAGTTTTTCCTACAAACATTTTCTACAAACTAATGACAGTTTTGGAAATCATGGGTATCCTATCTATGAGAAAGCTATCCATTTCAGAGAATATTTAAGCGTAGCATCTCTATGATTGTCTTATGATCTTGTTCGTCCAAATTTAGAGTATCCAAACTTTATGAAATTTTACGACTGATTCATCTTTTTTATAGGTACACCAGCTTCGGTGCTATTAGTCTTGTTATCAAAAGGTTTTGAACTAATTTTTACATTAAATGATAAAAAAAAACATTTTATGGTATTTAAAAATTGCACACGCACAGTCCTTAAATGTGTTAATAAAAAAGCGTAGCTCTGGGTCAAACTAGGCCTTGAAAATTTTCAAATTCATTTTCTGGGCTATTTTACTAGTTGTGTGTTGTGAGCATAATTCCTAGGATTCAGGAGTATAGAAAATAATAAAAAATTAATCAAGTATAAATCATTTTTGTAAAATATACTTTTAAATTAGCGAAATGTTAAAAATATTAAAGTTTTTAAGCAAAGGTTCTCTACAATCCTTCAATATTAATCAATTTTACTGAGCTAATAGAGGTTAACAAATCTATGAAAAAAATATTTATCTTGCTTTTAAAACTTTTATTTAGAAATTATTACATTATATTGATATATCCATGATTGCTTTGAGAAATGTAAATCTCTGTGTATAAATGAGCAATTTAAACAGGATAGCAGTGAAAGGAAGTTAGAGCATTTTAGTATTCCTACAATGACACAAATAATACATGACTCTAATTGCTTAGTTTGTTAGAATTCATAAAGTTGGTACCAGGGCAAAGGCAGGAGTGACTAACGTTGGAGTGGACAAACGCTGGAGTGACTAACGTTGGAGCGGACAAACGCAGGAGTGTCTAAAATATTAAACAAATGAAGTATTTCTGTACAGTTTAGGTTAGGTTAAGTTATGAATATACAAATAAGCTCCCCACCCCCCAGAGGTTAGGCATTAAAAAACTTGTAGATGTTTTAAAATTATTAGTTTTAACATCGACGTTTGTCCTAGAACTTTTAAATTAAACTGTTATTTTTATAATCATCTTTTCTTTTAGAATGTGTCTGTGTAGGTTTTTTTGTTTGAATTTTAATTTTTTTGTGAATGCTGCTCTACTTATGGAAATAAATTTTCTATTAATTTGCTATATTAGTTTTCTTGCAATTTTATCTGAACGTCATGGTGGGTCAATACGCATTAAATGAGCCTAATATCTTTAAATGGATAGGAACCAAAATTATGAAGCGATATTTAATTCATGGAAACAATTGTTAATTGTTATGAGTTTTATATTGATATTTCCTTTAATAATTTATTTCCTACTTATTTTAGTAGCGCAGTTACTCTATAACCAAAGTATGTTCATGCACTTCAATCTGTCCGTTCTTTCGTCGTACACTCAATAATGTTACCTTTTTTGTTTGTTAGTTACCAGTTTTTTAAAGCATATTTCTGCGCTACTTATGAAAGTTTAAATGATTGTTTATAAATTAGCTCAAACAATGCATAATTAAAATGTAATTCCGTGTCCCTGGCTTATTAAAGACTACCGCGGCAAAAGTTTTAAGGAAATACAGACATTATTACTGATAACACAATCTTCCGTGGCAAAGCTTCGCTATAAGTCTAGCATTGGAACACAAGTTTTATACTGAAGAAAATATTTGAGGCCGAACAATATTTTGATCATAACACATTTGTAAGGCCTGTTAGTTAGATAAAGTTCAAGGGGCTTGATGAGTATACTTTAGAGGATAGTTAGAGACTGATCAGAGACACGAAATTTAAAGTTATTGGGTGGAAAACACAAAAATAGCAAACATTTTGCCAGAACGCTACTTTTTTAATGAACATGTCTTTGTGTGCATCTGAATCCATACTTCAAAGAAATGGGGCTACGAATAATATCAACTAATGAACATTCTCTATCCTAAAAGAGGACTATAAAAGTCTACAGTTCCATAAGATACCACAAACTACCAGACCAATGGGGATTTATATTGGTCCTTGGCAAAGTTCCTTAATTACCTCATCTATTTTCACAGGGCCAGGAAGGTGATTAATACACCCACCCACCTCCTTTAAAATCTAAAAAATTATTTCCGATTTTGTAAGATTAATACTTAAACATTTTTTGACATTAAGGAAATGTTTTATTCTTGGCATAGGACTTCTTAAGTAAAAGAGTGAGAATAGAATGGTTTTATTTAACCATTTTAGTTGGAAAATATATATTTCACGTTTACCTTTATCTAGAAAAAAATAACTGTGTGCTTACAAGGATTGATGTTTTTTGTGAGGATTGCACTGATCAAGGAGCTTACTAACAAAAAATATTTGTATTTAATCCTCTGCTCTATATAATATACTACTGAACCGATTGTGTTCTTTATGTTTGGTAAGCTTCACATAGCTTCTGTGATGGTTTTAGGCTACTTTATTTTCAGATTTAAGTTTTAGAATAGATTCAAGCTATTTTTTTAGCCTATAGAATTTGGTGCTAGTGGTGTAGGCGCTAGTAATTTCATAAAACGACAACTTGTCAAATATGTTTCATACTAAATTAATTAATGATGCTAAATTAGATAAACCATATTTCTTGTAGAATGGCATATCAAACTTATAGAGTAGCTCCCTTCGCTAATAAACAACCTATGCTTATTCTAGAACTCATGAAATTGATGTGTAACTAATGAATATGAATGAATTTTTCTAGATTTTATCTTCTCTTTTTATACACTAGTAAAATGTCTTTCTAATTTTAAAACTTTTATTACAATTCTTAGTAATGCTGATAATCTGATAAACTTTAATGGATAACATTTCCTTTGCTTTTACTTTATTACACTTAACTGTGCCCTATTATTTAAACTATATTACTGTGTTGATTTTTTTACTGCATATTTTTCAGCGAAGCGACTTTCTCAAAAGTTCAGTATATTAAATTTTAAATTTATTACAGTGTGTATTCTGGCTACAGCAACAAAAAATCTTCAATCCTCATAAGATTTATTTTGACCATTTAAAATAATCCTGCTTTATTTATAAACTAGCGGATTCGCCCCTAGTCTCTAGGGGCTTTGACCCAAGAGGTAATTAAAAAAAAAAATTCAACACCTCTGGTGCAACAACCATTACATTTTTAAAATATGGGGGGGGGGGGGTTTTTGGCGGGTGATTTTTTTTTGTTTTTTTTTTTGGGGGGGGGGGGGTTGTGTTTTTCCCACTCCCCAAGAAAAAATCCTATAACCAACACACGACCAGTAGGTATATTCCCTGAAGAGTAGAATCGAATCGGTTCAGTGGTTACCGAGATCTTAAGGGACGGACAGATATCAAGCTACTTTGTATTATAGATGTAAATCTAAACAAGTATTTAAAATACAATGACTGTACGTCTGTGTATTGAAAACACTTTAATGTATAAAAGGTATCAACGAAAGAACCTTTCATCAACAAGAATTACCCTGCTACGTCTGTAGAAGTTATTGTATTCTTATTGGATATTAATTATTAACACCTACTTAAAATCTTACTTTGAACGTTCGTCGTCTGATTAATTTCTTTTTGTATTTAAAGGGTTTTTCAAGAGAACAAAATTAAACTAAGAGGACACTGCAAAAGATGTCTTCAAGGACATAAAAAAAATAATGACACTCCCCTAGATTCCTCAATAATCGTCATTTATTCTTAAGAATTTGTTTTGTTTTAAGAATATTTTGCGACTCAATTAGATTGAAATTTGCAGGAAATTTTAGGTTCTGGGAAGGGATGCAAGGTAAATTTGACCATAAATTACATTGCTACCCAAATTTTACAACCATTTTATTTTAATTGTTGGTTTCAAAACTTTGAATATTTTGTTGGGTATTTACTTTAATTTATCGTCCATTGACATATGCCTTAAGATATTTGGGTTCTTGGTATTGAGTTACATCTTAGTGGAGGTGGTTTATGAAATTTGAAAGGTAGACAAATAAAAATATGCTAGAATTTTTTTTTATTTTTGCAAAGAATGATAGCTTCTAACAAAAAAATATTTTTCGTCTTTTATTTTCGACCAAGTTAATACGCATTAATATATCTATTCTGAAATCTATTTCTTTAGAATGAGTTGTAGGATAGCTGTACTATTTCTAACCGACCTAAGTCCAGATAAAGTTTTTGTGTATGTTTATATTTTCCTATCTTGTCCATATAAAAACAGAATCACTCAATTACATGTTATCCTAATAAGCTATCTTTAAAACTGTTTAAGCTGGAAGTAAAAAATGTTCAATGTTTCATTAAAATCATTTTGTATCTTTATCTCACCCCCCTATATTGAATGGTATTGGTCATTTTCAACAACAAATTATATAAAAACAAGACAAAATATAATGAATTGTATTAATCATTATATTATTAATCGGATTTTTATGTACTCTAATAAAGTGATACTCGCAGCAGGCTATTAGTACGTTACCCTCCATCCACTCTCTTTACCCTATCCCTTTCCCTTCTTCTGGAGGATCGAACTGACCAGTGAATTAAAAACAAATTTCCTCAGTAAATATATCCACGTTTTTAGATTTTACTTGCGAAAGTGAAAAGGGTTAATTTAGTGACCAACCCTTTTCCTAGCACACGACATGATTGTTACCAACCCTTCCTGAACTATTTTTCCACTTGAGGTGTATAAAAAGGAATGCCATTAGATTCAATTAAGTCTTTTTACACCATCACAAGCAGAACTCGACAGCCGCAACCGCGGATGCCGCCTTTGATTCAGCTATTGTGTTAGCCTGCCGCCTAATTTTTGCAGCAACATTCAGCCCAATGGTTTCCAGCTACTAAATATTTATCCAGAGCCGTCATTTTATTCACTAGCCGACACCAGCCCAGCAAATGGCCCTAATTAATTCTAAGCAGCTGTCTTGCCCTTTTTTTTTACATTAAACAACTGCAACCAGCCACATTAAAGATATGCGGCTGTCTGACACTGATAACAAAAAGCGTAGATGTTCAATTGATTGAACTTTTTATTCACTGCCAGTTATCCTATTCATTTGGAGATGTAGGCTAAAAAGCATTACTTAGTTCAGACAAAAAATATAAATATCTGAATATAAATTTGCTTAATTGATTTATAAACAAAAGCAGTTCTAGTATTTTCAGGCTTTTCTGCAGTTAAATTAGTTCCATACGTACATCCGTTGAATTAAGAACCATCCTATTGATTTTATTCTCTGCATCATGAATTTTTATAACTATAAGGTACATCACCAAAGCTTATGTGATTTAACCATATTGATATCTTAGTTATTTGTTTAACACCTTCTATGTACATGATATGCGTATCATATAATCTTGTCATTTAAAAATGACGATTCCCAGGAAAATTAGTAATAACTAACTATTCTGATTATCTCTACATATAATCAAGTATGTTCTAGTTATGCAATCTTTATTGAATGTATTCCAGAAATTCTTAGAGCATTTTAAATTCTTCAAGTGTTAATGTTCCTTTGTTCGACTGTCTAATTTTTAAGCTTAGCTCTAGTGCATACTGTCATTCTTATTTTCATGAAGTTTAAATAGCTACTTTAGAAGTCACCATTTTTGATAAATCTATTTTATTAAAGAAAGATGTAATGGGCATTTTTATAAATCTACATTTAAAACAATCTAATGCTAGTTATAGAGAAGCTTTTCTGTTATTTTTTTTTGTAAATTTAATCCACCAAAGTCCTTTTATTTATATTTGAGAATATCTTTGTGTAAAAAGAGAAAGATGGCTTAAGTACACATACAAAAAATCCTCGAGTAATTCAAGATGGTCGACCGTTAAGCAAGTATTTTATTAGCAGCGCAGCTACTCTATAATTTGGTCCGTCAGAATTTCAGTATATTTATTAAAACTGAATTTATTTTTCTTCGTTATTTGAAATATCTCAATCCAATCTCGATTTATAATATAAAATTAGCTAAAGAAAATAGGGGACCCTGTCCTGATTTTGTATTGGGTCTTTAAATTCTGCTAATAGCATCGAAAATATAAACACACCCGGGTCCCTAAAAGAACAAAAAGCAATTTGCTTGAAGACGAAAGAAAGGGCCTTTACCACTTGGGGCATATAGTTGTCTGGATTATCTACACTAATATATTTATTATGTATATGTATATATATTGATATGAATATGTTATTGTTATTTCCCTAAAATAATTTGTTACTACTGTGCTACTTACAAATATACTTACTCTTGTTTTATTTGGTTTTAATACTTGTACATCTATTTATGTCTTAATATAACAAAGATAATTGTTTACAGAATTGCTCAACAAAAAGAAATTAATTGTGTACTTTCTTAAAGTAAATAATTATTAACAAAACTAAGAATATTCAAAAAAAATTTTAGAAATATAAAAATAAGTTATATTATAACAGGACACTAAAACTTTACCTTACATGTTACAGCTTCAAAATTAATTTTTGCATTAATTTTAAATATCTTGTTAAAAGTTATTATAAATTATAGCCAGTATTTCTAAGTTAGTCAAAGAGTAGCTATGCAGCTAATAAAATATAAAATCTGAAAGCTAGCTATGCCTCAAAACAGAGTGGCGTTTGAAAAAAATAATATTTTTCTGAGCAACAATATTTCTATGTTTATTTAATTATTTTTGGTTAATTAACCATCTGATTCTGCAACCACCAACCTAATTTATTATTTGGACAAGCCAATTGAAATGTTTTCAAATAATCTGAAGCTGCCAGCTGCAAATCAAATGGCTCATTTCAGAAAATATCCTCGTCGCTTCTTTCTTACAGCTTTTGTTTAGCGGTAGCTTTTTCCTACAATTTTCAACCGTCAGTCAGTCAACATTTATAAGCCGCTGTCGATCAACTTTTTTTCGACATATATGCAAATCCCCAAACTGACCGCCCACTTGGCTCTGGCAATAAAAACTCCACTGATATTCCCCACTGTAAATAAAGGTGGAGTGGTTATGTGGTAATACGACACCCAGACGGACAGGCCGTTTACAGAGTTGCTTCGCTGTGACTTATGATAACAAACCCCCCGCACTAATCCTATTATATCACTATCCATCTCATGACCGCTGTTGACCCCGCACCCAGCGGTCAAACTAGCCTGCCTAAATGTGGGGAGGGGACTTGAACATCAACTATCACGAGTCCCTCACGCTCTTATATAATCGGGAGGCGCTGCCTCCCCTTTTACCACCGCTGCCCCCACAGCCTGTCTACCGTCGGGCGCTAAGCCCTAGCGCCCCACACCCCCTTCAAACCTAACCATTGTTATATTTTGTTGTATATATATAGTAAACATAACTTGTAAATATTATTCAGTTTAAATATATAATTTCTGTATGATTGAATCCTGCTTGTTTGTTTGGTAGAATACTTAAAGGCTAGGGCTCATTGAATCCGAACTCGTTACCCCGTGGGCCGAGAACGCTCGGCTTACCAGAACTTGGTGTCAGCGTGTTTCAATCGAGCCTTACAGAAACTAGCCTATTCTACCTCTGATTGGACCCTTTGGCAAGTAAGGGGACAATCAGCCGCCAACTGACCCGTGAGACGGCCTTTTTAGGTCGAATTTCCATCATTTTGAACGCAATATGTGGGCCTCTGGCCTACGGCAAGCAGATTTAGCCTGCTAAAAGCGCCAGTTAAGACGCTTTTTTCGTGTCGTGTAGGAGTAGCGCTAGGTGCGCAGCCACGGCAATCGGATAATTTAGCTCAGACGGCTACAGAACTGAGTCTAAATTGGCAAGTGTAGCTGGGACAAGCCCCAGGACACCCAGGCCAAACCTACGAGACAGACAGCTGTGTGCTGGTCTCCCTAAGAAGGCAATGTGTGGCTGCGAAGCTTCAGCACACAAGTAAGCCCTACCACTGCGACGGATAGCAGATTTTGAGCCACAGGCACGGCAGGACGGGACATTCCCTGCCGCTGCCTCCCAGGATTCGAACCCGAGGCGCTGCAGGACGGGCCATTCCCTGCCGCCATTTTTCGGGATTCGAACCAGCGGCGCTGTAGGACGGGTCATTCCCTACCGCCGTCACCCCTCTGAACCTTGCAGGACGGACATTCCCTGCTGCCAGTGCTTCCAGAATCACACCTAGAGCTCCTAGTGATAACAACACATCATTGTGTATAAATGTCAACCAAGTGATAAAAATAAATATAAAATTGTTGACCAAGTGATAATTAATAAGCTCTAGTGATTCGAAGCTACAGTCTAAGCCACCATGGTAAGCGATACCACCATAGCTGCGGTGCGGCCACCACCAAAGTTTCTGCCAACCCCAGCCGAACGAGAGGCCCCCTTGTCTCAAGGGCAGGACCTCCACTTCCCCTGCCATGTCAGGGTGAGGTTTCCTACTCCTGACCCTGCCCAGCATGTACAGGTTGATGCCATGATTGATTCTGGCAACCGTGTACCAGGGTCTGCTGTAATTTCTGAGCATCTCATGCACGCGATGGGCGTGCAACGCATGTTGATTCCGGACAACACCCAGATCCTGACTGCTAATGAGGAAGGCCAGCCCCTCCAGGTAATCGGAAAATTAAAAGAGTTATATATGGCAGTTTCACACACTCTTATACTCCATCTATACCACGTGACTGTGGTCCGGAATCTCTCACACCCTCTGAACCTAGGAGGGTATTTTCTCAAGGAGTTCGGAACTAGGCTCTGTTTCGACATGCAACCACCTTGCTTGTGGGTGCGTGGGGAGTTTATCCCACTCCGTGGCGTCCCCATTGACCGGGAGACAGCCGAGAGAGAGCTAAGCTATGAGGGGCCTCTGCCAGGCCCCCTGCCTGAGCAGCCGCGTGTGGTTGAGAAAGGCACACACTGGGTGGACGCTGAGCTCAACGCACACAAGGGAGCTAACCTGCTAGCCATGGGGTTGCCCCCAGTGCCCAAGGTGCCAAGGGAGAGCCTGCCAACAACGTTTCCTGAGATTGCCAGCCCTCCAGAACCAATCTTCTCCGCCGACATTTTTATCAACGGCCAGCCGTGTCCACCTGGCCCCCTCTACCTGGGACCTCCAGCCAGTCCACCAGCCAAGCCCGAGTCCAGACCCGTCAAGTCGCGGTCTGATGTACCCGGAGCCACACTCAACTCTCAGGCCCCAGCCTCTCCCGGCGCCGTGCCCGTCAAGTCGCGGCCGGACGCCCACGGAGCCAAAGCTGGACCCAGCACTTTGGCCTCTCCCAGCGCCGAGCCCGTCAAATCGTGGCCGGACGCCCCCGGAGCCACGCCTGGCTCCGACACGTCAGCCCCTCCAGAAGCCGAGCCCGTCAAGTCGCGGCCGGTGGGTCCCGGAGCCAAGGCTGACCCCGCACCAGCCACGTATAGGCTAAGCGCTGTCACTCCAACTGACGGTCAACCACCCCAGCTCCGCACAGCCAAGCGGGTGGTCCTGCCTGGCCGCGGGGTTATGGCGGTCCCTGTTGAGCTAGTAGGCCATCGCACCAAGGATGCCATTCAACTAGCTGCCCCAGAACAGAGGTTTGGGGAGGACCTTGTTATTCCAGAGGGCCTGTATTCCCACAGGCCTGGCTCTGCCACTGTGTTTAGAGTACTGGTGGTCAATGAGGGGGAGGTGCCCCTCTTGCTGGATGCTGGCCTCCCAGTGGCAGGGGAGCTGGTCAAACCTGACATTTTAGAGGTCTCTGATACGCCTCCCCCGCGTCTCTACTCGTTCCAAGAACCTGCTGAGCCTATAGACATGCAGGAGTTGTGGGAGGCCCTGGAGATGGAAGACAATGAGTTCCTACGCAAGGACCCCTTGCTCAAGAAGGAGGTCTGGACTACGTTGTCAGAGTACAGGGACGTCTTCTCCAATTCTACCCCCGGCTGCACAGATGTGGTTGAGTTGCAGCTGCGCCTCAAGCCAGGGACCCAGCCGATCCGCCAGCGATTTAGGGATCTGAACCCGCGGCAAGAGGCTGAACTGGAGAAACAACTGGACACCTGGCTACAGGAAGGAGTTATAGAGCCGTCGGACTCCGCCTGGAGCAGCCCCCTGGTGCCCATCAAGAAGAAGGACGGGAGCACCCGCTGGGCCGTCGACTACAGAGCCCTCAACAAGTGTCTGGAGCTGGACAGCTACCCCCTGCCTAGGATCCAGCAGTTGGTGGAACGAGCTGGCGGGCACCGTGTCTACAGTGCTTTAGACGCGGTGGCCGCATACTACACCATCCGTGTGTCTGAGGATAGCCGGCCCTGCACCGCCTTCACCACCCCCAGGGGCTTGTATCAATGGAAAAGGATGCCCTTTGGCCTGGCTACGGCACCGTCTGTCTATTCCAGGTTTATTGCAGGGGTCCTAAACCCACTAGGCACAGCCAACCTCCAGTCATACCTTGACGACGTCCTGACCTTCCATCAGGATACCTGGGCCCACCTGGCCAGGCTCCGAGAGGTCTTGGAAGCCCACCGTAGGGGAGGGATCCGCCTCAAGCCAGCCAAGACCAAGTTGTTCCGGTCCAAGGTGGATTATCTGGGTCACACCCTCAGCCGTGAGGGGATAGCCATGCAAGAGGACTATATTGACCGCATCTTGGACTGGCCAGCCCCTAGCACCCCCAAGGATTTGCTGGCGTTGCTGGGCTTCTTTGAATACTACCGCCTGTTCATCCCAGAGTATGCAGACCTCACCTACGAGATGAATCGGCAGAAGACGGCCAAGGCCCTAACCTGGACGCCTGAGATGGAAGCCCAGCTGCTGCAACTCAAGGACAAGTTCCGCAAGGCCCCCATCCGAGCGCCGCCCAGGTTTGATTTGCCAGCAGTGTTCCAGCTCACCACAGATTTCAGCAGCCGCGCCATCTCTGCCATACTGAGTCAATGCCAGGAGGGCAAGGAGAGGCTGATTGCCGCCGTGGGGCGCAAGACAACCGACCCTGAGACGCGCTACCCGTCCTGGAAGGGAGAGATGGCCGCCATTATCTATGGGATCCGAAAATTCCACGGCATCTTGTCCTACCGCAGCTTCCAGATCAACACTGATTCCTCTGCCCTGCTACAGATGAAATCACTGAACACATCCACAGGGATGGTGGCCCGCTGGCAGGAGGAGCTAGCGGCCTTAGACTTTACCGTCTGCCACAGGCCTGGCACCCAGAATACCAACGCCGACGCCCTCAGCCGCCGGGAAGATGCCAACATGCCAACGGCTAGCGCCGAAGAATTAGCAGAGCAGGCTGAGTATATCCACAACCTTTGCCAGCTAGGGGAGGCCGCAGCTAGCCGGCCTCCTGCCGCCCGACTGGATTCAGCTAGAGTATTGGAAGCCCAGACACAGGACCCCCTCCTGCTCCGTGTCCGCCAATGGGTGGCTGATGGCAAGGCCCCAACCAAGGCTGAGCTGCGTGGCAAGGAACGAGACGAGCAGCAGTACGCCAGCCGCTTCCCAGCCCTGGGGCTTGACGAGCACGGCTGCCTCACCACCACTGACCAGACTCTGACAGGAGAGAGGACAAGATACCTGCTGCCTTCGGCCCTCCAGCAGGACGCGTTCTTTCTAGCCCATGGGACCCCCATGGCTGGGCACTTTGGGATGGACGCAACTATCGCCCGCGTTGCCATGCACTTCTGGTGGCCCAACCTTGCCCGTGACGTCCGCCTGATGGTACAAACCTGCCCTGAGTGTGTCCAGAAAGTTACCAAGGAGAGGCTGAAGCAGGGGATCCACGTGCCCTCCCGCCAGGGGTATCCACAGCAAGTCCTATTCATCGACCTGGTGGGGCCACTGCCAGAGACCCCAGCTGGGAACCGCTACATCCTCACCTGCCAAGATGGATTCAGCCGGTTTGTCAGCCTCTACGCCATCCCCAACAAGCGCACCCTCACGGTGGCTGAAGCCCTGTTGCACCGCCACCTGGCCACGTTCGGATGCCCCCTGAAGATCCATTCCGACAATGGAATGGAATTTACCGGCCAGGTATTCCAGGAACTGGCCTCCAGGCTCGAGATTGGCCTGACACATCCACCACCCTACAACCCGCAGTCCAACCGAGTGGAGAGGTTTCATAGGACGCTCAACACAGGCATGCGCCTGTTCCTAGACAGAGACGATAACAACTGGGAGCCACACCTGCCTGCCATCGCCTTTGCCTACAACACCAAGGCCTGCAGATCCACTGGTGTGACCCCGTTCCTGGCCTTCTTTGGGAGAGAGGCCAAACTTCCGGTGGACATGGTGCTACGGCTGCCAGAGACCGAATATG
Source organism: Acartia tonsa (assembly GCF_053477335.1). NCBI lineage: Eukaryota > Metazoa > Arthropoda > Copepoda > Calanoida > Acartiidae > Acartia > Acartia tonsa. Next base: position 2,724,212 of record NC_137261.1, on the reverse strand, counting down.
CTTCAGTTCCAGCCAACGTCCAAGCTCTCTTGCAGCGCTACTATGCAGTGTATGATGCCATCCAGCAGAAGGAGGAGGGAGCCATCAGGAGGAGCGCGGCAGCTTACGAAGGCACGGCCAAGTATGAGGTTGGAGACTAGGTCTGGTACCTGGCCCCCCGCCTGGTGCCAGGGAAGGCAGCCAAGATTACCAAGAGATGGACTGGCCCCTGGAAAGTAGTGAGGAAAGCTACAGAAGTCCATTATGTCATCAAACCTGCCTCTCCAGTAGCCAGGATCTCAGAAGTTACCGCGCATGTAGGCCGACTGCGCAAATACACCGGAGATGTGACTGCCCACCAGATCCCAGAAGACATCCAAGTTGACATGGACGGCGACGAGGATGCCACCGAGCTGCCAGTTGGAGCGGCGGCGCCCGCAGCTAGCAACCCAGGAGAGTTCCCAGTGCACCAGCCAGCTGCAGCCGCCCCACAGCCTAGCGGCCAAGATCGTGACCCAGTGGAGGAGAACCTGCAGGAGCAGCCCAACGAACCACCGCCGCCGCCGCCCGCTCCAGAGCCACTCAGAGATGCCATCTGGAACCCTGACGCGGACATGGAGAACCTGCCAGCCAGCAGCGAGCCTGTAGGAGAAGAGCCAGCCACTGCGATGGAAGAGGCCGCCCCAGAAGAAGAAGAAGAAGCCATGTGCCCCCTGCTGATGACAGCCATCCCCATCCGGGTAGGAGCTAGGAGGCCAAGCAACCTGAATCAAGCAGGCGCCCCCATGGAGTTCTATGCACCCTTTGCCATCACCATTCCACCCTTAGGAACCACCAGAGTCTGCCTAGGCCTCCGTGTCCAGCTACCAGCCGCGACAGAACTGATCCTGCAGACGAGGCAAAATTTCCAGCGGCGAGGCCTGGCCGTCGCCAACCCACGCCTAGAAGCCAACCAGGAGCTGACAATGCTGATCACCAACCACAGTCAGACCGAGCAACGAGTGTCCCAGGGAGCCTGTGTAGCCCGAGCTGTCCTCCATCGAGCTGTGCCCCAAGAACTGCCTGTCCGGCGCAGGAGCCGGCTGTCGTATCCCCAGGTTCAAGGCCTGGTGGCTCAGGAGCCACGCAACCCTTGAAGGGGAGGTTGTGGTAATACGACACCCAGACGGACAGGCCGTTTACAGAGTTGCTTCGCTGTGACTTATGATAACAAACCCCCCGCACTAATCCTATTATATCACTATCCATCTCATGACCGCTGTTGACCCCGCACCCAGCGGTCAAACTAGCCTGCCTAAATGTGGGGAGGGGACTTGAACATGCAACTATCACGAGTCCCTCACGCTCTTATATAATCGGGAGGCGCTGCCTCCCCTTTTACCACCGCTGCCCCCACAGCCTGTCTACCGTCGGGCGCTAAGCCCTAGCGCCCCACACCCCCTTCAAACCTAACCATTGTTATATTTTGTTGTATATATATAGTAAACATAACTTGTAAATATTATTCAGTTTAAATATATAATTTCTGTATGATTGAATCCTGCTTGTTTGTTTGGTAGAATACTTAAAGGCTAGGGCTCATTGAATCCGAACTCGTTACCCCGTGGGCCGAGAACGCTCGGCTTACCAGAGTTACATCCAAGAGATGGCTTATCTTACAGATCCATTAAAATATTGTTGTGTAAATGATATAAACTCTATACTAATCTTTAACCTTTTCATTTTGAAATATTTTTTTGTTTAGCTGTACATTAACAAGAACGATTAGGTTACAAGAAGCTTGCCTAGCTTTTGATGCAGATTTGATCCCTAAAAACCATATAAACAAGGATGACAACATCCAAAACAGCGAAGCTCTGAATTATTGTAAAGCTTCGCTTTAAAAATGGGTATTTCAAAAAAGGTACCCAGTACAATTATGTAGAGATATATGTTTGATATTATGTCAGACTATTAATGTTTCTCAAATTGGAAAAGTTTGCTTTTTGAAAAGGGAGGAGTATATTAAGCAATAAAATAAGATAAAAAATGGAATGAATTCAGGAAAATGTAAAAAAAATCCAAAATTTACTGTCATTTCCTTATTTATTGGCAACTTATAACAATTAAAATCGTTTTTGTTGCTGGCATGTTGTTGCTTTACTTTTTTTTGGCCGGACATACAAATTGCAATACTGATTTTAGAGAAGTTTTGCTTTAAATTCACTTTCAAAAACAGTTTTTGTTGGATTATTTGTTTGCTTTCTATGACACTATGATGAATACAAAATAAACACATTATTCATTTTAAAACTTAATTATGTATACAAAAAAAACAAATAATATGCAACTTCTAAGTTATAGTTATGTTTTAACTAGAGTTGGCTCGATATAACTATCTCACTATTGGCTAGTTTTCTATGATTACATATCTATTTATCTTTTTCTCAATAAATCAATTTTCCTCCCCCGCCATTGCTATCTAAAAGAAAGAAGTAAATATTTGATAATTTAAATTATTTTAAAAGATTTTTTTTCGATTATATTTTTTTCACATTACCATCACCAAAGGGTTAAAATGATTAAAATTTTTGTTTTAATATTTGAACACACAAAGGGTGTCGCCACAATCGAATTCTTTTAAACAGAGTTTTCTTAAATTTTCTATATTAAAAATTCAAATTTTCTTTTTTATGATTAGAAATTAAATATTTCAATATAATGTAAATAGCAACATGAAACGAAAAAAATGAATTCATTTTTAATAAAGTAAATTAATGGGTCTCATGGTTCTGGCCAATGGGAGTTTATCATGGATTATTGGAGCACTATGAGTTTTAAACATTTATTCCTTGGAATACTTGAGCTCATTTATAGACATTTATTTACTATATAGATCTGACATGGATCTTGAAGCAATAAAGTAGGCTGTTTTGTAAATGTTAAAAATTGGAAGAATCTATTAAATAAAAGTTATCGCAAATATACTTAGTAAATAATATTTTTTAACATTTTAGGCAATTTGACAAGGGATAGACAACGGATTTCAGTTCAGAATTGTAACAAAAGTTTTATAACTTCGATTGCAAAACTATGGAAATCTGAAACTGTTAATGATTATTTTGGTGTGCTCTTTTATGTAGGTTTGTCAATCTGTTTGTGACGTATCTTAAGTATTTTATCCAAATAGAAATTTAAACAGCCTTTTAAAAGCAAAAGAGCGTTACATCCAGTATCCTGAAATGAAACAATTTGTACATATAAATATTTGTTTGCGATATTACCCATAGAAGTGATAGTCCATGTAAATAGGACAGCTATTATAAAAGTAATGTTTATTTGTACGTCTCTGACTATCCATCAATCTATACAAAAATAGTTTACTAACGCAAAGGTAGGAGCTTTAGGGTGCGCTAAGTAAAGAGCACATGTTCTGTAAAGGAGAAACATTTCAGTTCAGCGGTTAGTGAGATCCTTTGTTACTAACAAACACCCTGTTATTTTATTATAAGGATAAATACCAATATATATTCACAAGAAAAATAATTAGCTAAACAGATTTAAACGGTTGTCTACATTGCAAAATACATACCTACTAAAATTGTCATGAAGAAATTGTTGAACATGTGAGTATATCTTACTTAAAGTCATATGTAATGCAAATTTATTGAGATTACTTACCTTGCATTTTTTGGAGTGGAGCTGCTTTACAAGTTTTATTGCAGCCTTGGCAGCTAATTTTATCAAAATATCAGAACAAAGATTCTATCATTTAAAGTTGTCAGCTTTTTGGTTTGTCCGGTTGAGATTTCCGTTTTAGGGAAGCTTCATGTCTGTCCTGAGATGCTTTCAGGTAATTCTATTTTATATTGGGATTGTAAGTTATTTTCATATTTTTTGCAAAATCATGAACTACGAAATTTAGGATGTAATTCGAAAAATCCAGAAAAAATGTTGGTGGGGGGTATATTCTCGAAGGTGCTTCCCTGAATGATACAGTCGGGGTCCCTCCGTCTCCCTTATTTGTTCTTGGGTTGAGGGATTTTATATTTTTGTGGGGTTAAAGGTGTCCTATAAATAGCTTAAGACCACCGCAGGACCAGTATCTGTATTTCCTGGAGAGTAGAGCCAAATCTTTTCAGTGGACTGAGATCTTCAGAGAGACAGACAGACATCGTTTTACTTTATTATAGATAATAGAGAGTTAAAATTTTACAATCACTGAGCAGATTTCATAAATTTAATTTATTATCTAATTTGTTAGTTTCGTAAAGAACAGACAATGCAATACACTGAATTTTGCCTGACGTATAATCGTAGTTATGCATATACCCTAACTATTGAAAAGCTTAGCTTTCAATAATCTGCCAATTTTTATTATATTTCTTGTAACAAACATTTGATTGCTGATTAAATGTAAATTGAAGAAATGACCTTGCAACTTTGCAAGTAGAAAACAAACATGTTTTTTAAGGTAATTGGCAGCCGCCAATTTTTTTTCTGTAGCTGATTGTGGATTGTTAAAAAATGTATCGTCTAAGCTTTAGAAAATGCGGGTAGATTTTTTTTACAAAATGTTCAAATATGAATTTTTTAACTGTCTAGAATAAAATGTCACATGCTAAAGGATTATTTTCGGTAATTAACGGCTATTACTTGTACAAAAATAAATGCTATCCACAGATCGTTTTTGCATTTCTGAAACCTAACAGTTCTGTCGTTTATTTGAAAAGTCCAATAAAAATGAACCTTACTTAAAAATGGCGGTTGCTAGACCCTTGTTTTTTTTACAATGCAAGTTTTAATCCTATATGGACATAAACCATAAAATAGCAATTCCAACAACCCCATAAAAATGTAAATATAAAGAAAAACATACAAAGTATTTTCTTAGCTTGTTATATATTTAATAATAAATAAGTTAAGAATAGTAAATATGGCCTTCTGGTGGAAAATATAATAAAAAGTATGACCATAAAAGGCAAAAGAACAACTTTTCCTGCAGTCAAAACAAAAATTAATCAATATCAATTCAACAATTGTTATTTATGAGAAAAATTACGTATTATTATAAAGGAAATCTAATTCTTATCTTAGCAGTAAAATTGTTTTTCTTTCTGAAAAAATACCATTGGCAATCATTGGCAGTATTTTTGACCCCCTGAATTTTAAATTAGCTGTGTTTTTCCCCTTGAAAATAAATGATTTTGAAATGTAGCTACTTTATTTCAATTTGTGCAGTTTTTGATAGCAACGCTATTCCTAAATTTTCTTTGTCTATTATTTATTTGAAGTTTTAGAAATAATCAAAAGTGTTTAAACGACATACTCTGGACAAAATTCAGATTTTGAACTGTAAATTGTAAATAAGCAAAAAAGGTTTCCATGTTGAGTGGTTAATTTCCAACATTGGCGATAACATTATTAAGAAGTAAAATATGTTTAATGGATTTAGTTATTCCTGTTTCTAAAATTAACACTATTTGCAAGCCAACAAGAAATGTTTTCCATTTGTAGCGAAGTATTTTTTTTGTTTATTTCATTTTACAGTACACAATAACAGGCAAGTGAAAAAGTAATAAGTAATACAAACTTGGTTAAAAAGAACGATAGATGGAGAGGATGATAATCCAAACAAATCAACTTGTAGAGCAGATTCACTATTACCAAATGTTATTACGTCTAATAACAGTACTCGAATAGAATCAATAATATGCGGTAAACAATCAGAAAGACAGTGAATTATAGAGAAGCATCGCTTCTGCAAACTGCAACATTTTAACATTAAACTTCTCGTGTTGATATCGGCAATTTGCGCTACAGATATTTTCATTCTAAAGAAACAATAAAGATATTTTTCAAAGGGATAGTTGCAGAATTATATTTAAACATAAAACTAATATATCATTTACCGGTTATGTCTTTCGAAAAGTCATTTCCACGCAGGAATAAGGTATAACCAACAAGCGAAATAAATCAAAATTCAAAATGATCGTGAATTAGAAACATAGTTCTTCTAGTACTGTTTGACATAGGTCATAGTGTCGACGTAAATATTAGGTAAAATAATATACAAGTAACAAGATGTGTATCTAACTGTCTGTGTGTTTGTATATATGTAGCTTAAATTCTTGCAACCTGCTTTACCAATATGGTTCTTCTTTCAATTAAGATCTATATGGGCCCAGTTGAGATTTAAAACAATTTTTGGGGGAGGATATATCCAAACTTTAAAAAATATAAAAATACAATGTTTTCCCCTACAAAATATTTTCTTTTCTTTTTATAACTAAAAATTTAGGTGGGGGGTTGACCTATCCCCCCCTCCCCCTCCCCTCAAGAGATTTAATAGTGGTAGTCAAATCTAAACTAGCATAACCAACTCGTTCTCTATATGTCGTATGCCTATTGTTGAAAATGAAACCCATTTTGATTGCAGAGCCATTTTTTTACAGTTTGTTGACCACTAAAATTCCACGGAAAAATCGTGAGAGAAGGATTTTTTTTATCCATTTAAAAAAAGTAAGAGTTTGTTTCTACTAGCGTTGCTACTCTATCAATCATTTATCAGTTAATTTTTACTTTGTGAGTTATTTAAGGGGATCGAGGGTGGGGACAATGTACTGTAAATTATACTGTTCACCAAAGTTGATTGGTTGTACAATCCTTGATTGTCAAAACTTTTCTACCAATAATTTAAATTTACAGAAGGGATAATTTTGATTATCCAAATGGGGTTTTTACAACAATTTATAGTGTCATCGTCATTATTAGAAACACCATTACATTGTTTTGATCATAATTATAAAGCTGAATATCTTTGGATAATATTGTTCTTGTTTTATGTTTGAATGATTGTAGGTTTAGTGGCAACAAGGACGATTTTATTAAAATAACAAGGATATAAATGTCCATAAATAGCGAAAAATGAAACAAATAATATGATGGATAATGAATAATCTTACCGAATTAAATTTAAAAATAGAGAGGTACGGGCTGTATGTAAGTGGAACCCTTGGCCAACTTTCTAATGGGTCTTTGAAATCAGCTAACAGCGTCGGAAATATAAATACAGCCGAATCGCTACAAAAAAAAATGCTAGCGGACGAAAAGCGTTCCCTCCACTTGGGCCAGGTAAATATTTGGATTGTGCATATATGCTTTTAAAAAGACATAACTACTTTTTAATAAACGTTTTAAATATAAAAAGGATAAATGTTTGACTGTGCATTTTTTTAAGTTAAGCTATGTAGCTTTGCCAAGTAATTTCTCCTTATCAGGGAAGATTTATTTTTGCATTAAACATATCTTATTTTTTTCGATGTAGAGGTTTACAAATATATTAAGATTGGGTTAGTAAATATCTTGGATCAATAGTAAAGTTGACGAACGTACGGACCCTAGTTATAAATTGGCTTTGTTACCAACAATGATGGATATATTAAGATAATCCCTCATAACTCCTATGTTAATGTATGTGCTACTATAGCTATTCTTTAGTATTTAGTTCTCTTTAAAATAATTCTTATAAAGAAGAGTTTCATAAAAATCCTAATTTACTAAAAAAAAACATCGCTTACACAAAGTATATATAATAACTACATTTGATATTGAACTAGAAAGCAGCATCCATAGCCACAATCAGTCGCTATCTAAGCTGCAATTGCAGTAGTATCAAACCATGCAGATAAATAAAAATGTGAGAGGTTTCGAGTTCAAATCATGTAAGCTAAGCTTCACCTAACCTAAGCAACATCATTGTAAATTTAAACAAATTTATAAGAGTCAAAGCAAAATTGTAAGTAAATTTGTTGAAAAACTGCTTGATACAGGATAATGTTTAGGGACATACTTACATTTTTAGGACTTGATTATAGACTTGCTTCGATTATAATTTTGTACTTTATTTGTATTGGAATTAGTACACCAAAATCAGATCAATCGGATAATTATATCACATAAACATTGTTGTTACAAAAGTAAAAAAATCAACATGTTTAAAATGGACGTACGGACATCATGGTAATGATTTCTAAATCTACTTAACTACTACAGGAATCACCATGCAAAGTTTAAAATCGATAGGACAATTCTAACATGTCTAAATTAACGAAAAAGGCTATCCTTTCCTGACGGACGGACCGACCCTAATTATAGAAAAGCTTCGATTTAAAAAAATATATAATGGGTAATTGATTTTATGAAAAAGGTAACTAAAATACTAAATAGCAATAAAATATATTTTCATAAATGTTTTAGACATACTAACAGATTTACTATTGAGAGGCTTTGCTACTAATTGACAAAATTAAAATAAATCTAGGTTCTAGACATTAGCGGCCCCGGCGGTTTATCTGAAAAAGAATTAAATTTTATAATTTAGATTTGTTTATCAACCAATATCTTTAAGTATGTCCATTAATTTCAAGGTTTCTCTCAGAAGGATAAGGACACACATTCAGTTATTTTAATCATAAAATATTTTTGTCTACAGCCTTTTTTTCTCTGTATGTGATTTAATCAAATCTATTTATAAAATATCAAATTATACCAATAAATATCTAAATACCAAGTTAAAATCTTTTCCAGTATGGCTTCGAAACCGATTACTATCTGCTGGATTAGAACTAGTTCTTTTCCATACTAAAAAATCATGTATAAAATCGAATTACAGAGAATTTTCCACGAGTTTTGAATGAAAATTAGAGAATTAAAACTAGGGCCGAAGGTCCGTGCTAAAATAACTGGTTTTAGTCTTACAATTTTTTATTTTAACATCCGCGGAAAGCTTTCTATAATATGATGCGTTAAATAACTAAAAACTCAGAATTATCATACAAATTTATTAAAATGTATCCCTGTCCCCGGAGTTTTCTTCACAGTTGAGAAATTTTTCAATTAGTCACTAAATTTATAAAAATGGAAGGTAGGAAAATTTTGTATGGTAGGAAGGTGCTAATTCCTAGAATTTAGGGATCAATCAATCAAAAATGATAACTTAAAATTTTAGCAGCAAAGGTAGGTTAGTTTGCAATCATGGGACAATTGACTTTCAGCCTTAGCTTTTTTGTTTGGAGTTCAGTCTAAAGCAGCTTATATTTAATGGGGAGAAATAATATAGATTATTTTGACCGTCATTGTCCTAGTCATGACTTGGTTGGTCTATTAAAAACATTCAATAATGTATCAAATTGTAATTTATCAAGCTTTTTTGAAACATGTCGTGCACAGCGATTCACCAGGCGTAAAGCATTGAAGAGAGAAAGAAAAGGGATCTTGTTTAATCGAGGGTTTGACACTACCATTCCGCACGCCACTGATTTGAAATTTTAAAAAAAATTTATTCTAATTAAAATCAGGGATTTTTTTTTACCTATCCTTCTATCCGTGTTAAGGAGGGGTCTGGGAAACGTTTGAATATTTTCCTAATTTGACCTTCCATCCTCTTTGTCGTGACATTGGCACCAGGGAGGGAGGGAACATTGGACTGTAATTTGTACTTGTACCGAAAATTTCATAAACTTTGGGAACTTTCCTTAAATCTTAATTGGGTGGTTTAAACTTTTTTATCAATAATTTTAATGTATTAAACGGATAATTTAGTTTACCACTATTGGGAATATAAATTAATTTATCACCTACAGTCTTATCCCTTTAGATCCCTGCCCAGAGATGTGACTGTTTTAATACGGATTATCTAAATAAAAAATGTTTAGATTATTTATTCATTATTTTAATCCATAAACTACTCAAAATATAAACTCTAAAATATGTATGTGTGTGTCTTTTTAAAAAAATGTTCTGTAAGGCCCCAAAGATAAAAATTACTTTTAACAGTTATACATCTATCTCAACCATAACATTTATAAATTAGTAACTACTGCTGCTTCATAACGAAATATATTTCAAAGAAAAAAATCTTCATAGAAAACAACAACATAAATAAATGAAAAAAAGCATTAAGAATTATACAAAAATAGTCAAAATTTTAAAATATATCATAAAAAATTAAATTTAAAATGTCAAACTGGCTGTGATAAAAATTACCATTTACGTAGATTAAAAGTATAGGTTGAAAAGTTTGGACACTACTGCACTGGTTTGAATTAAACAACAATGGAGATTTTATAGAAGTTCCCAAAGTTTTAAGCAAGCGAATGAGAAAGAGTATTTTCAAAACATTAGGTACAAAAACTTACAGTCCAATAATGTCCCCTCCTTCCCTGTAGTTACCGAATGACGAACGGTTGACTTGGGTATGAATTGACCAACTTTAATATATCTAAAACCAATCTAACCTTACCTAATATTAATTTGAACTTGTGGGTGTAAATATATCTTCATTATGACAGAGAAGGCAAAATTTAATTAGAGGATATCCAAGGAGACAATTACTTATTGCTTTTTTAAAATTTTACTCATTTTTTACTGTTGCGTTTTTAAGAAAACACCAATAAAAAATATATAGAGGAATGTGTGAAATAGTAAAAATTATGGGCGGAGTAATGCACCTCATCATAAAAGACAAACAAGAGAAAATAAAATGTGTGAAATTGGGTTAAAAATGGGCGGAGTAATGAGACACATTTATAAGATTAAACAAGCACGAAAACGTAAATTAAAAACTAAACGGCAACGACGGTAATAATTGTTTCACTAAAATAAAAAAAACAAAAATGTCTGACATTTGACAATCATAATTTGAGCGTTTGTCATATGTGCTATTTGTCATATCGTAAACAGAAAATTAAAAATGCAATTTGGAATGATGAAAAAGATCTGTGGACACATAACAATAACAAGAATGACAACATCCATAAAGGCAAGGCTTAGAAATTGCTAGAAAAACGAACATTAAATGAATAAACAGAATATGAATGCATATGTAAATTATAAGTAAAATTGTAGCAAAACTGTTAAATACAGGATATTGTTTAAGAACATACTTACATTTTTAGGACTCGATTATAGAGATGCTTCGTCCATAACAATGTACCTTGTTGTATTAAGATTAACGTTTATTTCTGTTTAAATTAACGAAAAGGGCTATGCGTTCCGGACGGACGTATAGTCGGACCAACCCTAATTATAGGAAAGCTTCGCTCTTAGAAACGGTATATTAAAGAGTAGCTAGAAACTATAAAGAAAATCTCACCAATTTGTTAACAATAGGAGGAGTAATATGTCCCATTCTCATAAATGTGTTTAACAGTAATTTTAAATAATGCAGAATCATAAAATAAAACAAAATTTTGACAATTGCATTAAGTGAATTAGTGTGATATATTTCAAAATGCCTAATGCTCAATCCTATTTTATAAAGTAGTAAGCTTTTTTTGTCTGTAGCGAAGGATTTCGCTAACCGCTGAACCGAAATTGTGCTCCTTAAAGTGAAGCTTCTTATATGTCAAGGTAGGTTTTAACTATTTTTCATTTTGTGAATTTTCTTATGAATAGAACAGCTCGATTTTACAAATTAATATTCCAAGGTCTAATTTCAATACAAATATATACATACAATTTTGAAAATTTAATCCTATTAGAAATAGGATTAATTTAATAGACAGGTTAGAAGCACAGCATTCCATAACTTTGGAAAATTGATTTCTTTGTCTGTGAGTCCTACGATCATATGAAAATTAACTGTAGTAGTAGTTTTCTCTTGAAAATTGAATAAAATTCCTTCGTTGAAATAAGAAATATCAAGTTTATTGACATTACCTACCAAAAATTGAAACTATTCCCTACATTCATTGTAAATACTTTTTTCACTATCAACCAAGGATCTTATTGATGCGCAGCGTTTTGACATAAGTATTCTTGGTTATTATATGTTTAAGAAATGTCATTCACTGATGAATTATATGGTGCATTACTATCATATTAAGACCTACTTGTACATGAATAGAGACAGGAATCATTATTAATTTTACATCAAAATAAACATTTCTCTATAAATTTTGTCTTTTCAGGTAAAATAGTATTTTAAAATGTCTTATTAAAGTAAAAAGAACCTACAAAAAAATTGTGGTAAATACAACGATAGTATCAATTACCTAGCTAAAATGTTTTTTGGGTAAAACGTAATGTAAATTCTTTTATTTTAGGTAAGAGTAGGCTGAGTAAGCACTATAAAAGTCCCAGTGGGTTAGAGCTCCACGCAGTGGCTAAACATACTTTTTAAAATAAAGGAAGAAGGGTTTCTGTTGTCCACTTGTCAATTTGGGAAATCATACTGAAAATTTTCTATAATATTCTATGGTCTAAATATATTAAGAAGCGAAAATTTGGGTTATATAGATCGGCGTTTACCTTTATATATACTTTCTCTATCTATACCATAATAATCGTTATCTTATCGTATTATGAACATGTAGGTTTCGCCAGCCGCTGATATTCATTAAGAATTAAGCGGTAGTTTACCCAAATACTAATACTCAGACTTTTATACTATATATTATAAAACTTGGGGCAAAGCCCCTATAGGCCTCTAGGGGCACCTGAGTAGTGAGGGGATAGGGATAAGTTATTTCTAGGGGCATTTCTCTTAGAAACATTTGACCTATGAGAAGATTTACTGTAAAGGAAAACCATAGGGGTTCAGCGGTTAGAGAAACACAGACTTAAATTCTTTTATTTCTATAAAGGGATCTTATATATTACAATCATAAGATCAATTTTAAGTGATTACAAATTACTTAAAAATCATAAAATAAAGATTGGATTGCGCGACTGGTAATCCTTGTTCTATTACCCTTGTGTCGGTACCCATACATACAAAGCAACCCCATATTACTATTATCCACATTAGTAAACATCATATATACCAGTTAGGGAGTTGAATCCATTTTTATAGAAGCAGAAATATAATCTATGATTATGGTTTGGACCCTCTAAAGATATCTTCACCAAGAGAGGCAAAAGTGGAATCTTAAATTTCAAAAATCGTATCGGCGTTGAAGATATCTTCACCAAGAGAGGGGAAAGTGGAATCTTACATTTCAAAAATCGTATCGGCGTTGAAGATATCTTCACCAAGAGAAGGGAAAGTAGAATCTTACATTTCAAAAATCGTATCGGCGTTGAAGATATCTTCACCAAGAGAGGGGAAAGTGGAAAGGTAGATTACAGTTTTAGAGGGTCCAAACCATAATCATAGATTATGTTCCTGCTTCTATAAAAATGGATTCAACTCCCTAACTGTATACGGACAGATATTCAGTAATTTAAATCATGTAAGGATTTTGTGACATGTCTGATATATAAATCAAACTCTTAAGCATTGTATATTAGGGCAGAGTTTCTTTGCAATATATTTTTATTTTTATATATTGACCTTTTAGCAAACCTGTAAATAATTAAATCCTGTATTTCCAGTATAAAAACTGGTTTTAATGTTATAATAGAACATTTTTATATCCGCGGAAAGCTGTTTATAATAGATGCGATAAATAACTTTTCTTGATTTTTCCCCAATCTGCATTTTATTAATATGATTTCAATCTCTATTCAACCCAGGGACGTCCAAGCTTCTAATTTCGGGTGATTAACATGGGGTTTTCAAAGTTATCGTTTTGAGTGGGGTAAGGGGTAATCTTTTTCAAAAAAATGGTTTGGGGTAGGGTTTAAACACCCTTTACCCCCCCCCCCCATTGGACATAATAGCAATTTTAAAATATTTTTTTCTTATTAACATTTCATGATACAAAACAATTAAAATCTAAATTATCTGTCCCTATCCTTACACATTAGTAAACATGTAATACATAATTATTGTAAAATTATTATATTATTGAGACATCTTATACGATTCATTTCAGTTCAAAGGACACTTGTCCATTTAATTTAATATCAAATCTATTGTTTTGGTCCTTCAATATGTAGGTAATTTACATAAGTCGTAATTTTACTCAAAATATATGTGCTTATACAAATAATTGAGAGGGGAAAAAAAGATAATAAAAAAAACATCTAAAGATGTAAAATCAAGATAAAATATATAAAATTCTGGCTCAATACCAGCTGAGTATCCACGAATTCCCCAATAGTAGCTGAGTATTCACGCATATTTCCCAAGAGTAGTTGAATATCCACACTTTTCCCCTATGGAAGTTAAATATCCACAATAAATTCCTATTAGTATTTTCTTTAAATCTTTTCTTAATGCTGATTCCCATGACAATAAATCACACTAATGCAAGCAATTCAAACCTATCATTTAACTTTAATACAGATTTACAACCAAATATTAAAACATCCATAAAAGCTTAAATGAAAGGACAAACGAACATTAACAGAATAAAAATTAATAAGTCTATATAAAATTATTGTAATTAAAGTAAATTTGTTCTTTTTGTTTTTCCTTATAATTCCATCAATTTACTGCAAACAAGTCCTATGTCCCATGCGGGAGCCTAAACCAGTTAACCTCATTAAATATAACTATAACAACCCAATTTAAATGTGAAATGGGTGCGATTCAAAATAAGTGTAAATTTGTTCACCTTTAAATTTAGAATCTTCATAGATAATTAGTAATTTAAAAAACTTAAAAAATACCCCATTTTCTATTGTAAATTTAAGTTTAAAACATTCAGCATTTATTTTTAAATTATTAGATTTTAGTATAGATAAATAAATTAAAGAGCATCTTCTAACCCCTCCCACCACTCAACAGTCATACATCAACAAACAAGCAGCAGACACCACCCTCCCTCCCCCCTCTTATTTAATTTGATTGTTGACCATCATCAAAGGATTATATAATAGTCTCCCTCCTCCCCCTTAACACCTCCCCACTGAAATCTGTGCACGAGTTGATGTCAACATAAGCACGTAGTGTTTTGGAACGCTTACAATGCAGCAGAAATTAGGGTGCGGTAAAAACACTTTAAAGTTTATGGAGGTTATTTAATCTCCTTTTAAATAATTTTATTAAATATTTTAAAAAGGTATTAGGTACTAATGATAAAAAGTTTACTAAGTTAAAGATCATGACAAAAAAGTTAGAGACTTCCAAATTGATTAAGTTTTTAAAAAAGCTTATACACCCGAAAAATGATAACTTTTTCATATAAATTTTAACAATTAAAAAACAATATTAAAAAGCAAATTTAGTCTGTTAGAAAAAGACAGTTTTTAATGTATAACTAAAATATGTAGGCAGTTTGCTATAAATCTAAAGAAGCAGTATTTTATATACACCGTGTTATGTGTTGACCATACGTTTACATCCATTCCTTTTCCCCATTCCCACTTACTTTCATACAAACCATCATCTCCTCTCCTCCTCCATTTGCTGATGTGAGGGGGGGGGGGCGCTAGCTAGGAAGAAAACTCAAAGATGGTTCTCCTCAAGGAAGGTGTGGGGTTAGGGGAGGGGTAGTGTGATACGCGACGTCGACGGACAATCGTAATAAGGTTTGAATCAGTCGCACCAAGTATTTCTCACAGCGCACAAGAATGTGCTTTTTTGCCTGTTAAAATAAAATGTAAACATAAAGTGTATAAAACATTATAAAAAGATTTTTAAGTTATAACTTTGTTAAAAGTTGGATAAGTGAAAATGTTGAAGCACGTATCACAAAGCTGTTCTGACGTGAGTTCCCGCCGCTCGCTGCGGCACAATTCATTCTCGCTTGATTCGCGGTTAGGCGCGTCTGCCGAATTTCTGGACGAACTAGTGGCCGCAGATAATAAGTCTGTGCACAGCAGTAGCAGTAGCGGGTCACATTCCAGCAGCGGTTCTTCGCATCGGCCCGCTGCCACCGCCGCAGACCGTGAATACCGAAGTTTTTGCCTGACCAAAACCGGCCACTATTCCGGTCTTGTTACACTACCCCGCCAAAACAGAAATCTGGCGGTTGTAGCGGCTAGCAACAGTTACAACAGCCAGCATAGCGGCGTTACCAATGCGGCCAGTGCCAAACATTTATCAGAGAGCTGCCTAAGCCTGCCAAACTTCTCTAACATAACTGCCATCAAAGTGTATGCCCAATGCCTGCGGCCACATTTATCCTACAAGACTGTTATCATAACCCGCCATACAACTTCGCGCCAGGTTGTTCTTGGCCTGCTTAGCCGCTTTCGTATGAAGCATCGTGATCCTAAATTATTTTACCTAACCATGGAGGTTAATATTGGTAATGCTGGTGCAGCCACCCGTACCATTGCTCTGGAGGATTCCAGCTGTCTGGCCGACCTGATTGCCTGCAATCCCTGGGGAACATGTCGGTTCCGTCTGCAGGCCCGTCAAGGTGGATTGATAAAGGTCTACGATGGCGAGGTCCGAGCTGATTCTGTCTACAAGTCAATTATTATCTCCCATGATTCCTCAGTTTTGGACACGCTGGATATTTTGGAGTCCTGTTACAACCTGCCAAACAATGTTGCCCTGCGCCTGTACGAAGTTGACCTAGAAACTGGCGACACACGGCTTCTGGACAATTCAGAAAAACCCTTGGACGTCAAAGATGATTGGGGTAAATTATCCAGAAAGATTTTCCGGTTAGAAAAGACGAAGGACAACAAGAAGAAATATACAAAAGCCGGCTGTGACATACTTGAAGCTAACGACTCTGGCATTGATGTATCCAATGTGAAAAATCCGCCAGCAGAATTGTTCACACGCTCAACTCTGGTCAGAAATACTTATCTCAGGCAATCTGTGCGTAAAAAGCAGTTCCTCAAGTCAATGATTAATGATCCCCACCTACTCCGCATAAGCAGCAGTAATAATAGTATCATGACCAACATCGAGTTGAATGATTCCTCGGCACAATCAACCAAGAGCTTCTCCTTGAGTCGGTTTAACCTATCCGGACAAATAATCCGTGAGGACAGCATTGAGGACAGCGGAGGGGAGGAGAGTTGTACAAGCAACCCAAGTGCCAATACAAGCACGTCCAGTGATAATGATGAGTTAGGAGGTGTCGGGGACGAGACCCGCAGCGAAGGAGATCTTAATTGTTCAACCTCTGGTGTGAGCTCGTTGTCTTGTAGCTCACTTGACAGTCTGCATGGTCATGACAATTCTTTTTATACGTGAAAACACAAAAATAACCCAGAAACAAAACCTGCTACCTAAACTGGAATGTGATTTTCAAGTCCTAAATTACTGTTATCTTTTTTTTACAGCATGTAAAACATAAAAAAAAACTGTACAAAATTTGACTTTCAAAGTCAGCTTGTTACTTATATACAATCTGATTGTGAATAAGTTAATTTGTTTTCATCTTCCTTGTTAATTGACAATTTTAAATTTTGGTTAATAGAGGAAGATATTTTTGTTAAACTGTTGTGATATATCAAATTAGAATTCATTCTGTTATATATTTTATATATATATAAATATTTCTAGTATCATAGTTACAAAATATATTTCTTACAAATGTGAAATAATGTTTTTTTTTCTCAGAAGCAAAGCTACTCTATAAAAATGATTTTGTCTGATTAGAGCAACGCTAAAAAGTTGTTTGGACTGATATATACTGTTTGTCTAATTTTAGGTCTTAGGTTGATTTGAAAACAGCACACAATTAGATTAGATGTTTACCGTAAATTAAAAAAATGGGCTTAAATTTTTAGATTATAGGGTTTTAAATTATCTTTAGATGAAAGGGCCTATGATTATTCTTTTTCTTGTGTTAATAGGATATGCTTAAAATTTAAGGCCTCTAGTGTATGAAGGTACTTTGACGTATTGACCTAAACACTATAATTAAAATTTTATAAAACACGATCGGACAAGATTAATTTTTGAATTTGTTTTTTCTTGCTTAATATTTTTTTAATATGTGTTTGGTCGGACTAAATTTTGACATTAAGTAGAGCAGCAGTAATAAGCGAACTATGATACAATAGATCAGTTAACTGTGATTCAATTTAAACCTACATCATTTCTGACAATTTGATTACGGGAAAACACTTCAGTTAAAGGCAAGGATCTTTTATAGATTTTAGTAAACAAACCGTTTCACTACTAAAACGTAGATATCTCTTAACGTTTTTGTTAGGCATGTTAGAATTCAAACATTATATGATGATTCCTTAGTAATCTTAGCAATACTACTTTAAAGTCCGCATGTCTATTTTAAGTTAATGAGTTTTGGTTTTTCTATGCAAATAGCTTTATAATATTATTGAGATCTTAAGCTTCAGACAGAAAATCCTTACTACTTCATATATCATTGTGAATGTTCGTTAGTCTATCTTGTCTGACATATTTATTAAATTTCGCTTTTATGGATGTTTTAATCCTTGTATTACGGTCTAGTCAAATTTAAAAAAGCGTATTCTTTTGCAGGGTCGACAAAAAATAGGGTCTATTCTATCTACTTTATATTCCTTAATAGCATTTTTTCCTCAAAATTCTGTGTTTTGTCGTCTGAGTATAAAGTTCGGGATTAAAAATTCCTAACCATACCTGCATTTCTAAATTCAAATTATTTTAAGTACCCCAAAAGAATTTAGTAAAATCTATATTTCTGCTATAGATTCACATATACACCCCCTGCCCCCCCCCCCCATAACTTTGTATTTTTTTATACGTTCGCTAGTTGTCAAAGTTGATCATGGTCTATATTTCATCCTCAAACAATGTCATTGTAGGAAACATAATGCTGTTAGGTCAGATGCGTGACAATGATGGATAAGAATAGGGTAAAATGCCTTGACCCACAAAAGGTCTTCTAAACAAGGGGATAGTTGTAAGTAATAATAGAATTATAGGAAAGGTTAGGTAAAAGAGTGTGGTAAGTTAACCCTGTAGGATAGAATAACCCGCCACAGGTAGACAAAAGTATATAAATATAGGGGGGGGGGGGAGTATAGATCTTACCTATGAAAAATAAGCGCCTTTTCTAAGAATTTTACATCCTATGTAAATATTTGTTTTTTAACTGTTCTGTCTGACATTGTTTTCTTTATATATACAAATTTTAAAAGCGAAGCTTATCTATAGTTAGAGCTAGTTAATCATAAAGTAAAGGATAGTGAGATTTGAAAGTGATTTTTCATTATGGCTTCGAAATCAATTGTTAAACCGGGCTTCTCCTCGGGGCTAAGAAAGCTGCTAATAATTTTATCCGCGGAAAGCTGTCTATAATACGATGCGATATATATGCGAAATTGGATAGTTATCCAAATTATTTTAAACTACAAACTTCGCTTTTATTAGTTTATTAGTTATTCTTGTCGTGGTTAACCATTTAAACTGTCACTAAAATACCTTTTAACTGTAAAACTAAATTTTAAAATGGACTGCTTTTGTGGAAAAGTGTGATTTCAAAGATTTATAAATAATAGGGTTCTGCAGCTGCTAAATATGAAGGTACAGGTCACCGAAGCCTCGCAGTAGCCGCCAATTAAAACATGTTTGGGAGCTTGAACATTTATTAAACGTAAAAATTGCCAGAAAATAAAGATAAACAGAATTAAGACATTTATCTGATTGTACATATTAAATAGCGAAGCTACTATATAATTGTATGTGTTCATTCTCTTTCTTTTCTTACTTCCTTTTCTAACTCTGTAGTTATTTCCCTTCAGTTTTGCTTATAATTTAAAACAGTTTTGTTCGTTACTATTAAAAGTACTCGTCCTTGCTTTTAAGAATATACTAAAATTATAAAAAAAAAATAAAGATAAATTTCTTATTTTCTTTCCATATTTTTTTTGTATCTTTTAAGAGTAGCTGCTCTTGTAAAAGTATAATGCATGACGTATAGAAAACTGTTTAAGCCTATAAACTCATCAGAAAATCCTTTTTTCCCGTTTCAAATGTATTTTTTTCATAAAAGCCAAGAATTTAGTTGAAATCCATACTTAAGTACAGTTGCCAAAATTGAGAAGGAAAACAATGGATTCGCATTTTTGTTGTTGGTGCACGGTAACAAAGCTACTCTATAATTCAGTCTATGCCTGTTGGCAAGGAAATTATTTATTATACAAAATCTCAATAGTGAGGTAGGGGGGTAATTCAACTTTGGGGGTTTAAACTCATATTTGGAGGGGGGGGGGGATATAATAGTTATTTCTCGCATCGTATTATAAACGGCTTTCCGCGGATATAGAATATACAATTATAAGATTAAAACCAGTTTTTTAGCCCCGAGGTGCCGAAGGCACGGGCTAAAAAAATGGTTTTAATCTTATGATTTTACATTTTTATATTCGTAGAAAGCTGGATATAATACGATGCTAGACATAGTTTTTTTCGTATGGATGAGAACCGGTTCCTATCCACCGGATTCGAATGAATACGAGAAAAAGTATTAATATATAGTTCTGTAGAATTCAGAAAGACATTAAAAACTCATATCTTTCTATAAAATGCTAGTCCCCAGAATCGGTAGCAAAATGATGTTATTTTCCTCAAATTTTGTTGCCTATGTATGTAATTATGCTTGTTTCATAGAGAATAGTGCGAAGTTAATTTGATTTAAAACAACGGAGCTTTGCGAAGTATACTTATGATGGTGATACGAAAAGGAAAATCTCCGTTTTGTATCCAACAAGGGTTATTGGATTATGGAAAGAAAATTAAGTAGCGGGTTTCGTCATATTTCCACAGTAGCCGTTGATAGGTTAGGTAAATGTTAATGATTGCCACGCAGGATAAGAGCTCGTTTTCTTTCCATGATCCAATTAAATTAGGCACTATTACTTTTTCATATTTTAAATTGAAATGAATGTGTATTTGTATCCCAACCGTGCACTACCATTTCAAGTCAAGTACTTCCGTACATTGTATAAGTCCAACATTATACGGGCGTCACACAGATAAAGGGGTCCGTATATTGTTTAAGTCCAACATTATACGGGCGTCACACGGATTAAGGGATCCGTATATTGTATAAGTCCAAGATTATACGGGCGTCACAAGGATGAAGGGGTCCGTACATTGATTAGTTCAAAATTATTCAGACGAGTGAATAGGTCCGTACATTGTTTAAGTCCAACATTATACGGGCGTCACACGAATTAAGGGGTCCGTATATTGTATAAGTCCAAGATTATACGGGCGTCACAAGGATGAAGGGGTCCGTTCATTGGTTAGTTCAAAATTATTCAGACGAGTGAATAGGTCCGTATATTGTTTAAGTCCAACATTATACGGGCGTCACACGGATTAAGGGATCCGTATATTGTATAAGTCCAAGATTATACGGGCGTCACAAGGATGAAGGGGTCCGTACATTGATAAGTTTAAAATTATTCAGACGAGTGAATAGGTCCGTACATTGTTTAAGTCCAACATAATACGGGCGTCACACATATAAAAAGATCCGTACATTGTTTCCAGCATTATACGTGTTTCAAATGAACTAAAGAATCCGTACATTGGCTTAGTCCAACAATAATACGGTCGTCACGGAAGAAAAAGAACCGTATAATTGTTTGTATATTATACGACGTCATATGTATATTATACGACGTCAGTGATCATTTGAATTAATGTTACTAACGAAAAAACGTACCACAAGATTGTATAGCTTATTTGACTATCCCTTTATTTATGTGATATAAGCAACTTACATGCAGTTACTTTATGAAAGGACACTCTACTTCAAAATTCTGTAAGCTCTGCTTATTTATTTTGAAATAAGTTTTGAATTTACAACACATTAGGTTGTGTCTGCAAATCTTTTAAAAATTATATGTACTGAAATAGGAATTAATTTTACTTCAATTTAAATGATTCAACAAGACAATGCAACTTATCAAGAAGAAATAAAGTATTTCATTGGTGACTTTTTTTTGCCTTAAAAGTAGACATTTTTTAAAAATATGGTTTATGAATAACGCAAACGGATGTAGTTTCCTTTGAAAATGAAAGAAGATAATAAAATTCTATTGCAAATGTATTGATTTAACTTATGTTTCAGTTAAATGAAAAATAGTTAACATATCATTGTAATTTTATTAGCCGATGCAAAAATATGTATAAAAGGTTGCATTCCTATAGATGAGATCTATTTTTATTTATATCTTCCTTATGTAAAAGTAAAAAGATTTGTGTGTCGCTTACCACTGAACCGATTAAACTCTCCATATTAGTAAAAATTCAAATATGTATCATGATGGCTTTGCTGCTATTCTGTCTTAAAATTTCTTGGGATGGTTTTAGGCTGTTATCCTACCCCTCTCATATTTTTGATTTATGTCTTAACTAATAAAATTTTAACTGTGTATGTTTTCGCTACAAGATAAGCAATTAATTATGGTTTCTGGACTGTAGAGTTAAATGGAGAAATGGAATTGAGTAAAAGTAATTCGAGTTTTGAAATAATTCATTTTGGAATTAATAATATAAAACATAATATTAAAATCAACTAATTCAGCTTTTCGTGACAGCAGTTTATGATTATTTGCACTTATAATTTTAAAACAAATTTTTAGTACATTTGCGATCTAGTGGGTCTGTAACATTTTGAATTTTGTATCATTTTTAAAGTACGTGTCCTAACTTTCGTGATATATTTGATAATTACTCAACACACCGGTGTCCTGGATAGAAAACAGGTTTTTTTTGACATACGTCTCACAAGACCTATGTAGTCATGACCGGGAGACAATGACGGTTCAGTACATGACTTTCGTTAAATCACAGCTGATCATTTTTGTGGATTTTTTTTAAAATTACTTTTTTATCCAAAATTTCATAGTTTTTCCCAAAAAAATCTCAATTTTCTCACATTAGTTGCTTAGTTAGCCTAAATTTACGCAAGAAAAGTATATTAAGTAACAGCTGTACTGAAGATTGTGCTATCACTTATAACAAGATCTTTCAGAATCAATGGAATAAGATTTGAAGTCTAAAAATTGAGTAAGAGTTAATTATTTTGAATTAATGTTCAACAATAAATTTGCACGTCAGAACTGTTCCTAGCCTCCATAGGCTTTCACCTGGCTTTAACATGATTCAATCTATCTGACTTTGCCTTTGACACCACAACATAAAGTTTTTGCCCTCAAATTTCTTTCACTAAAACATTATCTCCTATCAATACACATGTTAAACTTCTTGTTTAAAGACGTTAAAGTTACCGTCCCTGTCCTTCAACTTTAACAAGTATGCCTCATAATACTTTCCACTAAACAGGGTACCTCTCTCCACCCTGGTATAGCCAGACCTCTATTCTAGCCGGCTGACATGTTTCACCCAGCCTATAAATCTTGATGGAAGTCAGTTTAGAATTCTGACCTTGTTTGTTAATCAACAATTTCACACACTTTTGACTCTTTCTTTATGGCACTTGTTTGCTATTGAACTTGTGGCTTGACTTATGCCATATAAAGGGATAACCTCAAGATTCAGAATAAACTTTCAAGTATTCTTACTTTTTACTTCCTTTGGTTTCCTATGAACCAACTACTGTCATGAGAGATCTTTCCATGAATGAAAGCCAAGACTGCCATGCATCTAGCTACATGGTCTTTAAGACTCCCTTGCCTTAGTTATTTCAGCTAAGAGCTCATATCCTCTCATTCTCTATTACTCAGAAATTCACTATGGTTTCCGCCTACTCTGCTGATTGAAAGTCAGGTGGGTCTATGATTCCAAATTTAACACCACTTGATAAACAAACTGCCCTTTATTTTTGCTTTGCTAAATCTACATTTTGGTCTTCTTGTTCAACACCTTCCTAGATCCCATTACTACTGGTAGCTTTTAGAAAGGTTGGTATTGATCTGCTTAGGACAAAGAACTTGCCTGTGTTTATTTTCAAATTGGATTTTAAAGTCGCCATTGGAAATCACACTTGAATAAAATCCAGTTATGATCATGTAACCAGCATTCACATTCACTAAGCTACTATTATTTTCTTCAAGCTATGAGCCAAGTGCTCTCCTGTCAGTTAGCTGCTCTTACACTATCTTGCAAATTATTCATCCAGCTTAGAATCCAATATGTATCTATAATCATTCTGTAGGTTCACCTATGTAAAACCTTCCATGGTTCTCATTATGACATTTAATCAGTAGTAAAGACAAGCAGTGTGTACAAAAGGCAGAGACTCAATCAAGACCAGCTATAGACTGGTCTTTACACGGATTCCAAGTTCATGTCAAACACTTACAAGTGATAATCCCACTTGTTAAAAATATTAACCTTCTACTAAGCTCTTTTGAACCAAGGACTGGTTGTATATTCAATTGTAGCCTGGTATATATGGTAATATAGGACTTTAAACATGGCAACTGTGGTTGTGGATATATATGTTATACTCCAAGCAGATATTGTTTTGATGTTGAGACATCAAATCAGCCAGGAACCAATATTGAGCAGGATAACTTGTTAATATTTCAAGGAAACTTGTTTTAAAAATATAATATGTCATGAGGCATGCAACAGGGACATGAAATATTTTTTCAAAAGTTAATTACAAGAGTTGTTTAGACATCAATTCAAGTATTTACTTCAAATTTCATTTCTAGACTACAAATCTTAGATTATTCAAGATTCTTAAAGATTTTGTTATTAATGATAACACAGTTTTTTAGTTCAGCTGTATTTATTATACTTTTCTTGTGTAAATTTAAGTTAACTAAGCTGCAAATGTGAGAAAATTGTGATTTTTGAAGGAAAAACTATGAAAATTTGGGTATAAAAGTAATTTTCAAAAAAAGTCACAAAAATGATCAGCTGTGATTTAACGAAAGTCATGTACTGAACCGTCATTGTCTCCTGGTCATGACTACATAGGTCTTGTGAGACGTATGTCAAAAAAAACCTGTTTCCTATCCAGGACACCGGTGAACAGAATTCAAAAGTAAGGTGTCAAATTAAAGATCTTACAATTTTTGTTCATAATGTCAATTTTCTTCTTTTTTGTTGTTGCGTTTTAGTACCTTAAAAGAAACTTAATTTTAAAAAATTAAATTACTTCAAAAATAAGAGGTCTAAAAATACGATTGTATATCTAAATTCTATGGATCATTTTACATCTACTACTTGCTAAAAACACCGACTAGCTATTTTAAAAAGTCACAAAATTTAGAACACGTTCTTTTATTGTTATCAAAAATCATTTTCCTGTGATTTAATTATTTTTTCTCCTTTTCCTGGTATCAACAATTTTCCTAATCTAATTTCCCAAAGACCTTTTTTTCTTTGAATCTTTTTTTATTGTAGAAAACTAAGAAATAGGGATACGGCATCTTAAAAAAAAACTTTTGAATCGGATAAAAGTAAGTATTATAGTTATCTGGTAGGGGCGAAGTCATCTCCAACTTCTATTTCTCGACCACGGACAATAGGCCCAGGGTAGATGAGGCCAAACGTTTTTATTATGGGGGGGGGGGTATGTAAAAAGAATAATTTTAAGTAAGAAATGTTAAAATTTAACTTAATATATTAATACTTCAAGACTATGTGATTTAATTATGTATAGTTTGTTCTTAATGGGGGTGGGGAGGTAGGTATTGCCTCCCCCCCCATCCAATTAACTAACCAATATAATATAAAAATATTCAAACAAGAGTTTTTTCAGCTTCCCTATCCCTGAGAAAAAATGTACTGAAACCTAGTCACCCTAAATTTGAACTTTGAACCACTTACTTAAAACTTTAAATCTTCTAAGGTGGTACCTTTAACAGCAAAAAAATATATGCAAAAAACAATCTAAACTAGAAAAACGTCTTTGTAATTTATTGTATAATAAAATCGTTGTCTTTAAACTACTTGACATTATTACCTGAAATTACTGTTCTTTTATTATGTAAAATGTAATGTGCGCTACTATATAATATCTGTAAGCAAAGTAAAAACATAATATTTGTAATATCTGCGGTTTGGTCTAATATCCCCATTAATGGGAGCTTAACACAGTTAATTTTTAGGCTTTTTTTCTCTATCAGGAAATTCAACACAATTCGGACGATTCGTTGATTTCTGAAGCCTGAAGAATATTCGAGACGTTTTTGATATACATGAAGGTTTCAAAACATATCTGATTTTCACAACCAGGTGACTTTACTTAATTCGATTGCTTTTTTCCTACCGGTTTGTTATTGTGTTTGCTTGCTTCCCGAAAGGTGTCGGGTTCGAGTCATGACACAAGAATAATAATGCGTTATAATAGAGACGTTAAAAATTGAATTAACAGCTAATATGTCTGACGCATAATAGAGCAACATAAAGGCATAAATGCGCTGAAATTTTTTCAAGACAAATAAATATACTAAAAAAATGATAAAAACACAAAACATTTTTAAAAAGACATTAATTATCAAAAAACTTCTTTGTGCATATCCAAAACAACAAAATATCCAAATGCCAAATACAGAGATACCAATATATTCAATTATCGATCTAAGTAACTTGAGTTGTCATAAGAAACCCGCAAGAAACCAGCTCACCAAGTAGGAAATTACTGGTGATTTTCTTAATGATAATTTACTAATATTATGAGCACAATAATTTTTATTACATTAGATATTAAGGTAACAAAATTATTGTTTTATCATTAGAAAGTAAACCTATTTTTTTTCTATGATATTAAAGCTACTAAAACTATCTTAGGCAAACGTCCTGTTTTCAAAAGCGAAGCTACTCAATATTTCAAAAGGTTCGTTCGTTCTAAAACAATAAATAACAAATGAATCAACATGGATAGAATATAAAGTATTATTTTTAAAACCCATTGCTTTCACTTAACTAAAGTTGCACCAACTGCTATATGTTAGATCCGCGACGTACATATGTAGATAATAAGAGTAAGACGAATAGGGCTGCCTTGACTCAAAACAGTCTTAACTTTGCCATGCGAAGTTAGGACTTCCAGACAGAGGTCGTGCAATCAAATATTTGATTGTATATATTATTTGGGTTGTTGGTGTCTTGGGACCTTTTATAAAGTTCTAACCTTACGTTGATATGGACCGTCCCCAGAGGTATTAATCAGATACAAACAGACACAAGCAACATGAGGAGTAGATTTACTTACTTACGTTTCAAGGATTTTCCCCCTATAAATTCATAATTTATAAGAAATAAGGTAAAAAATATTTTGATATAAAGTGTTTTGTTCCTTAATTGTAATTGTACATTAATTTTCCTTCCTTCATTTCAAGTCTTTTGTTGAGTTTTTCTACTAAAGAGGGCAAGTTATTATAAAAACTAAATTTTTTTAGTTTCTATTGACTTTATTATGTAAGGTACAAGGATGCAAGCATCCATAACTAGTGAAACACAAACACAATTTTAGGACGATCTTTTTAATTGAATTATAATTCAGTGGTCATAATATAGGCAGGGAAAAAAGGAGAGTGCGCCAGGAGGATGAAAATATTGGTCTTGCCTGACATAATATTTTTATGTATTTTTTATAAATATTTTTCTGATAACTATACAACATTAAAAAATTGCCTATGACAAAAATCTACAAAATGGTATTCTAATGACATTCCTCATACACGAAAATTATTTGTCTTTTTATTTTATTCGGAATACTTTTCCATGTTCCGGATTTTAAGACGTCTTTTCACTAAATTTTCTCAACCAATTAAAAACTTTTATTAAACAAAGGGACTAAATTAGTCTTTATCTAATTATATAATTAGTGTTTCATTAGTACAAGTATACAGGACTACGTTGTAAATTAATTTCTTTTCATAATCATCACTTTTCATGGAAATCTTCCTGTCAATATAATCATTACATTTTTATCAAAATATACTGATTATTAAGAATTATATTACGAGTGCAGAGACTCTTTATATGGCCAAATATGTCAATATTTCTTTGAATTACTAAATAAGCAGTTCACTGTGGGCTAGAATTGAATCAAGACAAAAGTAAGTGCCGAGCCCTGAGACCTATGTATGGTGAAAATAGACATAAAACCATGATTATTCCAGGTAAAACCAAAAATATTTCAACGCGGGCTTTTTGAGAAAATTAGATTTGAAAATTTCAAGTTTAATTTTCACCCTTTTAGGAGTTGCCGCATAATCATGAAAAGAAAAGCAAACAGTATTTATTTTAAATTTTGAACAACTTTGCTTTTATGAAGTCTTTCATAAAACCTCTCTATATGTGATTTATTTTAGGCTGAATTTTCGTGACCTTTGCAAAGCAATTGATAAAAATGGCCATTAATTAACTCCCTTCAGGATTGGTTTTATGAAGAACTTTATAAAAGCAAAGTTGTTCAAAATTTAAAATAAATAATATTTCCTTTTCTTGTCATGATTTTGCGGCAACTCCTAGTGGATGAAAATTGAACTTGAAATTTTCAAATATAATTTTCTCAAAAAGCCCCTGCTATAATATTTTGATTTTACCTGGAATAATCATGGTTTTATGTCTATTTTCACCATACATAGGTCCAAGGGCTCGGCACTTACTTTTGTCTTGATTCAATTCTAGCCCACAGTGAGTTATAAAAATATGTCTTTAAGAATTTAATATCATCCAATTGCCAATGCAAGGGAGTTTTCAATAACTTTATTAATCAACCATCTTTGTAAAATCTTGGTGTGCCCTTTAATTTTGATTAAGGGTGCATATTATTTTAATGAACAAACATATTTCTGACCATATGTGGCAGGGCTAACATTGTATTATCAATTAAAAAATTACATTACACTGTAATAGAGTAAAAATATATGATAAATTTATAGCTGATATTTTATGTTTTAATGTACAAGTTGCTCCACCCTTATAGCCTCTATGTTTATTTTTAAGGGGTTGGGAAAGTGTTTTCCTTATATTTCATCAAAACAGTTTAATTTCAGGAGGCGTTTGTATGGCTGGTATGGGGGAGGGCTAATTCCCAACCTAACCTTAAAACCATGTAATGACCAGGAGGTATATACCTGAAAATCAGAGTTAAATCGGTCCAACGGTTGCCGAGATTCTAAATTTCAGACAAACAGACAGTCAACTTATAGACAGATGTGTTGATTTTCTCGGCTGTTATTATTTATAATTTTAAAGTGACTGACCGTGGAACACACATACAGGCAAATTATATCTGTAGAGTAGCTGTGCAACTAATAAATGAGCGAATATGTATGTATAATAATCATCTTATTAATAAAATTGATAAAAATAGCCTTGGGTTAATTTTTATAATTGATGGCCTTCAATTTTAGAAACTTAGCATCAAGATATGTGTGTACGTGTGTGTGTGTGTGTGTGTGTGTGTGTGTGTGTGTGTGTGTGTGTGTGTGTGGTTGTTAGGACATGTTTGTGGTGAATAGTCCTTTATGAGGGGTGGGAATAAAGTAGCTAAAATTTTTTGTTTTCAAAATGAGAAAAATTTTATTTTATATTTTACTGACTTATATGCACACTTTCTACCAACGAATCATCCTTGTTTTTATTTTGCTGCCTTAAATCCACTCTTTCTACCAACAGTACATCCTTGTTTTTATTTTGCTGCCTTAAATCCACTCTTTCTACCAACAGAGCATCCATGTTTCCTATTCTGCTGCCTTATATCCACACTTTCTACTAACAGAGCTTCCTTGTTTCTTATTTTGCTGCCTTATATCCACACTTCCTATTAGCAGAGCTTCCTTGTTTCTTATTTTGCTGCCTTAAATCCACTCTTTCTACCAACAGTACATCCTTGTTTTTATTTTGCTGCCTTAAATCCACTCTTTCTACCAACAGAGCATCCTTGTTTTTATTTAGCTGACTTATTTCCACACTTTCTACCAACAGAGCATCCATGTTTCCTATTCTGCTGCCTTATATTCACACTTTATACTAACAGGGCATCCTTGTTTCTTATTTTGCTGCCTTATATCCACATGTTCTACTAACAGAGCTTCCTTGTTTCTTATTTTGCTGCCTTATATCCACACTTTCTACTAGCAGAGCTTCCTTGTTTCTTATTTTGCTGCCTTAAATCCACTCTTTCTACCAACAGAGCATCCATGTTTACTATTCTGCTGCCTTATATTCACACTTTTTACTAACAGGGCATCATTGTTTCTTATTTTGCTGCCTTATATTCACACTATTTACAACAGGATATCCTTGTTTCCTATTTTGCTACCTTATATCCACACTTCCTATTAGCAGAGCTTCCTTGTCTTTATTTTGCTGCCTTATATCCACACTTTCTACTAGCAGAGTTTCCTTGTTTCTTATTTTGCTGCCTTATATCCACACTTCCTATTAGCAGAGCTTCCTTGTTTCTTATTTTGCTGCCTTATATCCACACTTTCTATTAGCAGAGCTTCCTTGTTTCTTATTTTGCTGCCTTATATCCACACTTTCTATTAGCAGAGCTTCCTTGTTGCTTATTTTGCTGCCTTATATCCACACTTTCTACTAGCAGAGCTTCCTTGTTTCTTATTTTGCTGCCTTATATCCACACTTTCTACTAGCAGAGCTTCATTGTTTCTTATTTTGCTGCCTTATATCCACATGTTCTACTAACAGAGCTTCCTTGTGTCTTATTTTGCTGACTTATTTCCATACTTTATACCAACTAAGCATCCATGTTTCCTATTTTGCTGACTTAAATCCACTCTTTCTACCAAGAGGACAACCTTATTAAAGCATAAAAGAGAATCCTTTCAGGGAAACAGGGAAAGGTTAATAAACTCTATTTACATCTTCTATGTAAAATTTACTATGCTCTTTTATGTTTGCCATCTTGTCTTTCAAAACAATGAATTATAAGGGAAGATTATCTGTCATTGTTAATTCCCTCCCTGAAAGCCAATCAAAAAGAAGAGAGAGAGAGAGAAAATAAGGAAGAATAGAGAATTGAAATGTCAACTCACTTAATTAGATTTCACAAGACTGTCCGTTTTCAGATTTTTTATTCACTTAAAAGGACTGGTCCCATCACTGAAAGAAAATATCAAATCAATGATTATTAGTTATATAATTAGAAGAATAAGATATTTTCATCAATTAAAAAAATTTTGCGTAATCGTAACAATGAGGTCTAATCCTAAAAATTTTTGCTTGATTTTAAAATGTTATCTTTTAAGGCATAAGAGGTGCATCCCTATCAAACATCCTGAATGAAACTAATCGACAGTGAATCATCTTTCATTTAAGAATAGGTTGAGGGACTTAGTTATAATTTAGATAATTTTACCATTGTTTAACTTATCTATTTTCAATTTAAAGTGTTTGCAACTTATTAATCTGCAATTAATAATTATTAGATAAGTGTAGGGGGGTGAGGACCTAGGGGGTGTATCCACACCCCTTAAGCACGATACTACTTTTTATTGATAAGTTTGCAATTTTTTATGAACGATTTAACTTTTTTATTTATTTATTTTCATGAAGACGCTTTCCATGATAGGCAAACGTTAGATAAAAAGACATATCTTTTTTTTTATGTCTTTTGGTAACAGCTTTAAATATATTTATAATGCTAAAAGCTAAAAAAAATTTCCATTGTCCTCTAAAGTAAAAAAGTGAAAGATACAGGACAAAGTTAGGACAATAGATGATAGATTGGTCTTCCTCTCAATTGTAAATTGAAACAATTACATGAAATTTATAAGTTTGATGAAACTTGCTTTAAGAGGTGCTTTCCTCTGTTAGGAAAATTGCCTCCTATCTAAACACAGTTTTTCTAGAAAATGTTGTAATTGACCTTGTCGAAGGTTTTTAAGGATTTCGTGATTAAATTAGGCAACGCAACAGTAATTATATCATCCATCCAGGGTTCGATCCTTAAAAGGTGTTTTTTTTCATGAAAAGAGTATTAATTAAAACAATGTAAAGTAAATTAAATTAGGCAACGCAATATTAATTTTATTATCTAATAATGGTTCGATTATCAAATGAATGTTTACTATTAAAACTATAATTTTACAGGGTTAATTCTTAAGAATATTTAAACTTCAAGAAAGCATGATAAATTAGGCAATGCATCAGTAGTAATTATATTATCCAACCAGGGTTTGATCATTAAAATTGTCTAAGCGTTTTTATTAGAACATGCAACTCATCAGTGATTGTATCATCTAACAAGGGTTTGAAAATTATAAATTTTCTATCATATCATATCTAAAGGCAATAACGAAGCTATAATTTTCTTATTAAGTTTCCTTTGACAGTTCCTAAAAGACTCAAAGAAGGTCCTTCAACTTGAATTAAGAAAATTTAATTTATCTTTATTTTTGGGCACTTTTATCACGAATAACAAGTTCTTCTCGTACTCTGTTTATCTTTAAGGGTTAGTGTTGCAAAAGTTTGTACCTAGACGTTAAAGGTTTAAAATTTTACACTATGAAAAGTGTCTTTTTAAGCTTGATTTCTCATAGTCATATCATGTGAATTTAAAAAAAAAAACAATTACTTCACATTTAAAGCAATGTAAAAATGTTTTTTAAAATATCTTATAGGGCTTGGACTCAAGCTGTTGTGCTCTTGGGATGTAAGCATTTTCACTATTATTTTCTTATTGTCATTATTTGAGCATGATGGATTAATTTTTATTACTTTAGTATTAAAACAGAAATTATTTTATATTACAAAATGTAAAGTGATTGGTTTACATGTTTTAAATAACCGAATACCAGTTCCTTTTCATGATAATTGGTGCAAAAGAAACGTTGTTATCTTGCGTAAATGTTGTATACAACATGTCAAATTAAGTCTAGGGACAAAACATACATCACATCATTACATACATGTACACAGGCTGCGTCACTTAAATCGTCCAAAATGTTTTGATTTATAAGACCTAAAAATTGATGGGTTGGATATCATCTGCAAAAAATCTTTGAATTCAATTAAACACTTCTTCCATTTGACTACATAAAGTAACTATGCTAAAGATTTTAACAGTTCCAATAAGAAATGATGTATTCAAAGAAAACTAGGTGCCAAAGCCAGACGGACAGACAGAGTGAGGGAATCTCTGCTTTATATAAATATTACGTTCTGCGTTTTCTTACACTTTATATTACATTAAGGCTTTGCCCCTAGAGGCCTTTGGGGGGCACTGGACAACCCTAGAGTAGAGCCTAATCAGTTTAGTGGTTACTGAAATCTTAGGCTGCACACAAACAGAAATCGTTTTATTCAGTATTATAGATTGCCTATAACTTTGAAATCAGATAATAATTTTAACTATATTTTTAGTTAGGTTAATCATTATACAATGGCTTTAGTTGCTAACATGTAATATTACATATTGTTCAAAGTTTGGTCATTTTTGATGACACATCCTATAACTATATCTTGTAGCTTACAACATATCATATAAGGACACAAAACTATAGAACAAATATTTTTATATTTTGAATCCTAGATAATTTTCTATCCTAAGTATATTTTTTTTAAATGATTAAAAGTATTTTGAGTTAACCTTTCTAATAAGGTTATGAGAATATCATTACGTCGATATCTACTTCTATTGAATGCCATGTAGTCGATAAAATGTCAATAATGACATTTCTCGTATTCATTCGAATCCGGTGGATAGGAACCGGTTCTCATCCATACGAAAAAACTATGTCTAGCATCGTATTATATCCAGTTTTCTACGAATATAGAAATGTACAATCATAAGATTAAAACCAGTTTTTTTTAGCCGGTGCCTCCGGCACCACGGGGCTAAAAAAATCTAGTTTTAATCTTATAATTGTACATTCTATATCCGCGGAAAGCCGTTTATAATACGATACGAGAAATAACTATTATTTTTTTGTCCTTATTATGTCAGCAACGACATCTTTTATTCAATTTTAAAATATGATCTTTCAATATTTCTAAAGGTGTGAAAATATTTAAAAAATCTGTTTCTTCCCAATTATGTCTGCTAGATGTATAAACATACAACAACCTCGTATCAGGGAAATATAGACAGGGGAATGAAAAATAAACCAATCTTCAAACTGCCAAAGTTATTGTTTAGCTTCAAAAAATTTTATTTTGGTGGTATAAAGGGTTGTAGACTAAGCTATCCCCTGCTTTACTAGTATGTAAATTAAAAAACAATCAATTAGATAAAGCAATAATAGTTTAACGTACGTTCAGGGTTATATAGTAATAAACAAGGATAACAACATTCAATACATGCAAGATTTACATTCTTAAACCTAACTTTGATATTATTATTATTCAATGTAAAAGGCTATTTAATAAAAAAAAGCAATTCTACAATTAGTGTTTTATACGTCAGTAGAGAAGGGACGTTTGGACAATACAATTATCAGAAATGGAATAACTATTCAAATAGAGAATTTAGCAAAGAAGTGCTTTTATCTTACAGTAATTTTCAAGTGCCTAGAAATTTACATACATACTCTTTTAAAAAAGTTTTGCAATTATCTAAGCATACATTTAAAATAGAACTACCTAAAAGAGTATTTTATTTATTTAGAAGCTTATTAAAATTTACAAGAAGAAAAAAGAACATTTAAAAAAAATTTCGGTTCGAAAAATATACAAAATTTAAGATTGTTTTTTTTGATACAATCTTATGAGAGAGAATCTTAGACAGACGAATCTAATTATAGAAAATAGCCGCTTCTAATATTATAAACATTTAACATTGACCTTTCCTATTATTTTGTGTGGGAATATCATGAAAAATTGACAGTTTTATATAAAGAAATAGAATTATATTAATGATGTAACATTAGACAAAGATTATTTTTTATAAAAAAAACAGCAAATTAAAGATTTTTCTCTTCTTGGTCTAAGTTTAAGAAGCCCAAAAAATCTACGTTTAAAGCATGTTTGTACATCTGTAGTACCATACAATTGACTCTAATTTCATCTTATTGCTATATACTCTACAGTATCTATTCAGTCTACTATATATTGTACAGTATCCAAACAGAGTCTCTAAGCACAGTCTACAGTCTCTATGCCTGCCTCTATGATCTGTTTACATTAACTATGCAATTACTTTTATATTCTCTGTTGTTTCATTTCCTTTTTTTTGATAATATTTATCTTCCCTCCCTGAAAGTGACAGATGCTAATGCAATTTTACACTTTTTTTGTCATTTCATGTTTCTAAGTACATTTTCAAATATTAATATTACATGCCTGTCATAAATGTAGTTTTAAAACAATTTCATTGAGAATTTAATGAAAAGAATTATTCGTTATAATGTTGTATTGCAATAATTGTACTTTGAAGCTCTTTTTCTTGTCCAATATGCTAGGTTGTGCTTTTTAGTGAGTCATAATATTGGTCTTATTATATTTCTGTGTGTATTGGTGGCAGTCTAAATATCTCTAACTTAAAAAGTCATCTAGTACTGAAACCCTTAAAGCTAGGGAAGAAGCCCCTAAGATCAAATAATGGATATATTATTGAGTATTTAATACACTCCCCCCACCTTTTTATGTGTAGCCTAATAAAAGATGATTGAATAGATTATTCAGTGGATAATTCGCGAGCAACTTTTTACATTAATTTAGCATGCTCGCATGACCAGAGAGGAGTTTTTACAATGGGATACACTACAAAGGAGACAATAAGGAAAGGATCGAGTAAATAGATAGACAGACGGACGGACAGAGTAGTAGAAGCTCAGTAGTCATATGAATCCTAGGATCTATCTTTCACAAAGGTTGGAAAGCATAAATTTCGCATTCCATAGGAGCTCAGATAGACCAAGTAATATTATAGAGTAGATTGCATTTTCTGCCAAATCTCATACAAAAATTAGCCTTCTATATTAAATAGCAGAAGGTAAAAAATATCTATTATGGAAATTTAATGAACCCTAGAGCAAAACAGACAAGCAGACATACCAAGTGTCTAAAATAGTAGATGCCGTATACTTTAATAGCTGTTGTTCAGTAAACTACTTTTTCGCTTCAGTGTATCTAAAGTACAGGCAGACAGACGAACATTTAGA
This sequence comes from Acartia tonsa, assembly GCF_053477335.1. Lineage (NCBI taxonomy): Eukaryota > Metazoa > Arthropoda > Copepoda > Calanoida > Acartiidae > Acartia > Acartia tonsa. Next base: position 2,688,437 of record NC_137261.1, on the reverse strand, counting down.
ATTACAGAGTAGCTTAACTACGACAAAATGTAAAGATATTGACTTAAAATTTGGAATGACCATATAGTAAGTGAAATAAGCTCCTTAATGATAATACCTACAGTGTTAGACCTTGTTGATAATAGATTTGGACAAAAAGCGAGCTCATTATTTAGAGCAGAATAATCTTTTATGTAAATAGTACATGTATTTTGTATTTACTACCCTAATAAAGACGATTATTTCTCTTTTATTGGAGAAATTTATCTCCAGTATTGGAGTCGATAAACCACCAACCAAATTTTGCCTGATTTTGATTCCAAATTTATGATATCCAAACTTTTTTACCATTATTTTTCCAAAGAAGGGTAATTTTGTTTATCATCTTTGGGGATATGTAACAATTTATCGTCCCTTGTCTTATCCATTAGAATTTCTGATTAAAATCTCATTTATAAGCTTTGCTTTTATTGGATATAATCATTCTCGTTTTGCATTACTTACTTTAAAAAAAAGCGGATATAGAATTTAGAATAATCTTAAAAGGACATAATTATATCTAATGTATATGAATTTTTTAAATGTTTGTCTGTCTACCGTTTTACGTGCAAAAATATAGGGAAAAATTATCAGAAAGATTCTATTTTGTCTGTTTGTCTGTCGTACTTGTATCTTCTAATGTTCCTATAACCAATAGATAATTTTAATCTAAACGTTAAAAATCTTCTTTGATAATTTGTTTTTTTCTTATTTTTTAAAATATGTTCTCCTTAATAATTAAGACTTATTTTCCACAAATCTCCTTTTTCCTACATTTTCAGCACGCTGCCCGCATACGCAACATTTTACACTTACAAATTGTCGTCACTTATGGGAAGAAATCCTTAAAAGGCTGTTAAAAAAACATGTTTTTTTTTGTCTTAAAATTGTCTTTATAATAAATATTTTTAAAACCAAATTTTTTAAGCGTAGCAAATTTGTGCATAGCTACTTTTACGTTAATTTCAATTACCTCGTACGGGCGGGATTGCAGTCAAGGACCTTATCGACTTGATGTACTGTCCAGGTCCTGGTCCAGCAATCCAGGAGAACTAAGGATGACTGTTACGCACCCTTCTCTGTCCAAACACCCAAGGATATTAGGTTAAGTAACATCCAACAGACAACCAACTCTCTGTGATGCACGACCTTTGTCTGAGAAGTTCCAACTGTGCATGGTAACGAGTTTCACCTGTTTTGAAAAAATTTGTCTTTTAAAATTGTCATTTATCTCTTTGTTAAATTTGTCAAGCTTCGCTTTAATGGATGTTTATATATTTATCCTTTTATGTTTGTTTTTACAAATTACTTTTGTTTTAACTTAAAACACACATTGTTAACAAATGAATAATTTCTTTAAAAAAAAGGATAGTAGTATCC